>NW_027361703.1:70930833-71537500 GCF_039654945.1 Dendrobates tinctorius | reverse complement strand
TGACCCCTGTGGTACCCCACTGCTAACCGTGACCCAGTCCGAGTGTGCTCCATTAATAACCACCCTTTGTTTCCTATCCCTGAGCCAGCTCTTAACCCACCTACACATATTTTCCCCTATCCCCATTGTTCTCATTTTATGTATCAACCTTTTGTGTGGCACCGTATCAAAAGCTTTTGAAAAGTCCATGTACACCACGTCCATTGCTTTCCCTTGGTCCAGTCCGGAACTTACCTCTTCATAAAAGCTTATCAGATTAGTCTGACAGGAACGGTCCCTTGTAAACCCATGTTGATATTGGGTCATGAGGTTATTCTTCTCCAGATACTCCAGTATAGTATCTCTTAGAAAATCCTCCAGGATTTTACCCACAGTTGAGGTTAAACTTACTGGCCTATAATTTCCGAGTTCAGTTTTTGTCCCCTTTTTGAATATTGGCACCACATTTGCTTTACGCCAGTCCTGTGGTACAGACCCTGTTATTATGGAATCTTTAAAGATTAAAAATAATGGTCTGTCTATGACTGTGCTTAATTCCTGCAGTACTCCCAGGATCCCATCCAGGCCCGGGGATTTGTCAATTTTAGTGATTTTTAGACGCCGCCGTACTTCCTGCTGGGTTAAGCAGGTGACATTTAATGGAGAATTTTTATCCCTGATCATGTTATCCGTCATGGGATTTTCTTGTGTAAATACTGTTGGAAAAAAAGTCATTTAGCATATTGGCTTTTTCCTCATCCTCATCCACCCAGATTATTTTTAAGGGGACCAACACTATTATTTTTTAGTTTCTTACTATTTATGTAGTTAAGGAATATTTTGGGATTATTTTTACTTTCTCTGGCAATGAGTCTCTCTGTCTCAATCTTTGCTGTCTTGATTTGCTTTTTACAGAATTTATTTAATCTTCTGTATTTAGTTAATGCCTCATCACTACCTACTTGCTTTAATTCTCTAAATGCTTTATTTTTATCTCTTATTGCGCCCCTTACAGCTCTATTTAGCCATAGTGGTGTCCTCCTATTTCTAGCATGTTTATTCCCATACGGCATACGGTGTATATTGTGCACAGGTCATATTCAGGATGCGAATAAACGTCTCCCATTTTCTTTGTGTATTTTTATGTCTCAGGATATTGTCCCAGTTAATTGCACCAAGATCATCTGTCACCCGTTGGAAATTTGCCTTCCTGAAGTTTAGTGTCCTTGTAACCCCTCTACTACACATCTTATTAAAGGATACATGAAAACTTATTAATTTGCGATCACTATTACCCAAGTGACCCTCAACCTTTACATTTGATATGCGGTCTGGCCTGTTGGTTAATATTAGGTCTAGCAGTGCCCCCCTCTTGTTGGGTCCTGAACCAGTTGTGAAAGGTAATTGTCTCTCATAGTTGTCAAAAACCTATTACCTTTGCTGGAACTGCAGGTTTTCCCGTCTCCCATGACGGCACACGTGAGAGAGGGGATCCGCCCAGTCAGGACAGGAACCCTACTGAAGATAAAAGGGCGGTACCTCTCCCTCGCTTCAGTTGGGTTTCCTGTCCTGACAGGGACCCGTGCTGAAGACAGCAGGTCACACTTACCTGCCCCTCTCCCGTGCCGGCGTAGAAGATCAGGCTGGACTCCTGAGCGCTGGGCGTCGGGATGGAGGAAGCGCCGTCCGCGGGTCCTCCGGGGCTCAGCGTCCGAGCGGGCGCAGGAACAGCACGGCGGGGGTCCTGGGGCTCTGCCGTGGCTGCCGCGCCGCCCTCTCCCCCTCTGCCGGTGATTCCCTACTCTGGAGCAGCTCAGGAGCGTTGAGGGAGCGGCCGCTTCCGGGTCGCGCTCCTCTGACGTCACGCGCAGGGCATGCTGGGGAAGGGGCGTGCCCGCGTGACGTCGGAGGCGGCGCCGACAATTCAAGATGGCGGCGCCCATGGTGAAGAACGCCGATCGGTGGAGGGAGATCCCGGCGGTATGGCAGGGGGGGGGGAGGGGCTGTGGGGGTAACCGGAGGAGGCGGAGAGTGCAGTGGATCCCCCTTACATAAGGGGGATGACCACAGAAGACGCACTCATGCCCAAGGCTTCAGAATGGAAGTGGGGCAAGACTAGCAGCGTCAGCAGCAGCGACAGCAGCAGCGTCAGCAGCAAGACCTCTCGCCAGATGCCAGGCCGAGCCACCAACATACCAGGAGCAGTCGCTCAAGTGGTGGGAGCGGCAGTCATAAGCGCAATCGGCATGACTCTGGGACGTCCAGGAGAAACGTCACGAGTGCATCTGAGGAGCCTCCGAGATCGGTACCCCTGATTGACAGCGGTGGTGAGTGATCTACGTGAATGTCACCCTTATGGTAATGGGGTTCCATTTTCTCTGTTTGATCACTAGGGGGCGAGGAAGGCCAGCAGCAAAACCAATAATAGAGAATGCGCCCTATGTAAAAACCCGCTGGCAGATCAGTGGCAGAAAGATCTCTGCGCTGACTGTATTAACAGGACTATACAATAGGAGACCCCTGATTTGGTGACTAGTCTGAAGGGGTTAATACATCAGGAGGTGAAAGGTTCCCTAAAGGCAGCCCTTAAAAAGAAAAGAAACCGTAGAAGGAGCTCCGATTCAGAGGCCTCGCCAAAGCAGAAGGGGCGGGATAGATCTTTGTCCCCCTCCACCTCCTCTTCCTCTACGCAGTCCTCAGAATCCTCCTCGGACAGCGATATAGGCGGCCGTCCATGTTTCCCAACGGAGGACGTAGAAAAACTGGTCAAGGCCATTAGAGCTACAATGGGCCTTAAAGAAGAAAAAACTCCCAAATCATTAGAGGATGTAATGTTTGGAGGACTGGAGGAAAAGCGAAAGCGTACCTTCCCTGTAAATGATAAAATAAAAGCGCTAATTGACAGGGAATGGAAAAAGACAGAGCGGTCAGGGGGCTTACCTTCCACATCAAAGAGGAGGTACCCCTTTGACCAGAAGGACTCAAACCTGGGAAAAAGTCCCAAAAATTGATGGGGCTGTAGCCAGATCCTCAAAAAAGGTATCCCTACCATTAGAAGATTCTGGCGTGTTGAAAGACCCGCTTGATAAGAAAGCAGATGGGTTTCTGAAGCACATCTGGGAAGCTTCAGCAGGGGGATTGAAGCCAGCAATAGCCGGTACCTGTACCGCTCGTGCCCTCATGGTCTGGCTGCAACAAATAGAGGACCAGATCAAGGATAGAGTTCCTAGAGACAAAATTCTAGCTAATCTAACATTGGTGCACGGAGCAGCGGCTTTCCTGGCCGATTCCTCTGCAGACTCCGCAAGATTGACAGCTAGGGCAGCAAGCCTGTCAGATGCGGCAAGACGAGCCCTGTGGCTTAAAGGGTGTCCCGGAGATTTACCCTCTAAGCACAATTTATGTTCCATTCCATGCGATGGCCAATTCCTCTTCGGGAAAAAACTAGAAGAGATTTTGGAGCATGCGGGGGATAGGAAGAAAAGCTTTCCCCGATTTCCGGGAGAACCTAAGAAGCAGCCCTTTCGGAGGAGGAGATTTAACAGGGGTCGTCCCCCGGGAGATAGAAAAAGTTGGGACTTTAAAGAAAAAAGAGGATCGGGCTATATGTTTAAAGGGCCCTCCACTTCCTCCAAAAAATCTCCCCAATGACATTGGGCCGGAGGTAGGGGGAAGACTTTCTCTCTTCCTTTCCGCCTGGGCAAATATCTCCCCCAGTACATGGGTCCTAAATATAATCAAGGACGGCTTAAAAATAAAATTCATCCGTCCGCCCAGGCATACCTTCATAATAACACCCAGAAGGAAAGCCCAAGAGCAACAGCTGGCCCTGGAGACGGAAGTCTTGGGACTAGTGAAAAAACAAGTCCTACAGGAAGTCCCAGCGCAAGAAGAAGGAAGGGGGTTCTACTCCCCCCTCTTCTTAATACAAAAACCAGACGGCTCTTTGAGTCTCCTCAGGTTGACAATGGTTCTCCATCAGTGGATAGACAATTGCTCCTTCAAAATGGAATCAATCAACACGGCCACAAAGATCCTGTTCCAGCATTGCCTCATGGCAGTGATAGACTTAAAAGATGCCTACTATCACATCCCAATCCATCGGGAGTATCAGAGATATTTGAGAGTAGCGCTCTATATCCAGGGGCAGGTGAGACACTACCAATACGCAGCCCTTCCGTTTGGCCTGTCTACAGCCCCCAGGGTATTCACCAAAGTGATGGCCGAAGTAATGTCTTTTCTGCGATCCAGGGACATAGTGATCGTCCCATATTTAGACGACTTTCTGGTAATAGGGAGGTCAGAATCCCACTGCACACTTCAAGTGAAGGAAGTAATAGCAACTCTAGTAGGACTAGGATGGATAGTAAACATCCCCAAGTCAAGGATAACCCCAGTAAAAGAGCAATCCTTCCTAGGGTTGATATTGGACTCCGAGCAACAACGCTGCCTCCTACCAGAGAGGAAAGTGACCAAGATAAGAGGCCTAGCTCGCACAGCAATACAAAGGCCAAATATGACACTGAGGAACGCAATGTCCCTTTTAGGCTCACTGACATCATGTATACCCGCAGTAACATGGGCGCAGTACCACTTAAGGCAACTACAGTGGGAAGTCCTGTCAGCGCAGAAACAATTAAAAGGGCATTTAGAAGGCAAACTATGTCTCTCAGTGGCTGTAAGAGATTCCCTGCTCTGGTGGACTGTAGAAAAGAATCTAACAGCTGGTGTCCCGTGGCAAAAACCAGTCGAGGACATCATTACGACAGACGCGAGTGCCACAGGGTGGGGAGCACACCTGAGATCCCATACAATACAGGGGACCTGGTCCTCACTAGAAAGCGATCAGAATTCAAATGTAAAAGAACTATGGGCAGTGGAAAAAGCCGTGAAACATTTCCTTCCCTTACTTCAGGGCCGCCACACCCGGGTCATGACGGACAATCAGGCAGTAGTAGCCTACATCAATCATCAGGGGGGAACGAGATCTCGGGGCCTCATGCAAATATCAGATCTACTCTTCCAGCTAGCAGAACATCATCTGTTATCCATCACAGCATTGCACATAAAGGGGGCAGAAAATATACAAGCAGACTTCCTGAGTCGCAGGCATCTAAGACAAGGGGAATGGTCCCTAAACTCCAGAGTCTTCCAACAAATAGTTCAGGCCTGGGGCAGACCAGAAATAGACCTGTTCGCTACCGCACACAACCGGAAGGTCAGGAAGTTCTGCTCGCTAAATCCAAGGGAAAACCCCTTCGCAGTAGATGCCCTACAAATACCCTGGAAGTTCATCCTGGCCTATGCATTTCCCCCGATAACAATGATCCCAGTAGTAGTCAGGAAAATCAGGGAGGATCGGGCAAGAATAATTCTTATAGCTCCTTTTTGGCCGAGAAGGCCTTGGTTCTCCCTTCTGAGGCTCATGTCAGTGACAGATCCATGGATACTACCAGAGATTCCAGACCTGCTTTCACAGGGACCAGTGGTCCACTCTCAGGTGAAGGGCTTCCATCTAGCAGCCTGGAATTTGAGAGGGCGCTACTGAGTCGCCAGGGATTCTCTCCAGGGTTAGTCTCCACCCTGTTGAAAAGTAGGAAACCAATAACATCCCAAATCTACGGTAGAACGTGGAAAAAGTTCCTAGACTTCCTGGGGGAACCTTTAGGGGATGTAGCTCCAGTGGGACCTATCCTAGAGTTCTTACAGTCGGGGCTGCAACTGGGGTTAGCCACTAACACACTAAAAGTTCAAGTCTCAGCTTTGGGGGCCCTATATAACTGCAATTTAGCAGCCAATAGGTGGGTGTCCCGGTTCATTAAGTCCTGTGGCAGGTCAAGGCCGGTCATTATCCCAAAGATACCACCCTGGGACCTGAACCTAGTTTTGGAGGCTTTAACCAAAGATTCCTTCAAACCACTACTAGAGCTGTCACCAAAGCTACTTACACTTAAAACGGTCTTACTGGTAGCCTTAACGTCAGCCCGAAGAGTCAGCGACCTACAAGCTCTGTCTATATGTCCTCCTTATACACAGATCTTGGATGACCGAGTGGTTCTAAGACCAGACCCGGCCTATCTCCCCAAGGTAGTCCAAAAGTTTCATAGGACTCAGGAGATCTCCTTGCCGTCGTTCTGTAACAATCCCAGAAACTCGGGGGAGCAAAAGTTCCATACATTAGATGTAAGAAGAGCCATAATACAATATATGTCAATAACTAGTCAGTGGAGGAAAGATCAGTCCCTTTTTGTAGCCTTTCAGGGTAGTAGAAAGGGGCACGGGGTAGCTAAAAGTACCATTGCCAGATGGATCAGGGAGGCCATTGTTATCCTACTCCGCAAGTGGCGCTCCGGTTCCAGAAGGCATCAAGGCTCACTCCACCAGAGCCGTGGCTACCTCCTGGGCAGAGAAGGCTGAGGTATCGATTGAGCAAATTTGTAAAGCCGCTACTTGGTCCTCACCTTCCACCTTTTTTAAACACTACCGACTTGATCTGTCTTCCTCTACTGACCTAACCTTTGGTAGAAGGGTGCTGCAAGCGGTGGTCCCTCCCTAAGGTGTCTTATTCTACAGAAGTCTCTCATGTGTGCCGTCATGGGAGACGGGAAAACACCAAGGTTACTTACCGGTAGCCGGTTTTTCCGGAGCCCATGACGGCACCTGTATATTCCCTCCCTTTTCACTCCTTTGGTGTGCACTTTAGTTTGGGTGTTTTTTAGTTAGATATAATGTGGTGATAGTTTTACCATGTGTACTAACCCGGGGGGCCTCTCATGCTCTGTAAACCAAATGAAGCGAGGGAGAGGTACCGCCCTTTTATCTTCAGTAGGGTTCATGTCCTGACTGGGCGGATCCCCTCTCTCATGTGTGCCGTCATGGGCTCCGGAAAAACCGGCTACCGGTAAGTAACCTTGGTGTTTCGGTTCCCCAATGTATTTCAGGGTAGTTGAAGTCCCCCATAATAATGACTTCTCCTTGAGTCGCTGCTTCATCTATTTACTTTATGAGGATATTTTCTGTTGCTTCCATTACTTTTGGAGACTTAAGGCCCCGTCACACATAGCGATCTCGCTAGCGAGATCGCTGCTGAGTCACAAGTTTTGTGACACAACAGCGATCTCACCAGCGAGATCGCTGTGTGTGACAGCGATCGGCCCCCCCTGCCGGTATCGCTGATTGCTCTGGGAAATCTCTCGACATTTCTTTCGTCGCTGATATCCCACTGGCCAGCACGCATCGCTGCGTGTGACAGGCGGGAGACCAGTGATCAGCGATAAAATAATTAAAAAAAAATAAAAAAATTACTATTCTCACCTTCCGACGTCCCGCGCAGCATTCCCGCCTCTCTCCACGCTCCGGTCCCAGTAATCCTTTGCAAGAATGACCGCGATCCCGCGAGAATGGACGTCATCGCGGTAATTCTCACAAAGGATTACTGGGACCGGAGCGTGGAGAGAGGCGGGAATGCTGTGCGGGACGTCGGAAGGTGATAATAACAATATTTTTTATTTTAATTCTATTTTTGACATGAATCAGTTCTGAACACAGCGATGCCGCACGCGCGGCGTCGCTGTGCTAATAGCTGGTGAAGCTGTCTCTTTGACAGCTCACCAGCGATCACATAGCGATTCACCAGCGATCCTGACACGTTGATATCGTTGTCGGGATCGCTGGTAAGTCGCTATGTGTGACGGGGCCTTTATAACAAATCCCTATCAGTAATTTATTATTTTTCCCCCCTCCCCTTATCTATACCCACAGGGACTCTACATTTTCATTAGATTCATATATATTATCATAAAGGATGGGTTTTTAGGATGATTTTACATATAAACACACACCTCCCCCTCATTTATTTGTACGGTCATTTCTGAACAGACTATAGCCCTGTAAATTAACCGCCCAGTCATGGCTCTCATCCAGCCATGTCTCAGATATCCCCACCATGTCATAGTTATGTTCCAACAACATTAACTCCAATTCCTCCATTTTGTTGGCGAGGCTTCTGGCATTAGTATACATGCACTTTATGTATCTCTCTGTACCTCTATTCTTTCTTAAATTAACTGTAATAACCCCACCCCCCATGCCAACCCCACCCCCAATTTCATTATTTGTGCCCAGGTCTCTATCTGCACTGTCTTCCCTTCCTATAAAAGGAATACCCTCCCCCCCCCCGTCCCTAGTTTAAACACTCCTCCAACCTTCTAGCCATTTTCTCCCCCAGCACAGCTGCACCCTCCCCATTGAGGTGCAGCCCATCCCTAGCGTAGAACCTGTAGCCAACTGAGAAGTCGGCCCAGTTCTGCAGGAACCCAAACCCCTCCTTCCTACACCAATTCCTGAGCCACTTATTAAACTCCCTAATCTCCCGTTGCCTCTCTGGCGTGGTGCAGGAAGTATTTCCGAAAATACCACCTTGGAAGTCCTTGCTTTAAGCTTACAGCCTAATTCCCTGAAATCCTCTTTAAGGACCTTCCACCTACCTCTAACGTTGTCATTTGTGCCAATGTGCACCATGACCGCTGGATCCCCACCAGCCCCTCCCAGTAATCTGTCAACCCGATCAGCGATGTGTCGGACTCGAGCACCAGGTAGGCAGCACACCGTTCGGCGATCCCTGTCTTTGTGACAGATTGCCCTATCTGTTCCCCTAATAATTGAGTTTCCCACTACCAGAACCTGTCTGGCCTGCCCTGCTCTCCTATTTCCCCCCTTACTGGAGCAGACACTCCTCCGGCTTTCAGAGGACATGCCTTGCTGCAGCAGTGCTACTCCTGCACTAACACTCCCCTCATCTCCCAACTTAGCAAACTTATTGGGGTGTGCCAGATCAGGACTAGCCTTCCCTGGTGCCCTTCCCTCTACCCCGCCTTCTAACTGTCACTCAGCTAGCTGCTTCATTGTCCTGCAGCTCCAACCTAGCATCCCCCGCCTCATCTATCCCATTGAGCGTCTGCTCAGTGAGCAGAAGACTCCTTTCCATATTGTCTATGGATCTCAGTGTGGCCAGCTGCACATTTAGATCCATTATCTGGGCTTCCAAATGCACAACGTGCTCACATCTCGCACAGCAGTATGCACCCTCGACCGGCTGTTCAAGGATTTCATACATGCGGCAAGACATGCACTGGATGGCATTGGCAATAGTGGAGCACATCCTAATGGGGATTGCACCAGACAATAAGATAAGCAAAAATAAATAAAAAGTATTAATAAAATATAACAGCAATTCAGTAATATCTCCCTTGGAAACTCCCTGAATCCAAAGTCACTGAATCTCAAGTCACACACCACAGTTCGCACTTACACTCCGGTCACACTCAGCTCGTTCACACTTGCTTAGGCAGAAGATTTAAAAGTTTTTTTTTTTCCTTTTACCAGTACACCACCCCTGCTGCTCAATGCACTTCAAAAAAAAAAAAAAGGTACAACTTGTCCCAATAACAACAAGCCCTCTGATGGCTATATGGATGGAAAAATAAAAGTTATGGCTCTTGGAAGAAGGGGAGGAAAAAATGAAAACTAAAAAATGCCTCTGGATAAAAGGGTTAAAATGTACATTAACAATATGAAAGGTGTATGTCTACACTGAAATATAATTTGGAGTTGCTGGTATGTTGTGATCTGGATTCTTTCTACTTGCAGCCATGGCTGGAAACGCCAAATACAGTGGGGAAAAAAAGTATTTAGTCAGTCAGCAATAGTGCAAGTTCCACCACTTAAAAAGATGAGAGGCGTCTGTAATTTACATCATAGGTAGACCTCAACTATGGGAGACAAACTGAGAAAAAAAAATCCAGAAAATCACATTGTCTGTTTTTTTTTTCATTTTATTTGCATATTATGGTGGAAAATAAGTATTTGGTCAGAAACAAGCAATCAAGATTTCTGGCTCTCACAGACCTGTAACTTCTTCTTTAAGAGTCTCCTCTTTCCTCCACTCAGTTCCTGTAGTAATGGCACCTGTTTAAACTTGTTATCAGTATAAAAAGACACCTGTGCACACCCTCAAACAGTCTGACTCCAAACTCCACTATGGTGAAGACCAAAGAGCTGTCAAAGGACACCAGAAACAAAATTGTAGCCCTGCACCAGGCTGGGAAGACTGAATCTGCAATAGCCAACCAGCTTGGAGTGAAGAAATCAACTGTGGGAGCAATAATTAGAAAATGGAAGACATACAAGACCACTGATAATCTCCCTCGATCTGGTGCTCCACGCAAAATCCCACCCCGTGGGGTCAGAATGATCACAAGAACGGTGAGCAAAAATCCCAGAACCACGCGGGGGGACCTAGTGAATGAACTGCAGAGAGCTGGGACCAATGTAACAAGGCCTACCATAAGTAACACACTACGCCACCATGGACTCAGATCCTGCAGTGCCAGACGTGTCCCACTGCTTAAGCCTGTACATGTCCGGGCCCGTCTGAAGTTTGCTAGAGAGCATTTGGATGATCCAGAGGAGTTTTGGGAGAATGTCCTATGGTCTGATGAAACCAAACTGGAACTGTTTGGTAGAAACACAACTTGTCGTGTTTGGAGGAAAAAGAATACTGAGTTGCATCCATCAAACACCATACCTACTGTAAAGCATGGTGGTGGAAACATCATGCTTTGGGGCTGTTTCTCTGCAAAGGGGCCAGGATGACTGATCCGGGTACATGAAAGAATGAATGGGGCCATGTATCGTGAGATTTTGAGTGCAAGCCTCCTTCCATCAGCAAGGGCATTGAAGATGAAACGTGGCTGGGTCTTTCAACATGACAATGATCCAAAGCACACCGCCAGGGCAACAAAGGAGTGGCTTCGTAAGAAGCATTTCAAGGTCCTGGAGTGGCCTAGCCAGTCTCCAGATCTCAACCCTATAGAAAACCTTTGGAGGGAGTTGAAAGTCCGTGTTGCCAAGCGAAAAGCCAAAAACATCACTGCTCTAGAGGAGATCTGCATGGAGGAATGGGCCAACATACCAACAACAGTGTGTGGCAACCTTGTGAAGACTTACAGAAAACGTTTGACCTCTGTCATTGCCAACAAAGGATATATCACAAAGTATTGAGATGAAATTTTGTTTCTGACCAAATACTTATTTTCCACCATAATATGCAAATAAAATGAAAAAAAAAAACAGACAATGTGATTTTCTGGATTTTTTTTTCTCAGTTTGTCTCCCATAGTTGAGGTCTACCTATGATGTAAATTACAGACGCCTCTCATCTTTTTAAGTGGTGGAACTTGCACTATTGCTGACTGGCTAAATACTTTTTTTCCCCACTGTACATCAATGTCCACACGTATACACACACAACTGCCAGACAGTTCAGCTTCCGTAAGACGTAATGTCATAGTATTTGGTGCAACTTCAAATGATGCACAGTTAGATATGAAAAGAATGTCTTCTATTTTCCCAACCACAGCCAATATATCACCTAGGTTTTTTTTCCTTCCATTATAGATTCGTGTACGTGATGATAAAATGCCACTTGCCCATATTGCTGTTTCTGTTGAAGCTGTTGGTTGGTCTCATCCAGATACAATTCCACTCATGGTGGCAAACACATTGATTGGCAATTGGGATCGGTCCTTCGGAGGTGGTGTGGTATGGCACTTGATCATTTTTTTATCTATTATATTTTCAGAAAACCTATTCATTATTTTGTTAAAGGTTAAAAGGAAACTGTATTTTCAACAAACTTTGCATAAATCAATAGAACAGGCAAATATAAGAAACTTTTTATTATGTCTTATCAGAAAAATCTGTTTCTTTCCAAACTTATGAGCCACTTTTTCCTTTCCCCCACCTCCTGAACTCACTATTCACTCTGAAAACAGACTGCTCACACAGGATTGACTGCAGCTCACTTGGGTGTCATGCTCCACAGCCTAGTGAGAACCTACATAGATGTTCAAAGCTACAGAGCGTCAGTAAGAACACAAAATTCTGTTTGGTGTGATGATCATTGACAATTATACATCCTACAAGAAACCGTCACACCCACTACTATAACTATTCAAAATAAATGTTGTTATGCACATTTCACGAAAACAAATAAGTGGAAAAGGAACACTCCAAACAAGAACATATTAAAGTGTAAGTGGTCCAGATATAAAATTGTATGTCTTGCTATGCACAAAACAATCTAAAAACAATACAAATAGTGTAACAGGTTCATTCATCCAGTTACATCTCAAATTAAATAAGGCGGCTAGTGCAAGGTAAGTAAAAAATGAGAAATTTATGCTAAAAATGGCAAATACAAAAGGTATGATGTTCCCCTATTTAATAAAGAACAATAATTGCTAAATTGATTGTATCTTGAGACATTGTGGGATTCGTTCCTGTAAAGTTTAGTATTTTAGACCATATTAAGGCTAAGTTGATGTTTATCAGACACTACTACGCCTGACATGTTTCGCCTCTGCTTCCTCAAGGGGTAGATATGACCTCATGGTTCAAGGGGATTTTTAAATGGTGATGGTACAATGAGAGACCGCTATCTATTCAGCATAATTAGTCACTGAAGGAGCTGAAGTTCATTTACAAAACACTGGTTTTGCACAAGGACCTGCGTGACATTACCGGTCATGTTATTAAATCTCCATCTTCACATCAGGTTCTACAGGTTCTACTCAAAGTGAATCATTAAATGACCTGAAATAAGGTGTAATAACACGGATTAAGTGTTGTCATGTGGTCGGGTACCCGATCACCCTATCCGACCTGTCAGCCTTAGGGTATGTGCACACGCTGCGGATCCGCAGCAGTTTCTACTGCATTGTACAGTACCATTAAAATGAATGAAAAAACAAAAAACGCTGTGCACATGCTGCGGATTTTTCCGCGGGTTACAATCTGCAGCATGTCAATTCTATGTGTGGAATCCGCAGCGGTTTCACACCTTCAACATTGTAGAGGTGTGAAACCGCAGGTCTTTTTGACCTGCGGATTTAGCAAAATCCGCGCAGAAAAATCTGCAGATCAATCCGCAGTGTGTGCACATAGCCTTAGATGGTACATTGGCTAAAACGAAAAACAAAAGATATAAAATATCCAATGATCTCTAAAGTAAATTGGATTTATTCCGCATCCCAGTTAGCGTAAGATAAATGTTATGGTTGTCTAAGGCCTTTTTCACATTTCCTTTTTTGACGTCAGTGTAAATCCGCCAGAATGTGAAAAAACGGATCCATTTCCGTTGTGGCACAAACGGAGGCCACCGGATGCGTTGTTATGACGGATTCGCATTATAAGCTAGTGGTGGAAATTTAAAGGAACGCGAGCCTGGAAAAAGGAGAAGAGAGTAAAAGAGAGAGAGCAAGAGAGAGAGAGAGTTCTGCCGCCAGATCGGAATTTGGAGTTGAATTTCTGGAAATTCTTCCGGGCATGCTCAGTGTCAAAAAGCAGATCCGTTGCCGGATTCTATCAAAAAGCGGTTGGCAACGGATCCGACGCCCATAGGCGAGCATTATAACGAATAGCAGATAGCGGCGGATCCGTTGCTATCCACTATTTTGACGCAGACAAAAACTGTTTCATTGTCCGTCCACTCAAGTCAGCGGACGCCAAAACTTTGGCGGATCCGTCAAAAAAACGGATCCAACGGATGACCTTTCGTCAAAATCCGCCGCTAATGCAAGTCAATGGGAAAAAAAATGGATCCGCCAAAAAAATGGCAGATCCGTTTTTTTTTGTTTTTGTTTTTTTTTTCAAAACGGCGGATTTTGACTGATGGCAACAAACGGAAATGTGAAACGGGCCTAACAGGGAAGTAAGTCCTAGAACAAGGAGATGGCCAGAGGAAAATTGGGGGAGGGGAAGAGGAAGGAAAAAAATGGGAAAGGATTAATCACCACCAAATTGTATTATCAAACTTTGCACATTGAAGAATAAATAATAGTTCTGCCATTTAAAATTCTCAGTGAGTGCTCAGTTTGGTTCAAACCCAGTATTAAAAAATCATTACGTGATACACACTGAATAAAATAGGTTAAAAAATTTGAATATAGTACAATATATATAAACACAAATTTAATTAATTGCAAGTTCAACAACGTGCAAGTGAAGGCAATGCACACAAGTCTTGTGGAATTACTGTAAACTATCGCTGCAGATAAAATATGCTAGTGTGAACATGTGGCAATGGGGAATTCACAGCAATCAGGGGATCGTAATGCGATGAGGTGGGGAGGGTAGGAATATCCACAGTTACCATAAGAAGGCAAGTTGCCCTTATAGAAACCATGTTGGGAAATGTACAAAAACAAGATTGAAACCTGTAAAAATAAGAAATGGACATGAAGACCCAATGTATGCAAACAATATAAATGAAATACAAGACAGGGAAGGCAGAAACTAGGACAATGAAATGAGATTCCATGGAAGATGGATCAGTGCAGTGAATAAAGGGAAGGGTAGCAAATAATGGAAGCGGTAAAAAAAAAGTGATGAATAAACGGTGGGGAAAAATGGGAAGAGAACAGAATGGAAAAGGTGGAGGGTAGGGGGGCATCGGCAGGAAGGGTGAAAAATGAGAATTGGAAAATATTCAAAGGAATGACAGGCAACATTTGGTCCTTCTAGGTGTTACTGTATTTAATATGGAAATCCATTTGGTTTCTCCCCCCCCCCCCCCCCCCTGCTTACCATATAAAGCCTATTATACTCTATAAAATGTGAAGCGCAGTGAGGAGACACAAGATCATCATGGGTTGAGGTGGATATTCAAGTACAAACAACTCGGGACTCTTTTACTAATAGTGGAATGAAGAGCAGGACTCCATCTTTATGTGCTGTTCACCCCCCACAGCCATTCAGTTCAGAGTCCATTGCAGACAGAGAGTCATATAGTGGACAGAGAGTGCTTTATTTCTCATGGACACACATAGGACCGCTCATTCTGAAAAACCGCACCCCAAAGTATGGCTAGCTGTGAAAAAAATCAAGGAAGAACCTAATGCAATACCATCTTGGTTTACAGAGTAATTCTGAGAATGCTAGTTTCAAGGCTAGACCACACTATATAAATTTAGCAAAAAGTACATTAGATAAAAACATCCGATACATAATACAATTTCTCCTCTATAAGTGTATGGGGTGTGGGTGCACGTGCTAAGAATTCATATACAGTGCCTTGCGAAAGTATTCGGCCCCCTGGAACTTTTCATCCTTTTCCCACATATCATGCTTCAAACAAAGATACCAAATGTAAATTTTTTGTGAAGAATCAACAACAAGTGGGACACAATTGTGAAGTTGAACGAAATTTATTGGTTATTTTAAATTTTTGTGGAAATTCAAAAACTGAAAAGTGGGGCATGCAATATTATTCTGCCCCTTTAACTTAATACTTTGTTGTGCCACCTTTTGCTGCGATTACAGCTGCAAGTCGCTTGGGGTATGTCTCGTTCAGTTTTGTACATCGAGAGACTGAAATTCTTGACCATTCTTCCTTAGCAAACAGCTCAAGCTTAGTGAGGTTTGATGGAGATCGTTTGTGAACAGCAGTTTTCAGCTCTTTCCACAGATTCTCGATTTGGATTTCAGGTCTGGACTTTGACTTGGCCATTCTAACACATGGATATGTTTATTTGTGAACCATTCCATTGTAGATTTTGATTTATATTTGGGATCATTGTCTTGTCAAATCTCCATCCCAGTCTCAGGTCTTTTGCAGACTCCAACAGGTTTTCTTCAAGAATGGTCCGGTGTTTGGCTCCATCCATCTTCCCATCAATTTTAACCATCTTCCCTGTCCCTGCTGAAAAGCAGGCCCAAACCATGATGCTGCCACCACCATGTTTGACAGTGGGGATGGTGTGTTCAGGGTGATGAGCTGTGTGTTGCCTTTATGGCAAACAAATCATTTGGCATTGTTGCCAAACAGTTCGATTTTGGTTTCATCTCACCAGAGCACCACCTTCCACATGTTTGGTGTGTCTCCCAGGTGGCTTGTTGCAAACTTTAAACAACACTTTTTATGGATATCTTTGAGAAATGGCTTTTCTTGCCACTCTTCCATAAAGGCCAGATTTGTGCAGTGTACGATTGATTTTTGTCGTATGGACAGACTGTTCCACCTCAGCTGTAGATCTCTGCAGTTCATCCAGAGTGATCATGGGCCTCTTGGCTGCATCTCTGATCTGTCTTCTCCTTGTTTGAGATGAAAGGTTAGAGGGACAGCCGGGTCTTGGTAGATTTGCAGTGGTATGATACTCCTTCTATTTCAATATGATCGCTTGCATAGTGCTCCTTGGGATGTTTAAAGTTTTGGAAATCATTTTGTATCCAAATCCGACTTTAAACTTCTCCACAACAGTATCATGGACCTGCCTGTTGTGTTCCTTGATCTTCACGATTCTCTCTGTGCTTCAAACAGAACCCTGAGACTATCACAGAGCAGGTGCATTTATACGGAGTCTTGATTACACACAGGTGGATTATATTTATCATCATTAGTCATTTAGGACAACATTGGATCATTCCGAGATCCACCATGACCTTCTGGAGTGAGTTTGCTGCACTGAAAGTAAAGGGGCCGAATAATATTGCACGCCCCACTTGTCAGTTTGACCTTCCACAAAAATAGTGAGTACATTTTATATATATATATATATATATATATATATATATATATATATATATATATATACATATACAGAAGGAACAAAGCTAAAATAAATACAAAAAGCCTAGAACTTATAAGCAAAATCAGTATCCTGGTTCATATGGATACAAAACTAGCATGCAAGACGTTAAATAGATATTTAGAGCTACCCAACTGTTGCAGGTGCTGCATATTATTATGACAGGCTGGCCGAGCAAAAGCAAATCTATTAGTTGGAGATTAAATTGGTGATGGAGTGCTGTTCTACTTTACTGGCTTTACCTTCTAAGTTGGCTCCACTTTTTTTTTTTACACATCAATAATGACCTTTTTTTTTTTCTCCTTCTTTGAGCAGAATTTGTCCAGTAAACTTGCTCAGATTACATGTCATGGGAACTTGTGCCACAGCTTCCAGTCCTTCAATACCTGTTACACTGACACTGGACTCTGGGGCCTGTACATGGTCTGTGAGCCAAATTCAGTGGAAGACATGATGCACTTTGTACAAAAAGAATGGTAAGCTTCCTAAATGCTTTAGTAATGATTACCTGGTTGCATGGATTACCGTATTTTTCGGATTATAAGAGGCACCCCAAATTTTGAGGAGAAAAATAGGAATTTTTTTTTTTTTTAATAACATGGTGGTGCTTCTTATAGTCCATGCATCTTATTGCTTACCGGGGGTGGTTGCTGCGGTGAAGCGGGGTCCCAAGGTTGCTGCTGGAGGAGGCAGGAGTGGGGGTGATGCCACAGGCTGGGATGAGGGGGTGTTCCGATGTGCGGCGTACCCCTGCGTGTGTCTGGTGCTGCTGCGGGTGCCCGTCGGTGATATGGGGGTGCCGGGGCTCTGCTGACATTTTGTGAAAGTCCAGAGCCCCAGCAGTTCCATGGTTTCCTGTGCGGTGGACTCCGGGAAATATGGCCGATGGGGGCGGCGCATGGGCAGATGGAGATCTCTGCACCAATATCTCGAGATATGAGATCTCAGCGCTGAAATCTCATCTCTCGAGATCTTGGTGCGGAGATCTCCATCTGCGCATGCGCCGCCCTCAGCGGCCATTTTCACAGAGTCCACCGGAGACCCCTGCAGCGGCATCGGGCAGCTCCGCCGGGCACCCCCTCATCCCAGCCTGCAGCAACGGTAACGGTAGGGTATATACGCATTGGGACACACCCCCATTTTCCCCCCCAAAATTTTTGGGGGAAAAAGTGCGTCTTATAATCTGAAAAATATGGTAGTTGGAATCTTCAACAGCTCCAAGCAAATGCTGGGATAATTACTACAAATTTGATAATGTCTGGAAATGTATGCTATGGCCATAAATTGTTATTGCTTTCCAGCAGATATGACCAATTACTATGCAATGGCTGAAATTCACAGCAAAATCTGCTTGTAACATGATTTCCCTTTTTTGTATGAGTTTATTTATATTACACAGTCATGGCTGAAAGTGTTAGCACCCTTGAAATTCTTCCAGAAAAATAAGTATCTCCCAGAACATTTTTGCAATTACCCATATTTTCTTATACACATGTTTATTTCCTTTGTGTATTGCAATAACACACAAAAAAAGAGGCAAAAAGGCAAATTGTTGGCACCTTTCCAAAAATGTAGGCGACCAACTTTCTTTCAAACATGTGATGCCAAGTAACAGGTGTGGGTAATATGAATATCACACCTGAAAGAAGTTAACTCAATCTTTGAATTGTGTGTCCGTGTGTGCCACACTACTAAGCACGGAGAACAGAAAGGATGAGAACAGTCTGAGGACTTGAGAACCCGAATTGTTGAAAAATATTAACAATCTCAGGGTTACAAGTCCATCTCCAGAGATCTTGTTGTTCTTTTGTCCACAGTGTGCAACATAATAAAAAAAAGTTTACAACCCATGGCACTGTAGCCAACCTCACTGAACGTGGATGGCAGAGAGAAATTGACGAAAGGTTGCAACACAGGATAGTCCAGATGGTGGATAAGTAGCCCTAATCAAGTTCCAAAGAAATTGAAGCTGTCCTGCGTGCTCAGGGTGCACCAGTGTTAGCTCCAAGTATCCGTCCACATTTGAATGAAATTAAATGTTATGGCAGGTGACCCAAGACGACCCCACTGCTGACACAGAGACATAAAAAAGCTAGACTGCAGTTTGTCAAAATCTTTCTGGGAAAGCATCTTGTGGACAGATAAGACTAAGAGAGCGGTTTGGTAGAGCACATCATTATACTGTTTGCTGAAAACAGAATGAGGCTTACGAAGAAAAGAACACAGTACCTACAGTCAAATATGGTGGAGTTTTAAAGATATTTTTGGGGTTGTTTTGGTGCCTTGTCTGTGTACAAGACATCATGAAATCTGAAGATTACAAAAGGATTTTTGGTCTCAATGTAGTGCCCAGTGTTAAAAAGCTGGGTTTGCATCCTAGGTCATGGGTCTTCCATCAGGACAGTGACCCCAAACATACTTCATTAAGTACCCAGAAATGGATGGAAACTAAGAGCAGGAGGTCTCTGAAGTGGCTAGCAATGAGTCGACCTAAATCCCCCTGAACACCTGTGGAGATTTTAAAGTTACTGTTGGGAGAAGGCATGCTTGAAACATGAGACCTGGAGCAGTTTGCAAAAGAAGAGTGGTCCAAAACTCCAGTTGAGAGATATAAAAAGCAGGGCTGTGGAGTTGGAGTTGTGAAGTCAGTATAAAATGGATAAAATATATAATAAATTGGGTACAGTAGTTCAATGCAGAATGTGCTGAATATTTTTTCATGGGAAAGTTATGAAATGTCCTATAAATGGCTGTTCTATTCCTGATCTAAGGCTACATTCACACACAGCGTTTTTGCTGTGTTTTTTGAGGATATGTTTTTCAGCTGTAAAATCAGCTTTTTAAAAAACCGCATCACCTGAAAGGTTTTTGAGCTCATAGATGTTTTCAATAGCAAAAGCAGATTAGGAAAACGCCACACAAACTGACATGCTCATTCAGCCCAAAAACGGATCCTCACAAAACAATGTGTCTGAATTTCATATCTTGAAACCCATTGACTTTGCTGGGATGCCCAGAGTCACTGCATTTTACTGCGAAAAACGGATCCTCAAAAACGCTGTGTAAATCATGGCCGTAGCCAGCGAGTGGTAGGGGGGCAGCTGCCCCCCCCCCAGAAGCAGGGGCACGCACCTATCAAAACTCAATTGTATGCTGCAGTGCTCCCGTCCTGCATCGGCTCCAGACTGCTGGGGGCAATCTCCCCTCCACTGTCCTGCCGTCTTCACCAGAGAGAGGAGGGGTGCCTGCCCAGCACAGGATCCAATTTCATGGGCCCCGAGCTGGAGAAAGTGAGAAAGTTGTGCACACATTGCAGCTGGCAATAAGAGAGAGACTGCAAGAGGGACATGCTGGAAATCTGGTTGGAAAAGTGAGGAAATTGGTTATTGCCGCCAGAACCCCTAAAATTGATTCCATCTTGAAGAGACGTGCTGGGAAAGGGGCAATTGTCGATCAAGCCACTCGGTGGGGCAGCACTTATTTAATGATTGAGCTATTGCTTGAACTAAAAAAATTTCTTATAGATATGGCGAACCCTCAGGTAACCCTAAATGAAGGTCAATGGACACAGGTGGCTGAATTGAAGGAATTGCTTAATCACCCATTTACCGTGACTAAAAAATTACAAGCTGAGGATTTAACTCCTGGCATTTTCATAAGGGAGTGGAAGAACTTGCTATTTTGCCTGTCCCAAAGAGGAGGTTTAATCGCAGATGGCATTTCTGCTTCAATGAAACAGAGAGACACAGCTATTGGAAAATAAAATTTTTCTGGCAGCTGTTTCTGTGGACCCAAGTCATCGTATATTGCTTGATGATAAACAGCTTACTAAAGGAAAAGAAGCTCTGACTGAGGTAGCAGTTAGGATGAGTGGCCTACAGGAGGACTGCCAGGCGCGAGAGGACTTGGGTCCTGACAGTGCCACTGCTGCCATATCTTCATCCTTATCAGATGAGGAGTTTGACTTTGACAAGTATTTGGATGACATGGAGCAGGCAAAGCGTTGCCGCAAGGAAAAAGATTTCACTCCGTCTCCTATAGCAAACAGATTGACCATATTTCAGCAAAATGTTTCACTTGCTCTCAAAGAAATAGAAAAATTCAACCGTTCAGCAAAACAGCTGCAATTCCTTTATACCCGGAAATTGTTAGATATGTTGCCCATGTGGTTACGGCTTTGCCTCCAACCCAAGTTAGTGTAGAGAGGTTGTTCTCTAGCCTTAAAATTATTAGGTCAGATTTGAGGTCATCTATGAAGGAGGATCTGATGGAGGCAATTCTATTTCTTAGAGCAAATTCATAGACTGCACAAATGTTATTTAGTATGTTTTTGTTGAAAACTGTTTTTTTGCCACTTACATAGTGTTTACATATATGTAATCGATATTACATAATGTACTACATATTTACAATTTATTAGTTTTTTGTGTTCTAAAGTTGTATTCCAATAAATATATATTATGTTCTATCTAAATATCTTGATTATTGTATCATAAAAATGATTAAATGTCTGATGTTCACATTGTACTGCAATACATTTTTAACTTAAATATAAGCAATATACAGGGGTTGGACAAAATAATGGAAACACCTAACGTTTTGGCATCATAATCTTCGAGCATGTTATAAACATGCAAACCGTGACATATGGTAATGTTTTGTAGTTGATTTATTTGTGATGTGTATGTAAATTAATTGTTTGTTTGGCAGAATTGTAAGAACATTGATGAGAACCTGATACCAATGGCAGACCTCTCGGATTTTCAAAGAAGCCAAATTGTTGGTGCTCGTATGGCAGGCGCTAGTGTAACAAAGTGCCCGAATGCTTGGCGTGTCAAGAGGTACTGTCTCCAAAGTAATGACTGCGTTTGAAAGAGAAGGAAAAACGTCCGCAGCAAAGCACAGGTCCGGCTGAAAGTCGAAGTTGACTGAGAAAGACTGTCGGACTCTAAAGCGAATTGTGAGAGAGGATCGCAAGACCACGGCTCCGAAAATCACTGCTGAGCTCAATGAACACTTACAAAACCGCTTCCACGAAAACTGTTAGTCAGGAGGTGCACAATTCTGGATTCCACGGAAGAGCTGCAATTAGAAAACCGCTGCTCTCAATGACAAATGTTTCCAAGCGTTTAGATTGGTGTAGAGACCTCCAGAATTGGTCCCTCGAGCAGTGGAAACGTGATATTCTCAGACGAATCATCGTCTACCCTATTTCCGACCTCCGGCCGAGTGTACGTTTGGAGACAGCCTAAAGAAGCATTCCATCCAGACTGCCTTCTCCCAACCGTAAAACATGGCAGAGGTTCTGTGATGATCTGGGGTGCTATTTCGTGGAGATCGGCCGGGCCAATGATATCCCTTCATGGAAGAATTAACAGCTGAGATTATTTAGGCATTTTGGGCGACCAAGTGCATCCTATGGTTGAAGCACTGTTCCCAGAGGGGAACGCCATCTTTCAGGATGATAATGCACCAATTCATACAGCTAGAATCGTTAAAGCATGGCAC
Source organism: Dendrobates tinctorius (assembly GCF_039654945.1). Lineage (NCBI taxonomy): Eukaryota > Metazoa > Chordata > Amphibia > Anura > Dendrobatidae > Dendrobates > Dendrobates tinctorius. The sequence continues at coordinate 71,515,367 of NW_027361703.1, read as the reverse complement.
AAGGAACATTCTAATGAAGTTGAGCATCTCATCTGGCCCCCACAATCCCCAGACCTCAACATTATTGATCATTTATGGCCGATTTTAGAGATTCAAGTTAGACGTCGATTTCCACCGCCATCGTCGTTCAAAGAACTGGAGGGTGTTTTAACTGAAGAATGGGCTAAAATTCCTTTGGAAACAATTCACACCTTGTATGAATCCATATCTCGGAGAATTGAGGCTGCAATCGCCGCAAAAGGTGGACCTACACCATATTAAACTAACTTTTGTTGATGTTTCCAGGTGTCTCCATTATTTTGTCCAACCCCTGTATGTGGGAATCGCAGGTTTGGCTTACCTTTTTACCTTGGCAGCTTTTTGATGGTTATAGGAAGCAATTGATTTTTTTTATTCCAAAGGTGTGCAACCAAATATTAAGTTGAAGGAGCCCACAATTTTGTCTTGCCCGTTTTGGGGGTTTTGTGTGAAGTTATATCCAATTTTCCTGTATTTTTGGTTCCAATACACAAAAAGGAAATAAACATGTATAGTAGCAATTTTCTGGGAGAAATACTTTATTTTATGGAACAATTTTCAAGGGTGACAACACTTTTGGCCATGACTGTATACCGTGAAAAATTATGTCTAAACACCCTTGTTAAAATGCCACATTTTTTGTCATGTAATAAAACTCATACCAAGATAATTGGTCTTTTTGAGCAGGCGATCATAAGCATGGCACATCTAGAATTGTCAATATGTGCCTACTCTTCCTTGTAGTAGTCCTCAATGTCACATTGTGAGATCATCTCTTGTGTGCAGCTCTCTTCAAGTCATCACAGATTTATAATTGGAATCAGGTCTGGGCTCTGGTTGGACCATTCCAAACCTCTGATCTCTTCGGGCAAAGCCATTCTTTTGTTTGCTTGGAGGTATACTTAGTCTTTGCTATGCTGAAGGGTAAAATTCCTGTTCTGCTTCATCTTTTTATCAAAAACCTGAAGGTTTTGATTCAAAATTAATATTTGGAACTGTTTAGAATTCCCTCCACCTTGACTAAAGCCCCAAAGCATAATAATGCCTCCACCCTGCTTCACTGTTGGTACAGTGTCCTATTGGTGATGCACATTGTTGTATATCATAAAGACCTTAAAATTGAATTTTATTGGGTATGCATTAAAACAAGGAACAAAAACCCAAACAATACAAAAAAACTGAGGATAAATATTTTAATGCAAAAAAAAAAAAAATCCTATTCTAGCCTACAGTATTATAATGGTGATATAACTGCATAACCGGAGTTGGCACCCTAAGAAGACACGATAAGTGGTGTCCCACGTGACGTTGGCTGTCCCTAGGTGATCCTGTTTGATCCTATGCTATTCATGATCTTATGTGACCTTCATTAAGGTTATGTAAAATAAGTGTTAAAGGGAACCTGCCCCCAGAAAGAACACTTAACCTGCAGATGAACCACATATCTGCATGGTAACAGCATTATGCCGTCCAGCACCTGCCTGCAGTCGAATACATTGGGGAGAAAATGATCTAGTTATTCTCCCCACCATTATTCGTTTTACAAAGTCATGGGGGCGGGGGCGGGACCGGTTCAGTCACTGCTGAGAATATAAAGTAGCTGCTGTAACCACACCCCAGGCACTGACTGACAGCCGGTCCCAATGTAGAGCCAGTGTCAGTAAGGGCTCAGGGTGTGGCTACAGTGGCTGCTTTTTATACTCAGAGCAGTAACTGAATCCTCCCTGCCCCTATGACTGAATACTGCATGCTGAGGAGAATAATCAGATGATTTTCTGTCCGATGTATTCGACGGCGTGCAGGTGCGGGACAGCTTCATAATGCTTATTATCTGCAGGTTAAGGCTAGTTTCACACTAGCGTTTTTGAGCGCAGCGACTGCCTGCGCACGGCCGCCAAGCCCCGCTCCCCGCCGCGCCTCCGCCTATCGGCGCATGACGCTGCATGCGTCCCCTATCTTTATCACTGGAGGTGCAGGCCGTGCGCAATTTGCGTTTGGCGGCGCATGCGCCTTTGACGGTGCGCCGAGCGCAACCAAACTGCAGCAGGTTGCGTTTGGCGCAGGTGCCGCCAAACGCACATTGCGCACGGCCTGCGCCCCCAGTGATAAAGATAGGGGACGCATGCAGCGTCATGCGCCGGTAGGCGGAGCCACCGACGGAGGCGCAGCAGGGGGCGGGGCTTAGCGGCGGCCGTGCGCAGGCTGTCGCTGTGCTCAAACGCTAGTGTGAAACTAGCCTAGTATCGTTATTTCTGGTAACAGGTTCTCTTTAAGGGTAGATACACAAGTGATTACTACTATGAATTACTATTCACGTTTGCCCACTACTAAAGGGAATGAATATTCACTAGGAACAGTGAATATTCATTCTCTTTAATAGCAGGCACACACGATCGCCTGGAAGCTGCAGTAGCTAGCAGCTGTGTCTATCACTGTGCCCGCCCTTAAAGATCAATGAACATTCACTTCTCTCTACACCTGTGGGAGTGGAGAGCAGTGAATATTCATTCCCTCAAGTAGCGGACACACGTGAAAGCCCAGCAGCTGCAGGAAGCCAGTGGCTGCAGCTAACAGCGTGTCCGCTATTAAAAAATATTCACTGCTTTCCATTCCCATGGGTGTCGAGTGCAGTGAATATTAATCTCTCTTTAGCAGCAGGCACAAGGCGTTAGCTGCAGTAGTCGGCTCCTGCTTCCTGTGAACCGCTGCCGCTCCCCCACCTCCCCATCTACAGCCAGAGCAGGTACATCCAGACTATAAGATGCACCCCCTATTTTCCTCCACATTTTTGGAGGAAAAAAGTGCATCTTATAGTCGGAAAAATAAGGTATTTTTGGCGAAACATAGCCAGGCTTGGATGTTTTTATTTGTAAGAAAAGGCTTACATCTTGCCACCTTACCCAAAATCTAGACAGATGAACAATATGGGAGATTGATGTCGCACGCAGTACACCACCAGTACTTACCATAGATTCCTGTAGCTCTTATAATGTAGTTTGTATGCCTTTTGGATGCGCTCCAGCCTAATTTTCTTTGTCTTTTCATTAATTAATGTGCAGTTGTAGGTAATTTCACCAATGAGCAATCTCTGCATGTGTTTCGACTGTCAGACAGCTGCGAGACATGCATGAGCTGGAACTAAAACATATTTGAGTACGTTATGTTGCTGGGAAAGGCAATGAAAGTGTGTGACCATTCTTTGTGTTACTCTATTAGGATAAGACTCTGCACAAGTGTTACAGAAAGCGAAGTTGCCAGAGCAAAAAATCTGCTGAAAACAAATATGTTGCTTCAGTTGGATGGTAAGAACATCAATGTCATTGTTGTAATGTATTCTATATGCCTTAGAATTTTAATCATGTCACTTGCTGTTTGTTGGTTGTGAAGGTTCAACACCTATTTGTGAAGACATAGGCCGGCAAATGTTGTGTTATAACAGAAGAATACCTTTGCCTGAACTGGAGGCAAGAATTGATGTAAGTTTTAAATGTATTTTACCTTATAGCCTTTACAAACTAGCACTTCTAAATTTATATTTAAGAAATTCTAAGTTACAAGCTGCAAAGGTTTTATATGCAGACTTCATGGATCTCAGTAATTTTGATTAGATTTAAGAAATTGGGCAACGTCAGTTGAAAAGCATGGCGTTACGATGAATTAATTTTGTAGCCATTTTATGTGCTTCATTAAAGGGAACCTGTCACCAGGTTTGGCCGATATGAGTTACGGGCAGTCTGTTGCGAGGGGTGTCTATCTTCTTACGCTAGCCATCCTCCTTCTTTGTGTAGATGATGCAAGAAGAAGGGAGGCGCGGTACCAAGAACATCGACACCCCCCTCAGACAGGACCAACCTGCAGGCGAGTATAATAAAAGTTGTTCTTATGGGTTGGGGGCAGATATACAGCATTAGAGAAGGTGTTGGCAGTATCTCATATTGGCTAAACTTGGTGACTGGATCCCTTTTAATGACAACTTTGTGTGCCACAACATCAATGTCATACTGTGATTTGGATGGGATCGAGGAGTCTTTTTTTTTATTAGTGATAAATAGGGGAGCAGATGACCCTCCTTCTACAAGTGTTAGGTTACAACAAATATAGTACTGTTGATATATACACCATGAATCGGAATACCAGTTCAAATTTTATGGAGCCCTTGATTGGTACATTTAAAAAAAATTGTCACTCAGACAAAAGTGTGCACCTCTGCTCTAAAGTGTTGCTAATGAACAGTGCTTTATAGAATGCAAGACACATGCACAACAATCTTCTTCATTCGCTTTTAGTTAATTGATGCCCAGACCATACGAGACGTGTGCACCAAATATATTTATGACAAGAGTCCAGCAATAGCAGCAGTTGGTAAGTATCATAGCCAATCCTCGTTAGTATAGTGGTGAGTATCCCCGCCTGTCACGCGGGAGACCGGGGTTCGATTCCCCGACGGGGAGGTTTCTTATGTTCTTAATCCTGCTTTGAGCAGGGGGTTGGACCAGATGGCCCAGGAGGTCCCTTCCAACTCTACGATTCTATATCAATGCATTATTTAGCAAAAGGTTCTGATGATACAGGGGATGGATAATACACCACATAAATAAACCCAGTGCTAGATACATGATGTTGGGCTTATGAGCAGTAGTGCAGAAAGACAAATTTAGGCCGGTTTCACATTTGCGTTTAGGGCCGCAGCGTCGGCCTGCGCTAAGCCCCGCCCGCTGCATTCGTAATGCATCCCCTATCTTTATCACTGAGGACGCAGGCCGTGCGCAGTATGCATTTGGCGGCGCCTGCGTCCTTTTGACGGTGCGCCGAGCACAACCAAATTGCTACAGGTTGCGTTTGGCGCTGGTCGGCGCACCGTCAAAACGCATACTGCGCACGGCCTGCGTCCTCAGTGATAAAGATAGGGGATGCATGCAGCGTCATGCGCCCGGTGGCAGGGCTTAGCGGCGGCCGTGCGCAGGCAGACGCTGCGGCCCTAAATGCAAATGTGAAACCGGCCTTACACTAAACTCATCATTGGTATTAAAGGGATGTTTCAACATAGCCACTGTATAGGTTATAAATGTTTGACTGCTCGAACTTCCTCCAATGAAGCATTTGAATGGAGTAACAGCGCAGCATTTTATGGCTGTAGCATTAATGAACCAGAGGCCAAGCTAGCAGATACTTTGATATTTATGTTCTCCATCTAAATCAAATTGTTTTGCTTTAACAGGGCCCATTGGACAGCTTCCTGAATATGACCAGATTCGCAGTGGCATGTACTGGCTTAGACAGTAATCAAAGTTGTTCCAGTACCATATTTATATGTTACATCCCCATGTTAGTTTCAGGAAGTATTCTGTAACATGGCCGGCTCTTGTTGCGGTTGAATCCCAGGTTTGCTGAAATGTTGATCACCACTGCAATTAAAAGGACTGATTGAGCCTCGCAGCAGAAGTTTACTGGCTGGTCGTTAACATTCAAAGTGCTTTTAGACGCAATCCTAATGATGAAGCCTGATGAAAGCATGGGCTTTGTTTTCAGCTGCAATAGGTAAACGCAGTTTAATTTTTTTTTTTTATGAGCCTTGCAGGTCTCTAATATTTTACAAAAGAAAACAATTGAGAACTCATGGACTCATTCTTAAGACTACTGTTGTGTAACTATTGTTTGAATGATCGAAAAAAAAAAGATAATGATGTGTCACTACTTGAGCCAGACTTTAAAGAGGTTGTCTAATATTTTTACATGGATGACCAATCCTTAAAAGGAATATCCCCTGGGACGTATATGACCTATGAGCATACAGGTAATAGGAATGTTACACTAGTCCTACCTGTATGCCTCATATTAACCCCTTAATGTCCAATGACGGACAGTCTGTCATCAGACATCTCCCCTGCTTTGATGAGGGCTCTGGCGCTGAGCCCGCATCAAAGCCGGGACATGTCAGCGCAATAGGCGCGAGCGGAATCGCCATCCGCCCATTAACTAGTTAAATCCCGCTGTCAAAGATGACAGCGGGCATTTAAATAGCACTTCCGGCCACCGGGCTGGAAGTGAGCTCATCGCCGACCCCCGTTACGTGATCTGGGGTCGGCGTCATGTTGCCTGGACAATCAGAGGTCTCATAGAGACCTCTATGGTTGTTCCAGGCTGAAAGCACAGGAGTAAATCTCATCGCCCATATGTAGCAGGGCTGATCGAGTTGTGCATGCTTCAAGCCTCCTATGGAGGCTATTGAAGCATGCCAAAAGTAAAAAAAAAAACAAAAAAAAAACCTAGAAGTTCAAATCACCCCAATCAAAATAAAACAGTAAAAAAAAAAAAAAAAAAAAAATCACACATATTGGTATCGCAGCGTTCAGAATCGCCCAATCTATCCATTAAAGAAAAAAAAAAGGATTAACCCGATCACTAAACGGCGTAGCGAGAAAAAAAGTCAAAACCCCAGAATTACGTTTTTTTGATCTGTGATATTGCATTAAAATGCAATAACGGGCGATCAAAAGAACGTGTCTGCATAAAAAAAGTATCATTAAAAATGTCAGCTCGGCACACAAAAAATAAGCCCTCACCCGACCCCAGATCACGAAAAATGGAGATGCTACGGGTCTCGGAAAATGGTGGTGTTTTTTTTTTTTTTTTTAGCAAACTTTGGAATTTTTTTTCACCACTTAGATTAAAAAGAACCTAGACATGTTTGGTGTCTATGAACTCGTAATGACCTGGAGAATCATAATGGCAGGTCAGTTTTAGCATTTAGTGAACCTAGCAAAAAAGCCAAGCAAAAAACAAGTGTGGGATTGCCCTTTTTTTTTTTTTTTTTTTGCAATTTCACCGCACTTAGAATTTTTTTCCCGTTTTGTAGTACATGACATGGTAAAAATCAATGGTGTTGTTAAAAAGTACAACTCGTCCAGCAAAAAATAAGCCCTCACATGGCCATATTGACAGAAAAATAAAAAAGTTATGGCTCTGGGAAGAAAGGGAGCGAAAAGCAAAAACGAAAATCACCCCGGTCATTAAGGGGTTAAGGGTCTTGTTTTTGAGGATTGTTATATTCTTTCTGTATGCTAATGATTTCTTCCAGGCTTTGGGGGTGTGCGGTGCCTGGAAGAAATCCGTGCCACCATTATAATACTACTCCTTCCCATGCACGTCAGTAATGGCCTCGGCATCCTAGTAGTCCTAAGTAGTGGACAACCCCTTTGAGTAAACAATCCAAAATATTCAACTTTAGTTTAAATACTGTACACAAAAAAATAAAAATTTCTAACCGAATACTTGTGCAGTATTTGCTTATTTTATTATAAAACACACAAACAGGTTGACACTTATTTTTTTGTCTTTGTTGCATTAAAGACTTGTTCTTGAGCAGCTTTCTTGGCCTTTACCATCTCTACCAACTCCTATGAAAATCAAAACCATGAAATTAGTTTATTAGCCACCACATGCTTTTTCACAAATTTTCCACTTAACATGCAAAAGGGTATATGACAGGGCTGTGGAGTCTGAATAAAATGGACAGACTCAGACTCCTAAAACATAGAATAAATTGGGTACAGTAGTACAACGCACAATATGCTGTACATGTTTTCATAAGAATTTGGGAAAAGTATAAAATCTCCTATAAATGTCTGTTCTGTTCCTGGTCTAAGGATCTCAGCTTTTAGTTGAGATGAATCTTTGCTGTGGAGTCGGGAGTCAGGGAAATTGAGGAGTTGGAGGTTTGGCTTACCGACTCCACAGCCCTCATGACAACTGACATTTCACCATAAAAATGTCTAGGGGGAAAGACAGCAGTTATTTGTGAATGCTGCACAGTACACACATTCATTGTGCAATTGGCATCTCACCTTATATCTTTTCATGCAGTCCTTCTTGGACCTGCCAGGGACAGCATCTGCAATCTTTTCCCACCTTTCAGGAGTATTTACAGGATATGTTTTTAATGCTTGCTCAAGAAGTTTTTGTTCTTCAGTGGTCCATGGTGTAGAGGAGTCTGCACCAGGAGCTTTTAATAAAAAAAGAATATGCTTCATCTTGCTTGATACCAAATAAAATGTAAACATTAACTGTAACCTTATCTACCATGTGAAACTTGTGACTGTTCCATTCATCTAAATAGGGCTTGCATCAAAACAAACCCCATTCACATATATGAAATTGATTACCAAAACTTCTGTGACTTAGAATCTGTCACATGTAAATATACAGTGGGTACAGAAAGTATTCAGACCCCTTTTAAATTTTTCACCTTTTGTTTCATTGCAGCCATTTGGTAAATTCAAAAAAGTTCGTTTTTTCTGATTAATCTACACTCTGCACCCCATTTTGGCTGAAAAAAAAAAAAATGTAGAATTTTTGCAAATTTATTAAATAAGAAAAACTCATCACATGGTCATAAGTATTCAGTCCTTTTGCTCACACTCATATTTAATTCATATGCTGCCCATTTCTTTGTGATCCTCCTTGAGATGGTTCTACTCCTTCATTGGAGTCCAGATGTGTTTAATTAAACTGACTGGACTTGATTTGTAAAAAGACCTCACAGCTCACACTGCATGTCAGACCAAATGAGAATCATGAGGTCAAAGGAACTGGCCAGGGAGCTCAGAGACAGAATTGTGGCAAGGCACAGATCTGGCCAAGGTTACAAAAGAATTTCTGCAGTACTCAATGTGCTTAAGAGCACAGACTATCTAGCCAAACTGAGCAATTGTGGGAGAAGAGCCCCCAAGATCACTGTGGCTGAGCTCCACAGATGCAGATGGGAGAAAGTTCCACAAAGTCAACTATCACTGCAGCCCTCAACCAGTCAGGCTTTTATGGCAGAGTGGCCCATGGAAGCCTCAACTCAGTGCCAGACATATGAAAGTCCGCATAGAGTTTGCAAAAAAAAACACATGAAGGACCCCCAGACTATGAGAAATAAGATAGAACTTTTTGGTGATAATTCTAAGCAGTATGTGTCGAGAAAACCAGGCACTGCTCATCACCTCCCCAATACAATCCCAACAGTGAAACATGGTGCTGGGACGGTCATGCTATGGGGGTGTTTTTCAGCTGCAGGAACAGGACGTCTGGTTGAAATTGAAGCAAACACGAATGCGGCCAAGTACAGAGATATCCTGGATGAAAACCTCTTAAACGCAAATGTGAAACTAGCCTAAGGCCGCAGCGACGACCTGCGCACGGCTGCCGCTAAGCCCCGCCTCCGCCGGTAGCTCCGCCTACGGGCGCATGACTCTGCATGCGTCCCCTATCTTTAGCACTGGGGACGCAGGCCGTGCGCAGGTATGTGTTTGGTGGCGCATGCGTCCTTTTGACGCTGCACCGACCGCAAATTGCAACAGGTTGCGTTTGGCGCTGGTCGGCGCACCGTCAAAAGGGCACATGCGCCGCCAAACGCATACCCGCGCTCGGGCTGCGTCCCCAGTGCTAAAGATAGGGGACGCATGCAGCATCATGCGCCCATAGGCGGAGGCGCGGGCGGGGCTTGGGCGGGGCTTAGCCGCGGCCGTAAACGCTAATGTGAAACTAGCCTTACAGAGTGCTCTGGACATCAGACTTGGCCGAAGGTTCACCTTCCAACAAAACAACCTTTATTTATACAGATAAAATCAGAAAAGTGCAAAACATGCTAAGAAAGAGCCAGTGCCAATAGGATAAAAAGAGGTTAAGTGAGCACCATAGAGATATTGTCAACAAGAGAGACACCCCAGTAGCAAACCACATCAATAGAATGCACAATGGAAACTCAAGTATCAACTTCATGGGAATTGATAAAGTTCATCAATCACAAAGAGGGGGTAATTAGGACAAACTTATCCTTCAGAGAGAAACTATGTGGATAATTCGTTAAACTATTAATCCCAAGGGACTGAACGAACAATTGACCTAATCTTCCTTCCTTTAGAACGAGGTACTTAAGGGTAAGTGCACACGCTGCGGATTGTACTGCGGATTTGGCAAAATCTGCAGGTCAAAGTCCTGTGGTTTGACACCTGTACAATGGAGCAGGTGTAAAACCGCTGCAGAATCTGCACAAAGAATTGACATGCTGCGGATCTGAAACCGCAGCATGTGCACAGCGTTTTTTTACTTTAAATAGATTTTAATGGTACTGTACACCGCAGCAGAAACTGTTGCGGATCCGCATACCCTAATATGGTCACCTATATAAGAAACAGCTGCCGCTGAGTGAGGGCACCACTGCACAGGTTTTAAGATGCCAACCTCCATGTGAGGTAGTTACTTTAGTTAGGTACTCAATAGGGATAGGCTAGAGTGCACCCTTTTCTACCTTTTCCTTTAATATATATTGTTAAGTCCATAGGAGTTTGTCATGTCCCCTATCATACACCATAAATCTTTTCCCATACCTTCTCTAAATACCCTATATTTTTTCCACCATATGACCATATTGAATATGCTTGGTCACTTTGTCATTGCATCAATAAAAGGTTTTAATCTTTGAAATGTGAAAGAGAATTACAAGAATTCTAAAAATTCAATAGTCTTAAGGGCACTTTAGAGTTTTGTTTTTTTTTGTTTTTTTTTAATAGAAACTCTTGGTTATATACTATCTTGTTATCCAATATGTAGCCTCCTGAGACAAATTTAATTTTAATATGTAGGGAGAGCTGCTGTACGGCATTTTGTATTACCGACATGACGCATGCGTTCCATGTAAGCTTGGCTGCGTGTCGAATACAGGCAATGACGCGAGCATTCCATGATGTAGCACTATGCGGTTCACCAGCCAGAAATGAATGTATCGGCGGCCGGAAACATGCAGTGGGGTAAGACGCGCATTATCTATTTTAAGACAAGTGATATGACAAGAAGCACAGTACTTTTCATACAGCAGAATTATGTAAATTTCCCCTGACGATTCAATATAAGATGAAACGCGTTGGGAGACACTATTCATCATAGAGGCCACTCGGCGAGGCTATGGACCATATGTTATGCCGAGTTGGGACCACTTTATAATGCTCGCCTGCAGGAATCAGAATCCATTACCCCAGTTCTACAGATAAGTATAAATAAGATTAGCTTAGTTATTCACCGATAACGGTGTTTCTCAGAACCCATGACAGCACCACGGAGAGAGGGGATCCGCCCTTCAGGGACAGAAACCTACAGATAAAAAGGGTGGTACCTCTCCTCCGCCTTCAGTTGGTTACAGAGCATCAGAGGGTCTCCAGGTTAGACAACAGAAATATATATACAACATTACAATACTGCTTATTTATCAAGAAGCACCGTGTCTAAATGGAAACACTCTACTAACAGTAAAAACGTGCTCACCACACTCGTGAAGGGGAGGGGAATAAGCGGGTGCTGTCATGGGTTCCGAGAAACACCCTTATCGGTGAGTAACTAAGCTATTCTCTCTCACCCATGACAGCACCACGGAGAGAATTACAGAGATTGGTAGCTTAGGGAGGGGACCACCGCCTGAAGGACCATTCTCCCCAAGGTCAGGTCAGACGTAGAGCCTAGATCTAATCGATAGTGTCTGAAAAAGGTTGAAGGTGGTGGCCGCCTTACAGATTTGTTCTATCGATACCTCAGATCTTTCAGCACATGAGGTCGCCATCGCCCTTCCGGGATGGTATTTCCACTGGATGAGTATGCCAGGGCAATCGCATCCCTTATCCACCTTGCCAGGGTACTCTTAGATGCCTTGAGCCCCCTCCGAGGACTCTGGAAACACACAAAGAGCCTTCCTATATTTTTTGGTGGCCTCTAAGTACTGTACTAGGCACCTCTTTACATCTAAGGTGTGGAATTTTTCTTCCCCCTTATTTTTGGGATTTGGGCAGAAGGAAGGGAGGACTACTTCTTGGGACCTGTGGAAATGTGATGATACTTCAGGTAGATAGGCCGGGTCAGGTTTTAGGATGACCCTATCCTCTAGAATTTTTGTAAAAGGTGGCCCTGCTGATAAGACTTGAACATCGCTCACTCTTCGAGCTGATGTTAGTGCCACCAGAAGCACCGTTTTAAATTAGAGGATTTTTAGGAATGCCGAGTGAATTGGTTTGAACGGAGGGCCTGTCAGTGTTGAAAGTACAAGGTTCAGGTCCCATAATGGTAACCTTTGACTAGCTATTGGCCTAGATCTGGTTGTGGCCTTAATAAATCGTGCTACTCAAGGGTCACCTGCCACATCCTGGTTATAAAGGGCGCCTAATGCCGCTATTTGTACTTTTAATGTGTTGACTGCCAGACCCTGTTCTAGGCCCTTTTGTAGAAATTCTAGGATATTATCAATCAACCCCGTCCTGAACCTGAATCAAGGAACTTTATTGGTGCCTACGCGTTTCCTGAGCTGTCCCAGCTCACTTCATCAGGGCATGATACAGGCATGCAATGCAGGAGTTAATATACAATCCAAAGTGGGAAAAAAAAAAAAAAAAGGGGGCAGGACAAGTTACTGCCACATCAGCAAGGCAATGGTATAAAACACATTAAAATAATTATATTTAATAGAATATATTAAAACCGCATATAATAAGAATACATACTCAAGAACAATAAAAAAGAAAATGTCTTTCTTTCAAAATAGACACGGGGATCACGGGGTCCAATAAAAAAGTAGTTAAAACAATCCTCAAGGAGTCTAGAACACAGTTCCAAAGTTTAGAGTGTATGGTGTTTTAAGCCACATGACCATGGTGACTAGTGAGGAATGGGGTCTGATTTTTCGGCTCAATGTTAAGATCAATCTATTCTCTTCCAGAATAAAGAGTAAATCCAAAAAAAATGTCCCTGAATAGCGAATATATTGAAAAGAATAAAATTGAAACTATCGGGATCAACTGTTGGAAGAAGAATAGTAGAAAAAAAAAAAGATTAAGGGCACTTATATAAAAAAAAAAAAAAAAAAAGGATGCTGAATGTAAAAAAAAAAAAAAAGAAAAGAAAAAAATTATGAAATAAAGTGCAGTGGTGTTTTAATGTTAAAAGTATTAAATCATAAAAACATGATCAAAATGTAAAAAAAAGTTTTGTAGTATTATAAAGAGACCCTAGATGGCGCTAACACGAGTTTCAAGAAAGTGTCAGAAGCTTGAAGAGAATACTACAGTTAAAAGAGAGCTCTCTGTGTGAAACCAATGTGTGGAATGGAAGGATAAAACAAAGGTGGTCAGGCTAAACATCCCAATGGAGGGTTCAGTATGCATGGGAGGCAAGGACAAAAAAATTCCAAAAAAAATGGACTTTTAATAAGACATCAGAAACAATATTTAGTCCAAAGGGTTCCAGAGATTTTAATTTGTAAATCCAGTACACCTCTTTCCTATTAAGTGTCTGGATTCGGTTTGGTGTATTGTCTGGTATCTGTTCAATGGGGTAAATAGTCAACTACTTGATGTCACGACCATGTATAAGGTCAAAGAGACGTGACAGACCATGCTTCTGAAAGCCAATTTTAATATTATGTCGGTGGGAATTTAACCGACAATGAAGTGCCTGGGTGGTACGTCCAACATAGATTTTGGGACAAGTGCATGTAATGATATAGATGACAAGTGAGGTGGTATTTGATGGGGAATTTTTCTTGAGTGATGGGATGTGAGAAAGTGATAGTCTGATGTGCAATATTGTGACAGCAACTACATTTAGAGTGATGACATTTATAGATGCCAGGAGATAAGAAATTGTTCTGCTTGTGAGATGGAATGGTGAGCCTGCTGGGTGCCAGTGTGTTTAAGGATTTAGCCTTCCTGAAGGTTATAGCAGGTTTCTCTGGAATGATTTTGTTTAAAATTATTCTTATTATATGCGGTTTTAATATATTCTATTAAATACAATTATTTTAATGTGTTTCATACCATTGCCTTGCTGATGTGGCAGTTACTTGTCCTGCCCCCTTTTTTTTTTCCCCCACTTTGGATTGTATATAAACTCCTGCATTGCATGCCTGTGAGCTGGGACAGGTCAGGAAACGAGTAGGCACCAATAAAGTTCCTTGAATTATACCTACAGCAGCGCAGTGTATCATTGCACCTTAAAGCCATCTTCATACTTCTGAGGTGGAAGAGAGAGAAAGTCTATTCTTAGGCCCCCCTGGATTGGGTTTACTATCCATGGGTTGTTTGAGATTCTCCTCCAGGCTGGAAGGAAAAGGGTTAACCTTCCCCCCACCCTGGGCGAACTGTCACTTAGAGGCCTTTTTTGTCTCGGGATGAGTTACCAAAGAAGAACCCTCTCTTCTTTTGTCATCCCACTTTTGTTCCCTCGGTGGTCTCCTCTGAAAAAACCTCCTATTCCGAAAGGGCCTTTTAAATGCTGCCGGCCCTAAATTTGGGAACCCTTTCTTCTTGTCCCCTGCTTTCTGGAGGATGTCATCTAACGTCTCCCCAAAAAGGATCTTCCCTTCACAGGGGATTGAACACAATATCATTTTGGTCTCCAGGTCCCCTGGCCAACTGTTAAGCCATAGTGTTCTTCGGGCTGCGTTTGAAAGTGCTGCTGTTTTGGATGATAGCCGGACTGAATCGGCCGATGAGTCCACTAAGAAGGCAGCCGCTCCCCTTATTACTGGGATAGAATCTAAGATCTTATCCCTTGGTGTTCCTTCGCTCAGTTGTTTTTCAAGTTGGTCCACCCATACCATTAGCGCTCTTGAAGTACATGTCGCCGCTATGGCTGACCTGAGGTTACCGCCTGCTGACTCCCATACCCCTTTTAGAAAGGTATCTGCCTTTTTGTCTAGGGGATCCTGAGGGTGCCCATGTCCTCAAAGGGAAGGGTGAATTTCTTTGAGGCCTTTGCGACTGCTACGTCGAGCTTCGGGGCTTTATCCCAAGACGTAGATGCCTCCTCCTCAAAGGGATATTTTCTTTTAAGGGAAGGGACTTTAGTGTTTTTCCTGTCCGGCTTGCCCCATTCTTTTTTGATTAGGCCCTTAACAATTTCGTTAAGCGGAAATACTCTGTTTTTTCTGGCCTAGTCCCCCAAACATTATGTCCTGGACTGTTTTATCAGGCCTAGGGTCCAATACCCCCATGGTAGACCTTACAGCTTTCACTAGTCTGTCTACGTCTTCTAGGGGAAAACAGTGACACTCTCCCGTTTCCTCGTCTGAGAATGAGGAACTGGATTCCGAGGATCTAGACGTGATTTCTCCTGACGTGGAAGAGTCTGACTGGGAGATTGCTATCGTGTCTTTCTTCCTCGTTTTGTCCCTATGCTTAAGGGATACAAGGGCACTCTGAACCTTTGATTTGATTGCGGCCTTTAGGTCGGATGCGAAATCCGGAGTCTCATGACAAAGAATTTCTTTTGTGCAAGACTCAAAGTTTTTTCTCCCATGATACAGGTAGAGGTCTAGTGCAAGTGAGGCATTCCCTGTTCTGTTTCGTTCCTTTTGTCGGTGGTGGTGCTGCTGCTTGAGCTGCTGCCTGGCATGCTGCTCCTGTTGCTGGTCGCTATCCCCCATTGCTCAGGATCGCTTCCAGCCAGGAGTTCTGAATCCACCATCTTTAAAATTCCCACCCCCGTGACATCACCGCTCCCACCTGCACCGCGATGGCCGGGGAGAGCGCTCCTGCGCATGCGCCGGTTTCAGGGACCCGGAAGCCGGTTCTACTTCCGGGGCAGCAGCCATCTTGGTACTCTCTGTACCAAGGCGCTGCCCGCACTTTCACCGGGTCCCCGCGAGCCCCATTCTCTGGAGCGGCGGCTCCGATGTCTCCCACCCCGCACACCCGGCAGCCCGCATCAGCTCCGGCTTCGGGCACCGCACCTGCCGTGACGGGCCTCCCCGCTACCGTGTACCGGACAGGTCGGCCCCGGATCTGGACTTTCTTTAACACGCAGGTACGCCGTACTGTGGGTCCCCCCGTCAGGGACAGGAACCCCAACTGAAGGCGGAGGAGAGGTACCGCCCTTTTTATCTGTAGGTTTCGGTCCCTGAAGGGCGGATCCCCTCTCTCCGTGGTGCTGTCATGGGTGAGAGAGAAAACTTTGTTTTGAAACTCACCTTGAGGCTAATCTGAATGTATACCCTGGTCCTTTCGACAGGGATTGATTTTGCTCTTGACCTCTACGAGTGAGAGAATTTGTTATGTATGAGTGGGACAAACTAAGAAATGGGTCCCGGGCTGTAGGACAATTGTTTGCATTAACGTTACCGCCTTCTATACACTAACAACGGCATATACTGTTATTGGATCTTTTGCTGGGTTATTCAAGGGTTAAATTCCCTCCAGATTTGTTTTCCTAAGCATATTTGTTGATTCTAAATGTATATACAGTGCCTTGTGAAAGTATTCGGCCCCCTGGAACTTTTCAACCTTTTCCCACATATGCTTCAAACATAAAAATACTAAATGTAAATTTTTGGTGAAGAATCAAGTGGAACACAATTGTGAAGTTGAATCAAATTTATTGGTTATTTTAAATTTTTGTGGAAATTCAAAAGCTGTAAAGTGGGGCATGCAATATTATTCAGCCCCTTTACTTTCAGTGCAGCAAACTCACTCCAGAAGTTCATTGTGGATCTTGGAATGATCCAATGTTGTCCTAAATGACTCATGATGATAAATATAATCCACCTGGGTGTAATCGGGCTTCCATATCAATGCACCTGCTCTGTGATAGTCTCAGGGTTCTGTTTAAAGCACAGAGAGCATCATGAAGACCAAGGAACACAACAGGCAGGTCCATGATACTGTTGTGGAGAAGTTTAAAGCCAGATTTGGATACAAAATGATTTCCAAAACTTTAAACATCCCAAGGAGCACTGTGCAAGCGATCACATTGAAATGGAAGGAGTATCATGCCACTGCAAATCTACCAAGACCCGGCCGTTCCTCTAAACTTTCATCTCAAACAAGGAGAAGACTGATCAGAGATGCAGCCAAGAGACCAATGATCACGCTGGATGAACTGCAGAGATCTACAGCTGAGGTGAGATAGTCTGTCCATAGGACAACAATCAGTTGTACACTGCACAAATCTGGCTTTTATGGAAGAGTGGCAAGAAGAAAGCCATTTCTCAAAGATATCCATAAAAAGTGTCATTTAAAGTTTGCAACAAGCCACCTGGCAAGCCACCTGGGAGAGACACCAAACATGTGGAAGAAGGTGCTCTGGCCAGATGAAACCAAAATCGAACTTTTTGGCAACAATGCCAAACGATATGTTTGGCGTAAAGGCAACACAGCTCATCACCCTGAACACACCATCCCCACTGTCAAACATGGTGGTGGCAGCATCATGGTTTGGGCCTGCTTTTCTTCAGCAGGGACAGGGAAGATGGTTAAAATTGATGGGAAGATGGATGGAGCCAAATACAGGACCATTCTTGAAGAAAACCTGTTGGAGTCTGCAAAAGACCCGAGACTGGTACGGAGATTTGTCTTCCAACAAGACAATGATCCCAAACAAAGCAAAATCTACAATGGAATGGTTCACAAATAAACGTATCCAGGTGTTAGAATGGCCAAGTCAAAGCACAGACCTGCATCCAATCGAGAATCTGTGGAAAGAGCTGAAAACTGCTGTTCACAAACTATCTCCATCAAACCTCACTGAGCTTGAGCTGTTTGCCAAGGAAGAATGGGCAAGAATTTCACTCTCTCGATGTACAAAACTGATAAAGACATACCCCAAGTGACTTGCAGCTGTAATCGCAGCAAAAGGTGGTGCAACAAAGTATTAAGTTAAAGGGGCCGAATAATATTGCATGCCCCCACTTCTCAGTTTTCCACAAAAATTTAAAATAACCAATAAATTTCGGTCAACTTCACATTTGTGTCGTACTTGTTGATTCTTCACCAAAAAAGGAGATTTTTGTGTACTCACCGTAAAATCTCTCTCTTAGCCTTTAATTGGGGGACACAGAACCGTGGGTGTTATGCTGCTGTCCACTAGGAGGCGACACTATGCATAATCTGAAAAAGATTAACTTTGGCTCCTCCTCTGCAGTCTACACCCCTGGACGGCGTCAGCCTTCTCCAGTTTTGTGCAAAAGCATTAGGAGGAACGTAACACAAATAACATAACCATGCCTGTGAGAAGGCCACTATGTACGAGCTCAAAGAACAATATGAGAACTCAACTAACAACGACCCGTAAGGGCAACAGGGTGGGAGCTGTGTTCCCCAATTAAAGGCTAAGAGAAAGAGATTTTACGGTGAGTACACAAAAATCTCCTTTACTCTGTCGCCTAATTGGTAGACACAGAACCGTGCGACGTCCCAAAGCAGTCCCTGGGTGGGAAGCAGTGGACGAATATTGTGCTGACAGTCCCCTAGATTTGGGGTACTGCTGCCTGCAGGACCCGTCTACCCAGGCTCGCATCCGCTGAGGACTGAGTATGCACTCTGTAGTGTTTTGTAAATGTGTGCATGCTAGTCCAAGTGGCTGCCTACTTGATGTGATACACTTGATGTGCCGAGGCTTGATGCCGAATGGCCCAAGAGGCTCCTACCGCCCGCGTAGAGTGTGCCGTGATACCGGCCGGAAGAGGAGAATTGACAAGTCGGTAAGCCTCTTGTATGGTGGACTTGATCCACCTAGCAAGGGTGGCTTTGGAAGCCGGTAGACCCTTGCGAACGCCTTCTGGAAGAAGGAAAAGTGAATCAGACATCCGGAAGGGAGCAGTCCTAGACACGTAAATACGCAATGCCCTGACCAGGTTAAGAGCATGCAGAGCCTTCTCCACTCTATGAACAGGAACCGGGCAAAGAGATGGTAGTGAGATTTCCTCATTGAGGTGGAAGCTGGACACAACCTTCGGAAGGAAGGATGGGACTGTACGGAGAACCAACTTGTCCTGATGGAAAACCAGAAAGGGTTGTCTGCAGGAAAGTGCTGAAAGTTCGGACACCCTGCGTAGCGAGGTGATTGCCACCAGAAAGACCACCTTCTGTGACAGAAGGCTGAGTGAGACCTCCTTAAGGGGTTCGAAAGGAGGTGTCTGCAATGCTGTCAAGACCAGGTTGAGGTCCCACGTCTCCAATGGATGTTTGTAGGGGGAACCAAACGGGAAACCCCATGGAGAAAAGTCCTCACTTTCGGCTTATTAGCAATACGCCTCTGAAAGAGCACTGAAAGCGCTGACACTTGGCTCTTAAGCGAGCCCAGGGATAGCCAGGCGTCCAGGCCCGACTGAAGGAAACCGAGGATCTTTGGAAGAGAGTAGGGAAGTGGGACCTGTCCTCGAGATTCGCACCATGTGAAGAAAGCCTTCCAGGTACGATAGTAAATCCTGGCTGAAGCTGGCTTTCGAGCCCTGATCATGGTTTTAACGACGTCCGTCGAAAAACCTGCTTGGGTCAAAACCCAGGTCTCAATGGCCACGCCGTCAAATTGAGAGCCCCTGAGTTCTGGTAAAAGAACGGGCCTTGTGACAGAAGATCGGGACGTGTGGGGAGACGCCAGGGAGCGTCTGCTGTGAGTTGCACGACGTCGGCGTACCATGTACGCCTGGGCCAGTCTGGAGCGATCAGGATGGTGGGAACTCCCTCAGGACTCTGGAGATCAGTGGGAGGGGTGGAAAATTGTACAGAAGCTGGAATTGGGTCCAGTCCTGAACCAGGGCATCTGCTCCTAGCGATCGCGGGTCGCGCGTCCTGGCCATGAAATTGGGAACCTTGGGATGGGATGCCATCAGATCCACGTCCGGGGTCCCCCAGCAATGGCAGATCTGACGAAAAACTTTGGGATGGAGAGACCACTCCCCCGAGTCCATTCCTTGTCTGCTGCGATAGTCGGCTTCCCATTTGTCCACACCCGGAATGTGGACCGCAGAGAGTACCGACCTCGCATCCTCCGCCCAGTGTAGGATACGTGTTACTTCGTTCATCGCCTGAATGCTGCGGGTCCCGCCTTGATGGTTCACGTATGCCACCGCCGTGGCATTGTCCGACTGTACTCTGATATGAGAGTCTGCTAGCAAGTGATGAAAGGCTTTCAATGCCAGGAAGATGGCCCGAATTTCCAGGATGTTGATGGGCATGGTCGCTTCCATTGGTGACCACTTGCCTTGCGCTCTGTGATGTAGATGCACCGCTCCCCAACCCGTAAGGCTTGCGTCGGTGGTCAAAACCTTCCATTGACCGGAGAGAGAGGATTTTCCCCGTGCAAGCGAGGTTGGCTTGAGCCACCAGTGCAGGGACCTCCTGGTTTTCGATACTAACCGGAACTCCCTGTCGAGGGAGAACGGATTCCTGTCCCAGGACTTGAGGATGGCCATTTGAAGGGGTCTGAGGTGAAACTGGGCAAATGGTACCGCCTCTATTGCCGCTGCCATCCTGCCAAGTACTCTCATGGCATACCGGAGAGATTGGGGGGACTTGCAGAGGAGAGTGCGAACTCCCAAACGGAGGGCCAATGCCTTGTCCCTGGGGAGGATCACCAGACCCCTGGAGGTGTCGAATAGCATCCCCAGGAAGGCCAGAGACTGACTCGGGGTAGTCGAGGACTTCTGTAAATTGACTAACCATCCCAGGCGACTCAGAGTGTCGATGGTGATTGAGACGTTGACCTCGCAGTCCTTGAAGGTGGGGGCTTTGACGAGAAGGTCGTCCAGATATGGAACGACTACTATGCCCCTGGAGTGTAGAACGTCCATGGTGGCTGCCATGACCTTTGTAAATGTTCTGGGAGCCGTGGCGAGACCAAACGGGAGGACCTCAAACTGGTAATGGTCTTGGTTGATTGCGAATCTGAGAAATCTCTGATGGGCGGGAGCAATCGGTATATGCAGGTATGCATCCTGTATATCTATGGAGGCGAGAAATTCTCCTTTTTCCATGGACGCAACGATTGACCGGAGGGATTCCATGCGAAAGTGACGAACTCGAACGTACTTGTTGAGTTGCTTAAGGTCTAGTATGGGTCGGACGCTGCCTCCTTCTTGGGCACCACGAACAGATTGGAGTAGAACCCTCGGAAGCGCTCGTCTGCTGGAACCGGTACTATGACTCCTGCTTGCAGGAAGGAAGAAACCGCTTGATGGAAGGCTCGAGCTTTGAGTGGAGGCTTTGGAGGAACGGAGAGAAAGAACCTGTGCGGTGGGCTGGTAGTGAACTCGATCTTGTATCCTGAAGACACTATTTCCTTGACCCACTTGTCTTCTGTAATAGGAAGCCAGACCTGCTGAAAGAGTAGCAGTCGTGCGCCCACAAGTGGGGTGTCTTCCGGAGGGCATGAGTCAA
This sequence comes from Dendrobates tinctorius, assembly GCF_039654945.1. Classification (NCBI taxonomy): domain Eukaryota; kingdom Metazoa; phylum Chordata; class Amphibia; order Anura; family Dendrobatidae; genus Dendrobates; species Dendrobates tinctorius. Next base: position 71,494,173 of record NW_027361703.1, on the reverse strand, counting down.
GATGAGGGGAAAGTCTGAGCTTTTCCTCCTTTGGATTTTGCCCGGCTTGCTTTTGACTGCCAGTTCCTGTCCGGCCTCTGTGCCGCCCTTGTGTTGTCTCTGCGGGGGGAGCGGTTACGATTTTTTGCTGAGCGCGAGACGGACCAGCCTGAAGAATTCCGAAAGGATCGGAAACGAGATTGATTACGTCTTTTAAACGTGCGTTTTGGTTTTAGTTGAGGGAGAGAAGTACTTTTACCCCCAGTAGCATTGGATATCATTGTATCCAGCTTTTCACCGAAAAGACGTCCACTGAAGTACGGGAAATTTGTCAGGGACTTTTTTGAGGCCGCATCCGCCTTCCATTCTCTCAGCCAGAGAATACGCCGGATTGTGATGGCGTTTGATGCTATTCCCGCTACCCCTCTTGCAGAATCCAACGCTGCATGGACCATGTAATCTGCCACTACTGCAATTTGCACCGCCTTTTCCGCCAGCTGAGGATTTGAAGCTTGGAGGCCCTGTTGCAAGCAATTAGCCCAGGCCATAATGGCGTTGGCTACCCAAACCGAAGGAAATGCGGGAGCCAGAGAGGCACCTGCCGCTTCGAAGATTGAACGCGCCATGCGTTCTACCTGTCTGTCTGCTGCGTCTTTGAGGGTTGAGATGTCCGGCAGTGAGAGAAGCGTTTATGCTGCCAGCCTAGAGACTGGGGGGTCCACTTCAGGCGGATCTGTCCAATCCTTAGTGTCCTTCTGTGGGAAGAGGTACTTTGCTTCCAAGTATTTGCGATTGGCGAGTTTTTTCTCAGGCTGCGAAAAATGCTTAGAAAGTATTTTTTGAAATTCCGGGTGATTAGGGAAGACCTTAGATGGTTTCTGAACACTCTCGAAGGAAATCTTGTGTTCTGGTGCTTCCGGGGTTGGATCAGAAATGTCCAGTACCCGAAGGATGGAAGAGATTATATCCTCAACTAGCGCTGTATTGCTAGGGGGACAAGGAACCAGAGTGTTCTCCGTTTCATTATCTGAGTTAGAGTCACATACTGTATGCCCTCTGAGTCTTGCACATCGCTAAGGAGCTCACTAGCGGGCGAACTAGGTCGGACGTGTTCTGTGGTCTGGGATCGTTGTGGAGATCCGAATTGTGTTTCTCTATCAGGGGACGGTCTTGGTGACCTGGAGTCACTGTGTCTCTCCCTGGAGGGGGGCGACCTAGTGCGATGTGAGGGCGCAGATGAACGCGACCTGTGGGTCCGCTTACGACTCAAACTGTCGGAAGCGGTCTGTCCCTGAGATCTTTGCTGGGTAACGTTCATAGCCGAGGCATGACCCTGCAGAGCCTGCAGTAGTGTGGAGGTCAGGTTATCTATAGACTGTGTCATAGACTGCGACATCTGAGTCGCCCATTCCGGCGCAGTAGCGGTCGCAGAAGCGTTGGTAGGGACTTCTTGGGGTTCTGACCCAGTGTTTTGGGTACAGTCCTGGCAGTGCGGGTACGTGCTGCCGCTGGGGAGAGTGGCTTTGCAGGCTGTACAGACTGCATAAAAGCAGTCTTTTCTGGTCCTTTTCCTTGAGCCCGACATAGTGTCTAGAGGCTAATTAGCAGAGGCCCTACAGGGGTATCTACGCAGAGGAAAAGGAATAGGGGAGCGTTATAGGTTATATGAACTCACAGCTGAGTACAGAGAACCCAGCTGTGATCTTACCCCACCGATGCGCCCCCTAGGTCCAGCGCCGATAAATCCCACTCCTGTGCCCCCCAGAGACCGCTGTGCTGCCTTCAGCTTCAGGTGCAGCAAGAGGGCCACCGGGTTCTGAGGTGGAGGAGGAAGGGGGCGGAGATGCTGAAAAGGGCGCGCTGAGCTATGTAAAAAGCGCGCCCTTCCTGACTCGATCCGCCCCTTCTATGACACTGCGGAGTGTCATTTTCGTCATCCGGGGGGGCGGGAATAAGGCGGCGACTTCGGCTAGGCCGAAGCCGCGGCCTAAATTTGAGACCTCATGCCCAGAAGGGCTCCAGGACAGCGCGGTTGTCCGGGATGGGGGTCGGATTCAAGCCAGACCCCCCCCGGATTGAATGGTAGGCTAGTGGTGGGGTCATGAGCGCAACCTGGGCCCTGTGGGGGGTCCCTTTGAGGCGCTATGCAGCTGGTGCTGCCGGAGAGACAGGGGCGCAGGGAGCCCTGTCTCTGACCAGTGCCATGCCTGCCTGCACCTCCCCCGGTCCCAACAGGAGCCCGCAGTTGGGCTGGGATCCCTGGACTTGTAAGTGGCCGAATGGTGCCTGATACAGGCCCTACCTGCGGTGTCTCAACCTAATGCCCCCATAGGGGGATTAGGGAGGGTGCTGCTGTCACAGTCAGGGGGCTTCATCCTATCCTCGACCTCAACCCAGAGCCCAAGGGAACTGGGGAAGGAGGGGGGGGTTCTCGACTTCGCACAGTACCCGAAGGACTGGGGAAGGAGCGACATGGGGAAGAGCCATCTCGACCTCAACCGGGCACCCCTTAATAGGGGACTGAGGAGGGAGCCATGCCGGGAGTCTCGCTGGAGACCCACTTTTCTTCATCTGTAATCCGTTGAAAAAAATCAAGGAAGAAAAAGATGGATTTTTGTTTCTTACCGTAAAATCTCTTTCTTGGAGCCTTCATTGGGGGACACAGATTACCATGGGTGTATGCTGCTGCTGCTAGGAGGCTGACACTATGCAAAACAAGAAAATTAACTCCTCCCCGGCATTATACACCCACCGACAGGCACCGAGCACCTCAGTTGGTGAAAAAGCAGTAGGAGAAGCAACGAGAAAACTCTAAACATATGTACCAACCCAACAAGGGACTCTAAGACCCAACACGGTACAACTTAAAGAGGGAGGGTGCTGTGTCCCCCAATGAAGGCTCCAAGAAAGAGATTTTACGGTAAGAACCAAAAATCCATCTTTCTTTATCGCCTTATTGGGGGACACAGATTACCATGGGACGTTCCAAAGCAGTCCCAAGGGTGGGAACAGCAAAAAGGAACGAAGGAATCGGAAAAGGCTTAGGTCGGCCGGTGAGCCACCGCCGCCTGCAGAACCTTCCTACCAACAACTGCATCAGACGAGGCCTGGGTATGAACCCTGTAGAACCTTGCAAAGGTGTGCAAGGACGACCAGGTTGCAGCCTTGCAAATTTGCATGGCCGAAGCCTGGTGACGAACAGCCCACGAAGCCGCCACAGCCCGGGTGGAGTGAGCTCTTACCCCCGGAGGGGGCCGTTTTTCCTGAAGTCGGTACGCTTCCAGAATGGTAGAACGAATCCAACGAGCGATCGTGGATTTGGATGCCGGAAGTCCTTTCTGGCGACCTTCAGAGATGACCAGCAAGGAATCAGACTGACGAAAGGAAGAGGTCCTGGCGAGATAGACACGCAGTGCTCTAACTACGTCCAGTTTGTGGAGAGACTTCTCAAGCGGATGAGAGGGAGCCGGACAAAAAGATGGAAGAATGATATCCTCATTGATATGGAAAGAGGAAACCACCTTTGGAAGAAAAGAAGGAACGGGCCTGAGGACGGCCTTATCCTGATGGAGAATCAGGTAAGGGGAACGACATGACAAGGCCGCCAATTCAGAAACTCTTCTGATGGATGTAATGGCAATCAAAAAGGTGACCTTCCACGAGAGAAGGGACAAAGGAATGTCCTGGATAGGCTCGAACGGCGCCTTCTGGAGAGCGCTAAGAACGAGATTGAGATCCCACGGGTCTATCGGCGAATGATGAGGAGGAGCCACATGGGAGACCCCTTGGAGAAAGGTTCTGACCTGTGGCAAGGAAGCGAACTCTCTTTGGAAGAGGACAGAAAGAGCGGAGACCTGGCCCTTGAGGGTACTGAGGGACAGACCCGCTTCTAAACCAGATTGGAGAAACCCAAGAATAGATGGAATGGAAAAGGACATTGGAAAGACTTTTTATCATCGCACCAGCGGAAAAAAGCCTTCCAGTGCCTATGATAAATGCGGGAAGAGGCTGGTTTCCTGGCTCTGATCATAGTTTGAATAACCTGACTGGACAGACGTGATTCCTTCAGGATTGCGGCCTCAACGGCCATGCCGTCAAACTCAGAGACTGAGAATTCTCGTGGTAAAGGGGGCCTTGCGAGAGAAGGTCTGGACGGTCTGGAAGCCTCCAGGGGACGTCCGCGAGCATGTTCACCAGTTCCGCGTACCAAGGCCGTCTTGGCCAATCTGGAGCGACAAGAATCACTGGTACGCCTTCCGATTTTATCTTTTTGACCACTCGTGGGATCAAGGCCAGAGGCGGGAATAGGTAAGGAAGTTGAAACTGGGACCACGGAATCACCAGAGCGTCGCCGGACGCTAGGCCCTGACGACTCAGAAAGTCGGCTGCCCAATTTTCCACCCCTGGAATATGAACGGCGGATATTGCCGGAACGTAACGTTCTGCCCAGCGGAATATCTTGGCCACTTCTGACATTACTTGCTTGCTGCGCGTGCCCCCCTGATGGTTTATGTACGCCACGGCCGTGGCATTGTCCGACTGAATACGGACCGGCTTGCCGGAGAGGAGAAGCTGCCAGTGAAGAAGGGCCAGGAAGATTGCTCTGATCTCCAGAATATTGCTCTGATATCCAGAAGATTGATTGAGAGGAGAGTCTCCTGTGGGTTCCAGCGTCCTTGGGCCGCTTTCTGATGGAACACGGCTCCCCATCCCAGAAGACTGGCATCGGTTGTGATGACTTGCCACAGATGCGGAAGGACCTCCCTTGGAGAACTGACGCTGGCAGTAACCACCAAGTGAGAGATTGCCTCACTCTGAGAGGGAGCAGAATATGACGGTCCAAGGACATCGTGGTCTTGTCCCAGGCTGAAAGCAGAGACAGCTGAAGGGGGCGAAGATGAAACTGCGCAAAGGGCACTGCTTCCATGGAAGCCACCATTTTGCCCAGAACCTTCATGCAGGACCGAATGGGAATGGGAGTTGGCCTCTTGAGAATTCTGATGCCTTTGGAAAGAGCCGCAATCTTTTCCCTCGGAAGAAACACTCGGGCTAGCTCCGTGTCGAATTCCATGCCCAGAAAGGTCAGACGCTGAATGGGGATCAGAATGGACTTCTCCCTGTTGACTAGCCAACCGAGGCGGTCGAGAGTGTCCAGAGTGATCTGAAGACTCTGGAGGCAGTCCTGACGAGACGAGCCCTTGATCAAAAGATCGTCCAGATAAGGAATGATGAGAATCCCTCTGGAGCGAAGGATGGCCATGAAGCTAGGCCGAAAGGAAGAGCCGTGAACTGATAGTGGTCTCCCTGAACCGCAAAACGAAGATACTTCTGACGTTGCACACAAACCGGAATGTGCAGGTAGGCGTCCCGAATGTCCACAGAGCAGAGGAATTCCCCGGGCTCCATGGAGGCAATCACCGACCGAAGAAACTCCATTTTGAAATGAAGAATCTTCACGTGGTGATTGAGCAACTTGAGGTCCAGAATTGGACGAAGGGAGCCGTCTTTCTTCGGGACTACGAAGAGATTCGAGTAAAACCCGGAAAAACGTTTGTTTGAGGGAACGGGAACAATCACTCCGGTGGAAAGAAGGGAGGCAATGGCCTGGAGAAACCCCGGAGTCTGGGACCGCTGTCGCGGAGGCCGAGACCGAAAAAAACGTCTGTTCGGGGGGAAGCAAATTCGATCTTGTAGCCGGATGCAACGATTTCTCTGACCCAAGCGTCGTCGACAACAGACAGCCAAGCATCCACGAAAAAGGAAAGTCTGCCTCCCACCCTGGAAGAACTTCCAGGTGGGGGTGACCCGTCACTTGGAAGAAAACCTGCCGGAGCTGGTGCCTGAAGCCCTGGAATATTGTCCTCTAGATCTCCAGTGGGGAGCTGGTTTGTAGGATGGCTTTTTCTGTTCTCGCTCTCTAGTGGCAGATGAGCGATCCTGCTGGCCAGATCTGTCCGTGGACGAGAAGGGACGAAAGGGCCTAAACGGGCGAAAACCCCTTCTATTAAGGAAACGTCGTTGGCGAGACTGGGGAAGAGAGGTGCTTTTACCGCCAGTGGCATCGGAGATTAGCTGGTCCAGCTTGGCTCCAAAGAGCCTAGAACCGTGGAATGGCAGATTAGTAAGGGACTTTTTTGAAGTGGTATCCGCATTCCATGACTTTAGCCAAAGAACTCGGCGAATAGCTACTATGTTGCTATTTGCCCTGGCCACGCACCCGGCTGCATCCAAGGAGGCGGCCAAAAGGTATTTACCCGCATGGTTAATCTGATCTGCAAGATCTGCCAACTCGTCCTGAGGAGCTGTTGCCAATATGCCCCTGCGAAGGATTTTTGCCCAAGCGGATATGACTTTCATTACCCAGGCTGATGCGAAAATAGGACAGAGAGAGGCGCTGGATGCCTCAAAAATTGACTTAGCCAGAGATTCGATCTGCCTGTCCGTAGGATCTTTAAGCGATGCCCCATCTGGTAGAGATAGCACCGTTTTGGAGGCTATCCGGGAAACCGGGGGGATCCACCTCAGGAGCCTTGGCCCATTTTGTGAGCAGGTCTGCCTCAAAGGAGTACAGCACGTCTAAGTACTTGCGGCCTGAGAAACGTTGCTCAGGGCGCTCCCAGTGTTTGGCCAAAGTAGTATTGAAATCTTTGTGATTGGGAAAGGTCCGAGACGGAGGTCTTGCTCGTTTAAGGAGTACAGAGCATTCCTGAGGGGGAGCCTTGTCCTGCTTAATTTTAAGGGTTTGAAAAATAGACGAAATGAGACTATCGACCATGTCCCGCGTTTTAGAAACATTGTCTGCTTTTGAACTCGATTCCGATTGAGAGTCATCGCCAGACCTGGAGTCGCCCTCGGAGGAAGGAGAATGCAACCTGACAGGCTCAGAGGGACCCTGCGAGCTAGAGGACGAGGTAGACAGATCCCGCTTCCTAGAGCTCCTGCTTTGTCTGTCTCTCGGAAGGTCGTGGTCAGGAGCGGACGACTCACCCTGAGAGGCGGTCGGCGCGCAGGTGGCAGTAGACAGCTGTGGAAGTCGTTCCAAGACCTGGACCAGCGACTGGGAAACCTTAGTCAAGTCCGAGACCGACTGAGACATTACAATGGCCCACTCCGGGGGAGGTTGAGCGTCCTCAGCCCGGGACTCTGCGTGCTCCTGGGATGCAGACATTGCGGAAGGACTGCAGGACGGGCAAAAGGGGGACGGGCGACCCGAAGCCCACTTCTTTTTACAGCGCACACAGGCGTAATCAGTAGCGGTGGGCCTGAAGCAGAGATCCCTTGAAGGATTGGGCATAAGTAAAAATGCGTTGAGAGACCGCAATAGGTCGTGAGAAAACTGCAGAGGGGAGCTAATTAGCGCCACAGTGTAGAGCCTACCCAGATTCAGATGAGCAGCCGAATGCTGAAGTGTCCCCCAAACAGCGCAGGAAGAGAGATGAGGAACCAGGAAACACCCGATAAGGAAGGGGCGGAGCTTTGCAGCTGTGCCGCGATTGGAGAAAAGCGGAGGAGGCTGGAGTAACAAAGTGAAAGGAGCCCTGCGATGGGGTAGAAAAGGGCGCGCAGTAAAGCGCGCTCAGAACAGAGGAGGAGCGCGCTGAGGCGCCTGAACGAAAGCGAAAGTGAAACTGACATGGACTCCGGACGCTGCAGCCCCGCACTGCCTGAACCGATGAAACCACTCCGGGGGGCGATATAAGCGCTGGTAGGATACTGCGCTGAGGGCGGACGACTCCCCCTATGCTCACTGACCTGTCCCCTGGAAGCTCACCGGAAGGGAGACGCGCGGCTGAGAGGTCGGCGCGCGGCATGCAGAGGAGAAGGGGTGGGAGATTCAAATCTGGGCATCTAGTTATGCAGAGGCAGGCAGGCTGGGTATGATGTGGGGCCTGGAGGGATCGTACAGGCACTTACCTGACGTCCCTGAAGAGGCTGTCACGGGCCCATGGTGAAAGCCACTGGAGAAGATCCTCTATGCCCACATCTTGCAGAAGACGGCGTAGACCTCCTGCGACCGCCGTCTTCCTCTCAGCCCTGTCCAGAGAGAGGGGTGAGGAGGGGAATTGGCAAGGACCAGCCACCGGTCCACAGCCCCTAGCACCGGAAGGTGATAGGGCCAAAGTCCTGCCTGCGGAACTGAGAGGTGCGATGTGGATGACACCACACTGCTCGCTCAGCCGCCTGATATGGGAAATCAGGGTGAAGCTACACCCTGTTTCCTGACGGAGAACCTGAAAAATAAAGCGAAAAGATTAAAAGGTTCAACTGGAAACCTAAAAGAAAAAAGGAATATTAATAAGAGCGGATCTGGGGAGATCCCGGTCCGCCTCCTACAGACACTAAGCACAAACTGAGGTGCTCGGTGCCTGTCGGTGGGTGTATACTGCCGGGGAGGAGCTAATTTTCTTGTTTTGCATAGTGTCAGCCTCCTAGCAGCAGCAGCATACACCCATGGTAATCTGTGTCCCCCAATAAGGCGATAAAGAAAAACGGATTAAAAAAAAAAATCTTAGGTGTGCCTCCTTGCGACACTAAGCAAAAACTGGAGAAGGCTGACGCCATCCAGGGGTGTATACTGCAGAGCCAAAGTTAATCTTTTTCAGATTTTGCATAGTGTCGCCTCCTAGTGGACAGCAGCATAACACCCACAGTTCGGTGTCCCCCAATTAGGCGACAGAGTAATGTACATTTGGTATCTTTATGTGTGAAGCATGATATGTGGGAAAAGGTTAAAGTTCCAGGGGGCCGAATACTTTCGCAAGGCACTGTAGCTCTGTTAAAGGGAACTTGTCACCCCCTCCATGCAATTTTAAGTAAAAGAGCCACCTTGTGCAGCACTAATACTGCATTCTGTCAATTCTTTTTTAAAATTGTTCAGACATACCTGATATTTGACAGGGGGCAGGTCTTTCCCCATTTGACCTAGACGCCTCACATCCATCACTCATGTCTTCCTGCGTTGTTTGCTCCGCCTCTTCATTTTTCTTTTCAAATCCTGGCGCTTGCGCTGTAGTATGTATTCTGGGGCATGCGCAGTGACCGCTGCCTGTCCTCTCTCATAACTTCCTGGCCTTCCTATCGCGCGGCCAGAGATCCCGCCCCGCAGTCGCTTATGATTTATTCACACTGCGGAGCTGGGAATCTTGGGCATGCGCAGTAGTTATCTGCGGCTCTCATGCCCAAGATTCCCAGCCCCGCAGTGTGAATAAATCATAAACGACTGCGGGGCGGGATCTCTGGCCGCACGTCCATGCAGGCGCGATAGGAAGGCCAGGAAGCGGTCACTGCACATGCCCCAGAATGCATACTACAGCGCAGGCGCCAGGATTTGAAAAGAAAAATGAAGAGGCGGAGCAAACAACGCAGGAAGACATGAGTGACGAATGTGAGGCGTCTCAGTCAGATGGGGAAAGACCTGCCTCCCTGTCAAATATCAGGTATGCTTGACCAATTTTAAATAAAGATTATTTCTGCGGTGGAAGGTACCCTAAATAAAAGAGCCACCTTGACAGAGTGCAGCATTAGTGCTGTACAAGGTGGCTCTTTTACTTTTCAGATTTTATCTGTATAAATAAAGGTTAAGTTTTATATCCCAATTTGCTTAATAATATACTATAAGCTTGATTGGCAAAATAGGGCCCCCGCTCATAAATATCACCTTCCAACAAGACAATGTCATTGTCTTGTTGGAAGGTGATAGGAGTGGCTTCAGAACAACTCTGTGACCATTCTTGACTGGCCCAGCCAGAGCCCTGACCTAAACCCTATTGAGCATCTCTGGAGAGACCTGAAAATGGCTGTCCACCAACATTCACCATCCAACCTGACGGAACTGGAGAAGATCCCCAAATCCAGGTGAGAAAAACTTGTGGCAACATTCCCAAGAAGACTCATGGCTACTAGCTCAAAAGGGTGCTTCTACTCAGTACTGAGCAAAGGGTCTGAATACTTATGACCATGTGATATTTCAGTTTTTCTTTTTTAATAAATTTGCAAAAATGTCTACATTTCTGGTTCTTTTCAGTCAAGATGGGGTGCAGAGTGTACAATAATGAGACAAAATGAACTTTTTTGAATTTACCAAATGGCTGCAGTGAAACAGAGTGAAAAATTTAAAGAATATGGACAAATTATAGGGGACAGACAAAAACTTTCTGCTAAAGAATACAAACTGCCAAAAAAAAGTGCCCAAAGACATCCATATCATTTAAAAGGGATATTCCAGCCTATAAAATTTTCTGAATAAATGTACATTATATGCGTTTTGTCTCATCTCCAAACCCTTCATATTGACAAAGATCTGAATCCTGCCCCTATGCCATCTGCTGTACTGTAACTTGATTCATGCCCCCTTCCATACACATCAATCTTACATGTCAGGATTGGAATTAGACTTCGTTAACCTTAAATGAACATCTATGCTCCCAGATAGAAAACCTCTAATATGCAAAATTGCAGAAGGTATTTTTCAGTCACATCTCTTCTCATATTACACATTTTATTAACACTGAATATCAGCTTTTTAACTTAAAAATTAGGTGACAATTTCTTTATGAATGTATAGTCTCAACTTCCAATTCCAATGAGCATTAAATTCCATCTTCAGCAGTACACTGCATCCCAGTTTTCTGACTGCTGGGGAATGCTTTGAATGACAGCTCACATCAGCAACAAAAGTGACTACTGGCCTGTGCACCTTCCTTTATATAACGCTACCTGCCTCCACCACGTCAGAAGCGATAGTAGGTGGTGTGGGGGATTTATAAGATTTCAAGTAGTCTTTGGCAAGGTGGGAATATGTGCAATTTCAAGCAGTCTTTATATCTGGTTGCAAATGGAGAGCTATGTTGGCAGCAGTTGCAGCCAAATGTGCATCGAGATCTGGACTAAGGAGGTATCGTAGGAATTATGGCATATTGACCTATAAAGCAATACTTCTGGATGACTATGGAAAATGAAGTTTACAGGCTCCCTTAAACTGTATCGGCCTGTACCTTTGGCCAGTCAGTGACTTACCTTCAAACCGCTCAGATGGAATAGCATTGTCTACAGACTGAGCTACAACTTTATGTTCCTTCTTGAATTTATCAAAAGCTTTCTTATTAATGTCGTCCTTTTGCTGAGGATCTGCAGTAAAAGTAAATTAATGTTAATCTTCAGCAGACACGTAATTTATGTATTCCGGTAATCTCACTAGTGTTTGGGGGTAACAATATTCTGTCCCCAGCAAATTAAAACTTTGGGTCATTATGTGTTTTTTCTTTACGTTTTTTATTTTGTTCTGGTATTCACTGACGGTTTTTGCGACATTTTCTTCAAACTGACATAGTTTATGAATCTTACAAAATTTGAGCAATGCTCAGTGTAAAAATCACTAAGGGTATGTTTCCACTGTCCGGATTACATCAGGATTTGCTGCGGATTGGACGCTGTGTACAGCCGCAGCATCCAATCCACAGCGTCCAGATGTTACAGCATAGTGGAGTGGATTTTAAAGGGAATCTGTCACCTAATTTTCGGCCTATCAACTGCGGCCACAGCCATCAAGGGCTTATCCACAGCATTCTGGGGTTTACATTTTACCTCTGATCACAGCTGAGCGCTCATGGTGTCTTGTGACAGCGTGGGAACGGCGGCTCACTGACCGGCGGTGAAATCATCCCCGCCAATCAGAAGCGGTGTTTGCCAAACAACTGACAACATGGCAAACACCCGATGTTCGTGCAGCCGAACCCAAACAGTAACACGGACTTCCTTGAAGAAGTCGTGTTCGGTGTCCGTGCCTGAACAGTAGGTGTTCGATACGGACGCCAAACTTTAATGTTCGGGTTCGCCCATCTCTAGTTGCTACATCACAATAGTGCAGGTGAATGAGGCCACATTGTGATCCCACAGGATATCATTGCAAAAAACCCAACTAGTTTTGTCGCAATGTGACCCCATTCACTTGTATTATGTTGTGATGTAATAAAGTCATATGTGGATTTGTGTCATTAACATATTGTAGCCCCAGCCCAATGTTTGGGATAAACACCAGGCAGACACAAGTGCCTATGCAGAGGAGTCCATGTGCCTATGTCAACAGAGTATGGGATACAGATCTCACGAGTCTACTATTGCCCCATCAAACTACAGAGGTCGCAAAGGTACGATTTATCACCTATCCTATATCAAGTAAGACAATTAGAAGACTTACCCAGCTTTTGTAGGGATTTGGCCTTATTTATTACATCCTTTGCAGTCCTTTTTATTCCAGAAACAGAGTGCAAGTTCATATAATTGGCAATAACTTCCCACCTGCATAATAAAATGAATTGGAATAGCTTAACTTCACGATGTATCATTATGCAGAGGGTACGTAATGCCTACGAGACGGAAAACAAGTCTGTAAAATACCCATTTAATGTCTAAGAAATATATGCAGGAAATGTATTTTGATCCACTAGAAACAAGGGTAGTCTCTAGGATTCTAGAATTTGGTTTCTTGAACTACATCCATCAAGCCACTTTTTGCAGACTGATCCCATGTCAGACATTAAACGACAATTGTAAAAGACTTACCCAAGAAATGTTTAGAAGTAAATTCAATATACTCAAATAAATGGGTGATATTTTATTCAGATTTTCCATTTTCACACATATTTGTAACTTCAGCTAAAAATTCAAAACATAATGCCAGAGTTGACTTGTGGCCATAGTACAATATTGGCGAGAATGATTGCTGCTCAGTTTTAGTATTCTGACAGCTGTGCTGTTACCTGGCATTAGTTCCAGCAGGAAATAGGTTCACAGCTTTTATCAGTAGCTGCAGGTCATCCTCTGACCAAGACTTGCTGCTACCACCTCCACCAGAAGAAGACTGCTCTGCCCCTCTTGTGGACTGCCTCATACGGGCCTCCTCTTGCTCCTTCTCTCTCTTAATCTGTGCATTTACTTCTGCAATCTAAAGGACAGACAGCTTTAGGTATTTTGTTTTCCACCAAAGCATACGTTAAGATTTTGCTGCTCACAATTTACATAGTCACCAAATCATTGGAATATATGTCACGTAATGCTACAACCAGCTTTGAGTGTAGTATTTCTCATTACGATGATACCATAATAATATGTTCTATCTGTATTAATTAGTACTAGATGGGGTTTTTTCCACATACCTGCTTCTCCACAGCACTTTTACTTTCTTCTTTTGAGCTTCCAGAAAGGGCCTCATTTAGAGACTGTAAACTAAGAGAAGAAATCACCAGAGAAGTCAATATATACAGCATGGTAACCACCATTAAGTATGAGAATTACATACCATACAAAGGCATTCATCATTTGCTCAGTAACATAACGCTAAACAGAACAAAAAACATTTTGCAATCTGTGCAAGTAAGGACAGTGCCCCCTTTTTTATAGCTGGACATTAAAATATACAGCTCACCATGACTAGGTGACCATTAGTGGGAGTTTCAGTCGTGCTCCGCACTTATTCACATTAACAGCATTTGACATATGGTAAGGTTTTAATACTAGAGGTTAGGACCGTCCTGAGTAGGGTCACCTTAATGTGGTGGGCTAGCCTTTACTTTTTTTTTTATATAAACAATGTTAACTAATAACACTATTGCCATTTACTTAAAGAAAAAAAAAAGCAAATATTCCATATTAACTTTTAATAATATAATAATTTTAACTAGCTTGGTCCGTGCAAAATTTTCGCACACTGGTCGTCGGGGGCGGAGGCAATTTCAGAAAAAGCAAGCTGGTCAAATGTAAATATATTTCATGAGCTGATGATCACAGACAGGTATTTATATCTGTAGATTGATAATACAATAAATTCTTTTGATAAGTAGAGGCCAAAAAATGTTTTCCGGTTGAGGTGCCACCTGCAGGTCATTGTCTTTCTGCAGGTTTATGAAAATGAATGTATAAATTGAATTTAGTGATAAAAATCGAGAATGTGTGGTTTGTTTGGCTGTTTTCTTGCTGAGGGGAGCAAATTTACCATTCAAATGGTGTCTCGTGTGTGTCGAAAAAGAAGGGCATGTTTACAAATGTGTTGGTAGTGAGCTTTGGGGTACTGTGGTGCCACCTGCAGGTCATTTCTCCTTACTACAGGTTTATGAAAATGAATGTTTAAATTGTATTTTGTGATCAAATTGTGGATGTGTGGTTTGTTTGGCTATTTTCTTGTTGAAGGGGGGCAAGTTTACCTTTCAAATGGTGTATCGTTTGTGTGTGTGGGTGCAGTATGAACGGGGATACAAAGGACTCACCAAAAAACAGTGTTTAGAAATAATAGAATAGATTCTATAGCGCCAACATATTCCGCAGCACTTTACATTTTAGAGGGGACTTGTACAGACAAATACATTACAGAATAATAATCAGATAAGAGGAGTGAGGGCCCTGCTTACAAGCTCACAATCTATGGAAAAATAGGGGAGACACAAAAGGTAGATGGCAACAATTGCTTGTATTGTATGGTCCAGCCACAAATGTAATGCTGCATGAACCGGTAACCAACCAGTATGTGTAAATGGCTATTAACTGCATTTAGAGTGTGAGGACAGATGATACAAGGTTCCTAGTTTTGATGAAAATTTTGTATGGGAAAAACAGGGATGGTTAGATAAGTATGTTGAGGCGAGAGGCCAGTCTTAAAAAAACTGCATTTTTGGAGCACGCTTAAAACTCGGTATTGGGGATTAATCGAATTGTCGTGAGTAATGCATTCCAAAGAATTGGCGCAGCTCACGAGAAGTCTTGGAGAAGGGAATGGGAGGTTCGGCTTTTTGAGGCTGTTAATCTTAGGTCACTAGAGCAGAGGGCATGGCAGGGTGTTAGCGTGAGACGAGGGAGATGTGGGGTGGTGCTGAAGGATGGAGCGCTTTGTAGGTGAGAGTTATAAGTTTATATTGAACTCTATAATAGATGGGTAACCAGTGCAACAACTGGCACAGAATAGAGGCATCCGTGTGACGGTTGGCGAGGAATAGGATCATGGCTGCTGCACTCAGGATGCATTGGAGAGGAGAGGGTTTAGTAAGAGGAAGACCGATTAGTACAGAGTTACAGTAGTCTAGACGAGAATGAATAAGAGCAACAGTAAGAGATTTTGCAGAGTCGAATGTAAGAAAATGTTGAATTCTAGAATATTTTTGAGGTGTAGATGACATGAGCGACAGAGTGATTGGATGTAGGGGGGTGAATTAAAGATCTGAATCAAGTATGACCCCAAGACAGCGGAAATGTTGCTGGGGAGTAATGGTAGAACCACACATGCAGTGGTATTTTCCATCTGAACTCGGATTGGCAGGCCCTTGAGAAGCGTTTCCCAGTGTAGGTACAAAAGAATGGCTCTTGGATGTTGATCGGCAGAGAGGATTCCTCCACCGACCAACGTCCTTGGACCGTAAGCTGACGGAATACTGCTCCCCAGGCCCAGCCGAGAAGGCTGGCATCCATCGTCACCACTTGCCAGTGCATGGGAAGGAAGGACCTGCCCTGGAGGAAGAGAGTTGAGTCCCGCCACCATCTGAGAGATAGTTTGACTTGGTAAGAGAGCCAAAATAGATGATCCAGGGAGAGAAACGACCTATTCCACTGTGAAAGGATACCCCGCTGAAGAGGTCTTGAGTGGAATTGGGCAAAGGGGATCGCCTCCGACGCTGCCACCATCATTCCTAGAACTCTCATGGCTGAGCGGAAGGAAGGAAGCCGAACGCTTTTTAGAGAGTGGCATATGTCAATCACCAGGGAGGGACCGAGTTCCACGGCAATGGCCGAGGTAACCAAGATTATTCTCTGGGCAGAGTCGACGGTTCCGGTGATATCCGCAGTGCATATTCCCGGCGTGGACAACCGGGCCACCGATTTTCTCAGTCGCAAGGGTCTCACGGCAGGAGAATGGTCCCTACATCAGGAGATCTTCCATCAGATCTGCATTCGATGGGGGACTCCGGACGTGGACCTCATGCCGTCCCGACAGAACAGGAAGGTCCCGCGACCCACTCGCGGTGGGCGCCGACGCTCTGGCCATTCCCTGGTCCCAGTTTGCGCTTTCCTATCTGTTTACTCCCCTCCCCCTTCTTCCCAGGCTATTGAAGATCAAGCTGAAGGGAGTGCAGGTCATTCTCATTGCGCCGGACTGGCCCAGAAAGTCTCAGTTTGAGGACATTATCAATCTTCTAGCGGACGCCCCCTGGAGGCTACCAGACAGACCAGATCTCCTATCCCAAGGTCTGATCTGCCACCAGAATTCTCGGTCGCTCAATTCAACAACGTGGCTGTTGAAACTGCAGTACTAAGAGCGTCCGGTCTTTCAGATTGGGTGATTCTCACTATGATCCAGGCTAGGAAACAGTCGTCTTCCAGGGTCTATTATCGCACCTGGAAAGCCTATTTCCGCTGGTGTGAGTCTCAACGCATTCTGCTTATGTCTTTTTCTCTGCCTTCCGTCTTGGCCTTTCTCCAGATGGGATTGGACACTGGTTTGGCCCTCAGTTCCTTAAAGGGTCAGGTGTCAGCACTTTCCATCCTTTTCCAGAAGAATCTATCCTCCCGTTCTCAGGTCAGAACCTTTCTTCAGGGGGTTGCGCATGCGGCTCCCCCATACAGGACACTGGTGGACCCCTGGGACCTCAATCTAGTTCTGGAGGCTCCAAGAAGCCCTCCCTTTGAACCGCTCCCAGAGGTTTCCCGGTCTTTATCTTGGCATTTCTGGTGACCATCACTTCCATTAGGCGCGGTTCGGAGTTGGCGGCCCTTTCCTGTCATCCTCCCTTTTTTTGGTTCTGCACCAGGATAAGGTGGTTTAGCAGCTTCCTCCTTCCTTCCTTTCCAAGGTGTCTGCCTTCCACCTAAATGAGGAGGTCCTCCCTTCCTTTTGTCCGGCTCCGGCTTATCCTCTGGAGTGTTCTTTGAACAAGCTAGACCTGGTCAGAGTGGTGAGGGTCTATCTTGGCAGGACCGCCCCCTTTAGGAAGACAGACTCTCTTTTCGTCATTCCTGATGGTGCTCGAAGAGGTCTTCCGGCCTCTAAGGCTACGATTGCTCGCTGGATCAGAACAGCTATCTTGGAGGCTTACCGGGTCAAGAACAGAGTGCCTCCCCCTGGGATCAGGGCTCACTCTACCCGGGCAGTGGGTGCCTCCTGGGGGGGTGCACCATAGGGCTTCCACCCTACAGCTTTGCAAATCGGCAACTTGGTCTTCCATCCACACGTTCGCCAAATTTTATAAGGTCCATACCTACGCTTCAGCGGACGCCAGCCTAGGCAGAAGAATCTTGCAGGCGGCAGTGGTGAGTTCTCCGAACCTGAATGAAGCTTCAATGAAGCTTCATATTCCCTCCCTAGGGACTGCTTTGGGACATCCCATGGTGCCTGTGTCCCCCAAATAAGGCGATAGAGAAAACAGGATTTTTGGTTGCTTACCGTAAAATCTGTTTCTCGTAGCCTTCACTGGGAGACACAGCAACCTCCCATGTTTAACAACTCTTGTTTTTTCTCTTGTGTTCTATTGTTCTGGTTTGAGTTGTCTGTCTGTTCCTTGATCTTGTTTTCTCCTACTGCTTTCTCACTGAGTAGCCTAGTGCCAAGTCAGTGGGGTGTACACTGCAGAGTAGGAGCTAACTTTTTTTGTGCATAGTGGCAGCCTCCTAGTGGCAGCAGCAAACACCCATGGCTCCTGTGTCCTCCAATGAAGGCTCTGAGAAACAGACTTTACGGCATCCAACCAAAAATCCTGTTTTTGTAATAATGCAGGCGTGAGGTCAGGAGTAGAGGTGTATAATTGGGTGTCATCAGTGTAGAGATGGTACTGAAAAACAAATCTACTGATTGTTTGCCCAATTGGGGTAGTATACATGGAGAACAGGAGAGGGCCTAGGTCTGATCCTTGAGGAACCACGACAGGGGAAAAGTAGCCAGCAAAAGATACAGTGAAGGAGCGGTCAGAGTGGTAGGAAAAGAACTAGGAGAAAACAGTGTCCTTGAGGCAGATAGAGAGAAGCATAGTAATGAGGAGCTGGTGATCCATAGTATTGAATGCTGCAGAGAGATCCAGGAGAATCTGCAAGTAGTAACCATTAAATTTAACTGTTAATAGATCATTAGAGACTTTAGTGAGGGCAGTTTCAGAACAGTGAAAAGAGTGGAAACCAGATTGTAGAGGGTCAAGAAGAGAGATAGTTTAGATGGGAGTGGACCAAGCTTTCCAGTTTAGAGATGAAGGGAAGATTAGAGACCAGTCTACAGTTAGCAACACAGTTTAGGTCGAGGGATGGTTTCTTAAGTAATGGATGTACGCTGGCATGTTTAAATGAGACGGGAAAGATACCGGAAGAGAGAGACTGAATATGTTAGGTGAGTGGTGACAGCTGGAGAAAAGGACAGAAGATGTGAGGGAATAGGGTCACTGGTGTAAGTAGTAGGGCGAGAAGTTGCAAGGAGCCTGATCACTTCTGCTTCCGTGACTGGTTCAAGGACAGAGAGTGAGCTAGATGCAGAGGGGAAGGGAGGAAAGTGCGTGGTACGAGGAGATTGAGAGAAAGTTTCGTGTTGGATATGGTCAATTTTTTCTTTGAAGTAATTGGCCAGATTGTTAGCATTGAGATCAGTGGATGGAGCCTGCCTGAACTCTTGGATTGTGGAGGAAATGTAAAGTGTCAAAGACGTTTAGGATTCTTGGATAGTGTGACAATGAGGGTATTGAATGAAATAGGTTTGTTTGGAGAGGTGAAAGGAAAAGTTCTATGTTAGTTTTGTCTGTTTAGTGGCTAGTACTTGTATTCCATTTCTTTCACTTTTTGGAAGAAAAAAAACATACCTAATTAGTTCAAGTCGATCACACAATTTTTCTACTTCTTCCATCATTTTCACACTGTCCGCCTCATTTTCAGAGAAGTAATTCCAATTCTGTAGTATAAAAAAAAACAAAATATATTAAAAATAGCTACTGTAAGTAAAAATAGCATACATTTCTTTATTGTACCATATATTTTATATGAAGTGTGTAAGCATGGTGTGATTTTGGGGTTTGTCACATTATGACGTGGTTTTCAATGTCATTGCACTATGTTTTTCATTTTAAAAGTGGAAAAGTAGTCTGCTATCATTCTTAAGAGGTAGAAATTATATAATGCAATCAGAATGTACATTTTTTTAGGTCACAGTTTATTTTCAACACCATGTTTGCGGTCCTCTCTGCTTATCTCTCTCATATCCTCCCATCAGCAATAGAAGCTTCCATCTACAGAGTATTTTAAAGGTGTTGAATACAATGGGTCCAGCTTCTGAAGAGATCGGATATTAGTGCTGGGGACACATTTCTACTGCTTCAGGGGGAAATGATATATTAGTGGCTCTCTGCTGGGGCTTATAGAAGGGAACCCCGAGTTTTACAGCTTTTACCATGTGTCCTAATAGAGGGGGGGGGGGGGGGGGACTTATGAGAGTTGGGCCACACCACATTCAAGTACTAGTGAATACACTTTTAAAGTGGGATTAGTAATATGAATGTTTATAAGCACTATCCTAGCTATAAAAATCATACAGTATTCAGATTGACTGAATATAAAATTCAGCACACTTTACTCCAATTGGACTTGAAAAATCCTCCCTCCCCCCTTGTTTTACCAACCTTGCATGTAGTGCGTAGCCGCTGACGTTCCTTCTTTATTGCTTTCTTCTGTATCTCTTTTTCTTTTTTCAGGACAAGTGCTTGCTGGCGAGCCTCTTCCTCTTCCTTCTCCTTTGCTAACCGAGCGGCTTCCAATTCTGCCTGCCTAAGCTGTAATAATTAGACATGTTTTCTACATCATCTCCAACCAATGCAGCTCAATAGAATATGACAGAATATAATTAGCTATATATGGAGTTCTGTTTACTGTTACTTTATAACAGAGTATTTTTATACGTTTGTTTTACTGTGCTTTTCTAGGTTTCTGTCTTTTGGTGATGTGAACACTGTCCTACAGACTTGTTCACTGTGTACATGGCCCATGTGTTTGTTTTTAATTGGTTTCTTGTTTTTACAAGATTAGGGAGGTTTCCACCCCTCCCTTGTGGGCCATGCACATTAAAGACCGTCCTCTGCAGCGTGTCCACATCGCACATTACCTGTCTGAATCCTGCTCATATAGGAACTATACACATGACCAGGTTTTTAAATACATCAGTTAGGGACTGCTCTGAGATGGGTTACCTTGACGTTTGGTAGAGCGGCTTAGTATACATTTTTTGCAGAAAACATATCAACAAAATACCCTGTTTTTTATCATCTTTTAACTAGCAATTGCTGTTTACTGTTACCTCTTTATAACAGTGTTTTTATATGTTTGTTTTACTGTGCATTTCTATGTTTCTAAGCTGTAATAATTAGAGGTTTCACACCTCATAAGGATAAGGTGTGAAACCGCTGAGGATTCGGCACAAACAATTGTAATCCGTGGCAAAATCCGCAGCATCTGCACAGCGGTTTTTGTTTTGCATAGGCTAACATGATACTGTACACCGCTGTGGGTCCGCAGGGACAAATCCGCTGCGGATCCGTAGCAGAATCCGCAACGTGTGCACACAGCCTTAGGGTGTATCTCAACGATTTGGCATATTTGGAACTTGACTATGTACAATACCATTGCAATAGCAGATACAGATGTTAGATGGATAACAAAAAAAAGCATATTATTTTTAAAGCGAAGTTATTGTTTTTAAATCAGAAACACAAACATCTTGCAAAGTCAGTTTACACAACACTGAACATCATTCTCTGTCTCTTAAGGAACTCCTTAATTCAAATTCCCATCTAATGTACCCTGAACTGGAGCACCCAAGGAAAATATATACACCAATAAGCTACTGCATTAACCACTTCCCCAACATAAAAGGTAATAGTATATACTAAGTCAAGTGCCATATCTGATGGGGGCTCAGGAACTGAGGCCGCATCTTTGATGGTAGATGATGGCTGTTAAGCTGTGACAGCGGCATTTCCAACACACAGCTCAAGGGGTCGTGCTCTGCTAACCGTTCATTGGTGTCATCATTGCGTGCCAATGGATTGCCATAACGGTCAGGGGTCTGCTGAATACCCCCATGCATGTCATGATGGTACTGCTGCAGTGACTTGCGAAAGTATTCACCCCCTTGGCTGTTTACTAGTGATAAGTTAACATGCTTGGGTGACTTCAGTGAGCTCAAAAAATATCTTAGAGTCCCCATGCCTGTTTGACAGCCGCAACACATGCAAGGATTGCCTGTTTGTTAGGCAATCCCTGCAAGTGTTGCGCCTGTCGAACATCCGGGAGAAATGCAGGAGCGGGGGACTTTAACATATTTTTCGAGCACTCAGAAGTCACTCGGATAGCACCACAGTGTGATCGGATAACACCTTATTTTGTCCTATTTGTTTTCTTCTTTATAATAAAAAGAAAACAAAATGTTCACAGTTGTAGGCATGCTCTTTACATGAGCTGATGAAAACCGTCAAAAAAACAAAACAATGAAATTCCAGGTTAAGAGGTAGGAAAACACGAAGAATGTATGAAAGCAAACTGTAGTTAACAATCAAAAGAAAAAAAAAAAAAAAAAAAGCTTTTACAGCTATGGAAAAAAAAAGATACATACGAATTACCCCCATATAAAAAAGAAAAAAAAAAAACACAAAATAAATGCATGTGGTACTTCCAGCAAATGTTTCCTTATGGACTTTCACTTTTTTTTTTTTATTTTCACCACACAAAAAATAATATATACACACACACACACACACACACACACACACACACACACACACACACACACGATAGAAAGACCCATCTATTCAATAAAAGGAAAGAAACAAAAGCGCAAAAAAAAAATAAAATAAGAAAGGGGTTAAAATTGACCATTATTGATGGAAACATTGGAGGAGCAGACTTTATTGCTGTGAGTGATTTGAAAGTGACAGTTTCGGAAGATCAAATAGCATAATTTCTAGAACACCAGGCTTGATTTCAAAACACTTCCACCTCCAACAGGCAAACCACTGGAGAATTGTAGTAACAAGGACGGAGTGTGTATTGTTACTTGCTGACTTTTCACTTTATAGCACATACCTTTTCTTTTTCTTCCTGTTCTTTTCTCCTTGCATCTGCCTTGGCTTTCTTTTCTGCTTCTTTTCTAGCTTTTTCTTCCTCTTTGAACTTCTTAATTCTGGGGTCACTGCTATATGCATTATCTAGAAACAGGAAAGAACAGAACCTTTTAAAATTGTAACAAAAATTAAACATTTAGATAGTTTTACTATATAATTAAATTAAAGGGATTCTATACATAAAGGGGTATTCCCATTACCAAGATCCTACCCAGTATGTAGTAGTTGTAATAACACACATTTCTAATTGGGGGAATTTGCTAATATTATTTCTACACCTACTACATATTAGGATAGGATTTTAGAGATGGGAATACTCATTTAAATTAAAAGGGCTGTCTCATGAGAGATTTCTATGGAATACCAAAAGGCAGGGTCGGCGTTGGCGGCAGGCAGACCAGGCAGCTGCCTAGGGCCCCCTGCCACCCCAGGGGCCCTAAGCTAGCGGCACATCACGCAGCCGACTCCCTCCGCCGCCGCATTGAACGCTGGTACAGTTCAAAGCAATGATGGAGGAGAGGGGCTACATTATTTTCTATGGGGAGGTGGGCTGTATTATATTCTATGGGGGCTACATTACATTATATTCAATGGGGAGGTGGGATGTATTATATTCTATGGGGGGGCTGTATTAGCTTTTATGAGGGAGGATTGCATCATACTCTTTGATGGGGCTACATTATATTCTATGGGGAGGTGGGCTGTATTATATTCTATTTGGGAATACATTATATTCTATGGGGGGGCTATTATATTTATTATATTCTATAAGGTGTGATTGCATCATACTCTGAGGGGGCTACATTGTATTCTATGGGGGGCTAGATTGTATGGGGGCTTCATTATACTTTATGAGGGGGCTACATTATATTCTATGGGGGCTGCATTATAGTATATGAGGAGGGCTACATTATATTCCATGGAGGGGCTACATAATACTATATAAGGGGTCTGCATTATATTCTATGGAGGGGTTGCATTATACTCTATGAGGGGGCTGCCATATATTCTATGGAGGGGCTGCATTATACTATATGAGTGGGGCTGAATTATATTCTAAGGGGGGGTTACATTATACTCTGTGGGGTGGCTGCGCTATACTCTGTGGGGTGGCTGCTTTATACTATATGTGGGCTACATTATACTGTATAGGGGACTATGGGGAATACATTATACTATATGAAGAACTATGGGGTGCATTATACTATGGGAAGTGAATTGTACTACATGGATGACTATGGCGGTGCATTATACTATATGGAGCACTATGAGGAGTGTAATAAACTATATGGAGGACTGAGTAGTGTACTTTAAT
Source organism: Dendrobates tinctorius (assembly GCF_039654945.1). Lineage (NCBI taxonomy): Eukaryota > Metazoa > Chordata > Amphibia > Anura > Dendrobatidae > Dendrobates > Dendrobates tinctorius. Next base: position 71,470,758 of record NW_027361703.1, on the reverse strand, counting down.
ATATGGAGGGCTATGAGGAGTGTATTATACTATATGGAGGACTATAGAGTGTATTATACTATATGGAGGACTATGAGGAGTGTAGTATACTATATGGAGGACTGAGGAGTGTATTTTAATATATGGAGGACTATAGGGAGTGTATTATACTATATGGAGGACTATGGGGAGTGTGTTATACTAAAAGGATGACTATGGGGTGTGCATTTTACAATATGGAGAACTGTGGTGCACATTATACTATGTGGAGGACTATGGGGTGTATTATACTAAACAAGCAAAATGGAGATTTTTGTGTACTCACCGTAAAATCTCTTTCTCTTAGCCTTTAATTGGGGGACACAGAACCTTGGGTGTTATGCTGCTGTCCACTAGGAGGCGACACTATGCATAATCTGAAAAAGATTAACTTTGGCTCCTCCTCTGCAGTATACACCCCTGGACGGCGTCAGCCTTCTCCAGTTTTGTGCCAAAGCATAAGGAGGAACGTAACCAAATAACAACCATGCCTGTGAGAAGGCTACTATGTACGAGCTCAAAGAACAATATGAGAACTCAACAGGAAACAACGGCCCGTAAGGGCAACAAGGTGGGAGCTGTGTCCCCCAATTAAAGGCTAAGAGAAAGAGATTTTACAGTGAGTACACAAAAATCTCCTTTACTCTGTCGCCTAATTGGGGGACACAGAACCTTGGGACGTCCCAAAGCAGTCCCTGGGTGGGAAGCAGTGGACGAATATTGTGCTGACAGTCCCCTAGACTTGAGGCACTGCCGCCTGCAGAACCAGTCTACCCAGGCTCGCATCCGCTGAGGACTGGGTATGAACACTGTAGTGTTTCGTAAACGTGTGTAGGCTAGTCCAAGTGGCCGCCTTGCACACTTGTTGTGCCGAAGCCTGATGCCGAATGGCCCAGGAGGCCCCTACTGCCCGTGTAGAGTGTGCCGTGATACCGGCCGGAAGAGGGGAACGGTTAAGTCGGTAGGCCTCATGTATGGTGGACTTGATCCACCTGGCAAGGGTAGCCTTGGAAGCCGGCAACCCCTTGCGACTACCTTCCGGAAGAATGAAGAGGGAATCAGATTTCCGGAAAGGTGCAGTCCTGGACACGTAAATCCGCAATGCTCTGACGAGGTCAAGCGTATGCAGAGCCTTCTCCACTCTATGAACCGGAACCGGGCAAAGGGAAGGCAGTGAAATCTCTTCATTAAGGTGAAAGTTGGACACAACCTTCGGAAGGAAGGATGGTACCGTGCGGAGAACCACCTTGTCCTGGTGAAAGGCTAGGAAAGGCCGTCTGCAGGAAAGTGCTGACAATTCCGACACTCTGCGTAACGAGGTGATCGCCACTAGAAAAACCACTTTCTGAGACAGAATGGAGAGTGGAACTCCTCTAAGAGGTTCGAAGGGTGGAGCTTGCAATGCTGTAAGGACCAGATTGAGGTCCCACGTATCCAGCGGACGTTTGTAGGGAGGAACCAATCGGGAAACTCCCTGGATGAAAGTCCTTACTTGCGGTTTAATAGCAATGCGCTTTTGAAAAAGGACTGAAAGCGCCGACACCTGACTCTTAAGCGAACTTAAGGATAGCTTGGCATCTAGGCCCGATTGAAGAAAACCTAGTACCTTCGGGAGGGAATAAGGGAGTGGGACTTGTCCATGAGATTCGCACCAAGAAAAGAAAGCTCTCCAGGTACGATAATAGAGCTTGGCGGAGGCAGGCTTCCTTGCCCTGATCATAGTTGCAATGACTGCAGGTGAAAAACCTGCCTGGGTTAGAATCCAGGTTTCAAGGGCCATGCCGTCAAATTGAGAGCCCCTGAATTCTGGTGGAAGAACGGACCTTGAGACAGAAGGTCGTGACGGTCGGGTAGACGCCAGGGGGCGTCTGCCGTAAGTTGGACGATGTCGGCGTACAAAGTACGTCTGGGCCAGTCTGGCGCGATGAGGATGGTCGGAACTCCCTCTTGCTTGATCTTCCTCACGACCCTGGCGATTAGGGAGAGGGGTGGAAAAATGTACAGGAGTCGGAACTGGGACCAGTCCTGGACCAGGGCATCCGCTCCGAGCGACCGCGGGTCCTGTGTCCTGGCCATGAAATTGGGAACCTTGGTATTGAGATGGGATGCCATTAGGTCCACATCCGGGGTTCTCCAGCGTTGACAGATCTGGTAAAAAATCTCGGGATGGAGAGACCACTCCCCCGAGTCCATTCCTTGCCTGCTGAGGAAGTCGGCTTCCCAGTTTTCTACACCTGGAATGTGTACCGCAGAAAGTACCGACCTTGTGTCTTCCGCCCAGCGGAGGATATGAGCCACTTCTCTCATCGCCTGGGCGCTGCGGGTCCCGCCTTGGTGGTTCACGTATGCCACAGCCGTGGCATTGTCCGACTGTATCCGTATGTGCGAGGCTGCAAGCAAGTGATGAAATGCTCTCAGTGCCAAGAGAATGGCCCTGATTTCCAGAACATTGATAGGCAATGTCACTTCCCTCGGTGACCACTTGCCCTGTGCCCTGTGATGTAGGTGCACCGCCCCCCAGCCTGTCAGGCTTGCATCGGTAGTCAGGATCTTCCATTGTCCTGAGAGGAATGGCTTCCCTCGTGTAAGCGAGTTTGGTTTGAGCCACCAATGCAGGGACCTCCTGGTTGATGACGTCAACCTGAACTCCCTGTCGAGGGAGAGAGGGTTCCTGTCCCAAGATCTGAGTATGGCTAGTTGAAGGACCCTGAGGTTAAACTGGGCAAATGGCACTGCCTCTATTGCTGCTGCCATCCTGCCGAGGATTCTCATGGCAAACCGGAGAGATCGAGGAGGACTGCGAAGGAGTGTGCGAACTCCCAGACGGATGGCCAGTGTCTTGTCCTTGGGAAGGAGCACCAGGCCCCTGGCGGTGTCGAATACCATTCCCAGGAATGTTAGAGTCCGAGTTGGGATGGTCGACGATTTCTGTAGGTTGACTAGCCATCCCAGGCGACTCAGAGTGTCTAGAGTGATTGAGACACTGACCTCGCAGTCTTTGAAAGTGGGAGACTTGACGAGGAGGTCGTCCAGGTACGGGACAACTAGGATGCCTCTTGAGTGCAGGACATCCATGGTGGCCGCCATGACTTTGGTGAACGTTCTTGGAGCCGTGGCGAGTCCGAACGGAAGGGCGACAAACTGGTAGTGGTTTTGGTTGACCGCGAACCTGAGAAACCTTTGGTGGGCGGGAGCAATTGGTATGTGGAGATACGCATCCTGTATGTCTATGGAGGCGAGGTATTCTCCCTGCTCCATGGATGCAATGATGGACCGGAGGGACTCCATGCGGAAATGACGGACCCGTACGTAATTGTTGAGCTGTTTTAGGTCCAGTATGGGTCGGACGCCGCCTCCTTTCTTGGGGACTACGAACAAATTTGAGTAGAATCCTCGGAATCTCTCGTTCGCGGGAACCGCGGCACCACAACTCCTGATTGAAGGAGAGAGGAAACCGCTTGGTGGAAAACACGAGCCTTTTCTGGTGGTGTTGGAGGAACAGAAAGGAAGAACCGGTTCGGTGGAACGGAAGTGAACTCTATCTTGTATCCGGAAGACACTATTTCCCTGACCCACCTGTCTTCTGTAATAGGCAGCCAGACTTGCTGAAAGAGTAAAAGTCGGCCGCCTACTGGTGGGGTGTCTTCCGGAGGTCTTGAGTCATGATGAAGTGAAGTTCTGAGGTTTTCCTCCCTTGGGTTTCGCTTGGCCTGCTTTCGACTGCCAAGCCCTGTCCGGTCGCTGCTGCGTCCGTGGGTTGTCTCTGCGTGGAGAACGGTTGCGGTTTTGCACTGGGCGCGAAACGGACCAGCCCGAGGAATTCCGAAAGGATCGGAATCGCGTCTGGTTTCTTCGTTTAAACGTGCGTTTCGGTTTTAGTTGAGGGCGAGAGGTACTCTTACTACCAGTGGCATTGGCTATCATGGTGTCCAACTTTTCGCCGAAAAGTCTTCCAGTAAAATACGGAAGTCTCGCGAGGGACTTCTTTGAGGCCGCATCCGCTTTCCATTCTCGCAGCCAGAGGATGCGTCGGATCGTGATGGCGTTTGATGCTATTCCCGCTACACCTCTGGCGGAATCCAGGGCTGCATGAATTATGTAGTCTGCTACCACTGCCATCTGGACCGCTTGGTCCGAGAGTTCAGGATTTGAAGCCTGAAGACCCTCCTGTAGTTTTTTGCCCCAAGCCAGGATGGCCTTGGCTGCCCAAACTGAAGCAAACGCAGGGCCCAGATAGGCGCCTGCCGCTTCGAAAATAGAACGAGCCATGCGTTCTACTTGCCGGTCTGCTGCGTCCCTGAGGGTTGAGCTATCCGGCAGAGAGAGTAAAGTCTGCGCTGCTAGCCTAGAAACCGGAGGGTCCACTTCAGGTGGATCTGTCCATTGTTTGGTGTCTTTCTGTGGGAAGGGGTACTTCGCTTCCAAATATTTGCGATTAGCGAATTTTTTGTCAGGCTGTGCAAACTGTTTGGTAAGTATTTTCTCAAACTCATCGTGATTAGGGAAGACCTTAGGTGGTTTTTGAACACTTTCGAAGCAAATCCTCTGTTCTGGGACTTCCGGGGGCGACTCTGGAATTTTTAGCACCCGATGAATGGCAGAAATTATGTCCTCAACTAGCGCTGTATTGCTAGGGGGAGAAGGTACCACGGACCTGACCGTTTCATTATCTGAGTCGGAGTCACAGATACCCTCCGAATCCTGTGCCTCGCTAAGGTGATCCCTGGAGGGCGACCTGGGGCGGGGGTCTTCTGTGGTGGGGGATCCCTGTGGTAAATTGCACTGTCTGTCTGTGGCAGGGGACTGCCCAGGAGACCTGGAATGACGCTGTCTCTCCCTAGAGGGGGACGACCTTGTGCTATAGTGCGACTCAGGTGATCGAGACCTGTGGGTCCGCTTACGTCTGTGAGAGTCGGAAGCAGCATGTTCCTGAGACAAGCTGTCCGTTTGCTGTGTACCGTCCATAGACGGGGCCCGACTCTGCAGAGCTTGCAGTAATGTAGCAGTTAGGTTGTCTATGGACTGTGACATAGACGGAGACATCTGAGTTGCCCATTCCGGCGTGGTCTGTGACACTGAAGCGTCAGTAGGGACTCCCTGGGGTTCTGACCCAGAGTTCTGGATGCAGTCCCGGCAGTGCGGATACGTGCTGCCACTAGGGAGCGTGGCTTTGCAGGCTGTACAGAATGCATAGAAACATTCCTGCCTGGTTCTCTTCCTTGAGCCCGGCATAGTGCACAGAGGCTGGCTATAAGGGATCATACAGGGGTGGCTACGCAGAGGGAACCCACAGAAAGCCTTATAGGAAGTATAGATTCACAGCTGAGTAATGAGAACCCAGCTGTGAGCTTACCCCACCGGTGTTCCCCTAGGTCCAGCGCCGACAGATCCCAGTTCTGTGCCCCCCGGAGACCGCTGTGATGCTCCTCTCCTGGATCTCATCCAGAAAAAATGGCCACCGGGGCTCTGAGGAGAGGGAGGAGGGGGCGGAGAGCTGAAAAGGGCGCGCTGGGCTGTGTAAAAACGCCCCCTTTCTGCATCAATCCGCCCCTTCTATGACACTCCAGTGTGTCATTTTGGTCATCCGGGGGGGCGGGCCGGGCAAAAGGCGGCGGCTTCAGCTAGGCCGAAGCCGCGGCCTAAATTAGAAGCCTGATGCCCAGGAGGGCTCCAGAGCGGCGCGGTAGTCCGGGGGGGGGGGGGCGGATTTGCACCAGACCCCCCCAGAATGGTCGACTGGATAGCGGTAGGGGTAGCAGGGGTAGCGGTTTTTGTATGGGGGGCCCCTGAAGCGCTATGGAGCCGCTGCTGTTGCAGAGACAGGGACGCAGAAAAGCCCTGTCTCTGCTGTGCCATCCAGTCCGCACCCTCCCCCGGCCCCAACAGGATCCCTCAGCCAGCCTGGGGTCCCTGGAAGCTGCGAAATGCTGCCTGATCTCCGACCCTACCTGAGGCGTCTCAACCTAATACCCCCTGCGGGGGATTAGGGAGGGTGCGTCTGTCACCGTCAGGGTGTCTTCATCCTCGCCTCAACCTCAACCCAGACCCCTTAAAGGGGTTGGGGAAGGAGGGGGGTCTCGACCTCGAACCAGGACCCGAGGGACTGGGGAGGGAGCGACATGGGGAAAAACCTCCTCGACCTCAACCGGGTACCCCTAATAGGGGACCGAGGAGGGAGCCATGCCGGGAGTCTCGCTGGAGACCCACTTTTCTTCATCTGTATTTCCGGTGAAAAAAAGGAAAAAAAAAAAAACGGAAGAAAAAAAAAGGTGTGCCTCCTTGCGACAATAAAGCAAAAACTGGAGAAGGCTGACGCCGTCCAGGGGTGTATACTGCAGAGGAGGAGCCAAAGTTAATCTTTTTCAGATTATGCATAGTGTCGCCTCCTAGTGGACAGCAGCATAACACCCAAGGTTCTGTGTCCCCCAATTAGGCGACAGAGTAATTCAGCATATTCATCGAGTGATTGGATTGTTTATGCTGGAACAAAAATCATTGTTCTAAGCAGCACATCACCAGTGTAAACTGGAGATGTGCTGCTGATAACATGATACTGTGTGGTGATCTATTAGTGATTGTTCTGTTCCCATTATTCTTTCTTAAGACGGTGGAAAGAGGCCGGGAATGACTTCAGTTTTATCGATCACACTCATTTAGCGGCCTGAACTCAGCGCATGTAACTACAACCGAAATGCTTCTGTGTGATGTGCAATATGTTAGCATTTGGAGCCCCATTTTAAACTTTGCCTAGGGCCCCACTTTGCCTAAAACCGGCCCTGCCCAAAGGATATGCCAAAAATATCTAATAGGAGCGGGTCCCAGAGGTTGGTCCCACATCTAGTAGCAAGATGGGAGTTCCCAGATCCCTTTTTCTGGTTAGTGTGTGACCAGCAGTGAATGGAGAGGTGGCATATGAGGCACAGGCACCCTCTATTCATTGTTATAGAAATTATTCAGTATACAAACAAGGATTTCCTAGAGATCAGGAACAGCATCTGAAAAAATCTAAGCTGACTTGAAATTTTAGAACTGTTGCAACCAGAGATTTTGGGCTCTAAGCATTTGGGTCTACTCTGATCCAAAAATGTATGGTATTTCTCAGGGATCAGAACTTAGATCAGTTTATAAAATGCACATTTTACTTTATGTGCATAGTGTCAGCAGCATACACCCCATGGTTTATGCGCCCCCCCAATGAAGCGATAGAGAAATGCACATTTTTTCTATACCCCATTTACAAATATAGCGAGATAACTGCATACAGATTTATAAAGCCATTATAAAAATAAGCAATAGCAGACTAAATTCATGTGCAAGAAGTTCACCCTAGTGCTGCATGTTCATATCAGTAATAACATAACACATACCAACTAATGTTCTAATCCTATTCATTTCCTCTTTTTTCCTTTGCGCTCGGGCCGCTCTGTTCTGTTTTTCAATCCACCTTCTCTCATCACGACTGACAATACATAAAATTAACAACAAAATTCAATGACTTTCTGTATTTTTGCATCTTATAAGATGAAAGACTATCAAAATTATTAGTAATGACACACTAGTTAGCTATTGCAAACTAATTTAAAAACAGACTTTAAAAAGAGGTTGTTCCTAATCAATAAAAAAAACTGCGGCTGGTTCACTTGCTCAAACCACCAGCGAGGAGCTGTGATGGTCACAGTTATTTTTCCGGCTCTTTCTTTATTCCTCCACTCTCACTTATAGTTAAATATATGTACTTGCCAAAGTTTTAGAATGGAGAAAAAAAAAATGCTGTAATGTAAGAATGCTTTTAAAAGCAGCATTTTGTCAAGTGATAATTAACTATTCTTAGTGAAGGAACAAAAGAGAAATCTAAATCAAATCAATATTTGGAGTGAGTCCCCTTTGCCTTCAAAGCAGCATCAATTCTTCTAGGTAGAGTTTCCAACAGTTTTTGAAGGAACTCAACAGGTAGCCGATCCCACTGACTCCATGATGTTGAAATAAGAATTTTTTCAGGGACAAATTTCTGATTCATGAAGAACACTTCTGGTCAGGCATCTCTGAACAGTAGTTGGGAGCAGCTGGGTACAACTGGTTGCTGACAGCTCACAGCTGATGTCATTACTACACAGCTTCCAATTTCGATGGGACGAAAGCATGATGTGTCTTTCATCTTCTGCTCCAAGTTTCCTTAGCCTACCACTGCATCGACAATTCTCAACATTGTCCATTTCTTTAGGAGTATTCAAAAGAGCATGAACAATCCTGAAACCCCAAGTCTACTTTAATATCTTTGTTTGGGAAAGACCTAGCTTATGCGATGTAACTACCTTGTAGCTGTGCTCAGGCTTGCCATGGTGAATAACCTGTGACATTAAATTGTCTTCCACAGTCTAGCATTTGCAGTTTGGTTATTAAGGGCCTGTCACACTAAGCGATATCTCTAGCAATATCGCTATAACTTGTGACATATAGCGATATTGCTAGCGATATCGCTGTGTCTGATACTTACCTACGACCGGCTCCCCCGCTGGTTATCGCTGATCGCGCGAGAACGTCCTGGACTGTTTCTCGTCGTCAGCTTCCTGCGGCGCTTCCTGTGGAGAGACGAGCGACGAGCGTGGAGCCGGGCGGGAGGACGCAGGATCACCTGGTGTGACAGGTAAGTAGTGACCCCCGTCCCCAGCGATGTCGCTGGTGAGATCTGCCTGTGTGGCAGCTCACTAGCGACCACTTAGCGATGCACCAGCGATCCTGACCGCGTCATATCGCTGGTTGGGATCGCTGGTGCATCGCTAAGTGTGACAGTACCTTTACTCACACAATTTTAAGCTGTATCAGTTTTGGCTAACAACTAATTCAACATTCACGTGAAAATGATGATTATCACCTGCATGGTATAATTACAGTGGCATGTAAGAGTTTGGGCACCCCTGGACAAGATTAGTGTCATTGTGAACAGTTATGCAAGTTGAAGATTAAACTCTCTCTAAGAGGCTCAGGTTAAAGATGACACATTTACTTTATATTTTAGCAGCTGCTTAGAAGAACCCATGGCTGCTGCTTTTCATCACAAGGTTAGAGGCTGGGTATTTATAAAGCTGGTAAATTTGCATCACCTGGTCTTTCCTAATGATGATCCTGAACAAGCCATAACCCCAACAAGCAAATTAACATCTGAAACCTTGGTCAAAGTTATCTGAGCACACCAATTTCCAAGAGTGCCCAAACTTTTGCATTGGTGCATTTTTCTTCTCTGGGTAGTTTATTACTTCAGAAACCATAAAGCCCAAAATATTAACAAAAAACAGCCTTTCTGGCACAAATGAAAATTAAAAAAAAAAAAAAAAAAAGGCCATACAAATTCCTTCTCAGTATGGCTCCCGCCTTCTGGGACAACAACGCTCGGCAGCTCTCACTGGAGCTTCAGTTTGGAGGCTTCAAAAAGGACACGGACAGAAAAAAAACAAAACTCTGGCTTTACATTTAACTCCCTCCAACCACACCCTTAAGGTGGAGATATGGTGAGTAGGCAGTCTGCCCATCTCTTACCGACTCACCATGAAAGTCAGACCCTGGGAACGACTGATTTACTCTCAGCACATATCATGCTGGAGGAAAACTTATGGCTTTCACACCACACAAGATAATAACCTTTGCGACACATATCTCCGCTCAACTACGGCACCAGTGACCCTGTCACATATTTCCCCCCTCTGCCCAAACCCGGGGGCTTTGTGTACCTAAGGACACAAAACAGGGAATGTTGGAGAGGGCATATGCGTTCCCGTGTAACTTCCCGGGTCTATATTCTACGTGGAATCTGAAATCCTGGAGGCCTAAGTACCAACTAGTCATCCGGCATTCTTACCCTTTTTTTCCCTCTTTTCCCTTTATCATCTCAGAGGGGCATGGTCTGACACAAGTATGAAACTCCAGTCTAGTAGATTATACTTCAGCATATCTACGGCCCATTTTAAAGCTAGACACTCCTTCTCCACAATGGCATAGTTTTTCTCGCACGACAAGAGCTTCCGGCTCAGATACAGGATGGAATGTTCTTCCTCAGTTACTTCCTGAGACAGCACTGCTCCTAACCCGACTTCTGACTCATCTGTATGGACCACAAATTATTTGCTGAAGTCTGGAGCGACCAGAACCAGATGCTTACACAGAGCCTGCTTCAGCTCCTAGAATGCCATCTCTGTGTCATCACTCCACTTCATTATCCTCAATATAGTGCCTTTAAGAAGATCCATCAATGGGGCGGCGACTATGGCAAAACTTGGGAAGAATCGCTGGTAATAACCCACAATTCCAAGAAACGCCCTCACTTGCTTCTTGGAAAACGGTTGTGGCCACTTCGGAATTGCCTCGATCTTGCTTATTTGTGGCTTGCTTTCGTCCCTCCCGACGACATAGCCTAAGTACTTGGCCTCTTCCTTGCCTATGGCACATTTTTTTCAAATTTATGGTGAGGTCTAAGAACCACCTAGTTATTCTTACACTTCTCCCTTAACCATCTCAGAGGGGTATGGTTTGACACAAGTTTGAACCTCCAGCCTGGGGGGGCGGGGGGGGGGGGGGGGGGGGGAGGAAAATGTGTCATCTTTAAAGAGCATCTGTCACCAATTTTGTCGTATAGCAACTAAAACGATCACCTTATCCGATGCTTATATAACCCCTGACTCCTCCTGTATCCCCAAAAGTCTTTTTAAGTTCTCCCACACTGTATGGTCCGGTCCTGCGGACATGCTTTCAGGCCTCTCCATCCCCCCCCTCCTCCCCCAGAGGTTGGTCGCCTTCTTGAATTGACACCTCGCGTCATCCACATTGCCAGGCGAAATTTTGCACCTGAACACAAAGTCACGTCTCATGCCTGCGCACTATGCTTTGGCCTACAGTGGGCATAGCTGATAACATATGTGGTTGCCCACAGTAGGTCAAAGCACAGTGCGCAGGCGCAAGATTTCGTCCAGCAACCAGCAATGTGAATGATGCGAGGCATCATCCATGTCAATTAAAAAATGAGTACGGTGAGTAGCAGCAGTCAGGGGAGAGGGTTTGAGGGAAAGGATAGAGAGGCCTGAAACCAAGCCCATTGGACCAGACCGTCCGGAATACTTTGCAGAGCGGAGGAACTTAAAAAGTTTTAGGGGGATATACAGGAGGAATCAGGGGGTTATATAGGCATTTGTGGAATGCAGAACAGGCGATGAATAAGGTGATAGTTTTAGTTGATATATGACAAAACTGGTGACAGGTTCCCTTTAACTTTAGGACTTTTAGAGATCATTTAATGTTCAATTTGCTAAATTGTTAACAGTAATTTTCACCAGGGCTGTCCAGATTTTCACATGCCACTGTACTCATACACCTGACTATAATTTTACAAAAACACTGACAAGTGTACCTAGAAGAATTGATCTGGTCTTGAAGGCAAAAGAGTAGTCATACCAAATACAGATTTGATTTAGATTTACATTTTGTTCACTTTCATTTTGTGAATTTTTATCAACTATTAACACTTCTGTTTCTGAGAGCATTCTTACTTGTCAGTGTTTTTTTTTTTTTATACAAACCTGACCAAGTTTTGCACAGTACTAAATGTGAATGAATATTGCAGTAAGTAATGGAGTATGCTAATCTTGACATTATTGTTGAGGGTTTTCTTTCCCTAGGTGTGTACAGGGGAGGGCAGCATGGACAGCTCATCTGTATGTGACTCACTGTCCTTCTACAGACTCTTTGGAGCCTGCTACAGACAATGATCCCTCTTCCAAATTCATGGTCCAAAGTGCCAACACAAACCACTGTAATGGTTATGAAGGGAGGCAGGCTGCAAAGAACTCTGCCAGGGAACAGAGATGAAAAAGGTCAGGGAGGCTGAAGTAGAGGAGAACAGAGCAGGCTGCTGAGGAGGGTGAAGGAGGCTGGAACCAGAGGACATCAAAGCTGGCTGCTGTAGAGGGGGGAGGCTGGTTATACAGGAGAATGGAACTCGCTGCCGAGAAGGATGTTGGATGCAGACGAGAACAGAACAGAGAATGGAGCTGGCGGCGGAAGAGAACGGAGCTGGCGGCGGAAGAGAATGGAGCTGACGGCAGAAGAGAACGGTGCTGGCGGCTAAGAATAAGGGGGAGAGCTACATAGGAAAAGGGTGACTGAGAACAGTGAGAGGAGGCTGTAATAGAGGGAGACTGTGGAGGAGGGTGACAAGAGAAAGCATGTCAGCGTGGTTTCAGAGGGTAAGACAGATGTGCCCAAACTCTAAAAATGCCAAGCAATGAGACAGTATACATATGAATGAAAGTCATAGGAAATTAAGGTATTATTTACCATTCTGCTTTTTCCTTTTCTTCTTCATCCAAGTAAGAAAACTCTCTCCAAGAATCAAAGTTGTACCTGGCATAAAACAACAATGGGGAAAGTTCAATTTAACAAAACAAATTAGCTAGCAGAGCAAAAAGTACTCAAAAGAAGTTGTCAAGGATTACAAAAACATGGTTGCCTTCTTCAAAAAAAATAGAGCCACCCCTGTTTACAGGTTATGTCTGGTATTGCAGTGAAGATACAGAACGGTAATACCATATTCAACCTGTACACAGGAGTGGCATAGTTTATGAAGGACGACAGCTATGTGTTTCTAATCTTGGATAAACAAATTCAATGTGAATGTAAAATACACGCAATGTAACATATTAATTTCTGTAGGTTAATGCTTATAATGCCTCACGATCACTGGAGTTGCTGCAATTCCCCAACCTTCTGTCTCCTTCCCCACCATGCTGTAGAATGTAAGCCAACAAGGGCAGGGTCCTCCCAACTCTGTCAGTCTGTGATTGTTAGTTTGTTTACTGTAAGTGATATCTGTAATTTGTATGTAACCCCCTTCTCATGTACAGCACCACAGAATCAGTGGTGCCATATAAATAATTTACAATTTAATTATTCTAAAAAATAATAATGCAGAAACTATTAACCCATAACAGGTTTTAGAAGAACATACCAAAAAGAATAAAATGCATCTACATCTTCGATGGAGGTGCCAAAGCTGCCAAGTCTTGGAACATTTTTCTTGTTTGACCACCTGGAACGGTGAAATAGAACTATATTATTACAATGTTATTTTATAGTACAAGCTGCCAAAGAAAAAAAAAAAAATCTTCTCCAAAATATAAAAAGAAAAGCTCTCCTTCGCTAGACTTATCATGACCATGTATTACATATTTGCTTCTCCAATGGCTGTCATGCAATTCTACATTTTCTTTGCGGCAAACAAATAATCCTGCTGTTATAAGGCCAGGATCCCACAAGCATATGCAAAGTTGTCAGTTTTTTTTCCTGAATCTGTATGGTATTCCATATTTCCTTTTTTCATCCATAGGTACATGTGCAATCTCCTATGTCTCTTTTTTCTTATTTGCATTGCATCCATGTGTCCATTTTTTATGTTTGGGTGCTATCCATATATCTGTCTGCTTAGTACCTTATTTTTCGCCTCCAGAGATCTCATTCTGCGCATGCGCTGCCTCCGGCGGCCATTTTCCTGGAGCCCACAGTATTAAAGGAATGGAACTGCGGGGGCTCCAGGCTTTCACAAAATATTGGCGGAGCCCCCGCACCACCGAGCATCTCCAAAACTGCCACGCACCAACCTGGGATGGATGTGTGGGGGCTCCAGGAATTCACAAAATGTCGGCGGAGGCCACGCACCACCAAGCATATGCAAAACTGCCGCGCATCAGCCTGGGATGGATGTGTGGGGGCTTTCACAAAATGGCAGAGCCCCCGCACCTGCCTGGGATGAGTCAGATCATTGACAGACAACTGAACACCTCCTGTGACCCCGCTCCACCAGCGCTCCCAATCACACACACCCCCACCCGGTATGCTGGTAAGCTGAATAATTCAGACTGTAAGACGGACCCTCATTTGACGCATTAATTTTTTCCCCCAATTTTCTTCTGAAAATTTGGGGTGCGTCTTATGGTCCTGTGCGTCTTATACTCCGAAAAATACGGTACATACATATGTATGACAGTTTTTACATGAACAATTTAATAATGGACAAAAACAATGTTAATATTTATACCACCCCTTGACGAAGATAGGTGCGAAGCGCATGTCGAGTGTGGTTGTTACATACCTTACATGTCTCCTATTTTGACCTGTATTAGTGATGAGTGAACGTGTCCGGATAACGTCTTATCCGAGCACGATTGGGTGTTATCCGAGTATCTGGAAGTGCTTGTATATTATGTTTGAATCCCCGTGGTTGCATGATTTGCAGCTGTTAGTGAATCCTCACACGTGTTGAGGCTAAGAGCCGCAAATCATGCAGCCGTGGGGACTCGAATTTATGAGCAAGCCCAGATGCTCGGATAATACCCGAGCATGCTCAGATAAGACATTATCCGAGCACATTTTCTCATCACTAATCTATACAATTACTTCTTTTTTGCAGATGTAAACACTCACTGGTCAATAGTATAGTATTCTTAATGTCTTAACTTTGTATGTACTATTTTTAATCATTGTCTAAGATTGAATAAATATACCTTTTCTAGACACGATGTCTCGCACTCTATTTTTGTAGGTTTTCTTAATATTTATGATGGATCCTTTAAAAATGCCATGACACATGAATGGTAACCCCTATATAACATGATCTGTTTTTTTGCACACCCATAATGAGAGCGTCTAATCCAGAATATGAATCAAAGCAGTGCATGATGCATTGGTCTGTATGTAAAAAACGTTAATGTGAACTAACACATTGACTTGCAGTGCTGTCTACATACAGCACATGGATATTTAATACATTCGAGGCTGGTCATTGCAATGATTGGATAGGTGGGCATATCTAACCAATTACAAAGCTTACAGAGATCTGCTAAGTAGGTTCACATAATATGAATAATTTTTCTTCAAAATCTAGAGACCCAGCTTTCATCTTCAGTTATACATTTTTCTTACCTGCTATTTCTATCAAACACAGGACAGAAGACTTCAAAGAAGTTGTCTTTTCCCTCACTTTTCGAGGGGACAGAATTATCAAAGGTGGGATCAATACTGTTGAAGGCTCGTCGCTTCACAGGATCAGATAAAATTTCATATGCTAAAAACAAACCGCACAGAATGGTCAAATATTAACACATTAGGTTTAGCCAATTCTAGAAATTGAAATGTCTAAGTGTTTGTAAAAAAATCAATCATTAGCCCAGCAAAAAAAATATCCAAAAATCATGACCTCCATGATCTATATGAGGCATCTGGCGGTGTGGGGCTCTGCTGACATTTTGGGAAAAGCCCTGCACTTTTCATACTCTTCTATGTGGTGGACGCTGTCGCACCAGCCTGGTGCCCGCATCCATGCCCCAAATTCTGTCGCCAACGAATACCCCGTCCTACCAGCCTCGAGTCTGCAGCATGTCCTGCCTCCACCAGCAGCAACCCTGCCACCTAGGACCCCGCTGCACCACAGCCTCTTTTCTGTAAAGGGGAGCAGGGATGCTTCCAGGACTATAGAAGGAAAAAAGCAGTGCAAGAATGATCTGTGCTGATACATGAGAGCAAATTAAGATAGCAGTATCCTAGACACACAACACAGACCTCACATGTGTTACTGGGAGGGACAAGGGCACATGAGAAGAGTCAGCTTTAGGAGCAGGTTGTAAACTGCCATCATGGGGGACTAAAAATGAATGAAGTTGCAGCCGGAAACAAAGTACAACTTTTTAATTTAAAAATTATTCTTACACAGGCTAGTAGTTATATTAAAACCTTTTTACACTTAGGAGTCCAGTGCCTTTAATGTGTCGATGAGGGTAAATTCATAAAAAGCTTACCTTTAGTAATACATGTGAAATAATCGTTATCGCCTTCGACAATTTGCTCTCCTGCTGCTTTTCTTTTGTCAGGGTGATGTTTCAAAACCATTGCTTTATCTGGCCACAAATAAGAAACATCAGTTATTCCGCAGAGCTCACTTGACGACTTAAAGTGAATCTCTATTTTTTTAACACGATATTTAAATTTCTAGTCCACATGCCTAGTGCACCCACTTTCCAATGATCCCGAATTCTGGTAATCTGCGACTTCCAAGACCACTCTCCCCACAGAAGTCACAGATTGAGGCAGCTAATTTAAGTAGATGCAATTGAGGCTCCAGAATGAACTACAAGCTAGTTAAATATATAGACAGCAGGCATGTGGAAAATCCATTTTACGTGTATATTCATATTTTCAAAATCAGATAGAAGTGTTGCTCTAAGGTCCAAAACTCTGCCCTTGACATACATTTTGATAGCAGAAAGTTTTGTTTTTGAGACGCAGAACTATAAATCCACATCACAGCCACGGATAGCTTTTTGTACCTGCTTCTACTCTAAACAAGAAGCTGGAGCTAAGGACTAAGCCTCATTTTTTTAAATCTGACCAGTGTCACTTTAAAGGGAGTCTGTCATCTCATTTTCGACCTATAAGCTGCGGTCACAGCCATCAGGGGCTTATCTACAGCCTCCCATCTTCTAGCGATGACGTCCTCCTCCCCGGGTGAGTAATCTAAAGCCCCCGTCACACGTAGCAATCTCGCTAGCGAGATCGCTGCTGAGTCACAATTTGTGTGTGTGACAGCGATCAGCGACCAGCCCCCCTGCCGGTATCGCTGATCGCTGCAGGAAAGGCCAGGACTTTTTTTTGGTCGCTGGTCTCCCGCTGGCCAGCACGCATCGCTGCGTGTGACAGGCAGGAGACCAGCGATCTGCTGGTAACTAATGTACACATCGGTTATCCAAGGGACGTGCGTTCCTTAGATACCCGATGTGTACATTAGTTACCAGCTCCCTGCATCAGCGCGCTGGTTACTAACGTGCTCGGCGTCGCTGGTGCTGATCGCTGGTGAAGCTGTCTGTTTGACAGCTCACCAGCGATCACATAGCGATTCACCAGCGATCCTGACACATTGATATCATTGTCAGGATCGCTGGTGAGTCGCTATGTGTGACTCCAGCCTAACTCGTTTTTCTTATCTTTCAGGTTACTTTGGGGGCTTATCTACAGCATTACAGAATGCTGTAGATAAGCCCCTGATGGCGGTGGCCGCATCTTATAGGCCAAAAATGGGGTGACAGATTCCCTTTAAGTAGTAATAACTCTGAAACGCTTCAACGCATTCCACTGATTCTGAGATTGTTTTTTCATTACATATTGTAGGTTGTAAAATTTGTTCGATATGACTTGCGTTTACTTGTGAAAATATTGGAAATTTGGAGAAAATGTCCAAATTGTCAAACTTTTAATTCCTATGCCCTTAAACCAAGAGTTATGTCACCCAAAATACAGGTGCTTCTCAAAAAATTAGAATAAAAAAAGTTACCGCATTTTCCAGCATATAAGACGACCCCCAACTTTTCCAATTTAAACATAAAATCTCCTCTTATACGCCGGGTGTCGTCTTATAGGGCGGGTGCGCAGCAGTGTGCGGTCATCACATATGGTGGTGGGGGGGAGAGGTCCCGATTACGAGGTGAGGGGGCACCGCATCGGGAAGGTGTAAGTGAAGCATTCCTATTACCTCATTGCGGCAGCGGTGCTCTGTGCAGTTCTCTATGCTGGGGGGGTGGCTCTTTGCGCAGTGTGGGGGGCTCCGCCGACATTTTGTCACAGCCCGGAGGCCCCCGCAGCTCCATTGCTGCAATACGGTGGTCTCCAGGAAAATGGCCGCTGGGGGCGGCGCATGCTCAGATTCAGATCTCGTCTCCAGAGATCTCGGGACGAGATCTGAATCTGAGCATGCGCCGCCCCCAGCGGCCATTTTCCCAGAGGTCAACGCATCGCAGCAATGGAGCTGCGGGGGCCGCCGGGCTGTGACGAAATGCAGGCGGAGCCCCCCACGCTGTACAGAGCCGCACAGAGCACCGCTGCCACAATGAGGTAATAGGGATACTTCACTTACACCTTCCCGGTGAGGCGCCCCCCACCTCGTCATCGAGACCACTCCCCCAACATATGCGGTGACCGCACATTGTTCCGCACCCGCCCTATAAGATGACACCCGGCATATAAGACGACCCCCGACTTTTAAGAAGATTTTCAGGAGTTAAAAAGTCGTCTTATACGCCGGAAAATCTGATAATTTATTTCAGCTCTTCAATACAAAAAGTGAAACTCTTTATATAGTGTCACCACAAACAGAGTGATCTATTTCAAGTGTTTATGTTGATGATTATGGCTTACAGCCAATGAAACCCAAAAAGCGTTATCTCAGTAAATTAGAATTAACAAAAAATACCTGCAAAGGCTTCCTAAGAGTTACTTTAAAAAGTCTGTTTCAGTAGGCTCCACAATCATGGGGAAGACTGCTGACTTGACAGATCTCCAGAAGGCAATCATTGACACACACTACAAGGAGGACAAGCCACAAAAGACCATTGCCAAAGAAGCTGGCTGTTCAGAGTGTTGAATCCAAGCATATTAATGGAAAGTTGAGTGGAAGGAAAAAGTGTGGTAAAAAAAAGGTGCACAAGCAACCGGGATAACCGCAGCTTTGAAATGGTTAAGAAAAGGTCATTCAAAAATTTGGGGGGAGATTCACAAGGAGTGGACTGCTGCTGGCATCATTGCTTCAAGAGCCACCATACACAGACGCATTCAGGAAATGGGCTACAAGTGTCAACTTCCTTGTGTCAAGCCATTCATGACCAACAGACAACGCCAGAAGCGTCTTACCTGGGCCAAAGAGAAAAAGAACTGGACCAAGGTGTTGTTTTCAGATGAAAGTAAATTTTGCATTTCATTTGGAAATCAAGGTTGCAGAGTCTGGAGGAAGAGTGAAGAGTCACACAATCCAAGCTGCTTGAGGTCTAGTGTGACGTTTCCACAATCAGTGATGGTTTGGGGAGTCATGTCATCTGCTGATGTAGGTCCACTGTGTTTTATCAAGACCAAAATCAGTGCAGCCGTCTACCAGGAAATTTTAAAGCACTTCATGCTTCCTTCCCTCTGCCGACAAGCTTTTTGGAAATTTCATTCTCCAGCAGGACTTGGCACCTGTCCACACTGCCAAAAGTACTAATGCTGGTTTAAAAACCAACAGTATCGCTGTGCTTGATTGGCCAGCAAACTCGCCTGACCTTTAACCCCATAGAAAATCTATGTGGTATTGTCAAGAGGAAGAAGAGAAACACTAGACTCAACAATGCAGACAAGCTGAAGGCTGCTATCAAAGCAACCCGGGCTTCCTTAATACCTCAGCAGTGCCACAGGCTGATCGACTCCATGCATGCAGTCATTGATGCAAAAGGAGCCCCGAAAAAAGTATTGAGTGCATTTACTGAACATACATTTCAGTAAGCCAACAATGCGGATTTTAAAATCATTTTTCAAGCTGGTGTTATAAAGTAATCTAATTTACTGAGATCATGACTTTTGGGTTTTCATTGGCTGTAAGCCATAAACATCAATATTAACAGAAACACTTGAATTAGATCACTATTTGTAATGACTATATAGGAGTTTCACTTTTTGTATTGAAGAACTAAAAAAAATTAACTTTTTGATGATTTACCGTATATACTCGTGTATAAGCCGACCCAAGTATAAGCCGACCCCCTTAATTTTGCCACAAAAAACTGGAAAAACTTATTGACTTGTGTATAAGCCTAGGGAGGAAAATGCAGCAGCTACTGGTAAATTTCAAAAATTAAAATTGATACCAATAAAAGTAAAATTAATTGAGACATCAGTAGGTTAAATATTTTTGAATGTCCATGTTGAATCAGGAGCCCCATATAATGCTCCATACAGTTCATGATGGCCCCATAAGATGCTCCATACAAAATACGCCCCATATAATGCTGCACAAAGGTTAATAATGGCCCCATAAGATGCTCCATAGAATAATATGCCCCATATGCTGCTCCATAAAGGTTATGGCCCCATAAGATGCTCCATAGAATAATATGCCCCATATGCTGCCCCATAAGATGCTCCATAGATTATGCCCCCATAAGATGCTCCATAGATTATGTCCCCATATGCTGCCCCATAGGTTATGCCCCATAAGATGCTCCATAGAATAGGCCTCATATGCTGCTGCTGCAAATTAAAAAAAATGGCATACTCACTTCTCGTCGCTGGGGGCCAGGTGCTGGTGTCCTGAGCAGGCGGGGACACAGGCACGCTATGGGGGACAGGTGCCGGTGTCACCACTGGCTCAGGGCCCCGGCGATATTTACTGATCCCCGAGCGCCGCTCTGTCTTCCAAATCCTCTGTCAGTGACTGTTCAGGTCAGAGGTCGCGATGACTTAGTGCGCGCCGCGATGGAACGGGGAAAGGTGAATATCGCATATACTTACCCCCTCCTGTCTCTGCAGCCCTGCTTCTCCCACGATCTCCGGCAGCAATTCCTTCCTTCAGTTGTCACGTGGTAACACTCATTAAAGTCATGAACATGTGCATATTCATGACTTTAATGAGCGGTACCACGTGACCGCTGAAGGAAGGTGCCGGAGACCGTGGGAGAAGCAGGGGGGCTGCAGAGACGCACCAGTGGGAGGTAAGTATGATCTGCCACCCCCGCTCCCCCTCCGACCCACTGCCTATATGACAGAAAATACCCAGAATTGACACCATTCTAAAAACTGTACCCCTCGAGGTGCTCAAAACCACATTCAAGAAGTTTATTAACTGCTTCACAGGAATTAATGCAATGTGGAAGGAAAAATAATGAACATTTTACCTTTTTTCACAAAAATTTTAAATTTAGTTCCAATTTTTTCCCCCTACAAGGATAACAGGAGAAAATGCTCAAAATTTATTGTAACAATTCTCCAGAGTACGCAGATACCCCAAACGTGGGGTAAAACTACTGTTTGGGTACATGGCAGGACTTGGGAAGGAGCACAGTTTGACCTGTGAATGCAAAAAATGGTTGGAATGGAGAGCGAACGACGTTGCGTTTGGAGAGATCCCAATGTGAATGAACAGTGGAAACCCCTATGAATTACCCCATTTTGGAAACTAGACCCCTCAAGGAAAGTATCTAGGATGTGTGAGGAGCACCTTGAACCCCCAGGTGATTCACAGAAATTGATAAAGCAAAGCCGTGAAAAAAAAAAAAAAAAAACTTTTCCCACAAAAACTTTTTTTTTTTTTTCAAAGGGTAACAGGAGAAAATGGACCCAAAAATTTGTTGTGCAATTTCTCCTGAGAATGCCGATACCCCAATAAATGGGCGGAAAACTATTATTTAGGTGCATGGCAAGACTCGGAATGGAAGAAACGTCATATTGGCGTTCAGATTTTGCTGTAATGGTTTGAGCGTGTCATGTCAGATTGGTAGAACCCATGAAATGCTAGAAGAGTAGAAACGCCACCCCATAAGTGATGTAATTTTCCAAACTATACCTCTCAATGAATTCATCTAGGGGTGCAGTTAGCATGTTGACACCACATGTCTCACAGAAATGCATACCCATTGGGCAGTGAAGAAGGAATAGTTACATTTTTATCGCTAAAATGTTGTTTTAGTCCCAAATTTTTTAAAGGACCTCTGTTTTGCAATTTCTCCTAATTGTGATAATACCTACATGCCTACATGTAAACTTTACTCTTCAGGCACAGTACAAAGCTCAGAAGGGAAGGACAGACATATTATAGTGCAGATTTTACCTGTTATGGTTTGTAAGTGCCATGACTCGACTCACTGGGAAAGCCCCTGAGGTGCTAGAATAGCAGAATCCCCTCCATAAGAGACCCCGATCACTGACTGCAGGATTTAACAACCGTCATTTCAGCCGCTCTTTGGCGCCCCCGTCATGTGATCCTGGGTTGACAATAGGTTGTTATGACTGCCGGGGGTTTGCAGAAGACCCTTGTGAATCATTATGATATGAGCTGGCTTTCATAGGAGATTAGGATTTTCTCTAGACATAGCAGTACTAATACACTGATTTGTATAGAACATGCGATTAGACAATTGAAACTTCATGCCTCCCAAGAGGACTATTAAATAAAGTAAAAAAAAAGTTCAAATCACGTCTTTTACCCCTTTGAAAATGAAACAATTAAAACAAAAAACAGGGATTTTTGTGATAACTCACCATAAAATACTTTTCTCCTAGATGCAAATTGGGGGACACAGACCATGGGTGTTATGCTGTGGCCAATAGGAGGCTGACACTAAGTTAAGACAAAAAAAAAAAAAGAGTTAGCTCCTCCGCAGCATACACCTTCCTGCTGGCCCCAAGTGAACCAGTTCGGTGCAAAAGCAGTAGGAGGTCATTAATATCATATTAGAGTACAATCTCCAACCTCATATCAGAGTATAACCCACTGAATGGAAAACAAGAAGCAGAAGCCGTCAGGCTAACTGGGTGGGTGCTGTGTCCCCCAATGAGCGTCTCGGAGAAAACAGGATTTTTTGGGTTGCTTACCGTAAAATCTGTTTCTCGGAGCCTTCATTGGGGGACACAGAGACCATGGGGTGTATGCTGCTGCCACTAGGAGGCTGACACTATGCACAAAAAAAGGTTAGCTCCTCCTCCGCAGTGTACACTCAACTGCAACAAACCAACAAACATAAGAACAGGAGTTGTAGAACATGGGAGGGTGCTGTGTCCCCCAATGAAGGCTCCGAGAAACAGATTTTACGGTAAGCAACCCAAAAAATCCTGTTTTCTCGTTCGCCTTATTGGGGGACACAGAGACCATGGGACGTCCCAAAGCAGTCCCTGGGGTGGGAAACAAACTACCATCAGGCCAGTGGACTCGCCACCGCAGCCTGCAGAATCCTTCTACCTAGGCTGGCGTCCGCCAAAGCGTAGGTGTGGACCCTGTAGAATTTCACAAAGGTGTGAACTGATGACCACGTTGCAGCCTTGCAAAGCTGCAGCGCGGAAGCTCTGTGGCGCACCGCCCAGGAGGCACCCACCGCCCGGGTAGAGTGCGCTCTGATCCCTGGAGGGGCCACTCGATGCTTGACCCGGTATGCCTCCAAAATTGCCGATCTGATCCAGCGCGCAATAGTGGCCTTTGAGGCTGGGTGATGAACAGAGAGTCTGACTTCCGCAAGGAAGTCGTCCGGGCTACATAGACTCTCAATGCCCTGACTAGGTCCAGCTTGTTCAAAGACCGCTCCCGAGGGTGAGCTGGGCTCGGGCAGAAGGATGGCAGAACAATGTCCTCATTGAGGTGACACGAAGATACCACCTTCGGAAGAAAAGAGGGCGGAGGCCGCAGAACTACCTTGTCCTGATGAAGGACCAAAAAGGAGAGCGGCAAGAAAGTACCGCTAATTCCGACACGCGCCGGATGGAGGTAATGGCCACCAGAAAGGCCACTTTCCAAGAAAGGAGGGAAAGGGAAACGTCCCTGAGAGGTTCAAAAGGAGGACCCTGCAGAACCTGAAGAACCAAATTAAGATCCCAAGGATCCACGGGAGCTCGGTACGGAGGAACCGTGTGAGCCACACCCTGGAGGAAGGTTTTGACCTGGGGCCGGGAGGCCAGCGTTTTCTGAAATAAAATGGACAGTGCCGAAACTTGACCCTTCAAGGAACTGAGAGCAAGCCCCGCATCCAGCTCTGCCTGAAGAAACGCCAGAATAGAAGGGAGCGAAAAAACCAAGGGCGCGATGTCATTGGCCTCACACCAGGAGAAATAGGCTTTTCCAAGTACGGTAATAGATCTTCGAAGAAGGCGGCTTTCTGGCGCGGATCATGGTACGAATTACCCGATCAGAGAATCCTGCCCGTCTCAAAACCTCGGTCTCAACAGCCACGCCGTTAAATTGAGCGACCGATAATTGGGGTGGCAAAACGGGCCTTGAGACAGCAGATCTGCCCGTCGGGAAGCTTCCAGGGGGCGTCCGCGAGAAGGTTGACAATGTCTGCGAATCAAGACCAATTCGGGGCGATGAGGATGACTGGAATCCCCTCTGCTTTGATTTTCTTCAACAACTTGGGAAGAAGAGGCAAAGGAGGGAACAGGAAGGGGAGCACAAACTGTGACCAAGGGACGGCCAGAGCGTCGGCGCCCACTGCCAGAGGGTCCCGAGACCTGGACACGAATTGTGGGACTTTCCTGTTGAGGCGAGATGCCATGAGGTCTACATCCGGGGTTCCCCACCGACGGCAGAGCAGATGAAACACCTCCGGATGTAGGGACCATTCCCCTGCCGCGAGACCCTCGCGGCTGAGGAAATCGGCGGCCCAGTTGTCCACGCCGGGAATGTGAACCGCGGAAATCGTTGGAACAAAGGTCTCTGCCCATTGAAGAATTCTGGACACTTCCGCCAGGGCTGAGACACTCCGTGTCCCCCCTTGGCGGTTGATATACGCCACCGCTGTGGCATTTTCTGTCTGAATCCTGACAGGCAGGCCCTTGAGGCGCCTTTCCCAGTGGACGAGAGCTAGATGGATCGCCCGTATCTCTAGGACATTGATCTGCAGAGCGGATTCCTGAGTCGACCATCGACCCTGAACAGTGTGTTTGCGGAACACTGCACCCCAGCCGATGAGGCTGGCGTCCGTAGTGACAATCTGCCAGTGAACGGGAAGAAAAGACCGCCCCAAGAGAATGAGGGGAGACGTCAACCACCAGTTGAGAGACCGCCTGATCCAGCAGGAAAGGCGAACCGGACGATCCAGAGACAGAGCCGACCTGTTCCACCTGGACAAAATGGCCTGCTGGAGTGGCCTGGCGTGAAATTGGGCAAAGGGAACTGCCTCTATCGCCGCCACCATCTTCCCCAGGACCCTCATGGCTGTCCTGAGGGATGGAAATCGTGTGATCTGTAATGATCGCACGCCCTGCTGCAGGGAAAGAATCTTGTCTTGTGGGAGAAATACCCTTGACCGACGAGTGTCGAACAGAAGGCCCAGAAACACAAGGCGTTGAGTAGGGACCAGACAGGACTTTTCCCGGTTGACGATCCACCCAAAACTGGACAGTGTGTCTAGAACGATCGCCACACTTAGGCGGGCCTGTTGAAAGTAGGGGGCCTTGATCAGGATATCGTCGAGGTACGGAAAAAGAACGAGACCTCTGATCCTCAACAAGGCCATCAACGCCGCCATAATCTTCGTGAAGACTCTGGGAGCGGTGGCGAGCCCGAAAGGAAGCGCGACGAACTGGTAATGTTCGTGAAGAATCGCAAACCGCAGGAACTTCTGATGTCCGGGAAATATGGGCACATGTAGATAGAAATCTTGGATGTCTATGGAACCCATGAATTCCTGCTCCTCCATGGAAGCAATTACCGAGCGAACTGACTCCATCCGGAAGTGGCAAAGGCGAACTCTCTTGTTGAGTAACTTGAGATCCAAGATGGGTCGAACTGTCCCGTCCTTTTTCGGCACCACAAACAGGTCTGAATAAAACCCTGTGAAGCGTTCCGATTCGGGAACGGGCACAATCACCCCGGAACTGAGAAGAGAGGCGATGGCCGAACCGAACCCCGGGACCAAGGCCGGATCCCTCGGCGGACAGGATTGTAAGAAACGATCCCGTGGAAGAGAAAAGAACTCTATTTTGTATCCTGTTGATACAATCTCTCTGACCCAAGCGTCCTCTACTGAGGCGAGCCAGACGTCGCTGAAGAAGAGAAGTTGACCTCCCAATTGGAAGGGACCCACGGGAGACCGATGGTAGTCATGCAGACGTAGACCGTCCAGATCTAGATCTGGACGGTCTTCCCTGGGAAGAGTGGGACCGCCAGGACGGAGTGGGCCTGAAGGAAACCTTCTTTCTTTCCTGACGTGCCTGTGGCCTTTGCTGGTTGGAAGGGTTTTCCGCCGTATTGAAACGGCGGAAAGTCCGAAAGGGACGAAACTGACGCCTTGGAGGAGGTCTGCGAGGCTTGGAGGGGAGAAGAGAACTCGTACCTCCGGTAGCATCCTTAATAATGTGATCCAATTGTGATCTGAAGAGACGCACTCCCTGAAAAGGCAGATTGGTCAGAGACTTTTTAGAGGACAAGTCCGCCTGCCAGGCCTTGAGCCAAATTGTACGTCGGATTGCCATGATGTTACTTGACGCCTGAACTGCGCAAGATGCGGCATCCAAGGAGGCAGAAAGCAGATAATCCCCCGCATGGGAAATCCGATTGGCGAGATCGGCCAAATGCTCTGGTCGTGCCTTATCCAGAATGCCCTGCCGAAGGTCATCTGCCCAAGTGGATATGGCCTTTGCTGCCCAAGAAGAAACAAAGACTGGACATACCGCTGCTGATGCCGCTTCGAAGGCAGATTTTGCTAGAGATTCTATGATCCTATCATTAGAATCTTTTAGCGACGCCACACCTGACAGCGGAAGGACCGAATTATTATAAAGTCTGGACACGGGAGGGTCCACCGAGGGAGAAGCGGCCCAGTTGTCCGTGAGCTCTTTAGCAAACGGTACAGCACGCCGAGACGCTTTCCTCTTTGAAAGCGTCTGGTCGGATCTTCTCTCTCCTTTGTAAAAATCTTTCCAAACTCAGAATGGAAGGGAAACACCCTGGATGGTGTTTCCGCCCGTCTGGACGAAACCTCCTGATCTGAGAATTTCGCAGGGGCGTCAGCGATGTCAAAGGTATGGTGAATCACAGCAATGAGGTTTTGCACCGTAACCTTCATGTTCGCATCCTGGTCCGAAGACCAGCTCTAAGACCCCTTCCGATTCCGAAAGCGCTTCGCCTGACTCGGGGGAGGAGTCCTGAGAGGGAGACTGCTGGGGACTATGGGGTGAGGCAGGACGAGGGGAGGACTCCGCCTGGAGGTCCTGCCTGGGCCTCTTGCGACTGCCGCTGGCTGGCTCAGATGGGACGTCCTGAGACGTGCTGGGTCCCGCCGAAGCTCCCAAGGGCAACTTGTCCAGAACGGCTACTAGGGACTGAGACACCTTGATGAGGTCTGCCACTGACTGTGATTGAGAGGAGGCCCAACCCGGCATGGGGGGCTCACTCGCCCCGGGGGCTATGGATGGCTCCTGAGCGGCGTCGGGCTGGACGCAGAGCGGGTACGATCAGACTTAGCGTTGGACATAGTGAAAAGAGGCAGTGCCGGCCGGTTGGGGGACAGAAGGCAGAGAAGGGTGTCAGTCTGCAGGTGCAGAGCTACTCACGGTCCGGTGTCCCCAAGGGCGACGCTCTCTGATCTGGCTGCAGGATGAGGCCAGGCCAATCCGGCTGAAAAAAGGCCCAGCGACCGAAATCCGGCAGGGAATGAGGTCCGGCTGGCAGGCTGAGAAGATGGCGACCACCAGGGAAAGGGCGCGCTGCCAGAGGGAGAAGAAGGGCGGAGCTCGCCGCAGAGATCCCCTTAGCACCGCCCGCTGTCCAATAGCAGGCTGGTGTGAGGCAAGGGGGCTGGGAAGGCCTAGGACGGGCGGGAAAGAAGCCCGCTCAGAAGAAAGGGGCAGGGGGCGTGGCCGCGACGCAGCAGTAGGCCCGAGATGAAGCCGGGGCCTAAATTAATAGCGCCGGCCGCCTGTCAGCAGGGGGTCGGCGCGGAAGACGCGCCGCAACACCGGGCCGCGTCCCTGCTTCCCACAGCCCGACCCCTGTATACCCCTGCCGGGATGAAGAAAAAAAAAAAAAAAAAACGGGGGGGGGGGGGGGTGGGGGATTTGTGCGCAGAACAAGGCCCGAAAGAACAGGGGCCTTCATGGATGCGGCGACCGTGGGGAGAAGCGGGCGCGCAGGCCCTACCATGGTCCCCTGGCGACCGCCTTAGGATGAAAACGCCGGGGGACCGCTAGACCGCATACTCACCCTGGCCGGGGCCACAATAAAGGTACCTGAGAATCCCACGCTGTCTGTCGTCCTTATGGAATCCACGCCTCGTCCAACCGTCAGGCTCTGGTAAGCGAGATGGTGGGAGGCGGGGGACAATGACCGCCCGTATAGCTGGCACGCACCTGTGCGAGGCTCCTGGTCCTGCCGCGGAGACCTATGAGGATACGGGGTGGCAGTACACGCCGTACTCAGTCTCTTTGTGGGAGTACGGATGTGACTGTTCACTCCGTATCCCTCCGAAACCTGTAAAGGAACGACGCACGACGAGGTAGATAGGGGTCTAATAAAAGACCCGTGTCCACCTCCTACTGACACTAAGCTAAACTGAGGAACTTCCTGCCGGTCGGTGGGGTGTACACTGCGGAGGAGGAGCTAACCTTTTTTTGTGCATAGTGTCAGCCTCCTAGTGGCAGCAGCATACACCCCATGGTCTCTGTGTCCCCCAATAAGGCGAACGAGAAAAGGATTTTACGGTGAGTTATGACAAAAATCCTTGTTTCTCCTTCACCTCATTGGGGGAAACAGACCATGGGACATCACAAAGCAGTCCATGGATGGGCAACCATATAACAGTAAAAACCCCATGTAGTGGCTGAGTAAAGGTGCCCTACCGCCTGTTGCAGAATAATCTGCCGAGGACCGTACTACGGAAGTCTGAGGGTATGTGCACACGTAGTGAAATCTGCTGCGTTTCCGCAGCGGTTTTGGCTGTGCAGAAACGCAGCAGATTCTGCTGCGTTGAAGAGTACCTTTATTTTCAATGGAAAAAAAAAACGCAGTGCACATGCTGCGGATTTTTCCGCGCGGTTTACAATCCGCAGCATGTCAATTGTTTGGTGCAGAAACGCTGCAGTTTTACACCTCATAATGGATGAGGTGTAAAACCGCAGGCAAAACCGCAGATAAACCGCAGGACTTTTGTCCTGCAGATTTACCTGCGGTTTTCTCTCCAAATTCCGCACACCCAAAAAACTACGTGTGCACATACCCTGAGTATGAGTAGTGCTTCAAGAATGTGTTAATACTGAGCTAAAATGCAGCCTTGCAGACCTGTTCAGTCGGCATGCGAGGCCGAATGACCCAGAGGGCGGACATTGAACAAGTAGAATACGCCCTAATACCTACTGGGATGGGCCGCTTGTAAAGTAGTATAACTCCTGAATAGCCAAATAGCTGGTGATTAGATCAGAAGAGAAATCTTTCTCCTTGGTATAGAGGGAGAACCTCAATGTCCACCGCCTAGGAGGCTGACGTGCGGGGGGGAGCGGCACCATCGCCAAGGAGAGCAGTCTTCTGGCGCCGACTGGCAGAAGAGAATATAATTAATTGAAGAGGATCACTTCAATTGTTACTGCAATCTCTCCCCACCCCATACCTCACGGCAATCTGGAAGGACAAAGGAGATGACTGCCAAAGAGTGTGAACTGAAGATGTTGTTCACGATCAAAGTAATAACCGAATGGAGGGACTCCATTTGTGGATGTGGATGGTGTACCTCGGCCAAGATCCAGCGAGGGTCCTACAGATCCGTCCCTTCTGGGAAGCATGGACAGAATGAATAGGAGTAGGCGATCGCTACATTCTGTAGCACTGAATAATGGTTCCATCCTGATGCCGTACATCTATGGCTTGGAAAAAGAGCCCCTTGTTCCACCGCTATGACAAAGCGTCCAGGCCCGCGACGCCACGGAGGAGTGCAGTGTCGGCGCTTCCATCTTGTTATCTGTCGAGTTTCCCCTACTGCACAGGGGGAATCTCAAGCCACGTCCTCTGCGGTCCTCCATTCTTCTGCGGCTGCAGAGACGTCAGTCCCAGCGACTTGCCCAGGCTAATGCTAGGCGTCTGGTTCTAAGTTCTTTGGAAGAAGTGAAGGAAAAAAATATTTTGTATAGAGACGATAAGAAAAAAGAAATCTTTGTATCTAGAAGACCAGGCTTTGGGCTCGTTCGATACGAACAGCATACAAAAAAGGGAGACCTCACAAACCAGAAATAGGCAGGAGTCCGTAATGCTGTGTTGACGGCTTATGCCGGAAATCACTGGGTGGAAAACCGTCAGGGACCTCTCTCTCAGGTCCAGACACTTTGGGGAGGACCCTTACATTGCTGGCTGGACCCATGGGAAGACTGGGATCCCTTGCCGATGGGAGCGCCGGATATTTACGAGAGGACCAATATCAGATTTGCTGCCGAAGGCAATGGGGAAGATGCTCTAAGCCCTGCTGGGGAAGACATTTGTCCTTCCTTCTATGGCCTTACAGATAAGCTTAACCCACTACCACCCAAGTAACTGGTAAAAGGGATGTCGGAATTCCTTCTTTGGGTGCAGCCCTCCCTTCATTCCGTGAGCCATAATGGTTTTTGGAGTGTGCTGGCATTTGCCGCTGTGGTGCAGACGGTCGCATGTGAAAAGGGCGTCCAGCTAAAAGAGAAGAGAGCTGGTTTCAAGGCTCACAGAACGGAACGAATCAGGCTCTCGTCTGTCGGACCTTTAATTGACTATCCACCTGGCCTGGATGGCCCAGGGATTCAACCCAATGTTTCCACTAACCAGCTGAAAGCAAGGGGGATTATTACTCCCTTCCGGAGGCTTCTGACTTGGTTATCCCATCGCTCCCTTAGCTGGTCAACTATGCTGCGAGCCACCCGGAGTGTGGTAAACGCTGTATTATGGGGTATAGTTCACAGGAAGAACGTTACAATTCGGAACAGACCAGTGATTAACCCTCAGAAAACTGTGTGAGTGCCATTAAAAAGACAAATCTTCCAGTTCGTTCCCCCCCCCCCCCATTTCTAGAGAATCCAAAATCAAGGCAAAACATTCAGCTGATACAGAGTCCTGTACTCTGTAAACCTGTGTTAC
This sequence comes from Dendrobates tinctorius, assembly GCF_039654945.1. Taxonomy (NCBI): domain Eukaryota; kingdom Metazoa; phylum Chordata; class Amphibia; order Anura; family Dendrobatidae; genus Dendrobates; species Dendrobates tinctorius. The sequence goes on along the minus strand of NW_027361703.1, from coordinate 71,440,115 downwards.
TGGGGTTCTGTAACAGCAGCTTCTCCCCGGAGGGGAGTCAGGCAATGTCTCCTGCTCTGTCCACACCTCCACTACAAGTAGTGGGAATGTAGACAAAGCAGGAGACACTGCCGGACCCACCTCCGGAGACGAGCAGATGTTACATAGAATCATAGAACCATAGAACCGTAGAGTTGGAAGGGACCTCCTGGGCCATATGGTCCAACCCCCTGCTCAAAGCAGGATTCGCTAAATCATCTCAGTCAGATGTCTGTCCAGCCTCTGTTTGAAGACTTCCATTGAAGGAGAACTCACCTCTTCTCGTGGCAGCTTGTTCCACTCATTGATCACTCTAACTGTCAAAAAGTTTTTTTCTAATATCTAATCTGTGTCTCCTCCCATTCAGTTTCATCCCATTGCTTCTAGTCTTTCCTTGTGCAAATGAGAATAAAGTTGATCCTTCTACAATGTGACAGCCCTTTAGATATTTGTAGACAGCTATTAAGTCTCCTCTCAGTCTTCTCTTTTGCAAACTAAACATTCCCAAATCCTGCAACCTTTCCTCATAAGACAGGGTTTGCAGACCAGTCACCATTCTGGTCGCTCTTTTCTGAACTTGCTCCAGTTTGTTGATGTCTTTTTTAAAATGTGGTGCCCAAAACTGGACACAATATTCCAGATGAGGTCTGACCAAAGAGGAGTAGAGGGAAATAATGACTTCACGTGATCAACACTGTATGCTTCTGTTAATACATCCTAGAATTGCATTTGCCTTTTTTGCTGCTGCATCACACTGTTGACTCATATTCAGTCTGTTATCTATTAGTATACCCAAGTCTTTTTCACATGTGCTGTTTCTTAGCCCTATTCCTCCCATTCTGTATATGCTTTTTTCATTTTTATTGCCCAGATGTAGTACTTTGCATTTTTCCCTGTTAAAAACCATTCTGTTAGTTGCTGCCCACTTCTCCAGTTTATTTATATCTTTTTGAATCCTCTCTCTCTCTTCTCTAGTATTAGCTATCCCTCCTAGCTTTGTGTCATCAGCAAATTTAATCAGTTTACCCTCAATTCCTTCATCTAAATCATTGATAAAGATGTTGAACAATACAGGGCCCAGGACAGAGCCCTGTGGTACCCCACTTGAGACATTCTTCCAACTGGATGTGCAGCCATTTACGACCACTCTTTGGGTCCGATCACTAAGCCAGTTATGAATCCACCTAACAGTTGCCTTGTCCATTCCATACTTAGTCATTTTTTCAATAAGGATTGTATGAGATACTTTGTCAAATGCTTTGCTGAAGTCAATATATACTATATCTACAGCATTTCCTTGATCCACCCAATCAGTGATTCCGTCATAGAAGGAAATTAAGTTAGTCTGACATGACTTATTAGTTACAAACCCTGTGGTGAAGAGGAAGCGAGACACAGAGCATACAGACATTTAAGCAGTAGTTAGTCGTATAGCGTACTGTGAACCCTTTCTCTAGATGTCTGCGCATTTGTAGAATGCCTGCGTCTGCAAATTGACAGCTGCTGTGATCCTGTGAACGCTCTGATGCACAGAGGGATCGAGGATAACCTGTGCCAGAGGAGAAGCCCGCCCGGAGGGGGGGGGTCATAAGTTGGGCCCAGTGTTGACGGAGTCTAACACTGGCGTGGTGAGATGGCCTATGGATCTCCACGAATCAACCCTTCGGGCATGCGCAGGGAAAGCATAATTCCAGAATAAATACTGCCGAAAAAAGCATTCTAATCCTCTGGAATGTAGGTTGGCCGGGGACATAGAGGGTCAAAGTACACACACATATATCTCTCTCTCTATATATATCTGTCTAGACAAAAAAAAAAAAAAAAAACACGACTAGTACCTCCTAATGTGAACACGTGCAAGCAGCGAAAACCGCACAATATAGACAAAAAGAATACAGCAGCACATGTGCAGGCACCCATCAGGGGGAGGTCACCTTGCCGTGGTTGATGGGCTTACATGAATTGGCCAATTTGTGTACTAACAACCTTCATTTTCATCTTACTGTAAGTGTAAAAATAAAAAAAATTTTAAATATATTTTTGAGGATTATTATCCAAATTGAATGGTTTTAATGTGTTTCTGTGTTTTCACATGGCCTAGATTCATGCACATGTGCCGCTGTATTCTTTTTGTCTATATTGTGCAGTTTTTGCAGCTTGAACGTGTTCACATTAGGAGGTGCTGGTCGTTTTTTGCTGGGTTTTTTTGTCTGTTTAGTTGCTGGATGCTCTTGAAGCTCATCAAGAGAATGCCAAGAGTATGCAAAGCAGTAATCAAAGCAAAAGGTGGCTACTTTGAAGAACCTAGAATATAAGACATACAGTATTTTCAGTTGTTTCACACTTTGTTAATTATATAACTCCACATGTGTTAATTCATAGTTTTCATGCCTTCAGAGTGAATCTACAATTTTCATAGTCATGAAAATAAAGAAAACTCTTTGAATGTGTGTCCAAACTTTTGGTCTATACTGTATATACACATACAAATATGCATCCACACACAGCATCTTCCAGATTTCACCCTGTAGACTGTGGTCCTTCCCAGGAAAACAGCACTCTTGCTAGCGCTGAATAAGCGCTATCCTTGCTCTCAGTGTTGTATGACCCTTTAAATCATATAAGGGTGCCCGTGCCCCGGTCTGCAGAACGGTGCCAGCCTCGCGCTGCTTAGCAGCTGCCACCTGAAGGAAGGAGCGACCGGCAGCGCACTCCGGTGGAGGATGAGAGCGATAGTCCTCTGCTGACGGACCATGACTCCTTGAGGGGCATGATCCCACAGCCAACACGTCAATGTACGCAATGTAGCACGGCAAGGAATATGGTCGACAGGATTAGATCTCCCTCCTCCCCAGCGGCCAGGAGGGGGCGTCTGACACTGACCGCGGTGCACGTCCTAGCATGGAGCCTCCGCGATGGGACTTCAACGTGGAGGCAGCATTCCCGTGAAAACCACCGCCGCGTCACTCCGGGAGAGGTGGCTCCTCTGAAGTAGGCCGAAGCTGGGGCCTAGATTATTGACTGGCGCGGCTCCAGGGAAGAAGTCCGTGGGCCAAGCACTTCCCGGCGCACGCCGGGAGGCGCTGACACTCCCACTCTGCCATGCCCAGTGTACCTGCGAGAAATGTCAGGCAGGTGGGCGGGACCTCCAACGTGACACGCGGCTGGTGGGCGAAGAAACCGCCTGTGGCATAGCAAGGGCCGAAGCCAGGGGCTAGATTAGCGGTGCCCGGCCAGAAAGAACGACTGGGCCCGCGACCCAGAAGCCCCCTTACCGTCACACCAGGGGGAGTGAGAGCAGAGCCTCTGCTTGCAGGCCAGTGCTGCGACAGGGACTGTGCAGGAACCCTCAAATCCACAATACCCCTCTGAGGGGGAGGTGGAGAGGGACCGTTCAGCTCCCTGCAGTACCGCTGTTCCATCAGTGGTGGTGCAGAGGGAGCAGCATGGACGCCGTGGGTGGCCTTTGTGTATCCTAAGAGTTCGCTCCACTAGGATTTCACAGGGCTATGTCCGGCTGTGGCAGAACTTGTGCTGCTTGGCTTCACGAGAGCAGTCACTCTCAGCCTAGAAAGGCCGATGGCTTGGCACTCACCGCGGTGCGCGTCCCGGCATGGAGCCGCCGCGATGGGACTTCAGCGACCCTCGGACTGTTCGGTCACTTATCCGGTTGCTTCAGGGGCCATGGGAAATCTTCAGGACGGTACGAGGTAAGTGAATGCCTCAATCCAGCATCCCCTTAGAAGGGAAGTGGAGAGGGACCATCCTCCTCCTTGCATCATCCGCTTTAAAAAGTGGTGAAGCAGTGGGGGCTGCACGGACGCCATGTAGAGGCCTCTGAGTATCCTATGGGTTCAATCCCTAAGGATGGGCAGGGTAGGTTGTCCGGCATAGGCCTGGCTGCGGAAGAGGATACATGAAGGCGACACTCCATGAGCTCGTCCGTAAGTCGGTGCGGGGAGATCGGTGCCCTTTAAGAGACCCGTCGCCCTTGAATCAGCTTAGGCATGGCATCCCACGTCGCAGGAGAGGATACGTGGAGGAGACACTCGCACGTGCTCGCCTGTTAGTTTGGGGAAATCGGAACCTTGAAAAGCTCCATTGCCCCCTTCATCCGGATTAAAAAATGAAAAAAGTAAAATTAAAAAAATTAAAATAACAAATGGTCTGAAGACCAGACCAGTGTGCCTCCTATAGACACTAAGCAAGAACTGGTTCACTTGGGGCCAGCAGGAAGGTGTATGCTGCGGAGGAGGAGCTAACTTTTTTTGTCTCAACTTAGTGTCAGCCTCCTAATGGCCACAGCATAACACCCATGGTCTGTGTCCCCCCAAAGAGGCAAAGGAGAAAAACACATTTGGTATCCCTGCGTTTGGAAATGTCAGATCTATCAAATTCTAAAATGAATTAATCCGATTGGTGAATGGCGTAAAGAGAAAAAAAAAAATCTGTTTGAGTCTCCCACTAAGCAGTGAAGGGGGTCTCAAACAGAATGTCAAGAAGGAGTTGCATTCACTCCCCCCATGCTTCATTTACTCCCCTGAAAAGGTATGTGAACAGGGGGCTAGCCTCACAAATGATCTAACCGAGCTGAAACTTGGCATTAGTGACACAATTTCACCATTTCAAGGGCTGGTCTCTGTTCTACTGAGCATATGCTGGTTTTCAATTCTGGCACCTGCTCCTTGCACTCTCTTTTAGATTGTGCACTGGAAGTCGCAAGACAGCAAAAGAGCTCACTAACAAAGCGGCACGCTGGGATAGCATACTAAGCATGCATCAGAATAGACAACTGGTCCATGTTCAGGAAAGCAAAAACACGAGCTGGCGAAGCAGTGCATTTTCAGCGCATATGAAGAAGAAGAGCGCGAGGCGAGCAGGGAAAGTACACTACATGTGTTGGAATTGACAACCGCTGCACAGAACAGAGACCAGCCCAACCCCAGGATTGGTCGTCACTGACGATGACCCTCTTCATAGCAGTAAAAGCAGCTGTGGTGGATGACCGCAGCACTAGCTCCCCGATGACATCCTTTGGAGGGTGAGGTGGAGGACAAGCAGTGCGTTTTGCCTCTATGAATTTGTTAATCATTTTATTATTCTGACATTGATGTGACCCTTTATCTCTTAACTTTTCATACTTTTTTAGGTGATTTATTCTTGGTATTCCAACATTCATTATGAACTGAACTCTATAATCTTATGAATTAAGACCTGCATGTTTTTTTGTGCACTGACACTTTGTTGCTGTATTTATACATTCATATTTTTGCACTCTGCCCTTTTTTTTCACAACTGTGTTTATAGATGGGGATATCAAGATCCAAGCACTTTTTGTCCCTTAACAATGTCTATAGGATCTTCTATATGATTATTTTGTTTGGATCATGCTTTACTATATATTTAAGTCAATTTTTGCACTGTATTCCTCCACTATAATTTATTTTATCTCGTCTGCTTTGTTGTATAGGATTAGAATTTGTGTCTTGTCCACTTTGCTTTCAATAAAGATTTTAATATTTTATTATCAGTCTTGTGTTAGATTTATGTAGATGTTATGTTTCTTTATATTTCCACAGACTTATTTAACAGTCCATAATTTATGCTATTACTCTCTTTTGTAGGTGTCAATAGAATTTTCAATAGATGAAAATGACAAGAGTGCTTAGTTTTTAAAATAGACATTGCTTATTAGGTTTCGGACAAACCTCTTCAAATGTCAAATAGAATGCTCCCTCAAGTAACGGCTGCTGGAAACCAAGGTGCTGTATAGTTTAGATCTCTCTCTCTATGCAGGAGATTTAGAGCTCTGCATGAGAAAAGCAAAGCTTCAACTGCTTAAAAAAAAAAAAAAAGACATCAATAAAAACAGAGCCTAAAGTCTTTAAAAATGCTACTGAAGGTTGAACATTCATATTAAAACCAAGGAGAGGTTCTTATTGGACTCTTTCTTCCTTTGTACAAGTCATTAAAACATTCTCTTACACATTGGCTGAGCACGCTTTTTGTGCTATTTGAACATCCACAGAACAAGTTGCCTTTTTACTTACGTGCTGCTTTAATCTGTTTTTGTGTAGCCTTATACCTCAGGTTCTTCAGTCCAAGCACTGCGTAATGGTCTTGGTTCTAAAGAAAAAAAAAAAACAAATACAAAAGCACAATTCCACTTAAAAACTTAAAAAGTTCTCTCAAAATAAATAACACAAAATGTACTATACGAAAAATTACTTCACTTTTTATAAATAGTGATACCTTACACTAACCTTCCAGTCTTTAGGGTCAAGGGTTTTCAATAGTGCAAATTCCTCTATCTGAAACTCTTCATCCTCTGACTCTTCAGAGCTCTCCTTCTCATCCTCCAGCTCCTGGAAGGAGGCCGACACATTTCTATTCCTGCGTTTAATGAAAGCTTCAAACCATCGTCCCACTGGTTCAACCTGACACAGCAATGAGGCTGCCGTAAGAGAGAAAATACACGGGCAAGTTAGGAGACACACAGACAAACTAGAAAGGAACTGTCAGATTTTGCATGATATCACAAATTAAATCATTATGTTAGACACCTATGATACCTATTTTGTTACAATGGAAGAGGCTATTTATGTGCATTAACTTAAAGGAAACCTGTAACACTGATCTTCTGAATCACACAAAGGCTATGTCTAGCACTGCATTAAAAGGGGGCTTTCACTTTAAGAAAAGTGGTCCCCAAACCAACAAACTCAGAGTACCCACCCTCCCACAGTCAAGAGCTGACTATTGCTATTCCAGTCTCAGCATTCTGGCTGCAGCAGTGACTTCTCATTAACAGGGCACATCAACGCTGCTGCCAATCACTAAGCTCAGTGGCTCTGCTGAATTAGACAACACGAGCCAAAAAGATCATTCTTTGGAGACCACTTTTCTTAAAGGGGAAAACCCATATAACAAACAGTATGGTATTATTAGCACACCACCGCTTTATTTAGGTAGATCGGACTGATAGAGAATGTCTGAAAAGGACAGCCCTCTCCATATGTCCTATTAGGATGTATGGACAACATATAGAAGTCTATGCACAAGTCCTCCAGAAAAGGAGTCACTTAAGTCATCATAATATTCATCAAGAATAAAAAACATGAACTAGGAAAAGGAGACTCCGTGCAACAGGTAGTTGCCAGGATTGTATTTGTGTTCCTTTTGACTACCAGATATACAGTCGTGGCCAAATGTTTTGGTTTTCGCAGTTTGCCGCTTCAATGTTTTTAGATCTTTTAGTCAGATGTTTCTATGGTTAATGAAGTATAATTACGGTATTAGAATTTCATAAATGTTTAAACCTTGATCAACAAATGCACAAAGTTTATGCAAAGACTCAATATTTACAGTATTCACCCTTATTTTTCAAGACATTAGCAATTTGCCCTGGCAGCTGGATATCAGCTTATGGCCAGTGCACACATTTGGTATCTGGTCAGCGTTTTTCAGGATTTGTAAACCAAAACCAGGAGTGGAACAATCAGAGAAAAGTATAAAGGCCCCATCACACTAAGCGATATCGCTAGCAATATCGCTATAACGTCACTGATTTTGTGACGCTATAGCGATATTGCTGTGTCTGATACTTACCTCCGACCGGCTCCCCCGCTGGTTATCGCTGATCGCACGAGAACGTCCTGGACCGTTTCTCGTCGTCAGCTTCCTGCTGGGCTTCCTGTGGCACCGACGAGCGACGCGGGCGGGAGGACGTCTTCGTCGCCTCGTCTGACAGGTAAGTAGCGACCCCCGACCGCTGCTATGTTGCTGGTGAGATCTGCCTGTGCGGCAGCTCACTAGCGATCACTTAGCGATGCACCAGCGATCCTGACCGCGTCATATCGCTGGTCAGGATCGCTGGTGCATCGCTAAGTGTGAGAGTACCTTAACAGAAACACATCACCACTTCTGGATTTATCACCCACAACTACTGAGGTAAAATACTGACCAAATTCTGAACATGGCCTTAGAACCAAATCCTGGCTGATAACCCATTTGTGCCTAATCAGTGATTGAAGTATCACAACTCCTGTATTTTTGCTTGTCACCTGCTTTTTGACAACTGAGCATAAGTTCTAAATGGCACTGAGATCTGGAGAGTTTTCTGGCCTTAGACCTAAAATGTCAATGTTTTAAAATTCAGGGCTGTGGAGTCGGAGTCATGGAGTCAGAGCCATGGAAATTGAGGAGTTGGAGGTTTGACCTACCAACTCCACAGACCTGGTAGGTCTGTGGAGTCGGAGCCCATTTTGGTGGAGGAGGAGTGGGAGGTTTGGCTTACCGTCTTCACAGCACTAGTTTTATTCACCAAACCACTTGTTTATCACTTTTGCCTTGTGACATGGTGCTCCATCATGCTGGGAAAAAAAAATTGCTCATCACCAAATGGCTCCTGAATCATTGGGAGAAGATGCTTTTAGAGGATATTTTGATACCATTCTTTATTCATGGAAGTGTTAAGCAAAATTGTGAATGAGCCCACTGTCTTGAATGAAAAGCAATCCTATGCATGGACTTTTCTTCTCTGGACAATCATTCTTTCAGATGAAGGGGGCAACATTAGAGCTAAAAAGCTTACCCTAGTCCTCTGCAGTCCAATTCCTGAATGACAGTCTCTTACTGATCTTTTTCTTGAAAATCGTGTTTACAGGATTCCCTTAGTAGTAGGTGATGGAATTATCACATGTGCAATAATAAGTAAATCCTGAAAACATGATCTATTTTTGGGCTTTCAGTTGAGGAACACTGATGTAACAGAATCCTCTTTATAAGGCCAGTCTCACACTTCCAGATAATTCCGATACCGGAAAAAATGGTACCGGAGCTATCCGCGTCCATGTGGATATGTGGTACCTTCGTGTAGCAACTGTGTGCCGCATCAGGAACACACAGAAGGCCGCCGGGGAAGAAGCGCTACAGTAAGCGCTGTTCCCCTGCGGCTGGTGCTGAACTCGGCTGTCATTCTTCGCTCTTGCTCTGCCGGCAACAGCGAGGCGCATGCTCAGTAACTAGCGGTGACGTCACCACTCATCACTGAGTCTGCACTCTGCTTCCATTCATTCTACAGTAGTTTACAGTCAGAGCGGCTGTGTTAGCAGCACTCCGCCTGTAAACTGATTAACCCCCCAGATGGATTTCCTGTGGGACGTGACTGAGCGCCGGACAGGTAATGTATATTGTTGCTTTATTTTATTCTTTTTTTTTTTTTTTTTTTTACAGGAGAACAATGGAATTAGGAGTGTAAAGCCCCCGTCTCACATAGCGAGGTCGCTGAAGCATCACCGATTTTGTGACGCAACCGGGACCTCGTCAGCGATCTCGCTACATGTGACACGCAGCGGCGACCGTCCCCCCCGCTGGATATCGCTGATCGTGCCATTTTTTCATCGTCAGTGTCCCGCTGGTCAGCGTGCATCGCTGTGTTTGACCCCGACGAGCGACCGCGTTGGCGACGCAGAACGCAGGCGGGAATTGTCAGAAAAGCTGCTGTGTGACAAGGTACCAACGACCGCCGAGGTAGTTATACGGATCGCCGGATCGTTGCTGCGTTGCTCAAGAGATCTGCCTGTTTGGCAGCTTACTAGCGACGCACCAGCGATCCTTACCAGGTCGTATCTTTGTTGGGATCGCTGGTGCGTCGCTAAGTGAAATGGGACCCTAATAAAGCTTTAAACAATGTGTGTAGTGTATTCTTTCATTAATTTAAAATACTTTGTTCTAATTGTGTGTGTTTATTTAACCCTTGAATTACTATAGGATTAGTAATGGATAGGTGTCTTATTGACACCTCTATTACTAATCCGGGCTTAATGACACCTTTCAATAGAAAGGTGGCATTAACCCCTTATTAACCCCACTTGCCACCACTACAGGGCAAGTGGAAAGAATCAGGCAAAGCTCCAGAACAGGCGCATTTAATAGATGTGCCTTTTCTGGGCAGCTGGGGGCTGCTGTTTTTAGGCTGCGGGTGGCCAAGATCAATGGCCCCATACCAGTCTGAGAATATCAGCCCTCAGCTGTCAGCTTTAGTCAGGTTGGTTGTCAAAAACAGGGGGGACCCCACGTCGGTTTTTAAAATTATTTATTTAAATAATTTAAAAAACAGCGTGGGGACCCCTCTATTCTTGAGAACCAACCTTGATGAAGCTGACAGCTGAGGGCTGCAGCCCCCAGCTGTAAGTTTCGTTTGGTTGGTTCACAAACTGAGGGGGACCCCACGTCGGGTTTTCATTCATTCTTCTATCTTGCTCGCTGTTGCCGGCAGAGCAGGAGAAAAGAATGACAGCGGCGTTCAGCAACAGCCGCCGGGAACAGCGCTTACAGTAGTGCTTCTTCCCCGGTGGTCGTCCCGGAGCACAGAGAACAGTGTGAACTGTTCTTAGTGTGCACGTTCAGCATTTTTGCGGACCATGCGCTCCCACAAACACTGACATGTCTCCGTGTTTTTCACTCGGACCGAGTGTCCGTGAAAACATGCTGACATGTGCAGATACACATTCATTTTAATGTGTCTACGTGTGTCAGTGTCTCCGGTACGTGAGGAAACTGTCACTACACGTACCAGAGCCACCGACGTGTGAAACCGGCCTAAGACGGTCTTGGCACTTGCTGTGTTTCTTGGGCACGTTGAAGCCTTCACAGCAATTTAAATTGATTCTCTTTATATTAAATTCTTGTTGATCAAATATATGGTTGATTTGGGGGAAAATGTTCTTATCTGGTAAGCAATTTCAATGTAAATATATGATGACTGCAAGTGTTTCCTTGGAGGTAGCCGTGGTTAACAGAAGACAACGTTTCTAGCACCAGACTTTTAAAGCACCAAAATAGGTCTTCTAGTTCAATAAGTATGTCAGAGGGATACCTTGTCTTCATTAACACACTCTACTGAGCTAAGAAGGTCATGGACATTATTTAAGCAAGTCATTTTGTGGCAGGACTGAAATTCAGTGGAAATAGGGGTTTTGTGATTAAAGGGCATCTCTCAGTAGGATCAACCCTCCTAAGCCACCTATATGGGCATACAGGTCATAGGAAGCAGAAGAAAATTACACTTTAATATCTGCAATCCGATGTCTCCAGAGAATTATGGGCCACATAAAAGGTTGGTACTTAAAATGAAAGCAATGGGACTAGGGGAAAATATGCGTAATTCAATTAAAAGCTTTATATGTTTGTTTCCCCATCTTAGATTCCCTTTAATACAAACTTGTAATTACAGTAGTTATGTCAACACCTGGGACGCCTTTAAAGTCATTACTATGGGGATATGCAATACACGTAATATAATGGTTAAAATTGCCCTAGCTGTATGACTCATAGCTGCGGTCTAGTTGTGGTATGATAATGAAGACAGGAGGTAGAGATTTCTTACAGACCCTGCACACCCTGGAAGAAATCATTAACATAAAAGATTAAAACTCAATTTCTCAACAACTAGACCGCAGCTATGAGACATACAGACTATTTTAACCAATCAACTGTATGCCCATCAGGGCTCCGAAGTTGGTAAGCTAAACCTCCGACTCCAACTCCACGATTCAAGATTCCACAGCACTGCCCACTACTGAGCATGTACATAAAGTCCAGAGCAGATTCATCTTAACTAAAAGCAGAGATCCTTAGATTAGGAACAGAACAGATATTTATAGGCCATTTCATAACCTTCCAAAATTCTTATGAAAACATTTACAGTATATCCTGAATTGTACTACTGCACCCAATTTATTAAATATTTTAGGAGCCGGTCCATTTTATACAGACTCAATCAAAATGGACACAGACTGACTCCACAGCCCTGATGCCCATAGTAATAGCTTAAAAGCATCTCAGGGGGTGACAGATTCCTTTTAATGTTTGTTATTTATCATGTTTGTAATATGCTAAAATCTTTAATAAAACTCTCTAAAAAAAAAATATATAATAAGTTCAAGGAGTGCCTGGATGCCCTTCTTGAAAATAATATTACAGGTTATGGCTGCTAAATTCGATGGGACACAGATCCAAGGAACTACGGTAGTTTGATTGCCGTACTTGGAATTGGGAAGGAATATTTCACCCATTATGTGGCAGTTAGCATCAACCTCATGGGTTGTTTTTTTTCCTTCATCTGGATCAACACGTTAGTCCATTGAGTTCAATCTACAACCTATGAAAGACTTTGCAATTCATCTGATCACTCTTCTTTAGCTAGCTATAGTAAATTGACAATTTAAATACTTAGGGTATGTGCACACACATTGAGTAAAATTTCTGCCCCTCTTGGCAGGAAAAATGCAGCTGCAAAAACACACGTTTGTTTGATTTGAGTGAAGTGAATGGTGAAAAACGGTGACAAGCAGCAGATTATTTTCGGTACCAAATCTGCAAGTCAAAAATACTCAACGTGTGCATGACATTTCAGGTTTCTCATTCACTTTGCAACCATCAGGTTTTGCTTCAGGTTGTCACAAATCTGCAACGTGTGCACACAAAAGCTGCAAACCGTCAAAACCAAAGATTGTGTCATTTGGCCACAAGTGTAAAACAAAGGTATAACAGGTCATTTTTCTATGACAGGAGAGTATTTACACTGGAAAAATCACTATTGCAAAGATAAATAACTACAACAAAGTTATCCACAGTTTTTAAAGCACTAAAAAGATGAAATTCTGTGTCTTGGTATATTTTACCACAGGACTCAATAGGACCCCATGCCATTTATTCACGGAATTCTGGGTTTCCAATTATACCTCTTAGGCCGGGGTCACACTAACCGACGCAAAATACGGTCCATAGTTTACAGGCCTAATACGGATGAATGACCCCTAAATAGTGCTCCGTATGTCATCCGTAAGCAAGGTGTGGTCGCGTATTTTGCGCATGTCAGCATCCGTATGTAATCCGTATGGCATCCGTATGGAGAGATTTTCTCGCCGGCTAGCAAAATGGACATTTAACAGTTTTGAGGCCTGCTATTTAAATCATTAGCCTGCACCCTATTTATTGCCTCAGGAACAGGTGGCTGCCTCCATTCTGTCCATTTGTGACCTTGCCTTCACTAGGTGTGTTGCTGTTGTATGTGCAACATGGCAGACAGTCTGACTTTCAAAACAACTGAGCAGGTTCTCTTCAACTGGCTTTTGTCACGCCGCTTTGGTCAACCATACCCAGTGATAGTGGATCCGCGGAGGAGGAGACGCATGTGGGTCCATCCAATTTTGAGGCAACGACTCACAAGAGGTCATTTTCACCGCCTCTATTCTTCTCTGCGGGAGCATCCGGCTAAATTCTACCAATACTGTCGCATGAGCCTTGCAACATTTGATCGACTCTTGGAGACAGTGCGCCCTGGGATCACCTTTCAGGACACAAGGATGCGCAAAGCTATATCTGCAGAAGAGCGACTTCTACTCACATTATGGTATGTACTACACAACCACATTCTCTATGTTCATAATGCGTTGCCCAAAGTATGTATTTTTGGCTTATTGGACTAATTTTAATGCCCTCATCTTATTCCAGATATGTTGAAACTTACAGACCAGAATGTTATGTGTAAGATGTACTGAATATCACTTAGTCATTGTGCAAAAAAATGTGTGTGTGTTATTAGATGTGAATTTGTAACAAGTTTTGTATGTATGTACCTTTTTTTTGTTTAATTTGTGCATTCTAAAAGGTTCCTTTTCTGTTGTTCTTCAGCTTCCTGTCCACTGGCCTGTCTTATGCCGCCCTCCACCATGAGTTTCTGATTGGAAGATCTACCATTTCTGGCATAGTCAGGTCGTCATGTAGTCAAATATGGTCAAGACTACATCAACTCGTCATGCCAGAGCCCAGGATGGAAGACTGGTTGAGGATATCAAGGGACTTTGAGGAGGAATGCCAGTTTCCTAATTGTATTGGGGCCCTTGATGGCAAACATATCCGGGTGCGTAAGCCGCCAAACTCTGGCTCCCAATTCTTCAATTATAAACAATACTTTTCTGTTGTATTGTTGGCTCTGGCCGACCCTCAATACAAGTTTAGAATTGTTGACATTGGGGCCCATGGAAGGACGGGAGACTCTCGAGTCTTCAATACTTCCATTATGGCTCGGCGGCTACACACCAACCAGTTGGATCTACCACCACCACGCCAGCTACAAGGTTCCACTCAAGAATCTGTCCCTTATGTCCTTGTGGCAGATGAGGCTTTTCAGTTAACGCGCAATGTCATGAGGCCATATTCCCGGCGCAACCTTGACCACAGGCGCAAAATTTTTAACTTGCGCCTATCACGTGCTCGGCGACTGGTGGAGTGTTCCTTTGGCATTCTTTGTGCCAAATGGCGGGTACTCCAGTCTGCCATTCAGCTGAGTGAACAAAATGTTAATGAAGTAGTTAAAGCCTGTGTGGTTCTTCATAACTTCACCAGGATACATGATTGGTCCTCCTCTGGTGGTGTTGTGCGTGGGTTGGCCAATGTGCGTAGGGTGACACCACCTATGTATAACCCTCAACGTAGACCGCTCTCTGGCCTCAAAGTGCGTGATATTTTCACAAATTACTTTGTCACCTGAGGGGGAAACGTCTTGGCAAGAGCATGCAGTATCTATGTTATAATTTTGTGGTTTGTGTGTCTAAATATATATATTTCTACCCCTTCAGATTCTATCACTGTTTAATTGCATTGGTAAGCGTATGTTAGTTTGCTGACACTGTTTTTTTGAATTGAGACAGAGATGTAAAATGTAGTAGCTAAATGTTTACTTGACCCTTTTTTTTTTTTGTTTGTTTTTTTAAATCAAAACATATTATTGCCATATAAGAACTGTGGCAATTTGGCCTTTTTGCAGATGTGAACATTTTTTCACAAACAATTTTTCACACATACAAAAACAAAAATACAACATAATGCAATACCAAAATGGCTACATTATAAATTTTGGTAATTTGGGGAAGGAGAAAGCGGAAGACCAGCCTGTGGTTGCTGCTGGCTACTTTGCCCAACATCGCCCTGTGTGGGAGCATACTGTTGCCCATGATGTGGGTATTGTACTGCCTCCTGGGATTGGGCTTGGTACTGGCTAGAGTGATACGGAACAGGGGCATCTTGTTGGCTTGGGTAGGCCCGTGTCTCATACCCACCAATATAGCCATGTCGTCCCCAACCAGGTTGGGACCAGCCTCCAACACTGGGTGGGTACAAGTGGCCCTATAGGTGGGGTTGGCTAGAGGCAGATATATGTTGCTGGTGTTGTAAAGGTTGGGTAGGGGGGAGGAAGAGGGGGAGGAAGGGGGTGAGGTGTAGGCCCACGTATTTGAGGATCCTCAGAGCCTGCTTGAGCAAGCATCTGTGTGGGTGGTCTAAGGCGCATTAGATTTCTGGGTGAAAGCTGCCACCTCTCCAGATATTCAAACAACTCATATGGGGTATTGGGGGGTGTGCTTGCATCAAGTAGGATCTGAAAACATCCTAGAATACGGAGCGAGCCTCACCTCACGGGAAAGGGCACGGAGATAAAGGGCCAGGCTACGTGAGTATGCCTCCTCACCATCATCTGTATTCACTCTAGCCAGATAGTTGAGGACCCGTGTGTCCACATTGGTCCGGGTATCTTGGGCAGGGATCTGGCGCCTTCTTCGTCCTCGCCGGGATGGTCCAGCAGGCTGTGGGGAGAACCCGGATCTTGGCAGTTGGGCTGCTGCTCATGTTGCCCTGCTCCTCCAGTATGGCTGATGGTGCAGCAGCAGACGGTCCTGGTGGTGGGGTTTGTGTCGCAGGCAATGGGTTCTCCTGAGAGGATTCTTCACCCATGCTTCTTGTAGGGGGAGAAGATGGGCCAGCCACCTCATCCCCTACAGGATCAATGATGGGCTCTGTATCTGAGCCCGTTCCTCTATCCGTAAGGTTGGACTGAGTTCTGTTATGAAATAGAACAGAGCCAAAAATAAATCAATATTTTTGGCCCTGTAAAGTATGTGTAATGTGGTGTGAGGTATCTACTTACGGTCTCAGATCCAGAATAGGGGTGAGGAAGGAGAGGCGGTCATAATAGATGTATTTTCTCTTTATGTAGCCCGCATCACCACTCCTAGGCCGCTGCTGACGTTCCCGCCTGTATTGGTCGCGGATGCTGCGCCACCGTCTCATCACATCTTCCACTGCAATGTGACAGGAAATATTATCAATTTAACATATTTGATATGCCAAATTTGCTACCAGTAGCCTAGGCATGTGGCCTTCTGGGGTGTGCTTTCTACCCAGGGAGGCATATCTAATTGGCCCATCCAGCCCAGATACACAGGGTCACAATAGTTCATGTATCAAGTAACTACACTTAATAACTTGGTTGGCGATGAGGAGCTTGTGGTCTGTGCCAAATGATGGCAGTGTAAAACCATGGGTCACATCAAAATCTACCCGCCTCATGAGGAAAAAAGTACAAGCACAGGAAGGGGGGGTGGCCGATTCTATATGCATCTTTTGATGTGAGGTATTTTTAAACTGTTTTTGGGTTGTACTTACTCAGTTTCTGCTTCTCCTCACGTGGCCGATCACCAAAATCATGGAACATCTGGCGACATATGCGCCTCCATGACACCTCCTTTCTTGCCCGGTTGGCATAATGGGCATCACGTTGGTCCCAGAGTTCTGGCCGCTCCTGCACTAATACAATAAGCATCTCCACATTAAGGAAATATTGCGCCATGACGCTGCTGTACTCCGTGGAGGCGTACTTCCTGGATGTCTGGAGCGCTTTTTGAGCTCATTTGCATGTCTAGGCTTCCTGATGATGGATTGGCCCATTTCCCGTCACCAGCCAAAAGACCTGCATATTTCTCGCAAGTTACACATGTGGTCCATGTGTAATCCGTATTTTTTGCGCACCCATAGACTTGCATTGGCGTAATACGGCCGTAGTACGCTGACAATCGCAGCATGCTGCGATTGGCACGGACCGTAGAATACGGCCGAGAAATATACGACTGTTGGGAGCAAACCCATAGAGAATCATTTGTCAGTGTGTAATGTGTGCTTTTAACGCCTCTCACTCGTCCGTATTCCTCTCTAGTGTGACCCCGGCCTTATACTGAGGCTACCCATCCCTATATTACAAGAGCAGTCGGTATATTGAGGAAGGTCAAAGTGTGGTGACAAACGCCTATTGTGACTGCGAATAAAATTCTTCTGCTATTCAAAGTTGAGTGCCAAAAAATTATTTGTATATTACTCTGGTGTGGGAACCTTTTTTGTGCATCACTTCAGCTGTGCCACGGTATACATATATATAGTTCCGCAGGCATAGTGGGCATGGGATTTCATGAAATCCCATCCACTATGCTGTAACATTTGGACGCTGCACAAGTACGCAGCATCCAACCCACAGCGTTTACTGATTATGGGCACATACTCTTAGAATTAACCCTCTATAATTAAACTATGGTATTCATACAGTATATTCACTGACCCAGAGTCACTAAAGATAATCATGCAGTTTTGGGGTTTTACCGCAAATCAATAGTCAAGTTTTAAAATTATTGTTAGCATCCCCACAAGTTTGCAGCTAAACAGGTTGTTTTACCCATACAACTATAAAGTATGGGGTCTAGGAGCAATATGGACTTTTTGGATCTGTGCTACAGGTTTGGCAAATATGTTCTCAGCTCAATCCTGTTTTGAGCTTTATCACTTGACCCTTAATATTGGCATTTATTGCACTTTTTTCCCCCAGACGTATGTGCACTGTATTTATACTCATCTGGGTTCTATATGACTTCACATTTTTCACTGTTTGGTGTATATCACTATAGTTATACATCCATGTGGGGTATCGGACCATGGATATGGTTCTAAAATGTTGCTTGTCCATAAGAAATTTGCAAAAATGGTAAATTGTTATTTATAGTGAGTGTGCCATCCTGTTATTGGTGCAATGGGATAAATGGAACTTAAAAATAAAAAGAATACTTTTTTCAGCCATAAAAAAAAAAAAAAAAAAAAATCACACAACCAATAAACTGGTTTTCTTACATCTCATTTCCTTATTGAGAGGCACTGCAGATGTTACTATGATGGGCATTTGATGGATGGGTCTAAAGCTGGAGTCACACATAGCGACTTACCAGCGATACCGACAGCGATATCAAGGTGTCAGGATCGCTGGTAAGTCGCTATGTGATCGCTGGTGAGCTGTCACACAGACAGCTTCACCAGCGATCAGCACAGCGATGCCGAGCGCCCGGCATCGCTTGCCATCCCTGTAAAAAATAGAATTAAAATAAAAAATATTGTTATTCTCACCTTCCGATGTCCCGCGCAGCATTCCACTCTCCGGTCCCAGTAATCCTTTGCGAGAATGACCACGAGAGTCACGGTCTCGCGGGAGCGCGAAGTCTCGCGGTCATTCGTGCAAAGGATCACTGGGACCGGAGCGTGGAGAGAGGCAGGAAGGCTGCGCGGGACGTCGGAAGGTGAGAATAACAATATTTTTTATTTTAATTACATTTTTTTTTAAAGCTGATCGCTGGTCTCCCGCCTGTCACACGCAGCGATGCGTGCTGGCCAGGGGGAGACAAGCGACCAAAAAAATGTCCAGAGGTTTCTTACAGCGATCCCGGCAGGGGGGCCGGTCGCTGATCGCTGTCACACACAGTGATCTCGCTGGTGAGATCGCTGTTACGTCACAAAAGTTGTGACTCAGCAGCGATATCGCTAGCGAGATTGCTATGTGTGACTCCCGCTTAACGCACAGCCAGGAGATATTGTGCGCACACACTACTCTGATATGAATCATTTTTGCTGATACGTAAAAACCTGTGTGATCGGTGTTTTGGATCAGATTTTCATCAGTGTTTGATTCTTGTCAATCTGTATTTCTTCAGTGATTTTCTCATGAAAAAAAGAATTGCAAAACTTCTCTTACTCATGGCAATGTTTATCACATACAGAACACAACCATGGATGGCATCCTAGTGCCATCAGTGAATTTTCACTGACCCATATTGTATTGGTAACCGCTCTATAGATTGTAATGGGCACATGTTTTACCAGACAGCTAAAAACACAACTCATGGACACCTAAATGTGGCTGTAGGGTGCATTTCCACTGCACGATTATCGCGAATGAGCATTCCTATGTTTGCTTCTAGATAATGGGCCAGAATAAGCAGGATGCTAGTCATCCAACAAATAAGCCAGTGACTTTTTTTTTTAAAGGGAATCTGTCACCACATTTGACCTATCTAAACTACTAATATGGTCATACAGGTTATAGACTGCTGACGAGAGTGATGCCTGTATGTCTCATATCAGATGCCTTGTTGTGGATAAATTATCTTTTATCACTTTATATAAATGACCTCTTCCAGGCTCTGGGGAGGATGCTGCCTGGAAGATTACTCTGCCTCCAGAGCTTATTTTACATGAAGGGGGAGTTACCAGTGTGATGGATAACAGTGTGATGGCTGCTCTCACTGCAGAGCTGGGTGTGATTATACCTTCCACATCTGCAGGTTCCTTTCAGCTTCCAGCTCACAGGCAGACAGGGCTGCAATATTGTTACAATACAGCAGAGCTCAAGAGCTGCAAAAAGGAGTCTGCAAGAAGGCACATTGCACTTCTGTTCTGTGTTACTTGTCTTACACTGGTAAATGTCCCTTCATGTAAAATAAGCTCTGGAGGCAGAGTAATCTTCCAGGCAGCGTCCTCCCCAGAGACTGGAAGAGGTCATTTATATAAAGTGATAAAAGATTATTTTTTTTGGAATAAGACATAACATTGCAGATATTGAGGTAAGATTGCATTCAGCTCTACGTGCCCATTTAGAGAGCTTAGCATGGTTGATCCTACTGACAGATTCCCTTTCAGCTTGCTTACAATCATAGTTCTTGGCTGCACATTGCCCTGTATAAATAGTAATATGTTGCCGAGAAGAATGAGGTTTTATGTGCATACAACGATCCCATCATTCTGCACATACGGGAAGTGAGATCAGCCTGCCTTGGTAACCGCCATCTAGTATAATCCCACTGTAATGAGAAAAGTACAAGATACCCGCTGCCGCCCACGTCCGTGACCTGCTAATACCTGGCAGGCGCCAATTGATGCGTCAGCAGCGCCTCTCACCTCCTAAGGCCTGTTTCACACATCAGTTTTTTTTGTCAGTCCAAATCCACGGAAAACGGATCCGCAGGCGGACTGACACAAACGTGTCAGTGGATCGGTGGATGTATGGATCCGCCGATCTTGCAAATTTAAAGGAACCGTGCCTGGTTAAAAAATAAAAAAAAAAATACCGGTGATGTAGTGTTCTCCATGTCGCTGCCGAGATCTCGCGGGAGCCGGGGTGGGAGTAATGGCGTGGCTGAGATCTCGCGGGAGCCGGGACCAGGGGACATGAGCAGGTGTGATGGATAACCTGGGGATTATCGCAGGATGTTAGCGCCAACCATCGCGCGATGTGGGGAGCAGGGATGCCATCATCGCGGGAAGTGTGGCGCTGCGGTGACCATGGGAGGGAGAGAGGGAGAATTTTTCTACCGGCAGCCAGACAGAATTGGGGGTTAAATCACTACATGTCGGATCCGCAGCCCGAAAAACCATTGCCGGGTCCGTCCGGTCTTGTCAGCGGATGCCAAAATCTTGGCGGATCCGCTGACATGCGGATGCAACGGACGACCATCAGTCAAAATCCGCCAATAATGCTAGTCAATGGGGAAAAAGAAAAATGGCGGATCCGTTTTTTCTCCAAAACGGCGGATTTTGACTGATGGTCAAAAATGGATGTGTTAAACAGGCCTAATGTTAGGAATGACAGGCGCAGGATAACACCCTGAACCCAGCAACCACACGCCAGCCTGGGGCACCATACATAACCCTGTGCAGAGAGGGCTGTGCTAATACCAGGTTATCATACTGTTAAAAAAAGGAAACCAGCAGCAGACTGAAGGAGAGCAGACGCTTTATCACTGTCTGCAGCGGTGGAGAAACCCTCCAAGCAGCCGATCAGCAGCAGTATACCCGCTAGTAATGGAGCGATTACTACACGACCGCCGTCTGCTCAGCGCCCCTGCTAGGTACACGAGCCCGTCCCACGCACACCACAGGCTGCAGGACCTGCCTGATAGCCCGGGACGTACCTGCACTGAGGGGCCTGATGACGGCCGTACAGAGCTCTGCACGAGCTTCTAGCAGCATGGTGCCGGCCTGAGGACGCCAGTCAGCGGGGCACGGTAGCGATGTGTCGTTCGTGAACGAACCTATACAAAGAGCCGGCTCCCTGCTGTGAACGAAATGAGCCGGCTCTGCAGGGTGAATGAGCCGTTTTGTTTTTTTCTGGCTTCTGGAAGCAGTGAATCCTGACTGTGACTCATCTGGGGGGAGGAGCAGTCAGGAGAGGAGGAGATGTGAAGAAATGCACCAGAGTTAACCCTTCAGTCCCCAATATATCCTGCCAGTTCCTCCGTAGCATATATGGTGTGTGACTATGTGTAAGAGGAGGGACGCAGCACATTGTTTGCAAAACAGAAGCCGCGGAGACACCATCACATGTTTCTTAACGCAAGCAATGACTAGCCAGGTCTTTCACCGGGAAGGAACAACCACGGGAAGGACAGTCTCCAATGAAGGAAACCACCTATGCCAAAACATGGGTATTTGCCCCTCATCAGTGTGGAGTAGGTGTCTCCGCAGTGTTGGATGTTGATCTCCATGAGGTCAATCATCCTCATTTTACGCAGCACATTGTTTGTCATCATCATCTGCAATGACCTGTGCGTTACCTTAAGGCTATGTGCCCATGCTAGCGTTTTTAAACGCTCAGGAAAAGGATCCCCTTTCCCAGAAACCGCGCGTCTTTTTCCGCGCGTTTCTTGCGCAATTTTTTACGCTTTTTTTGACACGTCTGTGTGGAAAGGGGTTCTTGATAGTTTGAGGAAGATGGGGTCCAAATATAACAGTGTGGCTGATCGGAGACATTTGGTGGGTCCGGACCTGTGTGTGGGTGACTTGGTGTAGTTGTCCTCGAGGAACATTAAGTTGAAGGTTCCTTCTTGGAAACTGGGTCACAGGTTCAACAGTCCTTATAAGATTGTGACAGTCGTCAATCCCGTAGCATTCCGCCTTGCTTTGCCACCCACTTTTAGGATCCATAAGGTGTTTAATTGATCTTTACTCAAAAAATACGTTGCGTCCCCTGTACCATCATCGCTACGGCCTCTTCAGTCATTGTGGATGGGAATTTAGAATTTCATATAGCGAATATTGTTAATTTTCATTTAGTTCGTGGGTTGCTTCAGTATCTGGTACACTGAAAGGGATATGGTCTTGAAGAGAGGATGTGGGTACCAGCATTTTCCAATCCATGCGGCTAGGCTGATCCGGTCTTTTCACGTGGGACACCCTGATAAACCTGGTACTGATGTTCCGGAGGTCCCTCGTACAAGGGGAGGTACGTTCACAGGTTTACTGCGAGAGGAGCCAGAAGATTGCAGTGTCTGATTTTTCCTACTCCTGTATTGATTAGACGCACTTCATCTTCATATTAAGATGATTATCATTGAAAGGGTTAATCTGCTTAGTTGAGAGCTCCTGGGAGCATTCCTGCATTAAGGCTCAACTGTGTACTGTTAGCCACTCCCATCTCCTATACAGTTGTGCTCAAAAGTTTACATACCAATGCAGAATTTTTGCTTTCTTGGCCTTTTTTTAGAGAATATGAATGATAACACCAAAACTTTTTCTTCACTCATGGTTAGTGGTAGGGTGAAGCCATTTATTGTCAAGCTACTGTGTTTCCTCTTTTTAAATCATAATGACAACCCAAAATATCCAAATGACTCTGATCAAAAGTTTACATACCCTGGTGATTTTGGCCTGACAACATGCACCGAAGTTAACACAAATGGGTTTGAATGGCTACTAAAGGTAACATCCTCACCTGTGACAAATGCCAGGAAAATTGTTTGGGATGCAAAGAAAAATCAACAAATAACATCAGCTGAAATACTGGACTCTCTGAAAACTAAAGGTGTAGCTGTTTCAAGATACACAATAAGGAGGCACTTAGAGAAAAATGGGTTGCCTGGTCGAGTCGCCAAAAGAAAGCCAAATGACTCATCAAAAGTTCACATACCCCTTTTCTTAATACCGTGTGTTGCCCCCTCTAACATTAATGACAGCTTGAAGTCTTTTGTGGTAATTGTGGATAAGGTTCTTTATTTTCTCAGATGGTAATAAAGCTGCCCACTCTTCTTGGCAAAAAGCCTCCAGTTCCTGTAAATTCCAGGACTGTCTAGCATGAACTACACGCTTGAGATCTCCCCAGAGTGGCTCAATAATATTGAGGTCAGGAGACTGAGATGACCACTCCAGAACCTTCACTTTGTTCTGCTGTAGCCAATGACATGTCTTCTTGGCCTTGTGTTTTGGATCGTTGTCATGTTGGAACACCAAGTACGTCTCATGCGCAGCTTCTGGGCTGATGACTGCAAATTTGCCTGCAGTATTTGCTGATAACGTGCTGCATTCATCTTTCCTTCAACTTTGACCAAGTGCCCTGTGCCTTTGTAGCTCACATATCCCCAAAACATCAGCGATCCACCTCCATGCTTTACAGTAGGAATGGTGTTCCTTTCAGCCATATTGACCTCTCGCCAAATGTAACATTTATGATTGTGGCCAAAAAGTTAAAAAGTTCAATTTTGGTCTCATCACTCCAAGTTACCCTGTTCCAGAAGTTTTGAGGCTTGTCTCTGTACTGTTTTGCTTATTGTAGGAGAGATACTTTGTGGCATTTGCACAGTAATGGCTTTCCTCGGGCGACTCAATCAGACGATGCAGCCCATTTTTCTCCAAGTGCTTCCTTATTGTGCATCTTGAAACAGCCACACTGATAGCTTTCAGAGAGTCCAGTATTTCAGCTGATGTTATTTGTGGGTATTTCTTTGCATCCCAAACAGGTCACAGGTGAGGATGTTACCTTTGGTAGCCATTCAAACCCATTTGTGTCAACTTCTGTGCTTGTTATCAGGCCAAAATTGCCAGGGTATATAATCTTTTGATCAGGGTCATTTGGATGTTCTGGGTTGTCATTATGATTTAAAAAGAGAAAACACAGTAGTTTGACAATAAATGGCTTCACCCAGCCACTAACCATGAGCTTAGAAAAAGTTTTGGTGTTATCATTCATATTCTCTGAAAGAAAAGGCCAAGAAAACAAAAATTTTGCCGGGGTATGTAAACTTTTGAGCACAACTGTATAATCTGGGCCTTGGCTAGCACTCATTGTCAAAACTAGCTTAAGTTGCATGGCTGGAGGTAGTTGGTGGTTATTTGATTAGGCGTTTGGTGGATTTATCTGTGATTGTTGCTAGGTTTTGGGTGTGTTATAATTACCCTTCTTCTCCTACTTTGGTTTAACCCCATGGTCCACTCCGCGATGCATTCTTCTCTTGTTTGTGTGAGTATATTTGTATGATTGGTATTTTTCATTATCCCTGTTCGTATTACCTTGTCAGTCTGGTTGGTGTATTATTGTGCGCTACTACTCCCCTCTTCCCTGGGTAGGGGGAAGGCTACAGACTGAGGGCGTATTCAGGAGCTAAGGAAAGGTACATGACCCCGGCGTCTTCACTATCAGAAGTAATCCGGGGAACAGGGCGAGCTAGGGCGCCCCTAGCGTTAAGGACAGAGAAGGAGCCCCTGGTCCCGGGACAGCCGGCAACAGAGTCGTGATAGCAGGTCAGTTTATGCTGTTTAAAAAAAAAACAATACAGTGCACATGAGAGTTCTATAAATTCCATCAAATTTGTTGTAACTGTAATAGATTGTGAAAATATTTAGCATCAAACATAACACACATAGTGGGAATCTAGCCTCAATGTGGCACTTTCTAGGTGTTTTGTTGTTGTTGTTGTTGTTGCCGTAAAGCAATTTTTTAGAACAAGAAAAAAGGGGATGGCAGCACTATGTCAGATATAAAAGAAAAAATCCACAGGTCTGTATATAAAAAATGGGTAAATCAACAACAAAATCCTTCATGTAGAGAGATATTCACAGCACTCACCACTTAAATATTCAGATACTGCCTATTTGCCTCCCGTATATTTCCTGTACGCACCTTATGTAAATAAACGGAAATCTTGGATGAATATCTTTGTGGTGAGTACTGTGAATATACCTCTCTTCATGAAAAATATTCAGAATTGAGAGTCCTCAGTGGTTGATACCTTGTAATGGCTAACTGAAAGATGGTAACACATTGCAAGCTTTCGAGACTACTCAGGTCTCTTCATCAGGCATAGACTAATACAAAATCTGAAGAGTCACATATTTATGCACAATACAGCACAGAAAAAATGCAATAGATAAGACAAGTGACGTGAAGCAGAATTATGATTATGGGAGAGGGAGAAACATAAATATTGGACCAGTTCATAGATAAGGAGTCTGGATGTTTTATTGTCCTCTGATTGGGGTCTCCTAATGTGTTGTGATGCCCCCACAGTGTCTTAGGAGCAAATTCCTTATTTGATGTAAAAAGACATAAATCCATGCGACACATTCATTCCAGCATTGAGAGTGTCAAAGGTCGTCATAAATTTATACTCACAGACTCTTCTCTCTCTCTGAGATGTGAAGTTACCTTTCAATACCAGTAATTTCATATCCATGGTGTTGTGGTCCATCATACAAAAATGTTTTGCCACAGGTAGATCCATTCTTTTTTCTCTTATTGTGTGACGATGAGCATTCATCCTTGTTCTAAGCTTTTGCCCGGTCTCCCCCACATACAGACCCCCAGTTGGACATTTAGTACAAATAATTAAGTACACCACATTAGATGTAATGCAGCTGAAAGTACCTGGGATCTTGTAGTCCTGATGTGAATTGGGCATCTTTATCTTGTCCGTGGTCATTATAGCTGGACAGGTTTTACATTTTTTCTGGTTGCAAGGAAAGGTTCCTGCAGCTGTTGGACAGGACAGGGAGCTTCTGACAATGATGCTTCTTAGATTTGGGGGCTGCCTAAAGCACAGTAGTGGGGGGTCTGGAAAAATGGATTGTAATCGGGTATCTTTTTGTAGTAAAGGTTGTAATTTCCGTGCAGCTCCCCTTAGCACTTCCAGATTTGGGTTGTAGGTGACTACTAGAGGCACCCGGTTATTTTCTTCTTTAGCTTTGTAATGTAGCAGGTGATTCCTTGACATTCTGGTGGCTCTTGTAATTTGGTTTTGAATTGTTCTTGGATGGTAGCCCTGATTCAAAAAGGTCTTTTTGAGGCGACCAAGATGTTTGTCTCTATCCATGGGGTTGGAACATATACGATTGTATCTGATGGCTTGGCTGTAGATAATAGAGTTCTTTATGTGTTTTGGATGGAAACTGTCCCATTTAAGGTATGTTGGACGGTCGATTGGCTTCTGATACAGGGATGTCTCTATTTCATTGTTTTTTAGCTTAATGATGGTGTCCAAAAAGTTAATCTCAGTGCTGGAGTAGTTGAGTGTTAAATTGATGGTGGGATGAAGAATTCTCTCTTCATGAAGAATTCTAAAGCAATTTTTGTTAGGCCACGTGCACATGTACAGTATTTGGTGAGTTTTCTACCTCATGATTGTAAGCCGAAACCATGAGTGGTACAATCAGAGGGAAAGTATAATAGAAACACGACACCAGTTCTGTATTTATCACCCACTCCTGGTTTTGGCTGTCATGCTGGTGGGTGTGAACCCACTGCTTACCCTGGAGGGGCGTAAGTAAGCGGCTTCCTGGTCTTCTCTAGAGCATCTGATGGTGAGGTTAGGCTTGCGATGCAGGTAGCTACCAAGTACCACTCCAGGGCAGTCTCTGGACTCGGAGTAGCAGGCAGGTCAGTGTTGCGCCCCTGAGGGTTCAGTCGCCACAGAGGTGCTGCACCTCCTCCTGAGGTGTGGTGCCCCACCATCCAGGTAAGGTGGAGACACCTGACCACACTCCAACACCTGCATCCCACACAACATAGTAGTGTAGCAAAGCACCTTTGGTGGCTCCCTGCTTGGAGCACGAAGAGTGCTGGGAGGTGGGTGGAGCTTAGTCTGCACAAGAGAGCAGAGATTATTAGGACTAGGTCAGTCTGTGAGAGGAGATCCCCTGAGTGGGATGGATTGAAGGAAGGGCTGCAGCAGACCTCAGTGACCTGGGTCTGCTGGTACAGGAAAGAGATATCTAGAAAGCCTAATTCTCCATAAGAAAGATAGATTTGTATGGAACATAAGGAGAAGAAGAGAACTAAGGATTAGGGTTAGAGCAGAGCCCTTCCTCAAGTTCTAAGCGCATGGCCGGGATCCGGTCCCCGAGGTTGTATGGATACTAATGGTCCTGCAGCAGACACCGGAGGAATAGAAGTTGTCACCACTTTATTCCCATACAAGACTTGGGGGCACAACAGCAACGAGAGTGAGCCGGGACTTAGTTGCAAGGAGTCCCGAAGCAGGCTACAGCTGTCTGCCGTACAAGTAGAATTTTAAGAACATCTGAAAGGAGGAACTCCAGTGTAACTCAGTACTGTGAGTACTTCAAATAGGCGCTAGAAGGGAGACGTTCAGAAAAGGCATATATGTTGGCGGAGTGTTGGAACGGAGTACTTCATCTTGCCTGGAGGTTGGCTGAGCCCCTGACCTGGAGGACACGGCACGGATGTGGGCACCTGTATGCACAACAGACTGTGAGTAAAGTTTTGGAACTACATGCCCTGGTGTCCTCCGCTTATTGCTGCGCCAACCCATTCAGCACTGCTACATCTCTGTGCTTAACACTACTAGCTCCTCTCCTCAATACCTCTCCATCTACACTGCCCTGGGACTACAGCCCTACCTGTGGAGGGCCACAACATCATTGCTGCACTACACCATCTGTCCCAGAGGATCTGTCTGCAGCGTCGGCTTAACATAGAATCATAGAATCGTAGAGTTGGAAGGGACCTCCTGGGCCATCTGGTCCAACCCCCTGCTCATAGCAGGATTCGCTAAATCATCCCAGTCAGATGTCTGTCGAGCCTCTGTTTGAAGACTTCCATTGAAGAACTCACCACTTCTCGTGGCAGCCTGTTCCACTCATTGATCACTCTGTCAAAAAGTTTTTTCTAATATCTAATCTGTGTCTCCTCCCATTCAGTTTCATCCCATTGCTTCTTGTCTTTCCTTGTGCAAATGAGAATAAAGATGATCCTTCTACAATGTGACAGCCCTTTAGATATTTGTAGACAGCTATTAAGTCTCCTCTCAGTCTTCTCTTTTGCAAACTAAACATTCCCAAATCCTGCAACCTTTCCTTATAAAACAGGGTTTGCAGACCGGTCACCAATCTGGTCGCTCTTTTCTGAACTTGCTCCAGTTTGTTGATGTCTTTTTTTAAAATTTGGTGCCCAAAACTGGACACAATATTCCAGATGAGGGCTGACCAAAGAGGAGTAGAGGGCAATAATGACTTCACGTGATCTAGACTGTATGCTTCTGTTAATACATCCTAGAATTGCATATGCCTTTTTTGCTGCTGCATCACACTGTTGACTCATATTCAGTCTGTGATCTATTAGTATGCCCAAGTCTTTTTCACATGTGCTGTTGCTTAGCCCTATTCCTCCCATTCTGTATATGCTTTTTTCATTTTTATTGCCCAGATGTAGTACTTTGCATTTTTCCCTGTTAAAAACCATTCTGTTAGTTGCTGCCCACTGCTCCAGTTTATTTATATCTTTTTGAATCCTCTCTCTCTCTTCTCTAGTATTAGCTATCCCTCCTAGCTTTGTGTCATCAGCAAATTTAATCAGTTTACCCTCAATTCCTTCATCTAAATCGCTGATAAAGATGTACCCCACTTGAGACATTCTTCCAACTGGATGTGCAGCCATTTATGACCACTCTTTGGGTCCGATCACTAAGCCAGTTATGAATCCACCTAACAATTGCCTTGTCCATTTCATACTTAGTCATTTTTTCAATAAGGATTGTAAGAGATACTTTGTCAAATGCTTTGCTGAAGCCAAGATATACTATATCTACAGCATTTCCTTGATCTACCCAATCAGTGATTCTGTCATAGAAGGAAATTAAGTTAGTCTGACATGACTTATTAGTTACAAACCCATGCTGACTCTGTTTAATCACTTCAATCTTATCCAGGTACTGACATACATGTTGTTTAATAATTTGTTCAAAGATCTTTCCTGGTATAGACTCACCGGCCTATAGTTGCCTGGGTCCACCGTCTTCCCCTTTTTGAAGATAAGAACAAAATTTGCCCTTCTCCAGTCTTCTGGGACTTCTCCTGTTCTCCAATTTTCAAAGATTATGGAGAGGGGTTCAAAAATTTCTTCTGCTATCTCCTTCAGTACCCTGGGCTGTAATTCATCTGGACCTGGAGACTTGAATTCATTTAGGTTAGCTAAGTGTTTCCTCACTATCTTTCTGTTTATAGATATCCTGGATTCTTCTATTTCCTTAATAGGACAGTGAAGAACACTTGATGTTACATTTCCTTTCTGAGAGAAAACAGATGCAAAATAGGAATTTAAACGTTCGGCCTTCTCAACATCCTGTCTTACCATTTCATCATTTTCATCCTGTAAAAATCCTATAGCATCTTTGACTTTTCTTTTACTTTTGACATATCCCCAAAATCCTTTATTATTGCTTTTGACATCTCTTGCAAGCCTCAATTCATTGTCAGCTTTAGTAATCTGATTTGTGCCCTGCAGGTTCTGCAGACAGCATTATATTCTTCTTTAGATATGCCTCCCTCTTTCTATTTTATAAACATTTCTTTCTTCCTTTTTAGCATGTGCTTAAGTTCTGTGTTCATCCATCCTGGTTTCCTTAAATGCTTCCTATTCTTCCCTCTTTTCGGAATTGTTAACAATTGTGCTTCGAGAATTTCATTTTTCAAGATTTCCCATCCTTCCTGGACATTTTTGTCTTTAAGGATATCCAGCTATTGGATCCCTCCAATTCTCTTTCTGAATCCCTTAAAATCTACCTTTCTGAAATCTAACCTTGACGTCTGAGCCTTCACAGCTCTTCCTCCTCTAGTTATCCAAAATTCTAAAATAGCATGGTCGCTACCTCCTAGGGTCCCAGTCACTTTTACCTCCTCAATCATTTCCTCCTTGTTTATAAGGATTAGATCCAAGGTAGCAGTTCCCCTTGTTTTCTCCCCTACCCTTTGGAAGATAAAGTTGTCAGCAAGAGAGGATAAGAATTTCCTTGACCTGTTAGTTTTGCCTGAGAGAGATTCCCAACAAATGTCTGGATAGTTGAAATCTCCCATGACAACTATGTCATATTTTTTGGAGAACTAAGCCATTTGATGCATAAAGAGTTCATCCATATCTTCAGCTTGCACAGGCGGCCTGTAGTAAATGCCTACAATGGTGTCCTTTCCATTGTTCGGTCCTTGTATTCTTACCCAAACAGTTTCCACAGAACTCCCAGTCTCTGAAGCTTCAATCTCTGTGCAGATATACGCATTTCTAACATACAATGCGACACCTCCTCCTCGTTTATCAAGTCTGTTTCTTGTAAATAAGTTGTATCCTTCTAGTCTAGTATTCCAATCATGTGTATCGTCCCACCAACTTTCAGTGATTCCAATGACATCATATTTCTTTTCCTGTGTTAGTAGTTCCAATTCTCCTTTTTTGTTGTCCATGCTTTGTGCATTAGTATAGAAACATTTTAGTTTGTGATTGTTTTCTCTTTCTCCAATATTTTTATTATTTAGATTCTTTTGTCTTTGTTCTTCCTTTCCACTTCTAGTAGCAGAGTTCTCAATAGCATTTGTCAGGTGTATGGCTTTTTCTGGTCTTTTGCTTCCCTTCCCACGTTGTTCTAGTTTAAAGCTCTCCTTACAAGTGTAGCAAGGCGACTTCCAAATACTTGTTTTCCAGTCTTCGTAAGGTGCACCCCATCTCTAGCAAGTAGTCCATCGTATAGGTAATTCACTCCGTGATCCAGAAATCCAAATCGTTGCTGACGGCACCATCGACGTAGCGGGTTGTTCACCTGCAGAATCTTATTCCACCTCCTTGTTCCATGGCCATCCACTGGGAGGATGGAAGAGAAGACCACCTGCGCTCCTAGTTCTTTCACTTTCTTGCCTAAGTTTTCAAAGTCTCTGCAGATGGTTTCCAGGTCATTTCTTGCGGTGTCATCTGTCCCCACATGTAGTAGCAGGAATGGGTCGTCATCTGTAGGTCTGAAGAGTCCTGATATCCTGTCAGACACATCTTTAATTTTTGCACCTGGAAGACAGCACATTTCTCTTGGAAGTTATATCCGGTCTGCAGATAGCGGCCTCTCTTCCTCTCAACAGGGAATCCCCCATGACCACCACGCTCCGTTTCTTCTTCACAACATTTTTCTTTATCCATCCAGGAGGACTTTGAAGGCGCAAAGGTTGCTGTTTGTGGGCAATGTCTTATCCTGATGTATTTCTTCATCGTTTTCCTGCGTGAGAGCCTGGTACTGGTTCCTGAGAAGTATGGGTGCTGACTGCTTCCTGATCCTCCTGCTTCTCTGGGTCACGTTTCCATTCCTCTGTTTCTTCAGGTGCACTTCAAATTTCATCTCTTTCTGTAACATGAAGAGATAATTCTGCTCTGTCTAAGAACTCTTCACCTTCCTTAATGATCTTCAACGTAGCTAAGCGCTCTTCGAGATTTTGCAACTTTTCCTCCAACAGGGATACAAGCTTGCATTTGTGGCATGTGAAGTTTGGCTTTTCCACTGGTAAGTCTGTGAACATGTAGCAAGAAATGCAGCTCACCAAATGGCTCCTGGCCTCTTCCATGTTGAGATTTCTTAAAAACGATGAAAGATGAGCCAAAATTTCCGATTTCCTCTTTTCAGCTGCAACGGCCAAAACCCAGTGATCGTTGAGCTCGCGGAGACTCTTCACTTATCCCAGAAGGCACTGGAAATATGCAAATGATCTCCTCAGGACTCTTCCCCTGGTTTGGACATCTTCATTGCCGAACACCACAGGTGGCGTCACGAGCCATTCACTTATAAACTTTAATCATCATCATCCACACGCTCAACCTTCCTCTTTTACAATGGACGCCCAGGGCCACGGACTGGGTCACAGCTACCATGACATCTCCCATTGAAACCAACGGGCCCGGTACCGATTACCCCGCTGCCCTGGGTGAGGGCGATCCATCAGGATCACTGACAAAATGGATACCGGTGCGGATTTAGACAGGACGGGATTAGTATCAGGTTTCAGGTTTGGACTAAACGGCTCGTACAGACATGACGGTTGAAGGATTACAGGACAGACTCTGGTACAGTGTTGCAGGATAGGTACAGGATTGCAGGACAGACTCTGGTACAGGGTCCTAGGACAGGTATAGGATCACAGGACGGACTCTGGTACAGGGTAGCAATAAGGGTACAGGAACACAGGACAGACTCTGGTACAGGGTAGCAGGATGGGTACAGTAACCCGGACCGAACAACAGACTAATGGGTTAAGACACAGTAGAAACTAAAGTTTTTCAGGCACTTCCCTACCGGGGAGGATGCCTTAAATACCTAGTGCCAAAAGCAATAGGCTGGGGTAATTTCCAGAGTGCACGTGCTACCACTTTAAGAGGTGTGATGTGCGCGAGCTGATGAACCAGAAAGTTGCAGTAAAAGCCAAAGCAGGAGATGCTGCAGAGCGGCCGTGGCAGAGAGGTAGATTTTTACCTCGGTATTTGTAAGCCAATGTAACACCGTCGTCCCTACATGATTCCTCTCCCTCCTGCCAGCTGGGACACCAACATAACATTGGTTTATAAATACTGAGGTAAAAATCTCACCAAATACTCAATGTGTGCACGTGGCCTTAGTGTTTTGGTAACATTTCCTGATAACTATTTTTGTGGGTGATTTTCTCATGTTCTTTTGAAGTTCATTATGCAATTACCGTAATAAATTGCTAGCATTTTTTTAGGTAAAAATGCAGTAAAAAAGCATACAAAACACTGAATAAAACGCCAAGTTGTCTTTGAGGCATTTCTATAGCATTCCCTGTGACTTATATTGTAAATTATAAAGTGGCTTCCTAGCATGAAACGTCTGAAGAATGGTTTGGTCACTTTTGTTAAAAGTTTGGTGTTTTTGATGCTAATTAACAGTGATCAAAGGACTGAGGACCTGATTCATCAAAGAATTCACATCGTAATCCTCGCTCTGACCGTCGGCACTCCTTTCCTGAGCATAGAAATACATCAAGGTGTCATGCCATATTTTTCCATTTCTTATAAAGTGGGTGGATCAGGGGTCTGTCAACCCCCACTCATCAAATTAATGAACAGTGGTGGCGATCCTTAGGGGGCATACATACGACCGTGCTTCTTGTGCGAGGATCACATCGCAATCTTCAGACTGACCGTCGGCTCTCCTGACCTGCGCATAGAAATACATCACGGTGTCATGCCCAGTTCAGGAGACGTGCTGGGCCAGTCTGTGCACTGCGATGCGATCCTCACACGATAACTTCGGTCATCTGCCTACCCCTTAAGCCATAAATCTCACTCCAGTCCCTTACTGGAGTAAGATTTGTGTTGAGGCTCACACCACTTTTCAGATGTTCCTGATTTATTAAGAGGCCAGCACTTATTAATGAATCAGGCGCCTCTGACTCCAGCATGCCCCCACATCAAGACTGGCATGTACAACACTGGTCCTGATGAATAGGGGCCCATAAGTATGAACACCAAGTCACGTATCAAGTGAATTGAATAGCAAAAATCTTTGAAACATTTTTTGAGTGATTTTTCAGGCA
The DNA here is from genome assembly GCF_039654945.1 of Dendrobates tinctorius. Lineage (NCBI taxonomy): Eukaryota > Metazoa > Chordata > Amphibia > Anura > Dendrobatidae > Dendrobates > Dendrobates tinctorius. Next base: position 71,406,308 of record NW_027361703.1, on the reverse strand, counting down.
CTTTTTGAAGCAGACAAGCTCCAAAGAGTCAAGAAACTACATGCGAACAAGGCCCTTAGACATGCTCAAGTTGTAGTTTTGTAACAGCTGGAAAGCCACTGGTTTGGGACTCTGCATTAGGCCTGGGTCAGACATTCAAGCAACTCACACTAGTCTTGCGTCTCAATACCTGGCACTGCCGCCAGCACTCGGGACCCGAGTTTGTGGCTGCATGTATTTCTATACATGCCGGGTATTGAGACACGAGACTCGTGGGAGTTTCTCGCAAGTGTGACCCCGGCCTTAGGCCACGTCCAGTATTTTACCTCAGTATTTGTAAGCCAATATCAGGTGAGGAAAAGTATAACAGAAACACGTCACCTCTTCTGTATTTGTCACCCATTCCTGGTTTCGGCTTACAAATACTGATTTAAAATAATGAACGTGTGAACGTGGTCTTACAGAGAGCATTATCGGTGTCGTGCATGACACAAACCGCGCTTAGTGTACGCAAATAACTATATTGGGCTCATCAGTTTCCATCATGGAGTCTGTCATTTTACTACTAAGAATGTCATAATTTGTAATGCAGGCTCCGCACAAGCCGAGGGCGCTTCGTTACTATGGAGCAAGAGCTAAACAAAGAGGAAACTTTATTCTCAGCTGCCACTGAAATTCGAGAAACCCCAGACTCAGTGTGTGAACCGGGAAAATGTGCAGGTGTTGGAGAGATGGAAACTGCAGAATGTGTGGAACCATCGCTGCGGGGAACGTGTTGCTGCCCGGACGGCATTGCGTGTGTCACCCGTGACCTGGAAGTGCTCTGCGCTTCCTCCATGCGGCTTTGTGGGTGAGTGCCGGGAGCAGTGAGTCCGTGCACTAGTGATGGGAAGTTCAGCTCTTTTTGGTGATCCGGCTCATTCGGCTCTGCTCACCATAAAGAGCCGGCTCTTTAAACGGCTCTTTTTTTTTAATAGAAATCCGTTTTCCCCAGTCCTCGTTCTAGGTCTTTGCCTGTGAAGTGAGGGCCTCATTCTCCCCCTGTGTGATACAGTGTAGACTGTTATTCAGCATTGCTGCTTCCTCAGATTGTCAGCTCTTGTGATCAGGCCCCGGCTCCTCCTCGGTTGTAGTCTTACCATGTATTGTGGCGTTTTTTGTTACTGTCCTTTGTGAATTAGTAAGTGCTGTGATATGTGTTGGTGCACCTGATGCATTCTGATCCTGATGCAAACGCAGGTCCGTGCGTCCCTATGTTAAGTATAGGGATCTAATCTGGATCATGATGCATCAGGATTGCTAGACATCACAACGCACCGTACCAAAACACTAGTGGGCTGTATCATACCATGCTGGGGGGGCTATATACCAAGCTGTGCTGTATTATACTATGCTGGGGGGGGCTATATACCATGCTGGGCTGTATTATACCATGCTGGGCTGTATTATACCATGCTGGGGGGGGCTATATACCATGCTGGGCTGTATTATACCATGCTGAGGGGCTATATACCATGCTGGGGGGGGGCTATATACCATGCTGGGGGGCTATATACCAAGCTATGCTGTATTATACCATGCTGGGGGGGGCTATATACCATGCTGGGCTGTATTATACCATGCTGGGGGGGGCTATATACCATGCTGGGCTGTATTATACCATGCTGAGGGGCTATATACCATGCTGGGCTGTATTATACCATGCTGGGGGGGGCTATATACCATGCTGGGCTGTATCATACCATGCTGGGGGGGCTATATACCATGCTGGGGGGGGCTATATACCATGCTGGGGGGCTATATACCAAGCTATGCTGTATTATACTATGCTGGGGGGGCTATATACCTTGCTAGGCTGTATTATACCATGCTGGGCTGTATTATACCATGCTGGGGGGCTATATACCATGCTGGGCTGTATCATACCATGCTGGGGGGGCTATATACCATGCTGGGGGGGCTATATACCATGCTGGGGGGCTATATACCAAGCTGTGCTGTATTATACTATGCTGGGGGGGCTATATACCATGCTGGGCTGTATTATACCATGCTGGGCTGTATCATACCATGCTGGGGGGGGCTATATACCATGCTGGGGGGCTATATACCATGCTGGGCTGTATCATACCATGCTGGGGGGGCTATATACCATGCTGGGGGGGCTATATACCAAGCTGTGCTGTATTATACTATGCTGGGGGGGCTATATACCATGCTGGGCTGTATTATACCATGCTGGGCTGTATTATACCATGCTGGGGGGGGGCTATATACCATGCTGGGCTGTATCATACCATGCTGGGGGGGCTATATACCATGCTGGGGGGCTATATACCAAGCTGTGCTGTATTATACTATGCTGGGGGGGCTATATACCATGCTGGGCTGTATTATACCATGCTGGGCTGTATTATACCATGCTGTGCTGTATTATACCATGCTGGGGGGGGCTATATACCATGCTGGGCTGTATCATACTATGCTGGGGGGCTATATACCATGCTGGGCTGTATTATACCATGCTGGGGGGCTATATACCATGATGGGCTGTATTGTACCATGCTGGGGGGGCTATATACCATGCTGTGCTGTATTATACCATGCTGGGGGGGGGGCTATATACCATGCTGGGCTGTATCATACTATGCTGGGGGCTATATACCATGCTGGGCTGTATTATACCATGCTGGGGGGCTATATACCATGATGGGCTGTATTGTACCATGCTGGGGGGGCTATATACCATGCTGGGCTGTATTATACCATGCTGGGGGGGCTATATACCATGATGGGCTGTATTATACCATTCTGGGGGGGCCATATACCATGCTGTATTATATGCATGTATTATACCATGGTGGGCTATATACCTTGGTGGGTTGTATACCATGTGTTGCTGGGCTATACACTATGTGGCTGTGTTACCATGGGGGTACATTTTACATTATATTCTATAAGGGGAGGCTGTGTTATATAATATGGGGGGCTACATTATATTCTATGGGGAGGTGGGCTGTATTATATTCTATAGGGGGCTGTATTATATTTATTACATTCTATGGGGGTTGCATTATATTCTATGGAGGGGCTACATTATACTATATAAGAGGCTGCATTATATCCTATGAGGGGGTTGCCATATATTCTATGGAGGGGCTGCATTATACTATATGGGGGGGACTGGATTATATTCTATGGGGGCTTACATTCTATTCTATACAGATATATCCAGCCCTGCATAGACTCAATATTAGATAACAAATAACTTTGTTGCCCTATGAAGGGGGGGGCCCGAAAAATTTCTTGCACAGGGGCCCACTACAGTCTATGTCCGCCCCTGTACTAGTGTGAACGCAGCCCCACTCATGCAGCCCCTAAGGCTATGTGCACACGGTGCAGAATCACCTGCGGGTTTTTCCGCGCGGAACCGCAGGTAAAGTGACCTATGGTTTTCCTGCGGTTTGGCCTGCGGTTTTGCCCTGTGGTTTCACACCTCTACTATGTTAAAGGTGTGAAACCGCTGCGGAAACCGCCCAAACAATTGACATGCTGCGGTTTTGTAAACCGCAGCAAAACTGCGCGGAAAATACTGCACGGTCAGCACAGCGTTTTTGAAAACCCATAGGGTTTCATTGTACTGTACTTGGTTTGCGGAACTGCTGCGTTTCCGCAGGGCCAAATCCGCTGCGGAAACGCAGCAGAATCCACACCGTGTGCACATAGCCTAACCAGGAGCCCCCATACATGCTCCCAATACATTTTATTATCATTACCACAGCATAGCACAGGGCACAGGCCCTTCTAGTGAGGCGGGAAAGATCACTGTATGACAGAGCAGCATGCGGACATAGTCTATGTTATGTCTGCAGACTGGTCACATACAGCACATCCCTCGCTTCTGAGCACGCTCAGTGCCACAAAACGGATCCCTGCACACGGAAGCACATGGATCTGTGTTGTCCTGGATCCGTGTTCCATAGAGCTCCATGTTAATTCCAGACTTGTAGCTGCGGATCCGTGCGTCTCCCTGTGCCTGCGTGTTTTTCAGATGACACAAAACTGCAAAAAGTTGCGTTTTTGTGCATCTGATAAAATATGCAGACATGTGGATCTGTGGGAAAATGGTGACATCTGGATGCACACGCAAGTCCCATCCGTCACCACTGAAAGTCAATGGAGACGAAAGCGGATCTGTGTGCAACCAAAATATGCACGTGAGACCAGCGTAACCCTATGTAATGATTGGGGCTGGACCGAGATCTCTCCACAGGTTTTACCTAAAATCACTTTATATTCCTTCCCCTACCCTTAGGGCTCATACTCACTAGCGAGAGACTCGGACGATTCTTGTGCGAGTCTCACGCATGAAAACCTGGCCCTGCCGCCGGCACTGGGACCGGAGCGTGTGGCTGCATAGAAGTACATGTAACCGCACGCTCCAGTCCGAGTGCTGGTGGCAGTGCCAGGTTTTCATGCGTGAGACTCGCACGAGAATCATGTGCGTCTCTCACAAGTGAGTGTGAGCCGTTAGCAGCCACAACTGCCGCCGTCTCTCCTCCTCCTCCCTGCAGTGTTGTCCTGAATCCTCCTGGCCCTGCGATCACCGGGATCGTTACATAGCGGCACTAACGCTGTAACGGATGAGGTAACGCCCCCATTGGCCGCAATGCTACTAACACATCCAAAATCGGCCTGATGCGTTACTTCATGACGCCCCCACAAATGCTGCAGACCGCGCTCCCAAGGGGCGTCATGAAGTAACGCATCAGGCCGATTTTGGATGCGTTAGTAGCATTGCGGCCAATGGGGGCGTTACCTCATCCGTTACAGCGTTAGTGCCGCTTTGTAAACGCAATGTGAACCTGGCCTAACACTATGAGATGATGATATACCAAACAATGTGCGGAGCCTCTCCTCCTACACACACCATATACTGTATGTATACGCCAGGGATGAGGGGCCAGGACAGTGGATATTTGGGACTAAAGGTAACGCACAGGTCATTGCAGATGATGATGATGACGACAAACAATGTGCTGCGTCCCTCCTCTTACATAGTCACACACTATATACGCCATGGAGGAACTGGCAGGATATATTTGGGACTGAAGGGTTAATTCTGGTGCATTTCTTCACATCTCCTCCTCTCCTGACCGCTCCTCCCCCCCAGTTGAGTCACAGTCAGGATTCACTGCTTCCAGACGCCAGAAAAAGAAACAACGGCTCCTTCACCCTGCAGAGCCGGCTCATTTCGTTCACAGCAGGGGGCCGGCTCTTTGTATCGGATCGTTCACGAACGACACATCACTACTCGCTTCCGGTTCCGGTTGCGCACGGAAGTTGTCTTTAGTTTGCTGTGTAATCGTCTCCGTGTTGCCGCTGCGTTGCTCCTGTGACTACCACCATGCCGGACTACCTGGGGGCCGACCAGCGCAAGACAAAGGAGGAAGAGAAGGAGGATAAGCCTATACGCGGTGAGCGGCTGCACACGCAGCTCCAGTGCATGGCTCGTGCACCAGGCGCAGGCAGTAGTACACTGACAGACCATTGTGAGTCTGGCTGTGCATGGATGGCCGCCTATAGAGGGACTGAACAATGGAGTCACTGATCAGCTGAAAGTGATGGATGGGGCTCCAGATATTTAGTGGCCACTTCCAGGCAATCCCTGCATGTGTTGTGGCTGTCAAACAGCTTTGAGACGAACAGCCACGGCGACTGGAGGATATTAGAGCACACCGATGATACTGTATTAGGTCGCTCATCAGTAATTATGGTCTATACGGATGTTCACAAGTTTGATTTGTAGACCGTGATCACCGAAAGATCATGGAGACAAGTCTGTTCTGGATCCCAGTCACAAATCCTGGCTACCCATACAAGTGTAGTGAGAATCTCTGACAGCGTCAGTGTGCCGGCCAGGATTAACATGGCAGTGGATGGGAGAAGCTTTGCTAGCTATTTTTTCATCAGTTAAAATCACCGATGGTGAAAACGGATTAAACGCTGATCCAAAACACCAAGAAATGGTGGGTGTCAAAATCATGGCCGTGTAATGAGGTGTTATTGGAAGGAATCAGCAGAGACATAGCGGGCGACAGCGGCCATTTACAGCCCGCACTGTTCTGTGTCAGACAGTGTTGGCTTTTGCTTCATTATGTAGGTGATTTTACCCTTCAGCCGGGTAACAATCCACTGTATGATGATACATACTATAACTTCATTTTCTAGTATGTAGTCATGTTTCTAAGAATATTTTCAAACTAATGAATATATATATTTTTTTTATTCCAGCTCTGGATGAAGGGGACATTGCCCTTTTGAAAACCTATGTAAGTAGATGAATCTGTGCTGATCTGCAGTTACTTATTAAAGCTCTGTTACTCAACAACAATTTTAAACAGGTTGTCTGATCAGTTTAGTTTTGGAACTGGCTTTCAACACTGAGAGGAAACCACTGTTTTATCAGCCAGGGAATGTAAACTTTAGTAGCCATTCAAATGAATTGAGTATCTATGCAGTACATGGACTGTTCCAAGTCTATTAAAATGGATGTTTTTTAATAACTGTAATTTTTATTACATTTTATAAAATTTGACAATCAGAAATGAGACAAAACAATCACAATTTGGCTTACTAATTAGAGGATCAGAAAGAATGAAAAGGTAAAAAATGTACTTTATTACTAGCTACTAAAAGGGAAAAACATTTTCCAGACAAGCATGCAGGCAGTTACAGCTCCATGTAGGACAAGTGAGACAGATCTACGCGTTTCGACGCTAGTCTTTTTCAGACAGCCCCCTGAGGAAGCCCACGCGAAACGCGCGTTGGGGCTACGGTATCTGATTTGCACAGTGGGCCTATTGTGGTATGACCTTTCTACCTTTTTTTGTTTACATTTTGGCTTTGATCTATTGACTGTTATTATCTCTCTGTTACTTATCCACTGGACAATAGGTGTAGGGTATTTTAACATGTCAGTATGTTGATTTATACAAGTGACTGAGATATACATATATATATATATATAATGGAGTAATTGCCTAGGTAGCTTGGGTATAATTGTTTGGTCTTTGTCCCTGGTCCATATTATCCTGTTGCCTCAGATTTTTTTGTCTGTGTCCTTCTATTTATAATTTTGTCCGCATGATGAAATTTTTACCTAAAATTTTATGATTGAATTAATAAAATATTATATTTGATATCATATAATAGTGGTTCTTTTGCTCCTTATTTTTTTGTCTTCAAGTTTTGTTATGGGACTATACCTGTCACTTAATAGTATCGTAGCATTGGTGTTTTTATTCGTGTTTTTTTGTATTCATTAAGTTAAAGCAGTTGTCTGATACTAAAATTCCCTAATAACCCATCGTTACTAAATAAACATTTATTTAAAAAATATACCGTTCTGCCAATATAGCTCTGTTTCCAATGATGTTCTGTTGTGTTGGAATCAATCATACTGTCTTGAAAGGAAAAGTTATCACTGACCTCACATTTAGGGGATGCTGTGAGCTGTAGTTGTCAAGGTGTGACGAACAGGAAAACATTGGATCCAAGAGCCGAATGTCGCGTGAAGAGATGCAAGATTGACCGAAGGAGAGGTTTTTTTTCGAATGCATAGCAATTAGGGCTAAGGACATCAATGAGTTTTCTTTTTTTATTTTTTTTTCATATACTATATAAAACTTTAAAGGGAATCTGTCACCCCATTTTTGGCCTATGAGCTGCTGTAATGCTGCAGATAAACCCCCGATGTAACCTGAAAGATAAGAAAAACGAGTTAGATTATACTCACCCGGGGGTCCGGGCTGGCGCCTCCCATCTTCATGCGATGACGTCCTCCCTCTTGTTCCACGGCTCATGCACAGGCGTACGTTATCTGCCCTGTTGAGAGCAGAGTACTGCAGTGCGCAGGAGCCGGGAAAGGTCAGAGAGGCCCTGCGCACTGTAGTACTTGTTTTTCTTATCTTTCAGGTTACATCGGGGGGGGGGGGGCGGCTTATCTACAGCATTCCACATGGCGGTGGCCGCAGCTCATAGGCCAAAAATGAGGTGACAGGTTCCCTTTAACCCCTTCACGACCAATGACGCCACATAGGCGTCATGAAAGCTGGTGCCATTATGACCAGTGACGCCTATGTGGCGTCATGACTTTAAAGCCCCCCTGCAGGTCGGGTGACCTAGGTCACTGAAAGTCACCCGACCCGCAGATACAGGGGGCTTTGTACTTCACCACGGGGGGCGTGGCTTCGCCCCCACGTGGCTACGATCACTCTGATTGGCTATTTCACTTTTAACAGCCAATCAGAGCGATAGTAATATTTCATCCAGCCATGTCCGAAGCTGCTGTAGCATCAGACATGGCTGGTGACACCGATCCGACCCCCCCCCCCCCCCCCCACCGGTTAACGGGGGCGATCTGCCCCCCGCCACTGAATGGCAGCGGTGATGTGCCGCCGCTGTCATCATCTGCCCCCCCGCCTTCCATCCGCTTCCCCCGCCTTCCGATCGCCCCCCCCCCTCCCGCCGCCCGGTACTCACCGAGTGCCGCTATGGCTCCCGGTGTCCCGCGGTCCCGGACCATGGGCGCCGCCATATTGGAAAATGGCGGGCGCATGCGCAGTGCGCCTGCCGGCTGCAATTTCCATTCATTCATTTTGATCACTGTGATAAACTCTCACAGTGATCAAAATATAATGAAAAGTAAATAACTCTCCCCCCCCCCCCCCCTTTATCATCCTCATAGGCAGGAACAAACAATAAAATAAAGAAATTATTTTTATTTCTTTTTTCCGTTAGGGTTGGAAAGAGGGTTAGGGTTGGGAAGACGGTTAGGGTTGAAAGAGGGTTAGGGTGGACTTAAGGTTAGGGTTGGAATTAGGGTTAGGGGTGTGTTGGGGTTAGGGTTAGGGATGTCTTGGTGTTAGGGCTGTGGGTTAGGGTTGAAGTTAGAATTGAGGAGTTTCCACTGTTTAGACATGGTGCAACCATTGATTCCAGCCAATTTTGCATTCAAAAAGTCAAACGGTGCTCCCTCCCTTCCAAGCCCCGACGTGTGCCCAAACAGTGGTTTACCCCAACATATGGGGTATCAGCATACTCAGGAAAAATTGCACACCAACTTTGGGGGTATAATTTCTCCTGTTACCCTTGGGAAAAAAAAAAATTGGGGGCTAAAAAATTATTTTTGTGGAAATTTTTTTTTATTTGTTTTCACGTCTCTGCGTTATAAACTTCTGTGAAGCACTTGGGGGTTCAAAGTGCTCACCAGGCATCTAGATAAGTTCCTTGTGGGGGGGGGGGGTCTAGTTTCCAAAATGGGGTCACTTGTGGGGGGTTTCTATTGTTTAGGCACATCAGGGGCTCTGCAAACGTAACGACGACAGCAGACCATTCCATCAAAGTCTGCATTTCAAAACGTCACTACTTCCATTCCGAACCCCTACATGTGCCCAAACAATGGTTCCCCCCATATATGGGGTACCAGCGTACTCAGGACAAACTGGACAACAACTTTTGAGGTCCAATTTATCCTGCTACCCTTGTGAAAATAGAAAAATTGCTGGCTAAAAATCATTTTTTTGAGGAAAAAAAATATTTTTTATTTTCACGGCTCTGTGTTGTAAACTTTTGTGAAGCACTTGGGGGTTCAAAGTGCTCACTATGCATCTAGATAAGTTCCTTAGGGGGTCTAGTTTCCAAAAAGGGGTCATTTGTGGGGGAGCTCCAATGTTTAGGCACACAGGGGCTCTCCAAACGTGACATGGCAACCGCTCAATATTTCAGCATATTTTCCATTCAAAAAGTCAAATGGCGCTCCTTCCCTTCTGAGCCCTGCCGTGCGCTCAAACAGTGGTTTATGACCACATATGAGGTATCGGTGTACTTAGGAGAACTTGCCCAGCAAATTTTAGGATCCATTTTATCCTGTTGCCCATGTGAAAATGAAAAAATTGATGCTAAAAGAAAATTTTTGTTGGAAAAATTAAAATGTCCATTTTTTCTTTCCATGTTGCTTTAGCTCCTGTGAAACACCTGAAGGGTTAATAATCTTCTTGAATGTAGTTTTGAGTAGCTTGAGGGGTGTAGTTTTTAGAATGGTGTCACTTTTGGGTATTTTCTGCCATATAGACCCCTCAAAGTAACTTCAAATGTGAGGTGGTCCCTAAAAAAAAAAAAAAAAATGGTTTTGTAAATTTTGTTGTAAAAATGAGAAATCGCTGGTCAACTTTTAACCCTTAACTTCCTAACAAAAAAATATTTTGTTTCCAAAATTGTGCTGATGTAAAGTAGTCATGTGGGAAATGTTATTTATTAACTATTTTGTGTCACACAACTCTCTGGTTTAACAGAATAAAAATTCAAACTTTGAAAATTGTGACATTTTCTAAATTTTCGCCAAATTTCTGATTTTTTTCACAAATAAATGCAAAAATTATCGACCTAAATTTTCCGCTAACATGAAGCCCAATATGTCACAAAACACAATCTCAGAATCGCTAGGATCCGTCAAAGCGTTCCTGAGTTATTACCTCAAAATAGGCTTGGTTATGAAGGGGTTGAAAATGGCTGTTAATAAAAAGGTAACCGGTTTTTTTTCTCCGCAGTTTGCATGTATTACAATATGCTGCAAACTGCTCAATGCCTTCAACCTCTCTCCTTCTAAATGCTTAACTAATCTCAAATCTGACTATTTCAGCTCATTGTTTCATTTGATTACATTTCAGCTTAGGCCGGTTTCATACATCCATGTTGCATGGCCTGAGTTACGGACTGTGATATAGACTGGCTGCGGGATTCCTGACATGAGCTAATCAGCCTTATATACATGTAGTGGTGAGCACACGTCTGCAGCCTGCTGTTGGACTTCTAATACCAGGTTATTGAGGTGTTTTCGCTGCTGGAGGAAGTCACCACCGCTGTCTGCTCTCATTGCTCAGAGCCGCAGAGGTAACTTTTTCCAGTGGTAAGAACAGCTTGGTATTAATAGTACAATGTCAGGCTGCTCGACCTATGCGTTTTGTTGCTGTCCCGGACCTCCTGTGACCGCTTGCTGCTGAACCCTGCATGAGCTGTGACAGTGAGGAAATTGCTGCTTGGAGCAGAGCTCAGGACTACAATTAAATGGTGCCTGGCTCCCCCTACAGCTTCTTAATGAAATCCAATTGCAAACATGATTTTTTTAGCCCCAACTGCATGCATTTAACCCCTTTCTGACATCAGACGTACTATCCCGTCCATGGGACCCGGGCGCCTATGCCCATGGACAGGATAGTACGTCTAGCTCGATCAGCGGCGCCCACGTGGTGAGCGCTGCTGATCGCGGCCGGGTGTCAGCTGATTATCACAGCTGACACCCAGCACAATGTGTCAGGGGCGGTCACGGACCGCCCCCGACACTTTAACCCGTTGCACACCGCGATCAAACATGATCGCGGTGTACCGGGGTTTAAAAGGAAGCATCGGCAGGGAGGGGGCTCCCTCCGTGCTCCCCTGAGCCCCCCACAGCAGCGCAATGTGCAGCGCTGCTGCGGGGGGCTCTTTCCTTGCAGGCCCCCGAATCCAAGATGGCGACGGGGGCCTGCGGAGGCCTGCAGGGAGCTGACTTTCTCAGTGCCTGCAAAGCGCAGGCATGAGGAAGTCTGCAGCAGTGCCTGTGACAGATCGCTGATCTGTCACAGTGATCTGTGACGTGACAGATCAGCGATCTGTCACAGGACAGTGATGTCCCACCTGGGACTATGTAATAAAGTTAAAAAAAAAAAAAAAGTGTTAAAATAATTTTAGAAAAAATCGCCAAATAAATTAGAAAAAAAAAATATTCCCCCAATAAATCCATTTTTTGGAAATAAAAAAACAATAAAAGTACAAATATTAGGTATCGCCGCGTCCGTAACGACCTGCCCTATAAAACTGTCCCATTAGTTAACCCCTTTAGCGAACCCCTTAAAAAATAAAAATAAAAAAAAGCAAAAAATGATTATCATACCGCCAAACAAAAAGTGCAATAACGCGCGATCAAAAAGACGCATATAAATATCCATGGTACCGCTGAATACGTCATCTTGTCCCGCAAAAAACGAGCCGCCATACAGCATCATCAGCGAAAAAATAAAAAAGTTATAGCTCGCAGAATAAAGTGATGCAAAAATAATTTTTTATATAAAATAGTTTTCATTGCATAAAACCGACAAAACAACATAAAAAAAACCTAAATGAGATATCGCTGTAACCGTACTGACCCGAAGAATAAAACCGCTTTATCAATTTTACCGCACTTTAAGCGGTGTAAACGCACCCCCCCAAAAGAAATTCATGAAACGCTGGTTTTTGTTCATTCTGCGTCCCAAAAATCGGAATAAAAAGCGATAAAAAAAGTCACGTTCCCGAAAATGGTACCAATAAAAACGTCAACTCGTCCCGCAAAAAATAAGACCTCACATGACTCGGTGGGTCAAAATATGGAAAAATTATAGCTCTCAATATGTGGTGATGCAAAAACTATTTTTACAATAAAAAGCGTCTTTTAGCGTATGACAGCTGCCAAAAATAAAAACCGCCATAAATAGTAAATCAAACCCCCCGTTATCACCCCCTTAGTAAGGGAAAAATAATAAAATTAAAAGAAATGTATTTATTTCCATTTTCCCATTAGGGCTAGGGTTAGGGCTGAGATTAGGGTTAGGGGTGTGTTGGGGTTTGGGTTGGAGTTAGAATTGGGGGTTTCCACTGTTTGGGCACATCAGGTGCTCTCCAAATGCAACATGGCGTCTGATCTCAATTCCAGCCAATTCGGAGTTGAAAAAGTCAAATGGTGCTCCTTCCCTTCCAAGCTCTGCAATGCGCCCAAACAGTGTTTTACCCCCACATGTAGGGTATCAGCCTACTCAGGACAAATTGCAAAACAACTTTTGGGGTCCAATTTCTCCTGTTACCCTTAGGAAAATAAAAAATTGGGGGCAAAAATATCATTTTTGTGGAAAAAATGATTTTTTTATTTTCATGCCCGAGCGTTATAAACTTCTGTGAAGCACTTGGGGGTTCAAAGTGCTCACCACACATCTAGATAAGTTCCGTGGTGGGTCTAGTGTCCAAAATGGGGTCACTTGTGGGGAGTTTCAATAGTTTAGGTACATCAGGGGCTCTCCAAACGCACATGACACCCGCAGACCATTCCATCAAAGTCTGCATTCCAAAACGTCACTACTTTCCTTCCGAGCCCCGACGTGTGCCCATACAATAGTTTTCTCCCACATATGGGGTATCAGTGTAAATAGGACAACTACTTTTGGGGTCCAATTTCTCCTGTTACCCTTGGGAAAATAAAAAAATTGGGGACTAATTGATCATGTTTATCGAAAAAATACAATTTTTTTATTTTCATGCCTGGGCATTATAAACTTCTGTGAAGCCCTTGGGGGCTCAAAGTGCTCACCACACATCTAGATAAGTTCCTTAGGGGGTCTAGTTTCCAAAATGGGGTCATTTGTGGGGGTTTCCACTGTTTAGGTACATTAGGGGCTCTCCAAAGGCAACATGACACCCGCAGACCATTCCATCAAAGTCTGCATTCCAAAACGTCACTACTTCCCTTCCGAGCCCCGACGTGTGCCCATACAGTAGTTTTCTCCCACATGTGGGGTATCGGCATACTCAGGACAAATTGGACAACAACTTTTGGGGTCCAATTTCTCCTGGTACCCTTGGGAAAATAAAAAAAATTGGTGACTAAAAGATCATGTTTGTGGAAAAAATAAAAAATTTTTATTTTCACGCCCGGGCGTTATAAACTTCTGTGAAGCACTGGGGGGTTCAAAGTGCTCACCACACACCTAGATAAGTTCCTTGGGGGGTCTAGTTTCCAAAATGGTGTCATTTGTTGGGGGTTTCCACTGTTTTGGTACATCAGGGGTTTTCCAATCGCGACATGGTGTCCGATCTCAATTCCAGCCAAAAACGTCAAATGGCGCTGCTTCCCTTCCGAGCTCTGCCATGCGCCCAAATAGTGGTTTACCCCCACATGTGGGGTATCAGCGTATTCAGGACAAATTGCACAATAACTTTTAGGGTCCTGTTACCCATGGGAAAATAAAAATTGGGGGTGAAAAGATCATTTTTGTGGAAAAAAATGATTTTTTTAATTGTACCGCTGTACGTTATAAACTTCTGTGAAGCCCTTGTTGGTTCAAAATTCTCACCACATATCTAGATAAGTTCCTTGGGGGGTCTAGTTTCCAAAATGGGGTCAATTGTGGGGTGTTTCCACTGTTTAGGTACATCAGGGGCTCTCCAAACGTGACATGGCGTCCGATCTGAATTCCAGCCAATTTTGCATTGAAAAAGTCAAACGGCGCTCCTTCCCTTCTGAGCTCTGCCATGCGCCGAAACAGTGGTTCTCCCCCCACATATCAGGTATCAGCGTACTCAGGACAAATTGCACAATAACTTTTGCAGTCCAATTTCTCCTGTTACCCTTGGTAAAATAAAAAAAAATTGAACCTGAAGTATTTTTTTTGTGAAAAAAAGTTAATGTTCATTTTTTTAAATATTCAAAAAATTCCTGTGACGCACCTAAAGGGTTAATAAACTTCTGTGGTTTTGAGCACCTTAAGGGGTGCAGTTTTTAGAATGGTGTCACTTTTGGGTATTTTCTATCATATAGACCCCTCAAAGTGGCTTCAAATGTGATGTGGTCCGTAAAAATAAAATGGTGTTGCAAAAATGAGAAATCGCTGGTCAATTTTTAACCCTTATAACTTCCTAACAAAAAAAAAATTTTGCTTCCAAAATTGTGCTGATGTAAAGTAAACATGTGGGAAATGTTAGTTATCAATTTTTTTTGTGTGCCGTATCTCTGTGATTTAAGGGCATAAAAATTCAAAGTTGGAAAATTGCGAAATTTTCGCCAAATTTCCATTTTTTTTTTTCACAAATAAACGCAAGTTATTTGAATGAAATTTTACCACTATCATGAAGTACAATAAGTCACGAGAAAACAATGTCAGAATCACAAGGATCCATGGAAGTGTTCCTGAGTTATGACCTCATAAAGGGACAGTGGTCAGAATTGTAAAAATTGGCCCGGTCATGAACGTGCAAACCACCCTTGCGGGTGAAGGGGTTAAAGAAGTTGTCCACTACTTGGGCAACCCCTTCTCACTTGGCCCTGATTAAAATAAAAAAGCTCATACTCTCCTCCTGTGCTGGCGCTGTTCCCCCGGTGTCAGCACTCACAATCTCAGGGCTCTCGGGCTGTTTTTATGATGTGAGCTTGGTGCCCAATCAGTGCCGGCGTCACTGTCCTTGCCTTCGTACAAATTGAACATGAAGAGGAGGTCCAGGCTGTGGCTGCTCTCACCTCTTTTGCATGTAGAATTCGTACAAAGGCAGAGACAGTGACGCCAGCGCTGAATGGGCGCCGGGCTCCCGTGTCATACAGCCTCATGAGAGCACTGGGATTGTGAGTGCTGATACCTTTGGAACGGCACCGACACGGGAAGGGAGTAAAAGCTTTTTTATTTTATAGGGGCCAAACATTTAGATCAAGAAGGTGTTGTCCTAGTAGTGAACAATCCCTTTAAGTGAGAGAACATTTTTTCTCAAAGGAGTACAACCCCTTTAACTATTTTGGCTGAGATATGGATATAACCTGATATAACCTGAAGTTTATAGTGCAATTGGCCTATAATTATTTTATTGCATATTTATGGTGTTGTTTTCTCGTTTGCCTTATTGGGGGACACAGAGACCATGGGTGTATGCTGCTGCCACTAGGAGGCTGACACTATGCACAAAAAAAGGTTAGCTCCTCCTCCGCAGTGTACACCCCACCGACCGGCAGGAAATTCCTCAGTTTAGCTTAGTGTCAGTAGGAGGTGGACACGGGTCTTTGATTAGACCCATATCTACCTCGATGTGCGTCGTTCCTTTTCTGGTTTTTCCGGAGGGATACAGTGTGAATAGTCACATCTGTACTCCCACAAGGAGTCTGTGAGTACGGCGTGTACTGCCACCCTGTATCCTCGCAGTTCTCCGTGGCAGGACCAGCAGCCTTCCGGGCGGACGCAAACACGAAGACGTGTCAGCGATTCAAGGGGTCCTTGCCGTCAGTCTCCCACCCACTCGCCTACCAGAGCCTGTCGGTTGGACGAGACGCAGACGTCCTTCAGGAATTTGGTACCTTTCTTCGGGCCCGGGACGGGTGAGTATTGGGACCCTTTGGTCTCCTCAGTGGACACGGTGGCAGCGTTCCCCTTGGAGATGCGGTGGCGCTGCTTTTGACACCTGCGGTTATCTTGCGCATCCAGGCAGCCTCCACTCTCTCTCTCTTACAGCCCGTTCCCTTCCCCCCTGACAGGTTTCTTTTGCGGCAGCGGCTGCGGCACCTCCGCGCCGACCCCGTGCTGACAGGCGGCCGCCGCTATTAATTTAGGCCCCGGCTTCAATTCGGGCCTACTTCAGCGTCGTGGCCACGCCCCCCGCCCCTTTCTACTTAGCGGGCTTCTCTCCCGCCCGTTCCAGGTCCTCCCACCGCCTCCTTCTTGCACGCCTATTCTTGGCCAGCGGGCGGTGCCTCTTTCAGCCTGGCGGTTAGCGCCGCCCTTCTTCTTCCCCTGGAAGCGCGCGTTTTTCCCATTCCTCTCAGGCGGTCGCCATCTTCCCAGCCTGTCAGCCGGACACCGTTCTGTCAGCCGGATATCGCTCTCTTGGCCTGTCAGCCGGATTTCGTTCTATCCTGCAGCTGCAGACAAGCCGGATAGCATTGTCTCTGGGGACACCGGACCGTGAGTAGCTCTGCATCTGCAGACTGACACCCTCCTCTGCCTTCTGTCCCCCAATCTTCCGGCACTACCTCAGTTATCACTATGTCTAACTCTAAATCTGATCGTACCCGCTCTACGGCTCCCCCCTGCACTCTAGTCAAGTACTTTGCGTGCTCTTCTTGCAATCGCAAACTTCCCTCAGGTCAGTCCACTCCCCTCTGCCTGGACTGTAGCAATCCAATTCAGCCTGACGCCGCCCAGGAGCCATCTATGGCCCCAGGTGAGAGTGAACCCCCCCATGCCTGGCTGGGCTTCATCTCTTTCACAATCAGTGGCATACATCACCATGGTGTCTCAGTCCCTAGTAGCCGCTCTGGATAAGTTGCCCCTGGACACTTCTGCAGGGTCCAGCAGGTCTCAAGAGATTCCTTCTGAGTCAGCCATTGTTAGTCGCAAAAGACCCAGGCAGGATCTCCAGGCGGAAGCCTCTCCTCGTCCCATCTCACCGCATAGTCCTTCTCAGCAGCCTCCTTCCCGGGCCCCCTCTCCCGAGTCAGGTGAAGCGTTCTCAGACAGGTCTTCTGAGGGGATTTTAGAGCTGGATTCGGACCAGGATGCGAACATGAAAGTTACGGTGCAGAACCTCATTGCAGCGATTCACCAGACCTTCGAGATTGCTGACCCCCCTGCGAAATCCTCAGATCAGGAGGTTTCGTTCAGACGGGTGGAAACACCCTCCAGGGTATTTCCTTTCCATTCAGAGTTTGGCAAGATTTTTACCAGGGAAAGAGAAGATCCGACCAGACGCTTTCAAAGAGGAAAGCGTCTCGGCGTACTGTACCCGTTTGCTAAAGAGCTCACGGACAACTGCTCTGCTACTCCCTCGGTGGACCCGCCCATGTCCAGACTTTCTAATAACACGGTTCTCCCGCTTTCAGGCGTGGCGGCTCTAAAGGATTCTAATGATAGGATTATAGAATCCCTAGCTATGTCCGCCTTCGAAGCGGCTTCAGCGGCGGTATGTCCAAGCTTTGCTTCATCTTGGGCAGCAAAAGCCATAGCGACTTGGGCAGAGGATCTTCGTCAGGGCATCCTAGATAAAGCACAACCAGAGCGATTGGCCGATCTCGCCAATCAGATTTCCCATGCGGGGGATTCTTTTTTCTGCTTCTTTGGATGCCGCATCCTGCGCAGTTCAGGCGTCAAGCAACGTTGTGGCAATCCGACGTACAATTTGGCTCAAGGCCTGGCAGGCGGACTTGTCTTCTAAAAAGTCTCTTACTAATCTGCCTTTTCAGGGAGTGCGCCTCTTTGGATCCCGATTGGACCAGATTATTAAGGACGCCTCCGGAGGCACGAGTTCCCTCCCTCAGTCCAAGCCTCGCAGACCTCCACTAAGGCGTCAGTTTCGACCCTTTCGGGCTTTCTGCCGTTTCAATACGGCGGAGAACCCATCCATCCAACCAACAAAGACCGCAGGCGCGCCAAGATAGAAAGTTTCCTTCAGACCCACTCCTTCCTGGTGATCCCACTCTTCCCAGGGCAGACCATCCAGATCTGGACGGTCTACATCTGCATGACTATCGTCGGACTCCCGAGGGTCCCTTCCGATTGGGAGGTCGACTTCTCTTCAGGGACGTCTGGCTGGACTCAGTAGAGGACGCTTGTGTCAGGGAGGTTGTATCGTCAGGATACAAGATAGAGTTCGTTTCTCTTCCACGGGATCGTTTCTTCGAATCCCGTCCTCCAAAAGATCCAGCCTTGATCCCGGGGTTCTTTACGGCCATCACCTCTCTCCTCCGTTCCGTGGTGATTGTGCCCGTTCCCGACTTGGAGCAGTTCACAGGATTTTATTCGAACCTTTTTGTGGTGCCGAAAAAAGGCGGGGCGGTCCGACCCATCTTGGATCTCAAGCTTCTCAACAAGAGTACACCTTCGCCACTTCTGGATGGAGTCGGTTCGTTCGGTAATCGCTTCCATGGAGGAGCAGGAATTCATGTGTTCAATAGACATCCAAGATGCCTATCTACACGTGCCCATATTCTCCGGACATCAGAAGTTCCTGCGTTTTGCGATTCGCCAGTAACATTACCAGTTCGTCGCGCTCCCCTTCGGTCTCGACACCGCTCCCAGAGTCTTCACGAAGATCATGGCTGCGCTGATGGCCTTGTTGAGGATCAGAGGTCTCGTTCTTTTTCCGTACCTCGACGATATTCTGATCAAAGCTTCCTCTTTTCAACAGGCTCGCCTAAGTTTCACGATCGTACTAGACACCCTTTCCAATTTCGGGTGGATCGTCAACAGGAAAAAGTCCTGTCTGATTCCTTCTCAATGTGTTGTGTTCCTGGGCCTACTGTTCGACACTCGTCGGTCAAGGGTCTTTCTTCCACGAGAGAAGATTCTTTTCCTGCAGCAGGATGTACGATCGCTGCAGACCACACGATTTCCGTCCCTCCGAACAGCTATGAGGGTCCTGGGAAAGATGATGGCGGCGATAGAGGCAGTTCCCTTTGCCCAATTTCACGCCAGACCTCTACAGCACACCATTCTGTCGAGGTGGAACAGGTCGGCTCTGTCCCTGGATCGTCCCATACGTTTGTCATGCCGGGTCAAGCGGTCACTCAACTGGTGGTTGACGTCACCTCTTATCCACTTGGGTCGGTCTTTTCTTCTCATTCACTGGCACATTGTAACAACGGATGCCAGCCTCCTCGGCTGGGGTGCAGTGTTCCGCAATCACACTGTTCCGAGTCGTTGGTCGACTCAGGAATCAGCTCTGCCGATCAACGTCCTAGAGATACGAGCGATCTATCTGGCTCTCGTCCACTGGGAGAGGCTGCTCAGAGGCTTGCCTTTCCGGATTCAGACAGACAATGCCACAGCGGTGGCATATGTCAACCGCCAAGGAGGGACACGGAGTGTCTCAGCTCTGGCCAAAGTGTCCAAGATTCTTCATTGGGCAGAGATTTCTGTCCCGACAATTTCCGCGGTGCACATTCCTGGCGTAGACAACTGGGCCACTGATTTTCTCAGCTGCGAGGGTCTCGCAGCGGGAGAGTGGTCCCTACATCCGGAGGTGTTTCATCTGCTCTGCCGTCGATGGGGAACTGTTGAGTTCATTTTCCCCTTCATTACTGAGGCCCGAGGAACTCCCTCTTCTGGTAAAGAAAGGTAGTGAGCCTGATTATCAAACACCTGAGGCTGATGATGATGACTGGCTGAGTGGAGTTACGGACTGGATATAAGGCTGCCGACGCCCTTCTGCCCTGCGGGTGTTTTCTCTGTGGGATCCTTGGAGACCAGTCTGAATTCCTGCTCCTCTAAAGCTAAGTTTGCTGCTCGGCCTTTTGCTTTTGTGCTTTGACTTTGTTTGCTTTGTTTTTTCTGGATTTCTGCCATTCCCTGCTGGGGTGTGCTGAATTCATTTAGCTCTTTCTTCTGAAAATACCTGAGTGCTGATTTAGTTTTTGAAGCCTAGCTGCTTCAGGGCCTTTTTCATATCAGCTTGTTGGCTTATGTCTTTGATAGGGTTTTGGCAGATTGCAGACAGCAGCCTTCTTGTCCTTTCCTATCTAGGTAGTTGCGGGCCCCGTCTTTGCTCAGTCTATCTTTCTGTCTGTGTTAGTATTTTCATCTTGCTTCACCGTCATTATATGTTGGGGGCTGCCTATTGCTTTGGGGTCTTCTCTGGGGCAGTTTAGATTTCCCCTTTCTTTCTTTAGGCCTATGTAATTCTCCGGCTGTGATCGAGGGGTCTAGGGCTTCGTAGGAACCCCCCACGGCTACTGCTAGTTGTGTTGATAGGTTCAGGGGTCTGCAATCTGATAGTTGCCAACTTCTCTGGTTTTCTGAACTTAGCTTGTATTTCTGCTTTTGCCTCCTACGGTGACTCATTCATAACAGAATCACCCGCCATACCGCAGATTCTAGGGTACTCAATAGCAGGAAAGAATTGTAAAAAAAAAAAAAAAGTGTGTATATTTTTTCCTCTATATCTCTGAGGCCGTAGGGGGAATTTTTTTTTTTTTTTTCCTCTCAATGGAGATAAAGCAATTGTCTGATCGTGTGGAGCAGCTCGCTGCGGAAGTGCGGGGAATTTCTGCCTACCTTGCTCATTCACATGCTGCTGAACCAAAGATTCCTACACCTGATGTATTTTTTGGGGATCGGTCTAAATTTTTGAATTTCAAAAATAATTGTAAATTATTTTTTGCCTTGAAGCCTAACTCGTCAGGGAGCTCCGCGCAGCAGGTTAAAATTGTCATCTCTTTGCTGCGTGGCGATCCCCAGGATTGGGCGTTTTCTTTGAAACCAGATGATCCTATTCTGACTAATGTGAACGCATTCTTTCAAGCTTTGGGGTTGTTGTATGACGAACCTAATGCCATTGATCAGGCTGAAAAGACCCTGCTGGCATTGAGCCAGGGTCGTGATTCTGCTGAATTGTACTGTCAAAAATTCCGAAAGTGGGCAGTACTTACTACCTGGAATGATAATGCCTTGGCTGCTCTCTTTCGGAAGGGGTTGTCAGAAGCCGTAAAAGATACTATGGTGGGATTTCCTGTTCCCTCTGGTCTTGACGATTCTATGTCACTAGCCATTCAGGTTGATCGGCGTTTGCGCGAACGCAAAGCTGCACGAAAGGTGTTGCCACCTGTTGAACAAATGTCTGAACCTATGCAATGTGATAGTTTTTTCCAGAGAGCAGCGTCAGGAGTTCAGAAGGCGTAATAAGTTGTGTTTTTTCTGTGGAGATGCCTCGCATATTATTTCTGTCTGTCCTAAACGAGAGAAACGCTTTGCACACACGTTTTCTGTTGGGGGTGTTCAACCTAAGTTTCTTCTGGCTATTACTCTGATCTGCTCCCTGTCCACATTTTCCGCCAAGGCTTTTGTGGATTCGGGAGCAGCCCTAAACCTAATGGACTTGGATTTTGCTAAACGTTGTGGATTTCCGATGACACCTCTGCAGACGCCTATCCCTTTGAGGGGGATTGATGCTACTCCTTTGGCTAAAAATAAACCCCAGTTTTGGACCCAGGTGGTAATGCGGGTCGCCCCAGACCATCAAGAAAATTGCAGATTTTTGGTGTTGCATAATCTGCATGATACTATTGTTCTGTGGTTTCCCTGGTTACAGATTCATAATCCAGTTTTGGATTGGAAATCTGTGTCTGTGGTGAGTTGGGGTTGTCGGTGTGCCTTTAGTGAGGCTCCGGTGTTTTCCACCTCTCCTCAGTCGCATGATGTTCCTGATTATTTGGCGGACTTTTATGATGTATTTAGTGAGAATGAGTCTGCGTCTCTGCCTCCTCATAGGAGTTATGACTGTGCAATTGAACTTAGCCCGGGGTGTAAATTTCCCAAGGGTCGGCTCTTCAATTTATCTGTACCCGAGCACGAGGCTATGCGATCCTATATTAAGGAGGCGTTGGAGAAGGGACATATTAGACCATCCTCGTCACCCTTAGGAGCCGTTTTTTTTTTTTTGTAGCCAAAAAGGATGGATCATTAAGACCTTGTATTGATTATCGTGCCCTCAACAAAATTACTGTTAAATATCAGTATCCGTTACCCCTGATTTCTGATCTATTCTCCAGAGTTAAAGGTGCTTGCTGGTTTACCAAGCTTGACCTCAGGGGGGCGTATAATCTTATTCGCATTAAGCATGGGGATGACTGGAAGACGGCGTTTAATACTCCGGAGGGACATTTTGAGTACCTGGTGATGCCTTTTGGGCTCACTAATGCCCCTTCTGTCTTCCAGTGCTTCATGAACGATATTTTCCGAGATTTTGTCGATAAATTTTTGAATATCTATCTGGATGATATTTTGATCTTCTCCAAGGATTGGGATTCTCATGTGGAACATATTCGGATTGTGTTCCGGATCTTGAGGGAGAATTCCCTGTATGTCAAAGGATCTAAATGCCTTTTTGGAGTACAGAGGATTTCTTTTTTGGGATTTATTTTGTCCCCGTCAACTATTGAAATGGACCCGGCCAAGGTACAGGCCATTCACGATTGGGTTCAGCCCACTTCTTTGAAGGCCCTCCAGAAGTTTTTGGGTTTTGCTAATTTTTATCGGAAATTTATAGCAAAATTTTCTAGTATGCCAAGCCATTGACTGATTTGACTAAAAAGGGTGCTGATGTGTTAAATTGGTCTCCGGAGGCTGTTTCTTCCTTTCAGGAGCTGAAGCGAAGATTCACCTCCGCCCCGGTTTTGCGGCAACCTGATGTCTCACTTCCATTCCAGGTAGAGGTGGATGCTTCTGAGATTGGTGCAGGAGTTGTTTTGTCCCAAAAGGATCCTGTAACATCTAAAATGAATCCCTGTGCTTTCTTTTCCCGAAAGTTCTTTCCATCTGAACGTAACTATGATGTGGGGAATAGGGAAATGTTGGCCATGAAATGGGCATTTGAGGAGTGGAGACATTGGTTGGAGGGAGCTAAGCATCAAGTCGTGGTCCTCACTGACCACAAGAATTTGATTTACCTAGAGTCGGCTAAGCGCTTGAACCCTAGACAGGCTAGGTGGGCCTTGTTTTTTAAACGTGTTGATTTTGTGGTTTCTTCCTGGAACAAAGAATGTCAAGGCAGACGCCCTCTCTAGGAGCTTCTTTGCTGATTCTCCTGTGGTGACCAAGCCTGCTACCATCTTAGGCGAAGGGGTAGTTCTTTCTGCCATCTCGCCCGATTTGTGACGTGCTCTGGAAGAGTTCCAGGAGGACAAACCTGAGTGTTGTCCCAGTGGAAAGTTGTATGTTCCTGACCAGTGGAAGAAGAGAGTGATGTCTGAAGTTAATTGCTCTGCTTTGGCTGGTCATTCAGGTATTTTTAGGTACTAGAGATCTGGTGAGTCGGTTTTTTTGGTGGCCCTCCTTGTCTCGTGATGTCTGGAATTTTGTGCAGTCCTGTGGGACGTGCTCCCGGTCTAAATCGTGTTCTCTCTCTAGTGGGTTGTTGATGCCTTTGCCTGTCCCCAAGAGGCCATGGACCCATATTTCAATGGATTTCATCTCTGATATGCCTGTCTCTCAGAGGATGACTGTTATTTGGGTGATTTGTGATAGGTTCTCTAAGATGGTTCATCTTGTACCACTCCCTAAGTTGCCGTCTTCCTCTGAGTTGGTGCCCCTGTTTTTACAACAGGTGGTTCGTTTGCACGGGATTCCTGAGAACATTGTATCTGACAGAGGAGTCCAGTTTGTGTCTAGATTTTGGAGAACTTTCTGTTCCAGGCTGGGAATTCAGTTGTCCTTCTCTTCTGCTTTTCACCCTCAGACCAATGGGCAGACAGAGAGAACAAACCAGACCTTGGAGTCATATTTGAGATGTTTTATTTCTGCTGATCAGGATGATTGGGTTTCATTTTTGCCCTTGGCCGAATTTGCTTTAAATAATAGAGCTAGTTCTGCCACTTTGATGTCACCTTTTTTTTGTAACTTTGGGTTTCATCCTCGATTTTCTTCAGGGCAGGTGGAGCCCTCTGCCTGCCCAGGTGTTGACACTGTGGTGGAGAGAATGCACCAGATCTGGGACCAAGTGGTGGATAAGTTATCTCTCTCCCAGGAAAAGGACCAGCGGTTTTCCAACCGACATAGGACCATTGGTCCCCAGTTTAAGGTTGGTGATATGGTGTGGCTATCATCAAAAAATATTGCTATGAAGGTGGCTTCTCCTAAGTTTAAGCCTAGATTTATTGGACCTTACAAGATTGTGGAGATTATTAATCTGGTCTCTTTTCGTTTGGCTCTTCCTGTCACATTTAAAATCCATAATGTGTTCCATAAATCTTTGTTGAAGAGGTTTGTTGAACCTGTTGTTCCGGGGGTGGCACCTCCAGACCCTGTATTGGTTGAAGGTAACATGGAATATGAGGTAGAGAGAGTACTGGATTCCCGTCTGGCTAGACTCCAGTATTTGGTTAAGTGGAAGGGTTATGGTTAGGAGGATAATTCCTGGGTCTCTGCCTCTGATATTCATGCCAAAAGATTGGTGCGTGCCTTTCATCGGGCTCACCCTGATCGCCCTGAAGGCGTAGTTGAGGGTTCGGTGACCCCTCCTCAAGGGGGAGGTACTGTTGTGAGTTCATTTTCCCCTTCATTACTGAGGCCCGAGGAACTCCCTCTTCTGGTAAAGAAAGGTAGTGAGCCTGATTATCAAACACCTGAGGCTGATGATGATGACTGGCTGAGTGGAGTTACGGACTGGATATAAGGCTGCCGACGCCCTTCTGCCCTGCGGGTGATTTCTCTGTGGGATCCTTGGAGACCAGTCTGAATTCCTGCTCTAAAGCTAAGTTTGCTGCTCAGCCTTTTGCTTTTGTGCTTTGACTTTGTTTGCTTTGTTTTTTCTGGATTTCTGCCATTCCCTGCTGGGGTGTGCTGAATTCATTTAGCTCTTTCTTCTGAAAATACCTGAGTGCTGATTTAGTTTTTGAAGCCTAGCTGCTTCAGGGCCTTTTTCATATCAGCTTGTTGGCTTATGTCTTTGATAGGGTTTTGGCAGATTGCAGACAGCAGCCTTCCTGTCCTTTCCTATCTAGGTAGTTGCGGGCCCCGTCTTTGCTCAGTCTATCTTTCTGTCTGTGTTAGTATTTTCATCTTGCTTCACCGTCATACGTTGGGGGCTGTCTATTGCTTTGGGGTCTGCTCTGGGGCAGTTTAGATTTCCCTTTTCTTTCTTTAGGCCTATGTAATTCTCCGGCTGTGATCGAGGGGTCTAGGGCTTCGTAGGAACCCCCCACGGCTACTGCTAGTTGTGTTGATAGGTTCAGGGGTCTGCAATCTGATAGTTGCCAACTTCTCTGGTTTTCTGAACTTAGCTTGTATTTCTGCTTTTGCCTCCTACGGTGACTCATTCATAACCGGGATCCCCGGATGTCGACCTGATGGCGTCTCGCCTCAACAGGAAAGTCCCACAGTTTCCAGGTCTCGAGACCCTCTGGCAGTGGGCGCAGACGCTCTGGCCGTTCCTTGGTCGCAGTTCAAACTCCCCTACCTATTCCCTCCTCTGCCGCTTCTTCCCAAGCTGTTGAAGAAGATCAAAGCAGAAGGAATTCCAGTCATTCTCATCACCCCGAATTGGCCCAGAAGGTCTTGGTTCGTGGACATTGTCAACCTTCTCGCCCCCTGGAAGCTTCCAGACAGGGCAGATCTACTGTCTCAAGGCCCGATTTGCCACCCCAATTCTCGGCCGCTCAATTTAACGGCGTAGCTGTTGAGACCAAGGTTTTGAAACGGGCAGGATTCTCCGATCGAGTAATTCATACCATGGTCCGAGCAAGAAAGCCATCATCTTCCAAAATGTATTATCATACTTGGAAGGCCTATTTCACCTGGTGTGAGGCCAATGACATCGCGCCCATGTGCTTTTCGCTCCCTTCTGTTCTGGCGTTTCTTCAGGCAGGGCTGGATGCGGGACTTGCCCTCAGTTCTTTGAAGGGTCATGTTTCGGCGCTGTCTATTTTATTTCAGAAGACGTTGGCCTCCCGCCCTCTGGTCAAAACCTTTCTTCAGTGCGTGGCTCACACGGCTCCTCCGTACCGAGCGCCCGTGGTTCCATGGGATCTTAATCTGGTTCTTGAGGTTCTGCAAGTTCCTCCTTTTGAACCTCTCAGGGATGTTTCTCTTTCTCTCCTTTCTTGGAAGGTAGCTTTTCTGGTGGCCATCACTTCCATCCGGCGCGTGTCGGAATTGGCGGCTCTTTCTTGCTGCTCGCCTGTTTTTGGTACTTCACCAGGATAAGGTAGTTCTGCGGCCTCCGCCCTCGTTTCTTCCGAAAGTGGTGTCCTCCTTTCACCTCAATGAGGATATTGTTCTGCCTTCCTTCTGTCAGAGTCCATCTCATCCTCGGGAGCGGTCCTTGAACAAGCTGGACCTGGTCAGGGCGCTGAGAGCCTATCTGTCTAGGACGGCTTCCCTGCGAAAGACAGACTCTTTTTGTCATTCCGGATGGGGCGCGGAAAGGTCACCCGGCCTCCAAGGCTACTATTGCTCGCTGTATCAGATCGGCAATTTTGGAGGCATACCGGGTTAAGCATCGAGTGGCTCCTCCGGGGATCAGAGCGCACTCTACCCAGGCAGTGGGTGCTTCCTGGGCGGTACGCCACAGAGCTTCCGCGCTGCAGCTTTGCAAAGCTGCAACCTGGTCATCGGTTCACACGTTTGTGAAATTCTGCAAAGTCCACACCTACGCTTCGGCGGACGCCAGCCTAGGTAGAAGGATTTTGCAGGCTGCGGTGGTGAGTCCGCTGGCCTGATGGAAGTTTGTTTCCCACCCCAGGGACTGCTTTGGGACGTCCCATGGTTTCTGTGTCCCCCAATAAGGCGAACGAGAAAACAGGATTTTTGGGTTGCTTACCGTAAAATCTGTTTCTCGGAGCCTTCATTGGGGGACACAGCACCCTCCCATGTTCTTCAGCTCCTGTTCTTTCTTTGGTTGATTGGTTACAGTTGAGTTGTTTGTTCTGTTTTCAATCTATTCTGTTGCTTCTCCTACTGCTTTCTCACTAACTGAGGAATTCCCTGCCGGTCGGTGGGGTGTACACTGCAGAGGAGGAGCTAACTTTTTTTGTGCATAGTGTCAGCCTCCTAGTGGCGGTAGCATACACCCATGGTCTCTGTGTCCCCCCAATGAAGGCTCCGAGAAATAGATTTTACGGTAAGCAACCCAAAAATCCTGTTTTTCTCCCATTCTACCTGCCATAGCTGAAGATTTTTAACTGTGATCCTAAATGTTTTTAATCAAAGGTCCAAGTGACTGAACATCTGGGTGCTCACCTGTCAGCTGTGTCTTTTGCCAAGACTGTGGGCTTACAAATGCTAACATTTGGCTTACTTCAGACTCTAGTACATGGAATCTAATAATTGCATTAAAAGAAAAATTACAAGTATTGTGTTGTCACAGGGACAAAGCACATACTCTCGGCAAATTAAACAAGTGGAAGATGACATACAGCAACTACTTAAGAAAATCAATGAGCTCACAGGTATGCCACATTGTTTTTGCTTTAATTGATTTGAAAATGAACACTTCACCTATACATCACATCTTCCTTTTCAATAGGTATTAAGGAGTCTGATACAGGACTTGCCCCTCCAGCCTTGTGGGACTTGGCTGCTGATAAACAGACCCTCCAAAGTGAGCAGCCGCTCCAGGTGGCCAGGTACCAGCCCTCTTTCTTTATAATTTTGTAGGTGTATCTGATGTTATTAGCAATTAGGTATGTATTACATTACATTTCCTTGTGGTGAGACTGTAGGGCCAGGCTTAGGGTACCGTTACACTTAGCGATGCACCAGCGATCCCGACAACGATATGGATCGCTGGTGCATCGATAAGTGGTCGCTAGTGAGCTGCCACACGGGCAGATCTCACCAGCGGCATCGCTGGGGTCTGGGGTCGCTACTTACCTGTCAGACGTGGCAATCCTGACGTCCGCCCGCGTCGCTTGTCGGCGCCACAGGAAGCGCCCAATGAGAAATGATCCAGGACCTTCTCGCGCGACCAGCGATAATCAGTGGGGGAGCCGGTCGGAGGTAAGTATCACATGTAGCGATATCGCTAGCAATATCGCTGCTACGTCACAAAATCGGTGACTTTACAGCGATATTGCTAGCGATATCGCAGTGTGTAACGGGGGCTTTAGGCTTCAGTTGGGTAAATGCTAATCAGGATATAAACCTCACACAAAGTTTAAATAGGACACCTGCCAAGCATTCATGTATCCCTTTATAAGCATGTGTGGGTGCGAGGTTATTGATGTCACGTGCCTTCTGTTGCAGAACTAAGTGATATTGTAGAACTCTCTTATTAGTAAAAACTGCTGCCTAATTTAGTAGTAAGGGCACAGTAAGCTTTCATGGTAATGATGTCAGAGAGCATGCATTGCATGTAGCATGAATTTTACCAGCTCTTGTGAATTTACACTTAATAATCTTCGACTAGACAGTCTTTAAAGTGTGCCATATGCATCAACATTCGGGTCAACTATATACTTATTAGTCTAACTTCACACCACCTTTATCTGTTATGGTGCATGCCACATTTTAAGCCTCTTCTCTTTCCTACTTTGCCATGAGACATATGAAAAAACAGGATTTTTGGGTTGCTTACCGTAAAATCTGTTTCTCGTAGCCTTCATTGGGGGGACACAGAGACCATGGGTGTATGCTGCATGCTGCTGCCACTAGGAGGCTGACACTATGCACAAAAAAAGTTAGCTCCTCCTCCGCAGTGTACACCCCACCGACCGGCAGGGAATTCCTCAGTGAGAAAGCAGTAGGAGAAGTAACAGAATAGATTGAAAACAGAACAAAACTCAACTGTAACCAATCAACCAAAGCAAGAACAGGAGTTGTAGAACATGGGAGGGTGCTGTGTCCCCCAATGAAGGCTACGAGAAACAGATTTTACGGTAAGCAACCCAAAAATCCTGTTTTCTCGGTCGCCTTATTGGGGGACACAGAGACCATGGGACGTCCCAAAGCAGTCCCTGGGGTGGGAAAACAAACTTCCATCAGGCCAGCGGACTCACCACCGCAGCCTGCAGAATCCTTCTACCTAGGCTGGCATCCGCCGAAGCGTAGGTGTGGACTTAGTAGAATTTCACAAACGTGAACCGAAGACAAGGTTGCAGCTTTGCAAAGCTGCAGCGCGGAAGCTCTGTGGCGTACCGCCTAGGAGGCACCCACTGCCCGGGTAGAGTGCGCTGTGATCCCTGCAGGAGCCACTCAATGCTTAACCCGGTAGGCCTCCAAAATTGCCAATCTGATCCAGCAAGCAATAGTGGCCTTTGAAGCTGGGTGACCTTTCCGCCACCCATCTGGAATGATGAAAAGACGGTCTTTCGCAAGGAAGTCATCCTAGCTAGATAGACTCTCATCGCCCTGACCAGATCCAGCTTGTTCAAGGACCGCTCCCGAGGATGAGTTGGACTCGGACAGAAGGACGGCAGAACAATATCCTCATTGAGGTGAAAAGAGGACACCACCTTCTGAAGGAAAGAGGGCGGAAGCCGCAGAAGTACCTCATCCTGGTGAAGTACCAAATAAGGAGAGCGGCAAGAAAGCCGCCAATTCCGACAGGCGCCGGATGGAAGTGATGGCCACCAGAAAAGCTACCTTCCAAGAAAGGAGAGAAAGGGAAACATCCCTGAGAGGTTCCAAAGGAGAACCTTGCAGAACCTCAAGAACCAGATTAAGATCCCATGGATCCACGGGCGCTCGGTACGGAGGAGCCGTGTGAGCCATGCCCTGAAGAAAGATTTTGACCTGAGGGCGGGAGGCCGTCTTCTGAAATAAAATGAACAGCGCCGAAACTTGACCCTTCAAAGAACTGAGGGCAAGCCCAGCATCCAGCCCTGCCTGAAGAAACGCCAGAACAGAAGGGAGCGAAAAACACATGGGCGCGATGACATTGGCCTTACACCAAGTGAAATAGGTCTTCCAAGTATAGTAATAAACTTTGGAAGATGATGGCTTTCTGGCTCGGATCATGGAATTAATTACTTGATCGGAGAATCCTGCCCGTTTCAAAACCTTGGTCTCAACAGCCACGCCATTAAAGTGAGCGGCCGAGGATTGGGGTGGCAAATCGTGCCTTGAGACAGCAGATCTGCCCTGTCTGGAAGCTTCCAGGGGGCATCCGCGAGAAGGTTGACAATGTCCGCGAACCAAGACCTTCTGGGCCAATTCTGCGATGAAAATGACTGGAATTCCTTCTGCTTTGATCTTCAACAGCTTGGGAAGAAGAGGCAGGGGAGGGAACAGATAGGGAGTTCAAACTGTGACCAAGGAACGGCCAGAGCGTCGGCGCCCACTGCCAGAGGGTCTCGAGACCTGGAACCAAACTGTGGGACTTTCCTGTTGAGGCGAGACGCCAGCAGGTCTACATCCGGGGTTCCCCATCGACGGCAAAGCAGATGAAACACCTCCGGATGTAGGGACCAATCTCCCGCCGTGAGACCCTCGCGGCTGAGAAAATCGGCGGCCCAGTTGTCTACACCGGGAATGTGTACCGCGGAAATTGTCGGAACGGAAATCTCTGCCCAATGAATAATCTTGGACACTTCTGCCAGGGCTGAGACACTTCGTGTCCCTCCTTGGCGGTTGACATATGCCACCGCTGTGGCATTGTCTGTCTGAATCCGGACAGTCAGCCCCCTGAGGAGCCTCTCCCAGTGGACGTGAGCCAGATGGATCGCTCATATCTCTAGGACGTTGATCGACAGAGCTGATTCCTGAGTCAACCATCGACCCTGAACAGTGTGATTGCGGAACACTGCACCCCAGCCGAGGAGGCTGGCATCCGTTGTTACAATCTGCCAGTGAATGGGAAGAAAAGACCGACCCAAGAGGATGAGAGGTGACGTCAACCATCAGTTGAGTGACCGCTTGACCCGGTATGAAAGTCGAAATGGGTGATCCAGGGAAAGGACAGACCTGTTCCCCCGATACAAGATGGCGTGTTGGAGAGGTCTGGAGTGAAATTGGGCAAAGGGAACCGCCTTTATTGCCGCCACCATCTTTCCCAGGACTTTCATGGTTGTTCGGAGAGATGGAAGTCGTATGATCTGCAACAATCGTACATCCTGCTGCAGTGAGCCAATTTTTTCTTGTGGGAGAAAAACCCTCGATCGCCGAGTGTCGAACAATAGACCCAGAAACACAAGACGTTGTGTCGGGACAAGACAGGGCTTCTTCCTGTAGACGAGCCACCCGAAATTGGACAGGGTGTCGAGGACGATGGTAAGACTTTGGCGAGCTTGATGAAAGGATGGAGCTTTGATCAGAATGTCGTCGAGGTACGGAAAGAGAAGGAGACCTCTGATTCTCAACAAGGCCATCAACGCCGCCATGATCTTTGTAAATACTCTGGGTGCGGTGGCGAGACCGAACGGCAGTGCAACGAACTGGTAATGTTCCTGGCGAATCGCACAACGCAGGAACTTCTGATGCCCGGAGAATATGGGAAGATGTAGATAGGCATCTTGAATGTCTATTGAACACATGAACTCCTGCATCTCCATGGAAGCGATTACCGACCGAAGAGACTCCATTCGGAAGTGACGCAGTCGGACTCTCTAGTTGAGTAACTTGAGGCCCAAGATGGGCGAACTGTCCCGCCTTCTTTCGGTACCACAAACAGGTTTGAATAAAATCCTGTGAAACGTTCTGATTCGGGAACGGGCACAATCACTCCGGAATTGAGGAGAAAAGCGATGGATGCAAAGAACCCCAGAACTAAGGCAGGATCCTTTGGAGGTCGGGAGTCGAAAAAACGATCCCGGGGACAAGAAACTAAGTCTATCTTGTATCCTGATGATACAACTTCCCTGACCCAAGTGTCCTCTACTGAGGCAAGCCAGACGTCTCTGAAGAAAAGGAGTCGACCTCCTAATTGGGAAGGACCCCCGGGGGTCCGTTGATAGACATGCTGATGTGGACCGTCCAGATCTGGACCTGGAGGATCTGACCTGGGAGGAGTGAGATCGCCAGGAAGGAGTGGGTCTGAAAGGCACCTTCTTCCTATCCTGGCATGCCTGCGGTCTCTGTTGGTTAGAGAAGTTCTCTGCCGTA
This sequence comes from Dendrobates tinctorius, assembly GCF_039654945.1. Classification (NCBI taxonomy): domain Eukaryota; kingdom Metazoa; phylum Chordata; class Amphibia; order Anura; family Dendrobatidae; genus Dendrobates; species Dendrobates tinctorius. Next base: position 71,373,978 of record NW_027361703.1, on the reverse strand, counting down.
TTGAAGCGGCGGAAAGACCGAAAGGGCCGAGACTGACGTCTTAGCGGAGGTCTGCGAGGCTTGGACTGAGGGAGGAGGGAACTCGTGCCCCCAGTGGCGTCCTTAATAATCTGGTCCAGCTGGGATCCGAAGAGCCGCGCTCCCTGAAAAGGCAGATTGGAAAGGGACTTTCTTGAAGAGAAATCCACCTGCCAAGCTTTGAGCCAAATTGTACGTCGGACTGCCACCATGTTGCTTGACGCCTGAACTGCGCAGGACGCGGCATCCAAGGAGGCAGAGAGTAGATAATCCCCTGCATGGGAGATCTGGTTGGCCTGATCAGCCAAATGCCCTGGTTGTGCCTTATCTAGGATGCCCTTGCGGAGATCCTCTGCCCAAGTGGCTATGGCCTTCGCTACCCAAGTGAAGTGAAGGCTGGGCTTAGCACCGCTGCAGCCACTTCAAATGCTGACTTTGCTAAAGATTCTATAATTCTATCATTAGAATCTTGTAACGACGTCACACCTGAAATCGGGAGGACCGTGTTGTTAGAAAGTCTGGACACGGGTGCGTCTACCGAGGAGGAAGCAGACCAGTTATCGGTGAGCTCTTTGGCAAACGGATACAGCACGCCGAGGCACTTCCCTCTTTGAAAGCGCCTGGTCGGATTTTCTCTTTCCCTGGTAAGAGTCTTGCCAAACTCAAGAGTGGGAGGAGAAGACCCTGGAAGATGTTTCTGCCCGTCTGAACGAAACCTCCTGATCTGAGGATTTCGCAGGGGAGTCTGAGATTTCGAAGGTGTGGTGAATCGCAGCAATGAGGTTCTGTACTGTAACCTTCATGTCCGCGTCCTGGTCCGAATCCAGCTCTAAAAACGCTTCACCTGACTCGGGTGAGGAGGCACGGGAGGGCGACTGCTGGGAAGGACTATGTGGGGATGTGAGGCCAGGAGAGGATTCCGGCCGGAGATCCTGCCTGGGTCTTTTGCGGCTTCTGCTGGCTGGCTCAGATGGAATGTCTTGCGACCTGCTGGACCCTGCAGAAGTGTCCAGGGGCAACCTATCAAGAACGGCCACTAGGGACTGAGACACTCTGGTGAGGTCTGCCACAGATTGTGAAACAGACGAGGCCCAGCCAGGGATGGGGAATTCGCTTTCACGTGGCACAATAGATGGCTCCTGAACGGGGTCAGGGAAGTCTGCGATTGCAAGAGGGGCATGCGACGAACTGGACTAGAGTGCCCGTGGGGGCCGGCTACGCTCAGACTTAGAGTTAGACATAAAGATGGAACAGAAGGACCCTGAAGAAAAGCCGGAAGGTTGGGGAACAGAAAGGCAGAGGAGGGTGTCAGTCTGCAGTTGCAGAACTACTCACGGTCCGGTGTCCCCCAAAGCGCTGTACCAGGCTTGTGAGAATTGCAGGACCCCAGCAGGGGATAGCTGACATCTGTCTATCGTCTCCGGCTGACAGGCTGCAAAGATGGCGGCAGCCTGAGGTGGATGAAAAAACACGGTTCAGGAGGGCCAAGAAGGGCGGAGTTAGCCAACTGAACTAAAGGAAACCGCCCCTCTTACCCAGCCACAGGCCAAGAGAGGCGGTGGGAGGGCCTAGGAACGGGCGGGAGCGCAGCCGGCCTATGAGTGGGCGGGGGGTGTGGCCGCGACAGGCGCGAAGGCCTAAAATGAAGCCGGGGACTAAATTAGAGACGGCGGCCGCCTGTCAGCAATGGGCGGCGCGGAAGTGCCGCAACGCTGCAGCGGCCACACACAACGAAGATGCCGCCAGAACCGCGCCGGAAGATGAATCCCCCGATGAATACAGGCGGGGGGAGACGAGGCCCGCACCGCAGTCGGGGCCTAGGTGAAATGCGGCGACCGTCGAAGGCGCGGGCCGCATCCTGCAGCGCTGCCTTGGTGCCGCTCCAATGTATCCTTGCGGTGGTTTGCTCCGTGCGCCGCGCCTCTGCTCCAATAAAGGTACCTTCTTTATCCAACGCTGTCTGTTAATCTTTCCCGTGTCTGCGCCTCTTCCGACCGACAGGCTCTGGTGGGCGAGTGGGTGGGAGGCGTTTGGCAAGGACCATCCGTCGCTGGCCCGCATCTGCGCCAAGCTTCTGGTCCGCACGGAGAGCTATGAGGATACTGGGTGGCAGTACACGCCGTACTCATAGTCTCTTTGTGGGAGTACAGTTGTGACTCTTCACACTGTATCCCTCCGGAAACCTGAAAAGGAACGACGCACACTGAGGTAGATAAGGGTCTAATGAGAGACCCGTGTCCACCTCCTACTGACACTAAGCTAAACTGAGGAATTCCCTGCCGGTCGGTGGGGTGTACACTGCGGAGGAGGAGCTAACTTTTTTTGTGCATAGTGTCAGCCTCCTAGTGGCAGCAGCATGCAGCATACACCCATGGTCTCTGTGTCCCCCAATAAGGCGACCGAGAAATAACTTTTTACAACGAACTGTTAGGAACGTTATTTTCTTGTAGCATATTGAACTAGTCGTCTGGTGCATTTATCTTTGTAAAGCTTTCCCATTGTCTCCTTTCTCCTTTTCCATGGGTTGTCTGTGTTGCAATTGGATTGCATCTATCAGCACTTGTGACTTTTTTTATTCAGTTTTATTGTATTTACAGTTGATTTTTACCTTACAAACTAAGTACAAATTGTAATTGCATATTTATCCTTTTTTTTCCAGATGCACAAAAATAATAAATGCGGACTCTGAGGACCCTAAATATATAATTAATGTGAAGCAGTTTGCAAAGTTTGTGGTAGACTTGAGTGACCAGGTTGCTCCTACAGACATAGAAGAAGGAATGAGAGTTGGGTATGTTGTTTTTTTTTCTCTTTATTTACTGAGCAGTTAAAGCTTTATTTTTCTAATTAGTTAAGGCATTAAAAAAGGTCACACATAATCTGGCACAGATTGTTAAATAGCTTTGTAAGGATCAAATATAATCACAAAGCTTACAATAGCAACAATAAACACAATAAAAAACAACTCCTGTGAGATCTGAGCAGATCTCTGGGCAGAGAGAAATTCTGTGTTATTGTGTCTTAAAGTACTGTCACACTTAGCGATGTACCAGCGATCCTGACCAGCGATATGACGCGGTCAGGATCGGTGGTACATCGCTAAGTGGTCGCTAGTGAGCTGCCACTCAGACAGATCTCACCAGCGACATCGCAGGGGCCGGGGGTCGCTACTTATCTGTCACACTAGGCGTTCCTGCGTTCTCCCGCCCGGCTCCACGCTCGTCTCTCCACAGGAAGCGCCGCAGGAAGCTGACGACGAGAAACAGTCCTGGACGTTCTCGCGCAATCAGCGATAACCAGCGGGGGAGCCGGTCGTAGGTAAGTATCACACACAGCGATGTCACTAGCAATATCGCTATAACGTCACAAGTTATAGCGATATTGCTAGCGATATCGCTTGGTGTGACAGGCCCTTTAGATGTGTTGGTTTCATTGTACGCTGCGCTGAGGTTATATTTGAATCCTCGAAAAAATGGATTTAGATTGGACTCCCACAAATCTATAGAGTACAGTGGCGGAAGGACCAAAATACTATGTTCAGGAATTGGGTCTGAATGGCAAATTGACACTTGATTATCTGATATATTGTTCCCTATGTATCTATGTACAGTGTGGACAGAAACAAGTACCAGATCCATATCCCACTGCCTCCAAAGATTGATCCCACAGTGACTATGATGCAGGTAACTTTTTCCTAGGCTAAATATGATACAGCTTGTGTGGGCTCAGCCTCTGGCTTTATTTTACTTTTTATCACACTTTTTATTGCTATACAGTGTCTGTTTTCCTACATAGGTTGAAGAGAAGCCTGATGTTACATATAGTGATGTTGGAGGTTGCAAAGAACAGATTGAAAAATTAAGGGAAGTTGTTGAAACTCCGTTGCTCCATGTAAGTACTTGTATGGTAATTTCTGCTATGTTGCAGTTAACCTAAAACAAATCTGTTAGCTTACTCATAGACAGTGTCCAAGGTATTCTTTCAGTATTCTTAGTTCCCAAATGACATTTTTTTTGTTTTGCCTACTAGGACAGCTGACATGTAGCTGAACATGCTGTTACTATACAGGGTGATGTTATGCTGACAGTCACTTTTAGTCAGTGACTGTTCTAAAATGCTAGTGTGATATTTTGGATACTGTGGGTTTTTGTTTTTTTTTTAATGCTGCACAGTTGTGCTGTGATTTTCAAAATCTTTGCTGCAAAATGTGACGGTAGCCTTAATGTGATCTTCCTGTTTGAGTCTTCATTATACAATTAAGGCCTCATTAACACATTCGTGTTTAAACACATGAAAAAATGGTACCTGTGTCATCAGTGTTTTGGAGCAGTGTGCCATCAGTGTATGGTCTGCTTTTACCATCTGTGTGTCCTCATTGTATTTGACAGATGGATAAATGAATTACAAAGCGTCTCCTGTCTTTTGCAATGGTAAACACAGACCGCACACAGCTCCCATCTAACTGCTGTATGTGTTTTTCACAGACCGATAGAATTTTATTGACAGTTCATCTGTGATACTGGAAAAAAATGGACATGTCTCTCAGTTTTGCATGGAAACACATCATGTTAATCCATGGCAGGAGGTGCGGAGAAGCTGCCACGGACCTACCTGTCCAACAAGTGTACAGCATCGGTCCCTTGTGCTATTATAGGGGTTTTTTTCTCTGAAATGTGGTTTGTGTCAAACATCTGGCTGAGTTCATATAGCCAGGACCTGCTGATCATGGATTTGGCAGCATGTTTCAGGTCCTATTTAAAGGGGTTCTCTGAGAATGAGAGAAAATGGGGTCTCATAGAATTCAAACTGCAGCCCGTCCTAGTCATGTGTCAGGACGGGCTACAGACTGAATACATGCAGCTCCCAAGACCTATGTCTCAACTGACCAGCTGTATGAAGCATACCTCAGTCAGTGGCTGGGAGAATGGCTATGATATGTGAAGAAATAATATCTTTGTCACTGAGCACAAAGGGGGTTATCTTCAGCTCCATCCTCCTCAATATTTTAGTTTCCATTTGGGTGCAGTCAGTCTCTGATAGTACATCATGGGAAGGGGTTGATAATATTCTGTAGCTTTATATTTGCTTCTGAGTTTTTAGAGTAAAGTGCTGTATATGTTGCCCATATTTGGAGCCCAATCTCCAATAGCGCTGCTTTAGTTATATATTGGGTCATATGCCGACAGCTTTCAGTCACTTAGGAACAGCTAGCCTAACCCTCATTATTACTATCGGTTGTGGAGCACTGCAACTTCTTCCTCACACTGAAATGACAACAACTTGAAAAGTTAATTTGCAATTGTTTTACATGAAGCAAGGACATCAGTAGTCAAGGAAATATTACAGGTCCCCCCATGCTATATTATATCTGTTATTTGTGATATGGGACCTGTGATGCACCGTTCACAGGACAAAACCTGAGCACATCCTGACCTGTGTTTAAATAACTGCATTTTCAAGTTGTAGACATATGCCTATTATGCTGTATATCTGTTTCCACAGCCAGAGCGATTTGTTAATCTGGGTATTGAGCCCCCAAAAGGAGTGCTTCTGTTTGGACCTCCAGGAACAGGAAAAACTCTCTGTGCACGTGCAGTTGCTAACAGAACAGACGCCTGCTTCATCAGAGTAATTGGCTCCGAGCTGGTCCAGAAATATGTTGGAGAAGTTAGTTGCTGCTTTTTTTTTTCCTTTGCCATAATTGGATACATTTAGCGAGCCAAGTCAGTATGTTATTTTACTTAGTCTTTTCTATTCTTTTTGTTTCTCCATAGGGTGCACGAATGGTTCGTGAATTGTTTGAGATGGCCCGGACCAAGAAAGCCTGTCTTATATTCTTCGATGAAATTGATGCCATTGGTGGTATGTATTGCCAGTAATCTTATAAGATTGAAACATAACATGCTACGTAAATATGCTTTCTTCCATCTAGGCTTTATTTGAGAGTGACAATCTGGGAAGTAGTGCCTTTTGTCGTTATGACATTAAGAGCAGGTAGTAAGTGATGTGTGTAACTTTTCTCATAAATGAAAAAAAATGAAAATGAAACTATTTAAGAGCCCTGCACTCAGAAAATTAGATGTTTTCCTCATTACTAGTAGCTCAAAGGGCTTGAAAAGCCACAAGACACCCAAAACCTATCCAGTAAAATCCATGCTGTCAAAGCCAAATGGCCTTCCATTCAGGTTATTTGTAAATGACTTTTTCAGGCAGAATCCTTCTAAAAAAAAGTGCTGCAAAAAACAAACATAATGCACAGCAGTGCAAAAATGACATTTCTGTGCATGTTTAATCTTTTGTTACTACTTTTTCACGCTTCAAGATTTGGAAACCATGCAGTGGTTAAAAAAAGAGGCTAGATATAGTTTAAATTACAGAGAAAAATGCCGGCCGCAGAAGCGACGGCAAAATCACCAGCAAAGCCTCTATAGGAAAAAGACAGTTGGCTTTTTTTCTGAAGCAACATTATCTAGGAGAATCTCTGCAGGTCCACCAGTATTTTTACCTCCTTGCGGACATTTGCAGTAATAATACGTCCACGCACCCTGGGCCTATTTTACCAGGGACGTATTATTACTCCATGGCGATCGTGCAGGAACACAGGCTGTGCGTGCGCGATCACTGCCGGGTGTCAGCTGATTCTGACAGCTGACACCCAACACTAAGTGACATGGGCAGTCCTGCACGCTCCTAGCGCTTTAACCCCCTAAATGCTGCGATCGAATACGATCGCAGCATTCCGGGAGCCGGTGGAGCAGTGACAGCCCCTCTGCCCGTGAATCGGTGACCCCCCCCGCGGCGCGATGCGGAGACCCGTGACCCAATGTCATAGTGACGACATCTGGGTCACCAGGGTAGGAAAGTTGATGATCACATTACATGATCGGCAACTTTCTCTTTTAGTGCAGAGCTGACAGTTTGCATAGCATAGGGATGCTGCTGCATCCCCATGCTATACAAGTGATCAGCCTGCAAAAAATGATAGTTCCCTAGTGGAACAAAGTAAAAATAGTTATCTTTTTTTTTTTTTCTAGTAAAAATATTTAATAAAAAAAGATATTGTATCAATAAATGTATGAAAAAAAAATCTAAACAATAAAAGTACTTATATTTGGTATAGCCTCGTCCAGAATGACCTGATCTATAGAACTGTCCCACTAGTTAAACCCATTTAGTGAACACCATAAAAAATAAATAAATAAACAAGGCAAAAAAACCAATGCTTTATCATCATCATTGCCAAACAGAAAGTGGAATAAAACGCGATAAAAAAAGGATATAAATAAATGTGGTACCGCTGAAAACATCAACTTGTCCCGCAAAAAGCAAGCTGCCATACAGCTCCATAGCGATCAAATAATTATTTTTTCTCAAAGTTTTTGTGTAAAAGCACCAAACCATAAAATAATAAATGTGGTATCGCTGTAATCGTACTGACCCGAAGAATAAATCTGCCTGATCAATTTTACCACACGTGGAACGACATAACCCATCCCCACCCCCCTCCACAAAAAAAAATACTGAATTGCTGGGTTTTGTTCATTCTGCCTTCCAAAAATTGCATTCTATTCTAATCAAAAAGTCATGTGTCTGAATGGTACTAATAAAAACTTTAACTCGTCCCGCAAAAAAACAAGCCATCATATGACTCTGTGGACTAAAATATGGATAAATTATAGCTCTCAAAATATGGCAATGAGAAACAATTTTTTGCAATAAAAAGCGACTTTCTCGTTCGCCTTATTGGGGGACACAGAGACCATGGGTGTATGCTGCTGCCACTAGGAGGCTGACACTATGCACAAAAAAAGGTTAGCTCCTCCTCCGCCGTATACACCCCACTGACCGGCAGGAAGTTCCTCAGTTTAGCTTAGTGTCAGTAGGAGGTGGACACGGGTCTTTGATTAGACCCATATCTACCTCGATGTGCGTCGTTTCTTTTCAGGTTTTTCCGGAGGGATACAGTGTGAATAGTCACATCTGTAGTCCCACAAAGAGACTATGAGTACGGCGTGTACTGCCACCCCGTATCCTCATAAGTCTACAGCAGGACCAAGACCCCTAACATGGATGTGGCGTTCCAGATGGTCCTCGCTCCCCGTCTCCCACCCACTCGCCTACCAGAGCCGGTCGGTCGGTTGAGGCGCAGGATACTCTCCTTGAAACAGTACGCTGGATGAAACGGATCAGGAGGGTAAGTATGAGACCTGAGTCCCATTCTCCCCTGCGGGTTCCACGCCAGGCCACTCCATGGATTCTTCGGCAGCGGTCGCTGTGACAGTGCTGCGACGCCTCCGCGTCGCCTCCAGGCGGCCGCTGCAGCTATTTAGGCCCTGGCTGGTTATCGGACAGCGCTTCCCCCCCCCCTCTGCCGGGTCCTAGCTGTCCTCAGTAGCAGCCACCGCGGCGGTTCTGCGACGCCTCCGCGCCGCCCTGTGCTGACAGGCGGCCGCCTCTTCTAATCCAGGCCTCGGCTTCATCTGGGGCCTTGTCCGGCGTCGCGGCCACGCCCCCTTCTCCATTCTCGGGCGGGCTTCCCTCCCGCCCGCTCTAAGCCCGCCCACGGCCTTCTCCCCTCAGGTTGAGCGTCCCGGAGGCGGCGCCGTCCCTCCCACCCTACCATCTTAGCGGGCGGCACCATTTTTATCATCGGCGCCTAGCCCCGCCTACCTCCCTCCTCTGCATCTGCAGGAAAGCGCGCGCTTCCTGCTCGGCTCCTCTCTGGCTGCCGCCATTTTCGCAGCCTGTCAGCCGGACGCTGTTCCCTCAGCCGTGCCCCTGCAAGCCGGACGAACCGTGCATCTCCATTTATTGGAAGCTGCGATAGGACACCGGACCGTGAGTAGCTCTGCATACTGCAGACTGACACCCTCCTCTGCCTCCTGTCCCCCAACCTTCCGGCAAGGCTTCAGTGACTGTCCGTCAGTATGTCTAATTCTAAGTCTGACCGCGCTCGTCCCCCTGCCTCCTCTGGCACCTTAGTCAAGTACTTTGCGTGCTCTTCTTGCAATCGCAAACTTCCCTCAGGTCAGTCCACTCCCCTCTGCCTGGACTGTAGCAATCCAATCCAGCCCGACGCCGCTCAGGAGCCATCCATAGCCCCAGTGGTGAGTGAGCCCCCCATGCCGGGCTGGGCCTCCTCTCTATCACAGTCAGTGGCAGACCTCACCAAGGTGTCTCAGTCCCTAGTAGCCGTTCTGGACAAGTTGCCCTTGGGAGCTTCGGCGGGACCCAGCACGTCTCATCTGAGCCAGCCAGCGGCAGTCGCAAGAGGCCCAGGCAGGACCTCCAGGCGGAGTCCTCCCCTCGTCCTACCTCACCCCATAGTCCCCAGCAGTCTCCCTCTCAGGCCTCCTCTCCCGAGTCAGGCGAAGCGCTTTCGGAATCGGAAGGGGTCTTAGAGCTGGATTCGGACCAGGATGCGAACATGAAGGTTACGGTGCAAAACCTCATTGCCGCGATTCACCATACCTTCGACATCGCTGACGCCCCTGCAAAATCCTCAGATCAGGAGGTTTCGTTCAGACGGGCGGAAACACCATCCAGGGTGTTTCCCTTCCATTCTGAGTTTGGAAAGATTTTTACAAAGGAGAGAGAAGATCCGACCAGACGCTTTCAAAGAGGAAAGCGTCTCGGCGTGCTGTACCCGTTTGCTAAAGAGCTCACGGACAACTGGGCCGCTTCTCCCTCGGTGGACCCTCCCGTGTCCAGACTTTCTAATAATACGGTCCTTCCGCTGTCAGGTGTGGCGTCTCTAAAAGATTCTAATGATAGGATCATAGAATCTCTAGCAAAATCTGCCTTCGAAGCGGCATCAGCAGCGGTATGTCCAGTCTTTGCTTCTTCTTGGGCAGCAAAGGCCATATCCACTTGGGCAGACGACCTTCGGCAGGGCATTCTGGATAAGGCACGACCAGAGCATTTGGCCGATCTCGCCAATCAGATTTCCCATGCGGGGGATTATCTGCTTTCTGCCTCCTTGGATGCCGCATCTTGCGCAGTTCAGGCGTCAAGTAACATCGTGGCAATCCGACGTACAATTTGGCTCAAGGTCTGGCAGGCGGACTTGTCCTCTAAAAAGTCTCTGACCAATCTGCCTTTTCAGGGAGTGCGTCTCTTCGGATCACAATTGGATCAGATTATTAAGGACGCTACCGGAGGTACGAGTTCTCTTCTCCCCTCCAAGCCTCGCAGACCTCCTCCAAGGCGTCAGTTTCGTCCCTTTCGGACTTTCCGCCGTTTCAATACGGCGGAAAACCCTTCCAACCAGCAAAGGCCACAGGCACGTCAGGAAAGAAAGAAGGTTTCCTTCAGGCCCACTCCGTCCTGGCGGTCCCACTCTTCCCAGGGAAGACCGTCTAGATCTGGACGGTCTACATCCGCATGACTACCATCGGTCTCCCGTGGGTCCCTTCCAATTGGGAGGTCGACTTCTTTTCTTCAGCGACGTCTGGCTCGCCTCAGTAGAGGACGCTTGGGTCAGAGAGGTTGTATCAACAGGATACAAAATAGAGTTCATTTCTCTTCCACGGGATCGCTTCTTCCAATCCCGTCCGCCGAGGGATCCGGCCTTGGTCCCGGGGTTCGGTTCGGCCATCGCCTCTCTTCTCAGTTCCGGGGTGATTGTGCCCGTTCCCGAATCGGAACGCTTCACAGGGTTTTATTCAAACCTGTTTGTGGTGCCGAAAAAGGACGGGGCAGTTCGGCCCATTTTGGATCTCAAGTTACTCAACAAGAGAGTTCGCCTTCGCCACTTCCGGATGGAGTCTGTACGCTCGGTAATTGCTTCCATGGAGGAGCAGGAATTCATGGGTTCCATAGACATCCAAGATGCCTATCTACATGTGCCCATATTTCCCGGACATCAGAAGTTCCTGCGGTTTGCGATTCACCACGAACATTACCAGTTCGTCGCGCTTCCTTTCGGGCTCGCCACCGCTCCCAGAGTCTTCACGAAGATTATGGCGGCGTTGATGGCCTTGTTGAGGATCAGAGGTCTCGTTCTTTTTCCGTACCTCGACGATATCCTGATCAAGGCTCCCTCCTTTCAACAGGCCCGCCTAAGTGTGGCGATCGTTCTAGACACCCTGTCCAGTTTTGGGTGGATCGTCAACCGGAAAAAGTCCTGTCTGGTCCCTACTCAACGCCTTGTGTTTCTGGGCCTTCTGTTCGACACTCGTCGGTCAAGGGTATTTCTCCCACAAGACAAGATCCTTTCCCTGCAGCAAGGCGTGCGATCATTACAGATCACACGATTTCCATCCCTCAGGACAGCCATGAGGGTCCTGGGGAAGATGGTGGCGGCGATAGAGGCAGTTCCCTTTGCCCAATTTCACCCCAGGCCACTCCAGCAGGCCATTTTATCCAGGTGGAACAGGTCGGCTCTGTCTCTGGATCGTCCGGTTCGCCTTTCATGCCGGATCAAGCGGTCTCTCAACTGGTGGTTGACGTCTCACCTCATTCTCTTGGGGCGGTCTTTTCTTCCCGTTCACTGGCAGATTGTCACTACGGACGCCAGCCTCATCGGCTGGGGTGCAGTGTTCCGCAATCACACTGTTCAGGGTCGATGGTCGACTCAGGAATCAGCTCTGCAGATCAATGTCCTAGAGATACGAGCGATCCATCTAGCTCTCGTCCACTGGGAAAGGCGCCTCAAGGGCCTGCCTGTCAGGATTCAGACAGACAATGCCACAGCGGTGGCGTATATCAACCGCCAAGGGGGGACACGGAGTGTCTCAGCTCTGGCGGAAGTGTCCAGAATTCTTCAATGGGCAGAGACCTTTGTTCCAACGATTTCCGCGGTTCACATTCCCGGCGTGGACAACTGGGCCGCCGATTTCCTCAGCCGCGAGGGTCTCGCGGCAGGGGAATGGTCCCTACATCCGGAGGTGTTTCATCTGCTCTGCCGTCGGTGGAGAACTCCGGATGTAGACCTCATGGCATCTCGCCTCAACAGGAAAGTCCCACAATTCGTGTCCAGGTCTCGGGACCCTCTGGCAGTGGGCGCCGACGCTCTGGCCGTCCCTTGGTCACAGTTCGAGCTCCCCTACCTGTTCCCTCCTCTGCCTCTTCTTCCCAAGTTGTTGAAGAAAATCAAAGCAGAGGGGATTCCAGTCATCCTCATCGCCCCGAATTGGCCCAGAAGGTCTTGGTTCGTGGACATTGTCAACCTTCTCGCGGACGCCCCCTGGAAGCTTCCCGACAGGGCAGATCTGCTGTCTCAAGGCCCGATTTGCCACCCCAATTCTCGGTCGCTCAATTTAACGGCGTGGCTGTTGAGACCGAGGTTTTGAGACGGGCAGGATTCTCTGATCGGGTGATTCATACCATGATCCGCGCCAGAAAGCCGCCTTCTTCGCCCTCTATTACCGTACTTGGAAAGCCTATTTCTCCTGGTTTGAGACCAATGACATCGCGCCCTTGGTTTTTTCGCTCCCTTCTATTCTGGCGTTTCTGCAGGCAGGGCTGGATGCGGGGCTTGCTCTCAGTTCCTTGAAGGGTCAAGTTTCGGCACTGTCCATTTTATTTCAGAAAACGCTGGCCTCCCGGCCCCAGGTCAAAACCTTCCTCCAGGGTGTGGCTCACACGGTTCCTCCGTACCGAGCGCCCGTGGATCCTTGGGATCTTAATTTGGTTCTTCAGGTTCTGCAGGGTCCTCCTTTTGAACCTCTCAGGGACGTTTCCCTTTCCCTCCTTTCTTGGAAAGTGGCCTTTCTGGTGGCCATTACCTCCATCCGGCGCGTGTCGGAATTAGCAGCACTTTCTTGCCGCTCTCCTTTTTTGGTCCTTCATCAGGACAAGGTAGTTCTGCGGCCTCCGCCCTCTTTTCTTCCGAAGGTGGTATCTTCGTTTCACCTCAATGAGGACATTGTTCTGCCATCCTTCTGCCCGAGCCCAGCTCACCCTCGGGAGCGGTCCTTGAACAAGCTGGACCTAGTCAGGGCATTGAGAGTCTATCTAGCCTGGACGACTTCCTTGCGGAAGTCAGACTCTCTGTTCATCATTCCTGACGGGGCGAGGAAAGGTCACCCAGCCTCAAAGGCCACTATTGCGCGCTGGATCAGATCGGCAATTTTGGAGGCATACCGGGTCAAGCATCGAGTGGCCCCTCCAGGGGTCAGAGCGCACTCTACCCGGGCGGTGGGTGCCTCCTGGGTGGTGCGCCACAGAGCTTCCGCACTGCAGCTTTGCAAGGCTGCAACGTGGTCATCGGTTCACACCTTTGTGAAATTCTACAGGGTCCACACCTACGCTTCGGCGGACGCCAGCCTAGGTAGAAGGATTCTGCAGGCTGCGGTGGCGAGTCCACTGGCCTGATGGAAGTTTGTTTCCCACCCCAGGGACTGCTTTGGGATGTCCCATGGTCTCTGTGTCCCCCAATAAGGCGAACGAGAAAACAGGATTTTTTGGGTTGCTTACCGTAAAATCTGTTTCTCGGAGCCTTCATTGGGGGACACAGCACCCTCCCATGTTCTACAACTCCTGTTCTTATGTTTGTCGGTTTGTTACAGTTGAGTTGTTTGTTCTGTTCTCAATCTATTCTGTTACTTCTCCTACTGCTTTCTCACTAACTGAGGAACTTCCTGCCGGTCGGTGGGGTGTATACGGCGGAGGAGGGGCTAACCTTTTTTTGTGCATAGTGTCAGCCTCCTAGTGGCAGCAGCATACACCCATGGTCTCTGTGTCCCCCAATGAAGGCTCCGAGAAACAGATTTTACGGTAAGCAACCCAAAAAAATCCTGTTTTTAGTGTGTGACAGCAGCCAAACATAAAAACTCGATATAAATCTGGTATTGCTGTAATCACACCGCTCTGAAGAATAAAGTCGCCTAATCATTTATACCGCATGAGGAACGGTATAAAAAATAAAACCAATTCTTCACCTGCTGTTCAGTTGTTCATTCTGCCTCCCAAAGATCACAGTAAGGCTCGGCACACATTTATCCTGTGCTGAGCGCTTGCACCCGGGTTTCCGTGTAAATCTCTGAAATACATGATTCAGACGGAACCTCTGGCAGAAGATTCCCTATATTATTGCGGATGGAGGCCATGTGGACCCCGTAGGACCTGTGATCTGGCGGAGTCTGTCTTTTTAGGATTGCATAAAACTGCTGCCGGCCACAGTTTTGTATACTTCTGAAAAGGACACTACTAAACAGAGGCTAGACAGAGTCCAGAGTAACTCTGCTGCCTCATAACAGTGAATGGATCCCTGGGGGGTTTCATCTGAATCAGGTCACTCAGAGATTTAGATGGAAACCCCAAGATGAGTGGTCAGCGTAGAGCGCCGGATAAATGTGATCCCAAATGTTATGTGAAATGTTCCCAATAAAAGCTTCATCTCAAGCCACAAAATAAAGCAAGTCCCCACTCAGGTCTGTCATCTGTTAATGGAAATCTAAGGGGCTTTCACATTCCTGGTAGCACAAAGGCTCTGGAAAAGAGTAATGGCTCCTCACCCTCCAAAAGAAATTCCTCAAATTCTCTGCTCCTAAATCCAAATGCCCCCCTCCATTCTGAGCCCCACAGTGTACCTAAGCCACATATTGCCTCCATGTTTGGCATTTCAGAAGCGATGAGAACCCGCCTAACTTACGAATGCATTTCTCCAGAAGCACGGGCTGGGCATAACGTACTGGTCACTACAATGGCAGTTTGCAATTTTCACTCGTCAACATTCATTACTGTTTGTTTCTCGAAAATACCCATGAAGTCAAAATTGTCACTACATCTGTAGATAAATTCCCAAAGGACTATAATTTCCAGAAATTGGTCACTTGAGGGGGATTCTGCTCTTCTAGCAATTAGGAGCTCTGTTTATGGTGTCTGCAAACTGTTCTAGAAAAATCTGCGCTCCAGAAGGCAAATAGCTCTCCATTCCTCCCAAGTCTCTCCTTATGGCTAAGTAGTACTGTACAGCCAAATATGGGGTATTGCCACGTTCAGCAGGAATTGTGGGACAAATTTTGGTGCCATTTTTACCCACTACCTGTGTGAAAATGTAAAATCTGAGGCTAAAACATTTGGTGGTAAAAATGTACTTATTTTTCCTTGACTGCCCAATGGTATAAAATTCTGACACACCCATGGTGTCAATATGATCACCACCCCTAGATCAATTCATTTAGAGGTGTAGATTGTAAAATGGGGTCACTTATGGGGGGGGGGGTTCTCCTATTATTCTGGCAACTCATGGGCTCTCCCAATGGGTCATGGCAAACCATAACAGTAAAATCTGGCGCCTCTTGCCTTCTGAGCTTTGCACTGTGCCTAAAAAAAAAAAAAATATTTCCTGATTTACATTTAGGGTATTTGTGCACTCAGGAAAAAATGGACCTCAGTTTGTTGTAAAAAAAATGTCCTATTAGCACTTAGAAAAAATAAAAACTTTGGGCTAAAACATTTTTGTGGTTCAAAATAGGGATTTTTGTGTACTCACTGTAAAATCCTTTTCTCCGAGCCAATCATTGGGGGACACAGACAGTGGGTGTTATGCTGCTCGCCACTAGGAGGACACTAAGTAAACCAGAAAAAAAAGTTAACTTCTCCCCTGCAGTGTACACCCTCTCGCTGGATGAGATTTCTCCAGTTCGGTGAAAAAAGCAGTAGGAGCATAAACAGTCAACAATACCCATAACTATGTCAAAACCTAAGAATGATACAGTGAGCCAATAGGCTAAACAGGGTGGGTGCTGTGTCCCCCAATGATTGGCTCGGAGAAAAGGATTTTATGGTGAGCACACAAAAATCCCTATTTCCCCTACGCCTCATTGGGGGACACAGACAATGGGATGTCCTAAAGCAGTCCCTGGGAGGGGAGCATACATCAGCTAATACCCCATGTACCACTGACTTAACACTGTGGTACTGCTGATTACAGGATGCTTCTGCTGAGAGCTGCATCCCCAGAGGCCTGAGAATGAATTTGGTAATGTTTTGTAAAAGTATGCAGACTGGACCAAGTCGCAGCCTTGCAGACCTGTTCTGCCGAGGCCTGGTGCTGAATGGACCAAGAGGCGCCCACTGAGCGGGTAGAGTGCGCCTTAATCCCTACCGGGACAGGCGCATTCCTGACACAGTAGGATTCTTGAATTGCCAAGCGAATCCACCTGGCTAGCGTTGCTTTTGAAGCGGCTAGACCCTTCCTGTGCCCCTTTGGAAGTATGAACAGGGCATCTGACTTGCGGAAGGGAGCCGTCCGCGAGATGTACCCTAACCACATCCAGGGTGTGGAGGACCTTCTCAATGCGATGGACTGGTGTCGGACAAAAGAAAGGCAAAACAATTTCCTCATTGAGATGGAAAGAGGATACGACTTTGGGCAGGAAGGACGGGGACGTCCTGAGAACTGCCTTTTCCTGATGAAAGTTCAGGAACGGAGGGCGGCAGGACAGGGCTGTAAATTCCGAAACTCGTCTGATGTAATTGCCACTAGAAAGACCACCTTCCAAGAGAGGACTGTCAGTGGCACGTCCTGCAGCAGTTCGTAAGGAGCCTCCTGTAAGGCCCCCGAGAACCAGGTTAAGGTCCTATGACTCCAATGGCCTTCTATAAGGAGGCGCCACATGGGAGACTCACTGAATGAACGTCTTGACCTGAAGTTTGGTGGCAATTTTGTGTTGGAATAGCACTGACAAGGCCGAAATCTGGCCCTTGAGCGACCTAAGCGCGAGGCCTGACTTTAATCCAGATTGAAGGAATTCCAATATGGCCGGAATGGAAAACACCAGAGGGGATCGACCATGATCCTTGCACCATGAAAAGAAGGTTTTCCAGGTGCGGTGATAGATGCGCATGGACACAGGCTTCCCAGCACTAATCATGGTGGAGATCAACATCGTGAGAGAACCCAGCCTGTGCTAAAATCCAGAATTCAAACGGCCACACCGTCAAAGACAGTGCCCGAGTTCTGGTGGTAAATCGGGCCCTGAGAGAGTAGATCCATGCGATCTGGAAGTCGCCAGGGGACGTCGGCGACCAGTTGTATCAGTTCTGCGTACCATGCCCGGCGTGGCCAATCTGGCGTGACTAGGATCACTGGTACTCCCTCTGTTCTGATCTTCTTGATGACCCTTGGAAGCAAGGGAAGAGGGGGGGAGATGTACAGGAGCCGGAACCGGTGCCATGACAGAACTAGTACGTCACGGATCACTCAATCGGGCAATGAATCGAGGAACCTTGTTGTTTAGTTTTGAGGCCATGAGATCCACATCCGGAGTCCCCCAACCATGACAAATCTGCTGAAAGACTTCCGGATGAAGAGACCACTCTCCCAAGGCAAGGCCCTGGCGACTGAGAAAATCTGCCGCCCAATTCTCTACGCCCTGGATGTGGATTGCTGAGATGGGCGAATGGTTGGTCTCGGCCCAATGGAGGATGTGACTCTCTTCGTGCATGGCTATCCTGCTGAGTACCTCCCTGGCGGTTGATATACGCCACAGCCATAGCGTCGGATTGGATCCTGATGGGGTGACCTGCAAGGAGATGGTGGAAACTCCGTTGACCTAGTCTGATCGCACGTATCTCCAAGATGTTGATGGGGAGACGTGACTCTCGAGTTGACCAACGACCCTGTGCTGTGTGCTGACGAAAGACAGCACCCCAGCCCAGAAGACTTGCGTCGGTGGTTACTACCAACCATCTTACTGGGAGAAAAGACCTCCCTTGACTCGGGGAGGACTTCAGTGTCCACCACTTGAGGTCTTGTCTGACCCGCAGGGACAGAAGGAACCAACAGTCCATGGAGAACGGGTTCTTGTCCCAAGCTAACAGCAACGCGTGTTGTAAGGGACGGAGATGGAACTGTGCGAATGGAACTGCTTTTATCTCTGCCGCCATCTTTCCGAGAACTCTCATGCTGAAACAAATGGAGTGAGAAACCGGTTGGGAAAGGGTCCACGCTGCCTGTTGTAAGGCTTGGGTCTTTTCTGGAGGGAGAATGACCAACCCGCAGGAAGTGTCCAAGATCATTCCTAAAATCTGCTGGGCCGGTTTTGGGAAAGACTTTTCAAAGTTTATCTTCTAGTCCAGGCGAGAGTGTATTTACTGTTATATCCACGGATTCCTCGCAGGCTGGAAGAGACAGACCCTTGATGAGCAGGTCGTCCATATACGGTAGCACCACAACTCCCCGAGAGTGGAGAATGGCCATGACAGCCGCCATGACCTTGGTAAAGACCCTGGGGGCGGTAGCGAGTCCAAAGGGCAAGGCAACGAACTGGAAGTGTTCCTCGTGAATTGCAAAACGCAGGAACTGCTGGTGGGACGGGCAGATCGGAATGTGAAGGTAAGCGTCCTTGATGTCAATGGATGCTAGGAACTCGCCCTTTTCCATGGACGCGACAACTGATCGGAGAGATTCCATTCGGAATTGCCGTACCTTGAAAAACTGATTTGACAGTTTGAGATCTGGTATGGGCCGCATCGTCCCGCCCTCCTTTGGCACCACAAAAAGGTTTGAGTAAAACCCCTGTACCTTTCGTGATGAGGGACTGGAATGATGACACCGTCCCCTTGCAGAGCCTGAACAGCCCATAGGAAGGCTCTTGTCTTTTTCTTGGGGGGGGGGGTGTGAGGACCGGAAAAAATGTGTCGGGGGGCGAAAATTCTAGTATCTGGAGGACACCAACTCCCTGACCAACTTGTGAACGACCGCGAGCCAGGTGTGACTGAAGGAAAGTAGACGACCGCCAACTTTGTCGGTGTCCCCTGGATACCGCAACAAGTCATTGTGTAGAAGATCTATGGGGTCTGGCTCCCCTAGATCCAGATGCCCTTGGCCTGGGCTTCCAAGAGCGGTTAGGTCTGGATGATACCTGGGAGCCTCTGTCGCGCGGGGACCGACTTGATCCGGAAGAGAAGGTAGTGGAGGACCAATGGGAATTGTTGCGAAAAGGTCAAGCGCGTCGGCTGTTGGCTCCGAAACGGCCGAACAGCCTTTTGTTGAGGAAGGAATTTACTCTTTACCTTGGTAGTATCAGAAATGAGCTGACCCAGTTTCTCTCCAAAAAGACGAACAGTGTGAAAGGGCAGGGAAGTCAACGATCTTTTAAATGTGGCATCCGCCCGCCAGTCGTGGAGCCATAGGGCTTTTCTAATGGAGATCACATTAGCGGCAGTTTGAGCAGCGCAATTGACATCTAAAGAAGCATCCACTACAAAGTCCGCTGCATGAATTATCTGCCTGGCGACCCTGGTTGCCTCCGGAGGAAGATGGGTACCCTGGAAGGCAGTAATGACTTCTGCCCAAGCGGCCATTGCCTTAGTGACCCAAGTCGCCGTGAAAGATGGAAACAGCGCCGCTCCTGAAGCTTCAAAAACTGAGCGGGCAAGGTATTCTATTTGACGATCGGAGGCGTTTCTGACTGAGAAGCCCTCAGACGGATAGGAGCGTTTTAGAAGTAGGACGATACAGGAGGGTCCACCGAAGGGGACTGTAACCAATCCTTCATTAGGTCTGGAGCAAAAGGGTATTTAGTCTCAGTAGACTTTAGCCCTGTGAACCGCTTATGTGGCCGATCCCTATGTTTCTGGATGGCTGGCAAATAACCTGCGTACACGTTTGATCCTCTTAGGCTGTGTTCACACACAGCGTTTTTTTAGCAGTTTTTACAGCGGTTTTCACTATAAAACCGCTATAAAACCGCTAAAAATAAGCTTCCCAGTCATTTGTATGCATTTTGCACTTTTTGTGCACATTGATGCTTTTTTTTCCGCGCAAAAACAGCATGGCGGTAAAAAACGCAGCATGCTCATTCATTTTGCGGATATTTCCGCGGTTTAGGCTTCTTCCATGCGGTTTGAAACTGCTGCGGAAAAAAAGCATCAAAACCGCGCAAAAAAGCCGCAGAAAAATAGGTGCGTTTTTATGGGAAGGGATTCAGGTTTTTGAGCAGAAATTTTCTGCAACGTGTGCACTTAGCCTTAAATGAGATGGCGTGTGCTGGAGCGGGAATATTTCCCACATCCAACTCCAGAATCCTATTGACTGATTCAGAGAATCAAGCGACTCTTGGTCAGTTGGAGGATTCTGAGGGGCTGACGTGTCAGATTCGAATTCAGAGTCGTGCTCGCTGCGAACAATAGGAGAGGGAGAGCGAGAGACCGAACTCACCGGTGCTGAAGCACAAGCTTGACTAGGGGACACGTCATGGGTCCGCTTTCTAGCCTGACCATCTCTTGAGCGAGTACGGCCCCTGCTGGTGGACTGTTCCCCGCCGTCGCCAGAGCCCTGTTCGGTCCCAGAGGGAGTCTATGGCCTGGGTCAGTGACTCCACCGACCGTGACAGGGACGCAGCCCACTCAGGGGGACTAAACGCAGGAAGCCCCGCAGTAGCGGCGGCGGCGTTGGAGCGCAGGCCGGGTTGCAATCCGTGCATAACGGATTAGTCTGGGCAAGGTAGTCTTGCAAGTGGTGCACACGGTAAAAAATGCAGGGTGCATCTTAGCAGCCCGTTTAGCCTCCTTAGATTGAGACATAGCGCTCCTGAAAGGGTTAAGGGCAGATTCTAGACTGCAGCTGCAGGGAATGTGCCGGGAAGGGGTTAAGCTTTGTTCTGAGGGCAGATGCAGCTTATCTCGGTCCTGTACTGTGTCCCCGGGAGGAATAGCAGTGGCCCTGTGGTGTCACCCGGTATCCGGCAGAGTGCGCGCCTCACAGCCTATTTCCAGAGCAGGCTGAGGTAAATTTCATGGCCCCTGAGACTAGGATTGCGCCTCGTAAGAAACGAGAGGCGCCAAGGGGGGGGGCGCGGCGGCGCTATTCAAATTGCGGCCTAGTAGGCTGGAAAAGCTGGGGACCCCTTTTTTTGGCCTACCCGTGGTAAGGCTACTTTCACACTTGCGTTTTTTTGCGCTGCGCAGCGTGCACAGTGCAAACGCACATAAAAAAACGCATCATGCAATTGTGTCCGGTTTTTTGCAGTTTTTTGCGCTGTAATGCGCACGTCAGCGCACCCATAGACTATAATGGGTGTTTGGGAGAAAAAAATGCATTGTGTGTGCATGCATTTTTTGGGGACAAGTCGGGAGCACAAGAAATGCAACAGGATGCATTTTGTGCGCCCGAGCGCACACTACAAAAAAAGCATGCGCATACAAACGCATGTGTATGCGCACCCATGTGTAGTATAGGGAAAAAAAGCATGCGTTTTTTTTGCGCAAAAAACAGCGCAAAAAAACGCAAGTGTGAAACCAGCCTAAGCGCCGGGGGCAGCGCTTTTTAAATTGCGGCCTAGTAGGCCGGAAAAGCCGGGGACTAAATTTTCGGCCTACCCGCAATAAGCGCCGGGGGGGGGGGGCTGATATAGCAGAGCTGGAGTAGTTCTTAAAGAAATCTCATCCAGCGAGAGGGTGTATACTGCAGGGGAGGAGTTAACTTTTTTTTTATGGTTTACTTAGTGTCCTCCTAGTGGCAAGCAGCATAAGACCCACTGTCTGTGTCCCCCAATGAGGCATAGGAGAAATGTACAGTATATATGTACTCGTGTATAAGCCGAAAAACTGGGAAAACTTATTGACTCATACGATGCTCTGGTATATATATATATATATATATATATATATATATATATATATATATATATATATATATATATATATATATATATATATATAGTCACAATACAGTTACCGTATATACTCGAGTATAAGCCGAACTGGGAAAACTTATTGACTCGAGTATAAGCCTAGGGTGGAAAGTGCAGCAGCTACTGGTAAACTTGAAAAATAGAAATAGATACCAATAAAAGTAAAATTAATTGCGACATCAGTAGGTTAAATGTTTTTGAATATCCATATTGTATCAGGAGCCCCATATAATGCTCCATAGAGTCCAAGATGGCCCCATAAGATGCTTCATACAAAATACACCCCATATAATGCTGCAAAAAGGTTAATGCCCCATATGCTGCCCCATAAAGGTAATGGCTCCATAAGATATTCCATAGATTATGCTCCCATAAAATGCTCCATAGATTATGGCCCATATGCCGCCCCATAAGATACTCCATAGATTATGCCCCCATATGCTGCTCCATAATTTTGCCCCCATATGCTGCTCCATAGTTTATGCCCCCATATGCTGCTCCATAGTTTATGCCCCATATATTGCTGCTGCTGCTGCAAATAAAAAATAAGACATACTCGCCTCTCGTCGCTGGGGGCCCGGTGCCGGTGTCCTGAGCAGGCGGTGACAGGTTCTGGCTCATGACCCCGGCACTGGCGATATTTACCAATCCCCGCTCCATGGCTGCGTGCTGCTCAGTCCTCTCCTCCGCGTCCTGTCAGTGACGTTCAGGCAGAGGGCGCTGCGCACACTAACTACGTCACCGCTCCCTCTGACCTGAACATCAGACAGAGGACGCAGAGGAGGACAGCAGCGTGCAGTGATGGACCCGGGACAGGTGAATTTAGCATATACTTACCCCCTCCTGTCGCTGTCTCTGCAGCCCCCCTGCTTCTCCCGGTCTTGGGCTCCTTCCTTTAGCGGTCACGTGGTACCGCTCATTAAAGTCATAAATATGCGCATATTCATGACTTTAATGAGCGGTACCATGTGACCGCTGAAAGGAGGAGCGTGAGCCCGGGAGAAGTAGGGGGCTGCAGAGACCGCGACAGGGGGGGTAAGTATGACCTGACACCACCGCTCTCCCTCCCCCGCCGACCTCCTGGTATATGACTCGCGTATAAGCCGAGAAAGAGAAAATCTCGGCTTATACGCGAGTATATAAGGTAATTTATTCATTCTTCTCCGCTCAATGGTATAAAATTCTGAGGCACATGTGATGTCAATATGATCACTGCACCGCTAGTATAATTCATTGGAGAGTGTAGTTTGTAAAATTAGTTGACATAGAGGGGGGTTTCTGTCGTTATGGCACCCTCAGACCATTTCAGCAAAATCTGAACTCCAATATTGCGCCTCTTCTTTTGAGCTTTGCACTGTGCCTCAAAAGTAGTATTCACCCACATATGTGTTATCGGCGTAATCAAGAGAAATTGCACAACAAATTGTATGGTGCAATTTCTTCTGTTACCCTTATGAAAATGCAAAATTTGGGATTAAAATAATATCGCTTCATTGGGGGACACAGGTAACCATGGGTGTATGCTGCTGTTGCCAGGAGGCTGACACTATGCAAAAAAGGAAAAGTAGCTCCTCCACGGCAGTATACTCCCACCGACAGGCACCAAGTACCTCAGTTGGTGAAAAAAGCAGTAGAAGGAACAAGAACTCAACAATATGTACCAACCGAACAAGAGGCACGTAGGCCCAAACAACAGTACAATAGACAAATGGGGGTGCTGTGTTCCTCAATGAAGGCTCCAAGAGAGATTTTACGGTGAGTACAAGAAAATCTTTCTTTATCGCTTCATTGGGGACACAGGTAACCATGGGACGTACAAAAGCATTCTCAAGGGTGGGAAAATGAAAAAAGGAAACTCAGAGAAAGGACTTAGGTCGGCCAGTGAGCAACCGCCACCAGCAGTACCTTCCTACCCAAGCCTGCATCGGATGAGGCGTGGGTATGAACCCTGTAGAACTTCGCAAATGTATGTAAGGACGACCAGGTCGCGGCCTTGCAGATTTGTAATGCCGAGGCCTGGTGGCGAACAGCCCAAGAAGCCGCCACGGCCCAGGTGGAGTGGGCTCTCACTCCCGGAGGAGGCAGTTTTTCCTGAACGCGGTAAGCCTCCAGTATCGCCCAACGAATTCAACAAACTTCATAAACACAAATCTTATTAATCTGAATTTACCTTTGAGGAAGAAAGTGTCAGGAGAAAAAAAAACATCTAGACATTGATGGGATTGAAAAAAGCATTCCAAAGTAAAGTGTCAGACTTGAAATAGGGCTCTGTTAGGAGGCTCAAAATGAAGTTTGGCAATATGGCGTTACATCTGACTGATAATATTATGTATTTCCAATCAGTACTTTGTTCGTCTAGCAATATGTAGAAAATTCCAGAACTTGATAAATTCCTGTTTTGTTAGGTGCTCGCTTCGATGATGGAGCAGGGGGTGATAATGAAGTCCAGAGAACTATGCTGGAACTCATCAATCAGTTGGATGGATTTGATCCAAGAGGAAATATTAAAGTATTAATGGCCACAAACAGACCAGATACATTGGACCCTGCCCTCATGCGGCCTGGTAGGCTGGACAGAAAAATTGAATTCAGTTTACCTGATCTTGAGGTAAAGATATGAATTTGAACACTAAATCATAACTTTCTTCATGTTATCTACAGCTTTTGTAATTCAGTGTATTTTACAAGTTTTTCACGGTTTATCTTCTGCATGTTATATATAAGACAGTAACACAGAAGGGTGCGACCAGCATGCTCGTTCACTATTAGATGGGTCAGTTTACTTGACTTGTGTTTCAGCAGCTGGTGTGTTTCCCCTAATTGATCATTCAAAGTTTAATATTGATCAAATCAAAGTTGGAGACCACAGAAGCTACTTGAGACAGAGGCAATAGACAAACTGACATTAGTTTGCAAACAGCATTCTGCAGATTTCTATGTACAAAGATATATAAAAGCTACATAGCGAAAGTTTATTTTTTTCGAAAAACTTAAGTGATTTTTAGCATAAATTTGTACACTTGTACAATGCTAGTTAAAAGTTTAGACATGCCTGTTTATGCAATGGTTTTCCTTGTTCTTATTGGAATGTGCACATTTGAGATTCATGCGGATGGCAGCAAAACATACAGAAAGGAGTAAAAAAAAAAAAACTGGAAACAAACTAGAATGTGATAAATTTTCAGCTCCTACCCCCCCCCCCCCCCCCCCCCACGCACTTTTATTTAGTCGCTCTGTCTTGCAGAGCTGTGTGTATATCATTGACACATCTGCAGGTTCCTGTTAGCTTCCATCTCACAGTCAGTGTGGCAGTAGTGTTGTAATACAGCAGAACTGTGAGAGCTGCAGCCAATTTTTTTATAAGGAGATAACGTTCAAAGTTCAGTTCTACTGCCCTGTGTTAGCTACATGTCTCACACTGGTAAGGACCCCTTGCATTTAAAATTCTCTTAAGACAGATTCTCAGGGAGATCGTGTCTGCCCCATAGTTCTTAACAGCTCTTTTGCTTATTGCAGAGAAATCCATGTTTTTCTTAAGACATCACATCACAGATAACGAGGTATCATTTTATTCAATTTCTTATGACCTTCATGCCCATATAGACGGCTTAGGCGGGTATATCCTACTGACAGATACTACTAATTCATTAAAGGGTATCTGGCAAGTGTTGTGTGCCTCCGTGTGCTTTGCATCAAATCTTGCTTCAATCAGGGATTTCCAGGATAAGGAACACCACATCTCATCATAAATTAGACGTGCTGTGATCTCAGCACACTCTGCCCTCTGTGGTAGAGCAAGGAGAAACTGGAGTAAAAAAAACCTCCAAGGGTATGTGCACACGGTCAGTAATCGGTAGCGCTTTGGACGCAGAACATGTCCACTCCATCTAAAGCGCTGGCGGCTTTTGAACGCAGGTCCGCATGTGTTAATTGAACTGTGCGGAATCACCGCGTCCAACACATTGTACGAGTGACATTTATCTTGCGGAGACTGAGCGTCTCTGCAAGTTAAATAGACATGCTGCGGTCTGGAGACATGCTCCGCATGTCCGTCTCTGCAGGGAATCCGCGTCCAACCCGCAGCGTTAACTGACGTGTGCACCTACCCAAAATTACATTTATGCAAAACTCAAGTTGTGCAAAAATTGTGACTTTTCAAAGCAATCTACTCCAGTATTGCTTTGATGAATCGGGGCCCATGTTTTGCAACCTTTTTAAAAAGTTAGTATCTGAATCCTATATATAAGCAGTAAGCTTTGCCCACTTTTCACTTCTGTTTATTTGCACATTAGTTTTTGTTTTTTAATTCTGTGTAGCAGAACAGTGATAATTTGAGTAAAATGTACCAAAAAAGGTGCAAATACATTCATTAGGCTATGTGCACACACTGCAGATTGGTCTGTGGATTCTTATCTGCGGAACTGCTGGTAAAATGACCTGCGGATTGGCCTGCGGTTTGCCACCTGGACAATGGAATAGGTGGCAAACCGCAGCAGAATCCGCAGAAAGAATTGACATGTCAATTCTTTCTGCGGATTCAAAACCACAGCTTTTCCGAAGTTAAAAATCCGCAGAATGTAAATCCCATAGGATAACATGCTACTGTACACTCTCTACAGAACTGCTGCAGATCCGCAGCGTAACCGCAGCGTGTGCACATAGCCTAAATATTTGGTTTTTTTATAGGTCTTGACTACCTAAAATAGTGTGAAGGCTGCATTATATTGCTACTTTGTCAAAGTGTTTTTTACAGTTGAACTCGAAATCAGCCATTAACTGACTTTTTGGCTATTTGATTAAATACATTTCCTTTTAGTTATATCCTAACTAATGTATTTATTTTTTAAGGGACGAACACATATATTTAAAATTCATGCCCGGTCTATGAGCGTAGAAAGAGATATCCGATTTGAGCTACTGGCACGTCTATGTCCAAACAGCACTGGTAAGTTTTTGTTTTTTTTTACAAGGTAGCTTGGTAATGCTATGTATTCCTAAACACATTAATATAAGTGAAGCACAAAAATATGCCATACTAGGTTTGTGACCTTTTCTTCCTAGGTGCTGAAATCCGCAGTGTGTGTACTGAAGCAGGAATGTTTGCAATTAGAGCACGCCGAAAAGTGGCAACAGAGAAAGATTTCTTGGAGGCCGTAAACAAGGTTATCAAATCGTATGCAAAATTCAGTGCTACGCCTAGATATATGACCTACAACTAAACCTTTTCTGACAATATATTGCCAGATCACAGTTTGTGACCTAGTTAAAAAACTGCGATTTAAATCTTGCCTTTAGACATGTTGTGTAGTTGGAGAGTAATTCAATTTTGTGTTTTTTGTCCAGCATAAGGCATGAGATCGCTTTGTTTAGAGCAATTGTCTTCATTCCTATGTGGAAAAAAGTATGCATGTAAGTGGCTTCCCTTTTTTCCCCAATCTACTTGTTTTGAGCTGCATTGTTATCAGGATGTACTCATTTAAACACACAAGTGTTGCCCCTTTATGTAGCTAGTAGTAGGCGTCTAGAAGCCACTTGCATGCATTTTTTGTGATTCGCAGAGTTTCATAACTCTCTCCTGGATAAAATTAGCAAAAAACAAAAAGCCTTAACATTTAGTTACTCTAAGGTATTACTGCATTTGTTTGAAATAAAATCTGAAATCACTTTTTCTGTTAGAAATGTATACAGTTGACATTGTTTAACATCAATAAAAAGAACGAGAAAACATTTTAAGTTGTCAAATCATTTTATTTTAATTGGAGAAGTTATTTGTCCATATTCTCATCTGAACAAACAGTATCATCTATGAAGGCAAGTTCACTTGTATTTAACATAAAAATATATATCTAGAAAAATAGACTATTGGCAAATAACATAACACTAACATTTTCAAATATTTCCGTAAACACAATATTTAGAACATTTATTAAAACCTCTTTAGCACTTTCAGATGTAAGTAATATTGGCAGCTTGTGAGTGACTGAATTAACTGGTGGCGATTGTAGTCAGTGTTTTTACTTTAAATATAATTAAGAATCTCACTGCCGGTCCATGAGGCTTTTTTTTTTTTTTGTGCTATAAAAACATAGTGAAATTATGTTGTTAAGGATTCGGCCATAATAGTGACAGCACAGGTTGTGAATTAAAGCAACCATTCACCTCCCAAATGAAATGTCTCCCGAAAAAGAGAAAACTTACTCCTATGCTTATATAAGCATAGCTCCCATCTATGTCCGTCTCATTGTCACCCCAGCAGCTGTTTTCTACTTTGTGCTGGACACAGGAGAGTATTTCTTCTGGAAGCAGCACATCTTTGCTGATACACAAGTGTTAGTAAGATATACATTTGTTTCAGGAACGCATGTATTCATTAATATATTTTTCATTTTATCTGAACGTTGATTTAAAAAAAAAAAAAAAAAAAAAAAAAATATTCACCAATATAGAAGTCATATGTCTGTGATGATAGACCTATATCCGAATGTGCATCAGAACCATGTGTGTATGGGAACACATTTTATGTTTGTAGCACAGGATAAAGTAGATGAGAAAAAATTGATACCAGACCTTGGCCCCAAGTCACGTCCTTTTCTGTATTGCAGTATTAGTTGCAGTTTCTGGTGCCAAATTCTTCAAAATGGCACACGTAATTCATACATTTAGCACAAGGTCAAAAATGGTCTGGTTTCTATCTTGAACCATTTTTGTGACCTTTTTGGTGCCAAAATACTGGCATACTCAAAAATATACAACGCTGAGACGGAATTGATTTGCACCATATTTTGATCGGGAGAAAACTGACTACAGCATTAGACAAAAAATTAAAGAATAACCACCAGCAACCACATTAAATTTTGTTTGTGGGAAAACCCCTTTAATTTTAATCAATAGATCTTGGAATAATAACTTCCATAATTGGATGGGTTTTAAAAATAATGTTCCTGTGCTGGGATAATCTTATAAATTTGCCCCTGCTGTGTACTGTGTAATGGCTGTGTCTGACCGTACAGGGACATGGTCTGATCATACCACAGCTCCTGGGCAGGGGGGAAGCAAAAGAGTATACAGATATTACAGAATGGGATCACCGCTGATTCTTTCTTTGAAGTAAAACATTACTTAATAAGAGGCAGGGAAATGTTTTACCTCAGGGAAAGAATCAACTTCGATTTCATTCTGTAATGTCTGTATTCTCTTTTGCTTCCCCCCTGCCCAGGAGATGTGGTATGATCAGACCATGTCCCTGCACAGTCAGACACAGCCATTACACAGTACACAGCAGCGGCACATTTATCAGATTATCTCAGCACAGGAACATTTTTTTTTTTAACACATCCAATTGTGGATGATATTATTCCAAGATCTAGTGACTAAAATTAACTTTGTTCGTGAGAAAACCCCTTTAAGTTGAATTTAAAAGAAAAAAAAAGATGCAGCTAAGCTGTTTAGTGTTGGTTGGATGTACTGGGGTGTCTGTCCTTGTGGGGTGCTCTTAAATAGTGTTGGGCAGCCTATCTGATCTAATAATACTATGGGCGTTATCAATAGGCTGTAACCAGACACACTCCATCACACCTCTGTGTGACTGGCGTCCTATACAAGCCTCATCTGTGTGCATTTTAAATACTAAACCAACAACTGTATGAATAGAGGGCACCACCTAATATGTGGGATCAACTCGTAACATGTGAAAAAACAATCATGTAAGGCCGGGAACACACATGCGAGGAATACAGCCAAGTCTCTTATGTTAATCCGGCACTCGGATCAGAGCGTGGAGCCGCATAGCAATACATGGAACCGCACGCTCCGCTTCTGAGTGCCGGGTATTAACAAGCGAGACTCTGCTGTATTCCTTGCATGTGTGATCCCGGCCTGAAAGGAAGAAAAGGACACATGCTATGTAAACCTATATAGGGCGTACCTGAGGAAGCCACTGTTCGTGGCGACACGAGTCGGCATTTATTCCCTATTTCTTCGTGTCAATCATGACCATGCAGGTTTATAAGGCTCTATGAGGGCATTATTTTATGTCAGGTTCAAACTATCAGGCAATTCATCTGTCTGACTGCAGATTTTCTGCCTTGCAGTGTGGTTGGTTTAACAACACCTCGTTTTTACATGCATATCATTGATTTGAGCTTTACAATACTTCTCTATATCTTGGATTATCCGACATTTATGCATTAAATTTTTTTCCTATTGCCATCTATTGGCTTAATAGTATTAAATGTGTGCACCTAGCACCTTATGTACCATTTATTATATTGGTTTAACACGGTCAGTCTTCTGTATTGAACACTTACGTATTTGCACATTACAGTTGTATTTCTGTATTTAGACCCATTTCCCGCTTTCTGTGGCAGTGTTCAGATTATTACATGTTCTATGCATATTTTCGATCACAGTACAGGTTGTCGTTTCAGTTGGCCACACATGCAAATATTTCCCTTTTATATGTTCCCACTTGTTCTATTTGGTCCAGTTACATGGTTGCTTTGTTAGACGGGGTGAAGCTTTTAGGCTGTGTGCACACGCTGCGGATTGTGGTGCGGATTCATCCGAGCGGATTTTGTAAAATCCGCAGGTGAAACCGCAGGTCAAAAGACCTGCGGTTTTACCTGCGGATTGCTCTGCGGTTTTGCCCAGTGGAGGAGATGGCAAACTGCAGCAGAATCCGCAGAAAGAACTGACATGTCAATTCTTTCTGCTGGATTGAAAACCGCAGATAATCCGCTCGGAAAATTCCGCACTGTCTGCACTGCGGTTTTTGATTCCCATAGGGAATCATGGTACTGTACACCGCAACAAAAACTGCTGCGGGTCCGCAGCGGCCAAATCCGCTGCGGAACCGCAGCAAAATCCGCAGCGTGTGCACACAGCCTTATTGTGCGCTTATGTCAATCCTTGGCTTGTGTTTAATTTTTTTGTTTGCTGTTCATTCCAATAAAATTATATTTTTTTTCATTTATGGTGACCCTTTTTACTAGACAGTCACTCCCTCCATGAATTGGTAGGTGTGTGAGTGGTTTTCATCAGTATTTTGCACCTGTGTTGCATCCTGCTAGTGTGCATATGTGATCTGAGTTGATGTTGGTTAGGCTGTGTCTTTTTCTGTGATGTTTTTTAAAATTTTGTCCTATGTTAGCCGAAAAAAAGGCATAAATACACAAAACTAGACAAAACTAATGCAATGGCAATAATGAATCTGGGCCCTAATAGCTGAAAAAAACCAAACCGTAAAAATAGGGTGAGGACTGATAAAATGTGCGTCTTTACAACCTGCAGTTTATTTAGCCTAATTTAACTGGTTCCCAACCGCCAACGGTAGATAAACGTTGGAGCTTGCTGGGCTTTATGCAGCGCTGACGTTTATCTACTGTCAGCGTTTTTGTGCCCCCCCGGGACCCCCACATACCTTATAATGCGGGGATCCCGGCCACAATGCATGCTGCAACCCCTGACCTCAGAGACCTGATTGGTTCAGGTCTTAATGACGTCAGCGTCACAGCAGCCAATGAGAGATTGCTGGGAAACCTTGTTGTAGCAACGAGCTTTCCCTGGCGATCTGACTCATAGTAATGCTGCTTCTCCTCTGATCTCGCACAGACAGGAGATCAAAGGAGAAACAGCATTACTGTGTGACAAGCGCTGCTGGCAATAGCTGTGCCAGGCAGCGCTCTTGTCACAAAATAAAAAAAAAAAAGGTACTCAGGTTGGGGTTAAGGGTTACTGTGAGAGCTAGGGTTACTGTTAGGTTTAGTGCTATGGTTACAGTTAGGCTAAAGTTAGGGTTACAGTTAGTTGGGGTTCGTTTTACTGTTGGGTTATTAGGCTAAAGTTGGGGTTAGGCTACAGTTAGGTTTGGGGCTAAAGCTTGGGTTAGGATTGAGGCTAAAATTAGGGTTATGGTTGGGATTAGGGATAGGGGTGTGTTGGTGTTAGGTTTGTGGTTAGGGTTATGGTTGAGATTAGAATTGGGGGTTTCCACTGTTTAGGCACATTAGGGGCTCTGCAAACGCAACATGACACTGCAGACCATTCCATCAAAGTCTGCATTTCAAAACCGAGCTCCTTCCCTTCCAAGCTCGGCTATGCGCCCAAACAGTGGTTCCTCCCACATATGGGGTACCAGCATACTCAGGCCAAATTGGACAACAACTTTTGGGGTCCAATTTCTCCTGTTACCCTTGTGAAAATAAAAAATTGGGGGCTAAAAAGATCTTTTTGTGGAAAAAAAGATTTTTTATTTTCACGGCTCTACATTATAAACTTTAAGGAAACACTTGGGGGTTAAAAGTGTTCACCACACATCTAGATAAGTTCCTAGGGTGGTCTAGTTTCCAAAATGGCATCACTTGTGGGGGATTTCCACTGTTTAGGCACATCAAGGGCTCTCTAAATGCGACATGGCGTCCGATCTCAATTCCAGCCAATTCTGCATTCCATTCATTCATGTGAAACACCTGAAGGGTTAATAAACTTCAAGGGGTGCAGTTCTTAGAATGGTGTCACTTTTGGGTATTTTCTGTCATATTGACCCCCCAAACTCACTTCAAATGTGAGGTGGTCCCTAAAAAAAAAAAAATGGTTTTGCAAATTTTGTTGTAAAAATGAGAAATCGCTGGTCAACTTTTAACCCTTAACTTCCTAACGAAGAAAATTTTTTCCAAAATTGTGCAGATGTAAAGTAGACATGTGGGAAATGTTATTTATTAACTATTTTGTGCGATACGACTCTGATTTAAGGGCATAAAAATTAAATGTTTGAAAATTGCAAAATTTGACAAATTTCCATTTTTTTAACAAATAAACGCAAGTCATATCAAAGAAATTTTAGCACTATCATGAAGTACAATATGTCATGAGAAAACACTGTCAGTCACCAGGATCCGATGAAGCGTTCTAGAGTTATGACCTCAAAGTGACAGTGGTCAGATGTGGAAAAAATTGCCCCGATCACGAAGGCAAAAACAGGCTCTGGCACGAGAGGGTCTAATGAAGTATGGTAACTTTTTCTGGTGGTCAACGTGCCACTGTTTGTATCATGTGGAATTTCAGAAGAGTGTAAAGGGTTAGTCTGAAACCTAAAAGTAAATGTAATTTAATAGTTTTTAAAGATTTAATAACCCCAT
This sequence comes from Dendrobates tinctorius, assembly GCF_039654945.1. Lineage (NCBI taxonomy): Eukaryota > Metazoa > Chordata > Amphibia > Anura > Dendrobatidae > Dendrobates > Dendrobates tinctorius. The sequence continues at coordinate 71,341,238 of NW_027361703.1, read as the reverse complement.
ATATACTCATGTATAAGCCCCCCCCCCCCAATTTTGCTACAAAGAAAGGGGAAAATTGACTCGCGTATAAGCCTAGGGTTAATGGTGGTCCAAGAAGATGCTCCATAGATAAAACCCCCATATGCTGCTGCACAAGGGTTAATGCTGCCCCATAAGATGCTCCATAAATACCCCTTATTTGCTGCTGCAATAAAAAAAAAACATACTCACCTCTCCGTCGCTGGGGGGGGGCCAGGTGCTGGTGTCCTGAGCCCCCAGCACCGGCGATATTTACCCGTCCCTGTTCCATCGCCGTCCACCGTTGTGTCTCCAGGGTCTCTGCAGTGACAGAAGAGGGCGCACACTGACTACGTCATCACGCCCTCTGCCGACACAGCGGTGCACGGTGATGGAACCGGGACAGGTGAATATTGCTCTGCCCCCGTCATACTCACCCCCTCCTGGCGCACAGTCTTCTCTGCAGCGGCAGCCCCTGCTTCTCCCTCAGTCGTTTGCTTCCTGCACTCAGCTGGTCACGTGGTACCGCTCATTAAACTCAAATATGCGCATATTCATGCGTTTTATGAGTGGTACCACGTGACCGCTGAACGCAGACTTCAGAGGGAGAAGCACGGGCTGCAGAGATGTGCCAGGAGTTTTGAGAATGGTCTGACACGCCCCCTCCCGGTATATGACTCGCATATAAGCCTAGAGGAGGGGGGGGGGGGACTTTCAGGCCAAAAAAATAGGCTGAAAATCTCAGCTTATACATGGTAAGTGGTGGTAAAATTCCCTAACATTCACTGTATACTGCAACTTATTGTTCTGGGATTCTGAAACGAATCGTCACAGGAAGTGGGTAATACAAGAGGAACCCAAAGTTGCAGCACAGAGTGAATGGTACGGAATTTTACCACCACTTACATTACAAAAGTTATAAGTTTCTAAAGATTTATTAATTGAAATTTACTTTTGGGTTTCAGACTAACCCTTGCTGCAGATTTTAGTCTGCAATACCAGCGAGTTTATACTGCTGAATCTTTCTGCATCAAGTGAATAAGATTTTGTGAAATTTGATTTGCAGAGCTGCTCCTTTTCTAAGCAGATTTTATTTCTAGCCTGGAAAGTCTACTGTATCTACACCATTTTGAAGAAAATAAGTTAAGTTTTCCTAGGCGATGACAGTCAGCTTTTTTGACCTAATTACTTCCAATTATAAATAACACAATATAAAACATTAATACTAGTTCATCCACATTAGATTTCAAAATTTCAGTATGCAACTTTTGTAACATTAACCATTTTGAGGTGACATGAAAGAAAGTAATTGTCAGTTATACATTTTTCTAACCACACATTTTATGGAGACAGGGCAATGGTCCGAACAATGAATGCAATTGTTACCATCCACCTTTCTTGTCTCCCCTTTTTTCCTCAGACTGTAAGCTTGCGAGCAGGACCCTCATTCCACTTGGTATCTGTTATGATCTATGGGGCGGCACGGTGGCTCAGTGGTTAGCGCTGCAGCCTTGCAGCGCTGGGGTCCCAGGTTCGAATCCCACCAAGGACAACATCTGCAAGGAGTTTGTATGTTCTCCCCGTGTTTGCGTGGGTTTCCTCCGGGTACTCCGGTTTCCTCCCACATTCTAAAGACATACTGATAGGGAATTTAGATTGTGAGCCCCATCGGGACAGTGATGATAATGTGTGCAAACTGTAAAGCGCTGTGGAATTTGTTAGCGCTATATAAAAATAAAGATTATTATTATGTGTTTATTGGTATGCTGTAATGTATCGTCTGTGCAAGTCCTCTCTATAATGTGCTACGGAATATGTTGGCGCTATAGAAATAAAATTATGACCACACAATCAAGATTTCAGGGTACCGATGGGTATAAATAGCAAGCCCCCACACTCTGTTAACCATTTATATGATGTAGTCCCTATTGACAGCAGCATGTAAGGGGTTAAACAGATATTGACGGTGCCAACACTGATCATGGCTGATGCAGCAAGTTGTCAGCTCTAGGGTACAGCCGACAGCTGTTGGATTGTCACCTGTATGGGGATGGTATTCTATATCTCAGGTGAGTAAAAAGACATTTGCGGTCATTAAGGGGTTAAAGAGCCTTGGAAATTAACTAGGAATATTGGCCAAACCAGACAACCTTTCCCTCTAGATGGCACTAAAGTCAGTGTCCTCGCTCTGGAGGAGAGAGATTCTGTGTACTTTTTCTCTTGGATCCCCATAAAGAAATAAATCATGTAGAATGTATTCCTTTTATGTAACAATAAATGTTATATTAGTGTGTATTATACATTAATAATTGGCCACAGCGCTATGAAAGAATCAATCCTAGGCACATATTTCTGAACAGTTGTCTATTAACTGTGTCCAAAATATGTTTTCAAGGCATGAGCTTCAATAGTATTTTCCCATCATAAATTCCCATTACCTACAGTGTACATTGGTAAAACCTACATTTTCTACGCACTACGGCTACATGTAACATAAGGCTCTGTTCACATGTCCAGTAGTTTTTGGGATCATAAAAGCAAACAAAAGGTATACACATTCATTTCTGTGGAACTGAAATTGTCATGGATGAAATAACGGACCATCAGAGACTCCTCTAGTAAGAACGGATCATTTAGAAATGTAACAAAAAGATGCAAAACGGAAAACAACTGGGCATGTAAAACAACCTGTCACTATTATTAGGGTGTGTGCTCACGCTGCGGATTGCTCTGCGGAATTTTCCGCGCAGATTTGAGAAAAACCGCAGGTCAAAAGACCTGCAGTTTTTGTGCGGTTTTCCCCTGCGGTTTGCCACCTGTCATGGAGCAGAATCCGCACAAAGAAGTGACATGCTGCGGATGTGAAACCGCAGCAAATCCGTGCGGAAAATTCTGCACAGTGTGCACTGCGAATTTCATTTTCCATAGGCTAAAAGGGTACTGTACAACGCAGCAGAAACTGGAAACTGCTGCACACACCCTTAACGTGTAACTATTTGGCAGTTTTGCTGAGTAATGGAGAAATTGTTGTAAGATCGTCAGAATCCTTAATTAGATGTATTTTCTATTGTGAACATATGGTTGTTTATAAAAGTTGTTAAAATTGTCATCAAGATATTTTACTGAAAACAGGTTGAAGTAGTGCCCACCCTCTCATTTGAGGCTTTTTTTTTTAAGGGAAACAGTCGCTTTATGCTGTCCTTTCTGCAGTCAATAGCGACAAACCCACCCGCCTGCCCGTCCCTAAAGGTCCATTTACTATTAACGATACTCATCGATTATTTCTGCCAGTATAAAAATAATTGTTAGCTGCTTTTTCTTAAACTAGCTTGTGCTGCTAACAATATACATGGTGTCTCCATACTACAGTTTGTGTTGGGCCCTGTGAATGAGTACTGTGCCGCTTTGATGTAGCCTAGGTAAATCCTTCTGTAGTACTGTTACGGTGTGCCGCCAGCAATGCATTAATGAAATACCACAGATTGCAAGCTTTCTTACTATGGAAAGTGGTAGTGAGAAAGCGATCAGTGGCCATGACACTGGAGAACTTGAATCCTGAATATATCAGACTCTCACATTGCACCTATTATGGCTTTTTCACACGTACGTATTATATGGACTCTTTGTAACAAGTGTGCACATGGCTGATTTTCCACACAGACCAACTTTCTGCAAAGAAGAAAAATTTGCACCATGTATTATTCTGGTCCAATTTACAGACCAGACTAGTGCATGTAAATAACAGGCAGCACCTGAACTAAGAGCACATTGACGCAATCGCGTACACAATTTGTGGGCATTACTGGCCGGAGATTCAGTAGAGCTGACTGAACTTGACCTTAAACAGAGTTCCACAAAACGACTGCATCTTCACACACGTGACAAAACGGCAGCACAAAAAGGTTGAAAGATCCAAATATGGTGGACTTCAGTCTGTAGATCCAAGCCTCCAGCAAGTGGAAAGCGCAATAGAGGTGGTCACATGGCACTCCATAAGCGAGTCAGTTAAAGGGAAGCGGTCACTAGATATATCCTGCTCACACCACAGGAAGGATGCAGCAGAGAAGTTGCATGATTGCAGCCAGGTCTATTTTACTTTGGAATGCTGCAGCATACATAGTTTTAAGGGAATGTGTAGTGCTTTTTACATTATATAATTAATTTTTAAAACAAAATGGCATGTACTTTAACATGTATTTACTTATTCATTTTTTTTTCTGCAGCCGCTAAGGGCTGCCATTTTTATTTGTTGATATGTAAGTGTTTGCGCATGACACTTACACACTGAAAATACAGCAGCTCCTGGGCACAGCAGAGTGCGGTCTGTGTCCGACTACATCTCCTACACTGTTGCTGCCTCAGCTGTGAACTGCTCCGCTGAGGCCTGTATCTAATCCTAGTCTGTGACACAACAAGCAGTATCAACAGAAATGGCGCTGCCAGTCATCCTCGGACGCTGTCCACGTCACCATCACAATGGCTTTGACCTGTGATTCCTAACTACATTCTCCGTTATCCTTTTGCAAACGCCCGTAAGGAAGGAGTGAGCCGACTTTTACTGCAGTCATAAAGCAAGCTAGCAGTACATTAGATTTTCATGGCAAATTTCAGTAGCTGCTCCACCTAGCGTTTAAAAGTTGCAAATATCCAATGTTTACATTATTTTTCATATTTTATACCATTAAAAAAAGGTTGCTTTTTTTTAGAACACATTAATAATTTACATTTTATCAATTGCTGAAATTTGTTTTGATTACGCATTCCCTGTAAGAAGCTGGCTGCAGACTCTTGGGTAGAGACCAGACTAGTCTGATGTAGTCCCCGGCTGTTTTTTCCTCCTCCCGACTCCAGTTGATTGACGGGACTCTCACATATGTGTACAAGGGGTCATACCTGTCAATCAACTGGAACAAGATGGAGAAGCCGGACAAGGGCGGCACTGGACGTAGTCCTATAAGGATCATTATTACAATTTTTTTTTTTTTTTATGATGAGATGAGGATTACTGTCTATAATTTAAAGATATGTTGCTTGCTTTAGCTACCATATTCCTGCACCTCTTACATTCAAAATCATAGTGATCAGTAAACGGCTAGCTTAAAAAGATGACATGGAACACGCAAACTAAAGAAGCATTGTAAAAATAAATTGCAGCATTAACAACTAGCAGCTAAAGCTAAAAGGCCCATGTTGTCCCTTTTTGGGAGGCCCTTCAGAATATCAATCATCAATATTCTCTCTAAAGGTCCTACTGCCAAATTAACTTCATAGAAATAAAAGTAAAAAAGTTATCTTAAATATCATCTAAATAGACAATAGTTGTCGGTAGTATATGTTATTTGTACCAAGTCACGTGCTCTAGAGCATTTCTCCTTTATCCACATCTGACAAGGTCTTGTGCTAAATATTCACATATAATGCCACAAGCCAATAAGATGCACTTTTGTTTTTTTTGGTGGGGGATGGATGGTCTTTACATTATTGATCCAGCAACCCATATATGTTCCCAGAGGAGGAGCGTTAAACATGTACACACAGATTCGGCTAGGTTTACATGTAGCAGATTTGTAATAAGCAAATAAATACACAATGTTCGCCGTGGATTAGCCACAGGTTCATTCTATGGCAATAGAAAACATTTTGTGGCTTTCACATCCGCTTCAGGTTCTTTATTCCATGCAGATATTTTCCCAACTTCACATCCATTGCTAGCAAATTCTGTCAATCATAGGAGAAAAAAAATCTGCAAAATCCGCTTTATTCTAGGATTCAGTCACTAATGTGACCCCCTGGCATGTATGTATGGCGTATCAGCGACTTTATCAATGGATTTCTCATTCTTACAGCAACTTGTGTTACACTGGTACAAATTTGACTAAGATAAAGCCATAAATGTGAATTGATAGTACAGCCAAGTATAAAAAGAGGAAATCATTTTTATAGCATACACTAATTCACACATTGAGATCACAATGCAGCCAAAAAAAATTGCAAGCCTCACGCTCATGTAATAAATTAATACTACTGCTTTGCATATAATTCCTCTTTTTATACTTGACTGTACTATCAATGCACATTTAAATTAAAAGGAGCTTTCTGGATATTATCTCTTCCTCCGCCTCGGCTTCAATAATTAACTCACCCTCCCCAGGCCCAGCATTGTGACGCCTAGACTGCTGACACCAGTCACCAGCTATGCTAAGCAGCCAGTCACCACTGCATCCTGTCAGCTAAGACCTGTTTCACACTTCAGTTTTTTTCCATCAGTCAAGATCCGCCGTTTTCCTAAAAAAACGGATCCGCCATTTTGTTTGGCGGATCCGTTTTTTTCCCATTGACTTGCATTACTGGCGGATCTTGACGGATGGCCAACCGTCGGATCCGTTTTTTTGCGGATCCGCCAATTTTGTGGCGTCCGCCGACATGCCCTGACGGAGCTTGTAACATTTTTTTGGCTGAAGGATCCGCATTTTTGTACTGCGCATGCCCGGAGGAATGAATTTAACCCTGAAATCATTTCTGGCGGCCGGTAAAAAAATCTCTCTCTCGTCCCCGGACTGCGGTTCCTTTAAAATTCTTCAGCCAACGGATCCGTCAAAAAAACGGTCCGCTGTCATCCGTTAACTTCAGTTACCAACGGATCCGCTTTCCGCCATTTTGGTAGATTTGAACTGACTAGAAAAAACTGAAGTGTGAAACAGGCCTAAGACTGAGGCAGTGGAGGCCGACGAGGAGGGAAAACCACATATCCCTTTAGGAGTAGCCCAACATATTCAATTTTAAAATACGTTTGCAATATAAAATATATATATATATATATATATATATATATATATATATATATATATATATATCTATATATATATATATATCTCTATATGTTCACTGTCTACAAATCAAACAACTTCATTTCCACTAAGTATTTACACAATAAAAGCATTTCCCCATAATGCTGATCACCTAAATTTGGTTTATCTGCATATATTACAAAAACAACTGCCCAGTAACAAACCATATACTCATAATCCCTAGCATATGTAACAGGCACACATCAATACATACAGCTTACAAGTTTTTTTTTTTCCCCCAACATTATTTTCAGCCACATGAATACATTCTTATTTCCAAAGCGGTAACACAAATACGGAAAAAGTGTCCGGTTTTGGTGAGAAGAGTCACAGTCACGCGGTTTTAAGGCTTGTGTCATTTTTTTCTAAATTATCAATTAGCAGTAGATCTTGGGATACATTTCTACTAATAAAAAAAGCCACTTCAGAGCCAAAAATATAGTACAACAATATATCACATAATTGTAATTACCCAGTTAAGGATGTGCAGTATTAACCACCGCTGTACAACAGAAATAGCATGGGCATACCAGAGTTTAGTCTGGGAATATAGGTGGGAGATTAGATTGTCATCAGATGCCACTGCAAATTTCAGAATTTACCAATAAATTAGCAAGATTTCCAAAAAATGTTTACAGCCACTATTCAGAGTGTTAGCACAGAGAACGCCCTGTATTCTGGTCTTAATAAATCCCCAGCCATTCTGATACCCGATATTGACCATCTAGCTTTTAGTTTCCACTTTCATGAAAAAACTTATGCAAATTCTCTCATCAGAGATGAAGAGGACAATTTGCACATTTATTTCCAGAGGAGCATTGCAAGGCTTTAAAAGTCTCCTCACCTTGGTATGTCAGGCTTGACATGTCACTCTCCGCAAGGAGAAACGTTGGATCCACGTCAAAGCTTAGAAATGCAGCCTTCCCTTCTTCACCAAGGCGGCAAGCAGGTTACTTGGTTGAAGCCGCATAAAACACATTTACACAAACAGGTAAATGAATTTCCTCTTGTGTAAATAAAACCAGTAACTATGACTGTGGGAAACTATTATATAATCTGTTGGGGACTTCTAAGTTCACAGAGGTCCTATTTTCAGGACTCATCTGGAGGACACTGTGGACAGTGGTTACAAAGAGCATGTCTTGTGACTTGTCCTAAGGGTACCGTTACACCTAGCGATGCACCAGCGATCCCGACTAGCGATATGACGTGGTCAGGATCGCTAGTGCATCGCTAGGTGGTCGCTAGTGAGCTGCCACACAGGCAGATCTCACCAGCGACATCGCTGGGGACGGGGATCGCTACTTACCTGTCACACCAGGCGATCCTGCGTCCTCCCACCCGGCTCCACGCGTCGCTCATCATCACAGCAGGAAGCGCCGCAGAAAGTGACCGACGAGGAATGGTCCAGGAGCTTCTCGCGCGATCAGCGATTACCAGCGGGGGAGCCGGTCGGAGGTAAGTATCACATGCAGCGATATCGCTAGCAATATCGCTGCAATGTCACAAAATCGGTGACTTTACAGCGATATTGCTAGCGATATCGCAGTGTGTAACGGGGGCTTTACCCACATTACACAGACCACCTTTTCATTGGGATGGCCACTGTGTAAAGCTTTATTTCCACGTTAATGGTGCTGCAGGGAAGCTGAACACCAAGTACTGGATTTTCCATAGGTCCCAGTAGGGGGACTTTAGAATTATCAAACTATTTTTCTGACAAAAGGGGCCATCCCTTAGTGGAATAATGTAGAATGTAAAAAAACAACTATCATGACATAAATAAGTTGGACCTTCATCTATGTAATATAATATTGAAATAGGACTGACCTGTTCATCTGTTTAGCAAATCTGTGCAACTTTGGAGGAAGACTATGCTCCCACAAGGGACAGAGCACTCAAGGCTCAGTGAACACAGTGGAATGAACCTATATAACTAGAATTAACAGGCTGTGTCACAGAGGTAGAATCCAATTACAATGTAGTATTACATTATGGGACATATATTTTGGTAAAAAGAAATCTGTAATAAGGAGTATGTAGCTCCTGCCATTACTGTACTAGGCTTAGTGAAGTGCAGGTAAGGCCACGCATGGATGATTGCTGTAGCTAGCACACTCTGGGATCTGCCAGAAAAGAGGATCAGAATGGTGCTCAAACATATAATTAGGAATCCCCCTTTAAGATCTAGAGGACCCCAACTTCCTGAGCTACACTCAACCTCCCTGTAGTTTCCCATGTCACCTACAGAGATAAAGTATTGAAGTGCTCTGAGGCATAAAACATTAATGCTAAAAAAAAAAATAAGTTATCTGAACTACCTTGATAGCTAAATAACTTTTTTGCAATTATAAGATTAATTTTTAATTAGAGTTTTCTGCCGGGTTAAAAAGAGTGAAACTATATACGTCATCATTATCAACATCAATAATTAAGAAATCACTTTTAATGATGGAATAACATTTCATAAGCGTCTGTTCACAAGATCGATTGCTCTGACATCCAGTATAGTGAAGCATGGTGCTCTACTATCTCCATTAAAGAGACACCAGAAACCAGACAGGACTCATCACAAAACAACCGAGACAGTCAGAACAGATTCGCCACAGCGCTTGTTAAAATAAGACCATGCCAGTGTGAACAGATCCTTACATTACACCATTATTAAAAAGATTTACCCTATTTAGAAAAAAGCAGGGGGTATTTTATATTCTCAAGTATAGAATTATCAGGTTTCATTAAACTTTTAGCAGCTCCCAGTGGAGTTGGGGTTGTATTAAAAAGGCAGCTCATGTGTTAAAGGTATTTCTGCTATTTAAGAGTTTTTGTCCCCTCTCCCGAAAGCCCTTGACTTGAATCACATGTAGTACCAGAGGCACAGTACAGAACATTAAAAATAGGACATATGCTTTGAAAACAAATTAAAAGAGAAAGAACAAGGTGATTTCCACACCCACCATCGAAGCCTATCCTCTAATGTTAGAGTCCCTATTCTTACACAGTTTTTCTGTGTATATTCCATGGTGTGTAAGATTGAGCGATCAGCCCTTCGGATACAGCTATGAGGCTAATAGCACTAACGGATAGAGGGAGGTAGGAGATACAACGTCTTATTCTAGCTCAATTCTGAACATGTGGATTAAAATCTGAGGCAACATCTAAAAAGGATTATTGCACCATTCTCCTTTGTGAAAGGAAAGCTTAGATCTGACTTTGAGTGTCGGAGCTGAGGACTTGCTCTTCAGAGGAGGCAAGAGCCCATGAGGACGCTCTAAACCTGCAGTGGATCACAGCATCATGTATACTGAGGAACAGAATATCTCTTCTTATAGATTTATCAAAGAAATTCAACCTGGTCAAATCTTGAACAACCAGTCCTGTGACAGAAGCAGAAAAGCACAGAAGATTACTTTACTTGCATACACAGCCAGCATGAATTCTACAGGGACACAAGCTTATAGTAACTGTTTCCATTGTTCTGAACTCTCAAACAATGGCACGGTGTATGAATCTGTCTGGGGACATTCATCTACACCGACACACACCAGCACCCATGGAGATAAACCTGTATGACTGCATGAGGGACAATTTTTTAGCAAGAGAAATCCAGCTCAACGAACTTGTGAACATCGATGCGTTTCAGGTGGCTTCGCACCCTTGTTCATGATTAAGGGTGCATAGCCACCTGAAAATGCATCAGTGTCGCATTTCATATATTCCTGTTTAAGTTGAGGTGCCTTTGATATGGTTCTCCTAATGCAGACTACATTTCCCATGATGTCAGAGAATCATCACATTGGTCTTTCTTCCGATGCTGTCCACCAATGTGCGCATCAGAGTCTCAGTGCATGCTGTGTGATGTGTACAGAGCAGAGTCTCAATGCATCCTGTGTGATGTGTACAGAGTAGAGTCTCAGTGCATCCTGAGTGAAGTGTACAGAGTAGAGTCTCAATGCATCCTGTGTGATGTGTACAGAGCAGAGTCTGCATCCTCTGTGATGTTTACAGAGCAGAGTCTCTGCATCCTGTGTGAGGTGTAGAGAGCAGAGTCTCAGTGCATCCTGTGTGAGGTGTACAGAGCGAAGTCTCAGTGCATGCTGTTTGGTGTGTACAGAGCAGAGTCTCAGTGCATCCTGTGTGATGTGTACAGGGCAAAGTCTCAGTGCATGCTGTGTACAGAGCAGAGTCTCAGTATATGCTGTGTGATGTATACAGCAGAGCCTCAGTGCATCCTGTGTGATATATACAGCAGAGTCTCAGTGCATCCTGTGTGTACAGAGCAGAGTCTCTGCATCCTCTGTGATGTGTACAGAGCAGAGTCTCTGCATCCTAGGTGAGGTGTAGAGAGCAGAGTCTCAGTGCATCCTGTGTGAGGTGCACAGAGCGGAGTCTCAGTGCATGAGGTGTGTGAGGTGTACAGAGCAGGGTCTCAGTGCATACTGTGTGAGGTGTACACAGCAGAGTCTCTGTGCATTCTGTGTGATGTATACAGCAGAATCTCAGTGAATGCTATGTAATGTATACAGCAGAGCCTCAGTGCATCCTGTGTGATATATACAGCAGAGTCTCAGTGCATCCTGTGTGAGGAGTAAAGAGCAGAGTCTCAATGCATCCTGTGGGATGTATACAGAAGATACTCAGTGCATCCTGTGTGAGGTGTAGAGAGCAGAGTCTCAGTGCATCCTGTGTGAGGTGTACAGAGCGGAGTCTCAGTGCATCCTGTGTGAGGTGTACAGAGCGGAGTCTCAGTGCATGCTGTGTGTGAGGTGTACAGAGCAGGGTCTCAGTGCATACTGTGTGAGGTGTACACTGCAGAGTCTCTGTGCATTCTGTGTGATGTATACAGCAGAATCTCAGTGAATTCTATGTAAGGTATACAGCAGAGCCTCAGTGCATCCTGTGTGATATATACAGCAGAGTCTCAGTGCATCCTGTGTGAGGTGTAAAGAGCAGAGTCTCAATGCATCCTGTGGGATGTATACAGAAGATACTCAGTGCATCCTGTGTGAGGTGTAAAGAGCAGAATCTCAATGTATCCTGTGTTAGGTGTACAGCAGCGTCTCAGTGCATCCTGTGTATTGTGTATACAGCAGAGTCTCAGTGCATCCTATGTGATGTTTACAGCAGAGTCTCACTGTCTGCTTCACATCATGTGACCACACTGAGGAGTACTTAAAGGGGTTTTTCCTATGAAAAAAGTTAATTTTAATCAACAGATCGTGGAATAATGATAAGTTCTTCAATTGGATGTGTTCAAAAAATATTCCTGTTCTGAGATAATCTTATAAATGTGCCCCTGCTGTGTACTGTGTAATGGCTGTGTCTTACCGTACAGTAACATGACGTGATCATACCACAGCTCCTTGGCACGGGGAGAAGCAAATGATTTTTTATTTGAGGTAAAACATTGTTTAAAAACAGGGAAATTATTTACCTCACAAAAATAACCAGCTGTGATCCCCTGCTGTCCTGTCTGTATACTTTTTTGCTTTCCCCCCTGCCCAGGAGCTGTGGTATGATCAGACCAAGTTCCTGCACGGTCAGATACAGCCAATACACAGTACACAGCAGGGGCACATTTACAACATTTTATTTAACACAGCCAATTGTCGATATTATTATTATTCCAAAATCTATTGATTAAAATCAACTTTTGTTTGTGGGAAAACCTCTTTAACAGTGACTCAGGTGTTGAGCATGCCACTAACTTCGTCTTTAGGACTGAAAGAAAATATACTAGTATATTACTGTCCAGTTCTAGTCAGCTCTATACACAATGAATGGAGCAGTACAGCACATGCTTGACCACCACTAGTTTTCAACTGCTCAACATAGTTGTGTAATGCAGAAGAAAGGGGTAGAGTCGCATCTTGGCACTCCTGTTAGCAGTAGGCAGATGTGTGTCACCTATGCTGTAGATAACTGGTAAATTACTACCTTAGGAAAACCACTTTAATACAACTAATCTCAGGATAAAGAAATCATATCAAAATGATTTCATCATTTATGTGTGACTTATTGGGTAAAAAATAGACCACCACTAAATACAGGCAAGCATAAAAACTGGCACAAAACGTATGTATGTACTCAGAAATGATTGTGATCCATAGCTTACCATTACAACCAGATAAGAAAAGATCAACACCAATTTCCTTGTACTCTTCAATTATCTGCAGAACAGAGGACAAGACAGATAAACACAATATTAGGAAAGGAAACACGGGAATGTCGGGACAGTATTGTTTCAGCAGCAGAAAAAATATTTCCGTAAAAACATTACAAAATGCACTGCTTACAAGCTGCAATCGACAATATAAGTAGTTGATTGGCACTCAACAGTCTCAAGAAAACTCCAAATTTATCAGACCCGCAAATAAGCGAGTGTCCTGTATCCTGAGATCCCCACTGATTGCCCCAAAGTCTTCCTAGAAGTGCACAGTTTGGGAGAAAGGAATATAAAACTATCTGAGTACATACGCCAGTGGAGTGTGGATTCAATAAACGGCATAGGCCATAAAGTCTATAGCACATAAAAAAAATTTTCCGATAGCACAATTTCCACTGTAAACCCATATGCACTATTTGGATTAAAGGGATAATCATTCCAATTTTGAAAATTGCTAATTTTTAGAATTTTGTTGTCAAATTTCTGATATTTTTATAAATAAACACAAAACATATAAACCTAAACTTGACATGATCATAAAATATAATGTGTCGTGAAAAAGCAATCTCAAAATCACTGGGATATGCTGAAATATTCCAGAGTTATTGTCGCGTAGTGAAACATGGTTAATAGCATACCCAGTTGGCATGTTAATGCTAAGGAAAGAACCACCCAGTGGTGAGTCTCCCTTAAAACAAGCCACACCAACTGCAAATAACATAGGAGAACCAGAGAAAGAGTACAAGGTGATAATAGTATAAAAATGGTATATCAATTTTATTAAATAGAAAAACACATATGAAACATCACACAATAGGGTAACCATGGTGCACCAAGACATTACAGGCAGGACAGGGAAAGGCACCCCTGCATACATGCCACCGTTAGCTATGAAAGTGGCCAATAGGTATGGACAGTACCACTGGCGGTCTGATAAAAGAATTTCCACCATAAACGCCAAAAAAGATAGAGAGGCTTACCAAGGTAGTAGGGGCATGAGAGAGGTGATCCCAGGGCCGAATATATGTTTCATATATGTGTTTTTCTATTTAATAAAATTGATATACCATTTTTATACTATTATCACCTTGTACTTCTTCTTTCTCTGGTTCCCTGTAAAGTGAAACATGTAGGATTTGAAAGATTTCACTTGGTCACTAAGATTGAGATACAATGCCCACAGTCATGTAATTCAAATGGCAGCCTCTTCTCGTCACGTATCAGGATGGATTGTAGTCTGAGCCTGAGACCTGTGTCTCAATATATTGTAAACACATGTACCTCCATGAACCGAGGAGAAGGGCTGTGACATGAGATGAACTATATCTTCTTGTCTGAAAGAACACAGAGGACTGAGGTTGGAGGAAAAAAAACACCTTGGTACTTAGTCAGCCGAGGAGATTTGTTTCTTCTCCTGTCACAGACTTCTCTGGCAACTCAGGTATGTGTGGTTAGGATGTAGCTTTTCTGTCAGTTAATATACAGGTCTCAGGAGCAGTTTCTTCAGATTGCTGCAAACCATCCTTACACATGACTTTCAATGAAAAAAAGCAGTTTAATATACAAATAACTTACAGATTTTAGTGCTTTCACGCCCACAGAATCTATAAAGTTGACAGGAGTAAAGTCCAAAATTACAGAATGAGTGTTGATGATTGGATTCATGAAATACTCTAACTCTTCAGAAGGTGGTGAGTTGTGCAGATTTCTATCAGCTGATCCATTTTTCACATTTCCTGAGTCTGCGGCTGGATCATCATTCATCAGTTCATGTTTCACAGCCATCTCTACATCATTAGTCTGAAAAATACAAAATACTGACTGGCTAATAACTGTTAACGCATGGACTTGTACAATTTGTCCTCAGTCAATAGATGCGCTCCTGTGCCACCACACCAAGGTTCACTGTCCAAATAAGTTGTCCAGTGACATGTGACCGTGACAACCATATCGATAGTTGCAGAAATGTTGTAATTGGAGGTCATGTACTGCTGCAGCTGACAACTGGATGAAATATACCCCAACAATACTTCAGTGGAAATGTAAAAAGTATATTATGGCCTTTTATTTCTAGTCATTAAAGAACCCTTTTGTGCATTATGTCAGTGTTAGGAAAACCAGTTTACAACTTGTACATTTTCACAAAAGAATATATGAATGCACACAATAAATAATTGTCCCAAGATCTGTACTGTAACTGTATACGGGAGGCCGTGGGGGCTCATACTGTAGGCTCATACTGTATATAGGAAGTTATGTGGGGACTTACACTGTATACAGGGAGCTATTTGGGGAGCTCATACTTTATATAGGAGACTCATTGTATAGAGGGGATATGTGGGGGCGGTGTGTAGGCTTTTGCAGTATATAGGGTGGCTGTGAGTGATCTCATATGGTATTTAGAGGGGTGTCAGCATACTTAATTCTGCTCAATATTACAGGGAACCTGTCCCATGAAAAAAAATGCAATTAACATGCAGACATTGGGTTTTCTGCAGGTTAATAGCGTTCTAAACCTGCTTGTCACTGGCAATTAGGCACAGGCATGCTGTAGGGGAGTAATGGTAGAACTACACAAAGAAATGGCAATATGGAGCATAGGTAGATTAGTGAAGGAAGAAACCACAATGAGATCAGTTTCTGACAGACTGAGTTTTAGACATTATGTTAGAGACAGCTGAAGGACATTTATTATTTTGTAATTATGCAGGTGTGATGTCAGGAGTCGATGTGTATAAATGGGTGTTATCAGTATATAGACCAGGGGTCTCAAACTCAGCAGAGTAAATGGGCCACACATAAAAAAAATGTAAGCTGGCGGGCCGCATTCCTTTCATACTTAATACAGTCACAATTGAGAGCGGTATCTAAGGGGTTAAACAGCCACAATCGGTGCTAATACCGATCGTGGCCGTTCAAATAGGTTGTCAGCTGCGATGTACAGCTTACCTCAGTGGATGATAGTGTCAGCTCTGCATGTGAGCCGGCGCTATCATCTCGCAGTACACGCACATCCACAGTCACCAGCAAAATCCAGCAATGGGGGAAAGTCACGCCTCCGCTCTCTGTGCGCTGGCGTGATGTCATTACACAGTGCCAGAGGGATGTCATCACGCAGGGCCACAGCCACTACGGAGCAGCGCATTCCTCCTCTCTTCTAGAGTGAGCAGTGGTGTAACTGCAAAGTTATGGGCCCTGGTGCGATCTTTCAAATGGGGCCCCCCATGCCAAAATACATTCACATCTCCGCTCCGTCCACCTCGGACACGCGCGGCTCCGCTCCGTCCACCTCGGACACGCGCGGCTCCGCTCCGTCCACCTCAGACACGCGCGGCTCCGCTACATCCAACCTGTAAACCCCTCCTGACCCCACACAGAAACTTACCCGCATCCAGCACAGCAGATTGCAGACAGGAGGCTCCTGATCATGTGACCCCTGACTCCTCTCCCTCCTGTGACCTCATCCCAGGTCCGGTGCACACAGAACAGCCATCGCGCGCTCCTGAATGCGTGCCCTTCCCCCTTCTACCAGCCTCAGGGAATGAGACCTGTGGTGCACCGCGGGACGCACATGACTGCCTCAGGGGCCGCGTGTTTGAAACCTCTCATGTAGATGGTATTGAAATCCGAATCTACTGATGGTTTGTCCAATAGGGGCAGTATATAGGGAGAAGAGGAGAGGACCTAGAACTGAGCCCTGAGGTACCCCAACAATAAAGGGAAGAGGAGACGAAGAGGCGATAGCAAAATTTACACTGAAAGAGAGGTCAGTGAAGTAGGAGGAGAACCAGGAGAGAACAGTATCCTTGAGCCTGATAGAGCCAAGCATAGGGAGGAGGAGCTCGTGATCCACAGTGTTGGATGCTGCAAAGAGATCCAGGAGAATCAGCAGGGAGTGGTGGTCATTAGATTTAGCTGTTAGTAGATTAGAGGCTTTAGTAAAGGCAGTTTCAGTAGAGCATGTGGAGAAGAAACCAAACTGTAAAGCGTCAAGAGGAGCGTTAGCTAAGAGAAAGTGGATTAGATGGGAATGGACTAAACATTCCAGAAGTTTAGAAACTAAAGGGAGATTAAAGACAAGTCTGTAGTTAGCAGTCGTAATAAAGAGAAAGTAACCAGGTCACCGGTTTGCCAGGGGTGCACGGAACTCCGCCAGGACAAGCGTGGACCCAATGAAGAAAAAAAAAAAAAAAAAAGGGCTCCAGCTCCCATAAAAACATGGATTTTTATTTTTCCATTAAAAACATTTAAACAGTGGCATGCTCATGTGAGGCAGCTCAGGGAACAAGCGACGTGTTTCGATCATCAAGATCTGTGATAAAGATCTTGCTGATCGAAACACGTCGCTTGTTCCCTGAGCTGTCTCACATGAGCATGCCACTGTTTAAATGTTTTTAATGGAAAAATAAAAATCCATGTTTTTATGGGAGCTGGAGCGCTTTCTTTTTTCTCTTCTGTAGTTAGCAGTGCAGTTCTGGTTGTAAGAGAATGGTCAGCCATAATATACTTAACAGCCATATTCGCTCTATCAGCCATCCTGTGCAAAAGTTAGAAACCAGATAATTTCGCTTCTGAAAAGCTAATAAGATGTACTTTTGAAAGCCGTAGACAGATTGGAGACACAAGATGAGATCATAGCCATTAGCAGGTATAGTGGACATACACACAGGTTAACTGGATCAGCTGCATGGCAATGAAATAATAGAAAAATGGTAACATATGGTAATAAATAAGTGCATTTGTTGTAGTGATATTGGAAAATAGACCTGTGATGTGATTAATGACAGTGGCTAAGAGGAACATGGAGATTTACGAGTTCTAATAGAGTTTGGGGAAAAGAGCCTCAAAGTCATTACACTTAATCATTCTATGTTTTGTCCTTGAATATATGTTTTTCTCCGCAGTATGATGTTATCATGTATACGCCCTTTTGCTGGAATGTGCTTTGTCTCTTTGTCTGTAACATGTATATAAAGCCCCTGTTACTGTAGTTCTGGGCCACAACATTGCCATCCTGCTGCCAGGCCAGACTATCGCCAGGTTACAGTCAGACCATTGCCAGATATCCCAGCGCTACTTTGTCTGGACTCCTGTTCGTGCCTGTATGCTTTGTCTCACTGACTTTTCCATGTGCTGTTCTGCTGCAAAATTTCCGAATAAACTTTAGTCTCAACTTGATAAGAGGATTATCTACAAATTTTTCCTGGCTCTTCCAGCTCTCATTAAAGACTTTTACACTGGCTGAGGTATGTTTTTTTAAGTAATGGGTTTATGATGGCGTGTTTGAAGGAGGAGGGAAAGATACCAGATGAGAGATGAGAGAGTAAGGTTAAATGTTTTAGTTAGATGAGTGGTGGCTAAGGAAAGGGACTGAACGATATGTGAATGAATAGAATCACTGGTGCAGATAGGAAGGTGAGAAGATGTCATTAGCCGGGTAATATTTTCTTCTGTGACTGGTTCAAAGACAGAGAGTGAGCTAGATCAAATGCAGGAGGGAAGAGCATGTGTAATATTAGAGGATTGGGAGAAAATTTACTGTTGGATATGGCCATTTTTTTATTTGAAATAATTGGCCAGATCGTCATTGCTGAGGTTGGGGCCTGAACTCACTGACTGAGGGGGAAATGAAGAGTGTCAAAGGATCGTTTAGGATTTTTGGATAGTGAGCTGATGAGGGTGTTCAAGTAGGCTTGTTCGGAATGGTGAAGGGCAGAGTTGTATGTTTAAAGCATAAACTTATACATTTTCTCCACAGATGTTCAGCGCACCTGGAGCACTGCAGGAGAAAAAGTGTTTGCAGTGTGTGCCAGGGTTGCCGCACTCTATGCCGAGTTGCTCAATGTGTAGGAGATGCAGCTTCATCCTGGGCACTTTGCAGTGTTTCATTACAATGTTTCGAAGCAGAATCAGAACATGAGAAGGAGGAGATTTGGGCCAATGATGACTGCAAATTCTTCATAAGGTTAATAGTGGCTTTTCACGTGACAGGTTCCCATTAAGTTATACAATTAATATTAATATAAAATTATTTTATGTTAAACTAATATGTTAATGTTCATATTGAGCAGAATTAATTTTAGCCTATTGGTTCGGTGCTCCACAACAATCACGGTCTCTTATATGGCCCCTCAGAAAAATTAATTGCCCAACCCGTCTTTGGATAAATCTTAATAGAACTTTTTTTTTTTTTTTTTAAACACTTACATATTCAAGTCAGTAAAAAATTCAACAGTAATCTCCCCAGCTAAATTGGAACTCTTACTCAGAAAAACAGAACTACAATCTCTATAAAGACACATCAAGAAACCTATCACCAGAGAACGCTGGAACTTGTGAACATTCACTGCTTTAAACCTTCCACATCAGTGAGACATTCCAGAATAATTTACACACCAGCATATTTCAGTCCCTGCAGTCCTAAATAGTATATTGTACTATAACCAGTATGGTTGGCACTGAGATTTTGGAAGGCCATGTTATGTTGCTGCTAACATGTGTCAATGATTATGGCTGTTACAACGCAGCTACTCTCTATAAAAAGGGGTATCTCAAAATTGAAACGTATCCAGTAACTATGGGAAAAGGTATAACTTTGAATTTTGGGGATAACCCTTTTATTCCTCCAGGTTGCTTTAGACTTGTGTAGGAATAATCATTATCTTGGTATATCAGTGACTTACAAGCTTTAACACTGCTCTTCTTTCACTTTTACTTGATTTCTTCATTTCCTTGGCATGTCTCTTCAGGGCCTTTTTCTTCGCAATCAATATTGCACCAGGATCAATTCCAATCTTGAAAAAAATACATAATAAAAAATTCACAATAAAATATTTGCTCTCAAGTTGCAAAATTTAATCAATTTATAGTTAGTTATACATCTACCTTTTTCTTTAGCGCGGAGACATAAAGATCACTGTTGGCAAAGTATAAAGATGTGTTGGCCTGGAATATCTTTATTCCTGGATATTGTTTAATCTAGAAATAATAAAACATTAACATTTGCAAAAATTAAAAAAACAGTCCCTTTGGTCATTAATGCAGAGCCATAGAGACTATTATACAGCACAGTGTCATGGAGGCATTATTTATAGTGGAGGATGCTGCCATAATATGGCATCCAATGGAGCATGGCACATTTTTTTTGGTATGAAATATGGGGCATACAGAACAGTGTAGATTCAAAAACATCCATGAGTGCCATATTACAGTTCTGCAATACGGAACACGTACAAGAGATCCACGTACTACAGATCCATGGTATGGTGTCTGCATGAGGGTTAAAAATTAGACAATTTGAAATATTACGTTAATGACCGTTCTGGTTGCTCTAAGGCTGCACAAAGGAGTAACATCCATACCTCCTCATATTCTTCTATATCACAATATATATCCGTATTTGGAACCTGTCCAAGAATTCTGTACTGTGAACTGAAAAAAGAAAATGACAGCGTCATCTGAAGTTACACTAATATCAAAGGAAAATGAACAGTTCTCAATCCCAGAATATTCATATATGGCAAATTCAGAAGAACAGAACCTCTGTTACACACTGGTGCCCACCCATAAACATGTGTACTTCATTGACTGGTCTTAAGCTACAAAGTCTGAAGTCACTATATTACTGTAGACTTGCGCGCACTGCATGCTGTGAGGATTCTCCGCCGATGGGAGCAGGCAGCCATGTGACCGCAAGTATGCAATATGTGTCTTTCCGTCCACATTCCAACTAGACTGTTTCCGGCATTGCGCAATACACTTCTATTGAGTGAGGCTGCGCCCATCTAGTTGGAATGTGGCTAGGAGTATGCATATCGGTACTTATGGTCACATGACTGCTCCCAGTGCAAAAAAACATCCTCATAGCATGCAGTGCATGTGAAGTGAGAATTCACAAGTCTGCATTCACAGTCATAGTTTAAGACCGGACAACCCCTTTAG
Organism: Dendrobates tinctorius; assembly: GCF_039654945.1. Taxonomy (NCBI): domain Eukaryota; kingdom Metazoa; phylum Chordata; class Amphibia; order Anura; family Dendrobatidae; genus Dendrobates; species Dendrobates tinctorius. Next base: position 71,320,286 of record NW_027361703.1, on the reverse strand, counting down.
TGTTTATAGCGTCTTTTTTCTGGTAACTATGTCCTACATCATAGATTGCATGACTGATTCTTCACTTTTTGTGTATCTGATTTTCTACGCTGACAATTATGGTTTCTTGTCAGATAAAAAGGAAACTGCTTGGCACCACCATCTTGCATGATGATATACACACACATATATATTATATAGAATATGTATTTATTGTGGTGCAGTGACCACGGTGACAGCTAGGGGGCGCTGTATGGGCTTCCCAGGACATGCATATAGGCGTTTCCATTATGGTCATGGGGAAATGATGAGCGGCAGGTTTGTAAATGACCGATATGTATCACAGGGGTGGGTGCCCTGTGATGGAAGCTGGAATATGTATTGATCAGCAGAGATATACTGCTGAGGGTTTGTTGCTGTGTATGAGGGAAGCTTCCAGGTGACTTGGTGAGATGGGTGGGACCAGTCACCTACAAACCCACCCAGGGGCGTGTGTCTGAACGCCCAAAGTAAAGCCTGTGTGTGGCTGTATGGAATAGGACCTTTAGTGAGTTCATGATCATGTGATCCATACCTCACCTGTGGGTGTGGTTATGGACCATATAACATGACCAGGGTGGGTCACATGGAGAGTGTGTGTACCTGAATGGTGCAGACTGCAAGGTCCTGGAAGATCTGTGTTGGGAGATCCTGGAAAGAGGATTGGATCCCTGGAGCACTTGGCGAGACTTTGTAACCGGTGAGGCCAGTGTGTGTTGGACGGTCGTCCTGAATAAGGAGCAACTAAGAGGTAACCCCGGACAGGGGGAAATAACTGTGCTGATGCTATAGCGCCGGGTTGTTGGACGTAGCGCAGCCTGTGTGACCACAGGGCCAAGAGAGCGGAGCTCTACATTGAACATTCATCTGTGTGATATAAGACTGTTGCCTTTTATGGTTTATGCTGTATAATAAACCGTATGGACTATTTATGTGAAAAACCCGTGCCGGACCTTGTTAATCTCCTGCCAAGTGAGTGTTCCCCAACACGAACAATAGGCGCTACCTTACAATACAATATATTATATATACACATACAGTGGGGAAAAAAAGTATTTAGTCAGTCAGCAATAGTGCAAGTTCCACCACTTAAAAAGATTAGAGGCGTCTGTAATTTACATCATAGGTAGACCTCAACTATGGGAGACAAACTGAGAAAAAAAAATCCAGAAAATCACATTGTCTGTTTTTTTTTCATTTTATTTGCATATTATGGTGGAAAATAAGTATTTGGTCAGAATCAAGCAATCAAGATTTCTGGCTCTCACAGACCTGTAACTTCTTCTTTAAGAGTCTCCTCTTTCCTCCACTCATTACCTGTAGTAATGGCACCTGTTTAAACTTGTTATCAGTATAAAAAGACACCTGTGCACACCCTCAAACAGTCTGACTCCAAACTCCACTATGGTGAAGACCAAAGAGCTGTCAAAGGACACCAGAAACAAAATTGTAGCCCTGCACCAGGCTGGGAAGACTGAATCTGCAATAGCCAACCAGCTTGGAGTGAAGAAATCAACTGTGGGAGCAATAATTAGAAAATGGAAGACATACAAGACCACTGATAATCTCCCTCGATCTGGTGCTCCACGCAAAATCCCGCCCCGTGGGGTGAGAATGATCACAAGAACGGTGAGCAAAAATCCCAGAACCACGCGGGGGGACCTAGTGAATGAACTGCAGAGAGCTGGGACCAATGTAACAAGGCCTACCATAAGTAACACACTACGCCACCATGGACTCAGATCCTGCAGTGCCAGACGTGTCCCACTGCTTAAGCCTGTACATGTCCAGGCCCGTCTGAAGTTTGCTAGAGAGCATTTGGATGATCCAGAGGAGTTTTGGGAGAATGTCCTATGGTCTGATGAAACCAAACTGGAACTGTTTGGTAGAAACACAACTTGTCGTGTTTGGAGGAAAAAGAATACTGAGTTGCATCCATCAAACACCATACCTACTGTAAAGCATGGTGGTGGAAACATCATGCTTTGGGGCTGTTTCTCTGCAAAGGGGCCAGGACGACTGATCCGGGTACATGAAAGAATGAATGGGGCCATGTATCGTGAGATTTTGAGTGCAAACCTCCTTCCATCAGCAAGGGCATTGAAGATGAAACGTGGCTGGGTCTTTCAACATGACAATGATCCAAAGCACACCACCAGGGCAACGAAGGAGTGGCTTCGTAAGAAGCATTTCAAGGTCCTGGAGTGGCCTAGCCAGTCTCCAGATCTCAACCCTATAGAAAACCTTTGGAGGGAGTTGAAAATCCGTGTTGCCAAGCGAAAAGCCAAAAACATCACTGCTCTAGAGGAGATCTGCATGGAGGAATGGGCCAACATACCAACAACAGTGTGTGGCAACCTTGTGAAGACTTACAGAAAACGTTTCACCTCTGTCATTGCCAACAAAGGATATATCACAAAGTATTGAGATGAAATTTTGTTTCTGACCAAATACTTATTTTCCACCATAATATGCAAATAAAATGAAAAAAAACCCAGACAATGTGATTTTCTGGATTTTTTTTTCTCAGTTTGTCTCCCATAGTTGAGGTCTACCTATGATGTAAATTACAGACGCCTCTCATCTTTTTAAGTGGTGGAACTTGCACTATTGCTGACTGACTAAATACTTTTTTTCCCCACTGTACATACATACACACACATACAGTGCCTTGCGAAAGTATTCGGCCCCCTGGAACTTTTCAACCTTTTCCCACATATCATGCGTCAAACATAAAGATACCAAACGTAAATTTTTGGTGAAGAATCAACAAGTGGGACACAATTGTGAAGTTGAACGAAATGTATTGGTTATTTAAAATTTTTGTGGAAAGTCAAAAACTGAAAAGTGGGGCGTGCAATATTATTTGGCCCCTTTAACTTAATATTTTGTTGTGCCACCTTTTGCTGCGATTACAGCTGCAAGTCGCTTGGGGTATGACTCGTTCAGTTTTGTACATCAAGAGACTGAAATTCTTGCCCATTCTTCCTTGGCAAACAGCTCAAGCTCAGTGAGGTTTGATGGAGATCGTTTGTGAACAGCAGTTTTTAGCTCTTTCCACAGATTCTCGATTGGATTCAGGTCTGGACTTTGACTTGGCCATTCTAACACCTGGATATGTTTATTTGTGAACCATTCCATTGTAGATTTTGCTTTATATTTGGGATCATTGTCTTGTTGGAACACAAATCTCCATCCCAGTCTCAGGTCTTTTGCAGACTCCAACAGGTTTTCTTCAAGAATGGTCCTGTATTTGGCTCCATCCATCTTCCCATCAATTTTAACCATCTTCCCTGTCCCTGCTGAAACGCAGGCCCAAACCATGATGCTGCCACCACCATGTTTGACAGTGGGGATGGTGTGGTCAGGGTGATTAGCTGTGTTGCCTTTACGCCAAACATATTGTTTGATTTTGGTTTCATCTGACCAGAGCACCTTCTTCCACATGTTTGGTGTGTCTCCCAGGTGGCTTGTTGCAAACTATAAACAACACTTTTTATGGATATCTTTGGGAAATAGCTTTCTTTTTGCCACTCTTCCATAAAGGCCAGATTTGTGCCGTGTATGACTCATTGTTGTCCTATGGACAGACTGTCCCACCTCCGCTGTAGATCTCTGCAGTTCATCCAGAGTGATCATGGGCCTCTTGGCTGCATCTCTGATCAGTCTTCTCCTTGTTTGAGAAGAAAGTTTAGAGCGAAGACAGGGTCTTGGTAGATTTGCAGTGGTATGATACTCCTTCCATTTTAATATGATCACTTGCACAGTTCTCCTTGGGATGTTTAAAGTTTTGGAAATCATTTTGTATCCAAATCCGGCTTTAAACTTCTCCACAACAGTATCACGGACCTGCCTGTTGTGTTCCTTGATCTTCATGATGCTCTCTGTGCTTCAAACAGAACCCTGAGACTATCACAGAGCAGGTGCATTTATACAGATCCTTGATTACACACAGGTGGATTATATTTGTCATTATTAGTCATTTAGGACAACATTGGATCATTCAGAGATCCACAATGAACTTCTGGAGTGAGTTTGCTGCATTGAAATTAAAGGGGCTGAATAATATTGCATGCCCCACTTTTCAGTTTTTGACCTCCCACAAAAATTTAAAATAACCAATAAATTTCGTTCAACTTCATTATTGTGTTCCACTTGTTGTTGATTCTTCACCAAAAATTTACATTTGGTATATTTATGTTTGAAGCATGATATGTGGGAAAAGATTGAAAAGTTCCAGGGGGCCGAATACTTTCGCAAGGCACTGTATGTAGTCCATACACATAGCTAGCTGCTGTGATGATCAGTGGTGCTCTGTCATTATACTAAAAGTCACTGACAGTCCAAAGTAGTAAAAGCGAAGATGATGGCACTTACCATGTCATGGAAAAATCCCATGATATAAATAGATATGTGAGTAATATACAAACGATCACACAAAGGAGCGCTTGTATGAAACCCTCATGCTTGGCAAAATGTAGAAATACAAATAAAGAAGTACTGACTGACATCCCATATCGCTGCTTTACCTGTGTAAATGGACACTAAGCCTATATTCATACAACCAAAGAGCAAGTGAATTATACGGGCCATTTCATGGCAGAAATTCTCAGCCCAAATATGGGTCTCCTGACCCAAACTAACAGGTTCATATATGCCTATGATGTGTGTGAACTTAGAGGAGGGGACATTTATTTTTATTCTCCCTACAACAGAACAATGTCTATCTACCAAACATAACTGTCAATCTAATAATTGCAGATGATGTTATTTGCAATTGTATGACATCCAATAGAATATGGCATATTTCTGCATGAAATGGGAGGCATGTGGAGGTACATGTGATCTCAAAAACATCCGTAAGTGCCATTTTGCAACCCAGTGCAACTAGGAACATGAACAGAGCTTTGATATACTGTAATACAATAAGTGAGCAGCTGTCTAGCTACTAATCTGTGTTATCTACTGTATCACTACCCAAACAAATCCTAGTGATGAAGCTTACTCACCAATCAATAGTTTTTATTGCGTTAATGTTATAAAAAGTGAATGTACCTATCTACAGTTATCTGCAAGATATAATTAATGGCCACAGTGGTGACAGTCTAGGTGTGTACTGGCTCATGAGCAACATCCTGCCATTTACCATATGTCTAGATATGTCCCGTATGTTCTACTGGAAAGTAGAGACCACTAAAGGTACTGTCACACTAAGCGATGTACCAGCGATCCCGACCAGCGATATGACGCGGTCAGGATCGCTGGTACATCGCTAAGTGGTCGCTAGTGAGCTGCCACATAGGCAGATCTCACTAGCGACATCGCTGGGGACGGGGATCGCTACTTACCTGTCACACCAGGCGATCCTGCGTCCTCCCGCCCGGCTCCACGCGTCGCTCGTCCTCACAGCAGGAAGCGCCACAGGAAGCTGACGACGAGAAACAGTCCTGAACGTTCTCGCGCGATCAGCGATAAGCAGCGGGGGAGCCGGTCGCTGGTAAGTATCAGACACAGAGATATCGCTAGCAATATCGCTATAACGTCACTAGTTATAGCGATATTGCTAGCGATATCTCTTAGTGTGACATGCCCTTAAGGACTGGGTATTCTTTCAAATATTTTTTTTTATCCTCGTGGTCAACCCCATTACAACCCCAAGGTACATTTTTTTCCTCGCTTTATTGCAAAATCAATAAATATTTTTTTGTTGACAGAGCCATATAATGATTTTTTTTTTTTTTTTTTTGGTAGAACAAACTGTAGTTTTGAATTACACCAATAATTTTATCATATTATGTACTAAAATAGGAGAGAAATTCCAAGTGCAGTGAAACAATTAAAACACAAATAAAGCAATTATGTGATGACTGTATTTGGTGCAGTAAATACGCCTGGCCAACAAGATTTTTCAGGTCAGTACAATTGGCCATCTGCTCTCCAGTTTTTGGAGACGTTCAAAAACCTATGTGCATTTCAAAGAGAAAGCAAATCTGAAAATTTTCCCATTTTAATGTATGTGAAGACAATGTCTGAGAAAGCACTAAAACGCCAAAAAGAATGAACATATGCACCGCAGTGGCAAAAGACTGTGCAATTTGCCTTCTTTTAAACGGTTCAGGCTTTTAAAGCCGTGAAAAGACCTGACCATCCTTCAGGCGACTACGGCTATGTGCTCTTGACCTCTTTAAGACGCCAGCGCACTCACCAAGGTTTTCCCAGGTGAAGTCACTTTTGCCTTATATTTTCAACTGTAAAGAGCAAAGCAAAATCAATTATTTTAACCACGTCACAGTTTACGAACCGTGACGCGGTTAAAAGCAGTAACAAAAGACTGAACATGTGCACAGCAATGTCGTTTTTACATTGCTGCAATGATGATTTTTTTTTTGCTGCAGTTTTACTTCACATTTTCAGGTGGAAAAAGACGTTGTGTGGACATACCATAATATAGTTTTTGGAGGAATGTTTTTTTTCCTGAAGCAGCTTTGAAGATTTTTTGGAAGAGTTTATTTCCTGAATTATTCTTTGCAGCCTTTTGATGGAACAATTCCTAGTTCGGAGAGGTTTACTTTTTATATTTTTTTTTATTATAAATAAGTTTTAAATTATTTAACCTTTTCAATCAGTTCTGTCAGGGCACTTGATCCTGCAATAGCTTGACTGCCTACGCAATACACTGCAATACTGAGTTATTCAAGGTTGGACTTCATAGGCGTTCTAACGTTCAGTGGGCCCACGGATGCCCTAAAACACACTGGTACACACAGTGATCACATCACATGATGTGTTAATGGTTGTCAGAAATGACCGTTGTCTTGTTGGAATCATTTACATTGAACCTGCATTGTTGGTCGAATTCCCTGCGATTTTTTACAAAGTTGCTTGCAATTTTCTTTCCTAAAAAATAACATGACCACAACTTCATTGTTATCAATCACAGGCAACTACAAGTCTAAGGAAATTCAGAAAACAGCGTGCTTTATGAGGCTTATCTTTTCGACTTGGCTTCAGGATGTTCCTCGCTGCCAGCTAATAGGAGCGTCATTGCTGCCAGCAATGGCACTTGCAGAAGCTGCACTAAGCAGCAATGCCTGCTGTAAGTGAGAATGTTGCCAAGAGCTAATTTCTCATTTACTAAGCGTTCTGCAACTCAATTTTTTTTTTAGCAAAAAAAATTTTAAAAAGTTCAACAATACACAATAGTTTTAGCTGGCCGATTATCGTTACACTCAGAATTAAGCAAATTAAAATAATTGACCACTGTTAGCAGTTTCAATTGGCAAATAAAACACACAAGTGCGTGTACTGTTCCAAAACAAGAAATAGAAGGGCGCATAAATCAAACCTTTGTGTGCGGTAGATGACTGTTAGGATAGCAAATGCCACTGCAACAAGAAGACCATAGTCAAGACCTAGGGAAACCGAAGCCAAAAACGACACCACCCAAATTGCCTGAAAGTGCAAGAATGTATTATTCACCAAAGCAAAATTTACAAACAGAAAAGTTTTAAACATGGCACTAAAAAGTAATAGATTATATATATAAAAAAAGTTATGTCAGGTTTGACATGCAATGTTCATATTAAAAAAATATTTAATGTCAAAATGTATGATCATGCCAACAGTATATTCATATGTACAGTTGTGGCCACAAGTTTTGAGACTGATACAAATTTTGGTTTTCAGAAAGGGTGCAGATTTAGTGTTGTTAGATCTTTAAGTCAGATGTTTGTATGGTTACTGAAGTACAATTACAAGCATTCCATAAGGGTTTATCCTTTTCTTGATACATTTATCAACTTTATGTAAAGACTAACTATTTACATTGTTGTCCTTTAGTTCTCCAGACTTCTGCCCTTCGCCCTGGCAGCTGGATATCCGCTTCTGGGCCAAATCCTGGTTGAGGACAACACTCTTGCCTAATCAGTTCTTGGTTTATCACAATTTCTGTCTTTGGCCACCTGCTTTTTGAGGACTCACTACAGATTTAGGCTATTTTTATATGTACAGTATTGATCCGTTAGAACGAATCCAGCAGAATCCATTAGGATAAAAGTTGTGCTGACAGCTTTTTAGTCTGGTATTCACTAACTGATCTCTGCTGGATCCATTTTTTGCTTTTTTTTTAAATTTTAGTCATTGGGCAACAAATCTGTTAATATAGCATCCGTTGTCATTTATTTCTAAAGGAAATTGTGTGTGCGCCCACTCCATGGATGAAAAGCAACCCCACACATGAATTTTCACAGGATGCTTTACTGTTAGCATGACACAGGAGTCATGGTAGAACTCACCTTTTCTTCTCCGTACAATCATTACTCCAGCTGCCCCAAACAATCTGAAGGGGGCATCATCAGAAAATAACTTACAGCACTGGGATTGCACAGCAGAGGACTGGGGTAAAGTTATTTTCTCAACTGAAAACCAATTCAGACTGTTTGGAACATGCTGAATACCGATTGTCCGGAGAAGAAAAGGTGAGCACTATGAAATTTGAAGATTTTCCAGGCATTCTGGAGCAAAATGTTTTGGCCAGTGTCAGAAAGCATGGTCCGAGTTGCAGGTTATGGGTCTTCCAAACATAATGACCCAAAACACACAGTTAAAGAATGGTAAATAGCAATGCATTGGACTCGTCTGAAGTGGCCTCCATTGAGGCCTGATCTAAATCTTATTGGACATCTGTGAAAGGGGCTGAAACATGCAGTCTGGAGAAGGCACCCTTCACACCTGATACAGATGGAGCAATTTGCTCAAGAGGAGGGGGTCATAACACCTATAGACATGTGCAAACGTCTCATTGCACGTTACAGAAATTGCTTGTTTGCAGTGATTGCCTCAAAAGGTTCTGCAACAAAAGCAAAATTAAAGGGAACTGCTCAGGTTCCTCATACCCTCCAAACGAGGGTCATTGCAAGTTCCTGAAAATCTCGCACATGGGAGCACCACATTTCAGCAGAGTTAATGCACCTCTGTAAAGGGGGGCATGCTTCTCGCTTCAGAGGTGCACTGCGTATGATTAGAAGTGGAGAAGAGAGGCTCACAGTCATGCACAGTGCGCCACTGAGACCGGGAAGTGTACAACCAGCTACAGAGGTGCAGTGACACTGCCAAAATGAGCCATGCGAGATTTGCAGGAGCTGGCCTTAACACCTACACGGGCATGATAACTTGGAAAGAAGGCCAACGAGTCTGTAGAAACTAACGCTGTATTGACTAGTCAAAGCCCTAATTATCATTCGAAAAGTAGAGGTTAAAACTACTTTCCTTAAACACAGATTTCAGTGAATGGCATTACACAGGGGTGCATAGGTAGGGAAATTAGTCATACATAAGTTAATACTGCTGGGTTGGAGGGCAAGGCAGACCTGACAGGTTCCCTTTAAGCTAAGAGTGCCATCTTTTCTTCCAGGCCATTTGCATTAGATTTTTTTTATGTTTCTATTGAACCACAATTCTAAAGCAATGTGTGATTTGCATTAGTTGATATTCAGTAAGTTTAAATTGAAAACAACCATTGTCAGTATCAAGTTATTTCAGTGACCATTGTAGGCTTTTCTTACTTTAATAAAAGGGAACCAACAATTTGGTCCATGAGTGTTTTTATGTCATATTGTATAATGTTATTATTGCAAATGCTATTGTTCACGTAAAACCAGGAAAATGATTTAAATAGTTCATGTGATTAAATTATTTGCACAGTATCATTGGAAAGGTTTGTACAATACTATTTTTTCATTTATTAAATCATAAAGTATCACTTGTGAGATCTGAAGGTTGAACATGCCTACACTTCATATCATCTGTCTGTGAGCACAGTGCATGGTGTTCGATGTTACAATGTAACAATCGCTATTCAGCCATTTAACTCACAATCTTGATCTTTGTTCTATATAAACACTTGTCTGACATTTGCTACTTTTGAGTTTCGCTCTCACAGTTTAAATGATTGTCTGCTCGTTTACATGAACCCTTCCTGCATCTCTAAAGGTACTGTCACACTAAGCGATATCGCTAGCAATATCGCTATAACTTGTGACGTTATAGCGATACTGCTAGCGACATCGCTGTGTCTGATACTTACCTACGACCCGCTCCCCAGCTGGTTATCGCTGATCGCACGAGAACGTCCAGGACTGTTTCTCGTCGTCAGCTTCCTGCGGCGCTTCCTGTGGAGAGACGAGCGTGGAGCTGGGCGGGAGGACGCAGGATCGCCTAGTGTGACAGGTAAGTAGCGACCCCCGTCCCCAGTGATGTCGCTGGTGAGATCTGCCTGTGTGGCAGCTCACTAGCGACCACTTAGCGATGTACCAGCGATCCTGACCGCGTCATATCGCTGGTCGGGATGGCTGGTACATCGCTAAGTGTGACAGTACCTTAACGCTTAAAAAGAACCTGTCAACTTGAAAATGCAGTCCAATCTGCAGGCATCATCTTATAGAGCAGGGAACGCGGAGTAGATTGATATAGAGTTTTGTGAGAAAAGATTATAACCTATGTTTTTGCTCTTTATTTGATTTTCAGTCCAGTGAGTGCTCCTATCAGTCACTGACAGCATGCATTGTATAAGAGTGCATACAGAGATGGCTGTCAGTCGCTGATCGAACTGCTGAAAGTCACAGAAAAAGCAGTGAATTAAATAAATTAAACACAGGTTATGCTTAAGCTTTTCTCTTCTCAGCTCCCCCTGCTCTATAACATGCTGCTTGCAGAGTGGACTGCAACATCATGGTGGCGGGTTCTCTTTAAAAGTCTATCAAATATACACTGCAGTCATTCATAATAGCGCAGCCAAAACAAAAAGCAGTTTTCCATAAAGCAATGATTCAGGTGAGAAAATTGATTAGATCTTTGTTTTCCCCATTTAGGGCTGCTGCTTCATTTTTTGTCCACATCAGTTTCACATATTGGTCAAAATGTTTTGTGCATGTTAGTAACCATGTAAATCCTACCTGTAAAGTACATAAATATATACATAAATGCAAAACAATCTAAGGCAATACCAAGGAGCTTACATTCTAAGTACCTGAGGCAAAGGGAGATAAAGTGACTTGCCCAAGGTCACACGGAGCAGGTAATGAAACACAGTCCAGTGCTGTAGAGCCATTCCTCCTCCCTATGACAATCTGCATAAATAAATGTTAGTTTATGTGAGGTGTATAAAGCTCAGCTACATTAGTCCTGCCAACAAGTCAGTTCAGTAAATCGAATAAGTCAGGTAATTCCAGTTAAATAACTTTGTGTTCAATAATAACTCTCCATTGACACAACTAATGACCACAATATTCAGATAACTAATCCATGCAAAGTGCACTGAAAATCACATTAGTAATTTGGCAGCATGCTGAACCTTGGCTCACATAGTTAAATCAGTTTATTAAAGATACATTTCAGCACCAGCTCTTAGAGAGAAAGATTGTTAAAATTCAAATGTGGAAATTTTTCTTAGCATGCTAATTTATGTTCACACTTACCAGTTCTAGTCTACTCGTTCTCCATAATCGTGGGATGTCTGCAAACTGCTTGAACATTCCTTTTAAGTTCACCATCACTATAGCGGCTAACACTGTCTAAAACAGAAATATACGCCACTTTTCATTTTAGACCGTAGAAAAACTACAACAAATTCACTCTTTGCACATAAGTAAGACTAAGTCAGTAATGAAAATTAAATCCATTTAACCAGCAATTATCCCCAGGGAGAATGTCCTCCTTGCAATGGCTCTAGCTAATTGAAGGGCATACCGCTTAGGACTCTATGTCACTAGATAGGAGTTGTCTGAAGCAGACACGCCATACGATACATGCATTCTGGCAGCTCAAGTAGTTAACTCACAGGAAAACTGTTGTTATTTCTACAGTGGTACTTTCAGAAACAGTTAATCTCTAGTAATAAATGTGGCAGCACTAACGCAAGAAAGTGTTCACATACCTGGGGCAACGGTTCAAAGAGGTATCCAACGACCAATATGACCACCAGCACCATTAAAGAGGACAAGAGACCTGCAATCTAATTGTATATGCCAATTATTAACAAAATCACTCCACAAATATTACATACAAACCTTTTTTGTAAATTGCGTAACACAATACATGCTTGTTCAGACATTAAGTGGGTGGTCTGAAATTAAAGTTGATTTTAATCCTAAATGTCTATCCATTTAATGTAATAATCTGATCGCTTTTTGAATACACTTTAATCAAAAAGTTCCTATCATTCTCTCTCTCTGAATTTAACTGCTTTATTTTATTTTTTACTTCCATTTTGACGACATTTCATTTGAGAATCCCCAGTGCATGCCGAGATGATACTAAACTGGAAATCATCAGGGGGATGGGCCTGCAGACAGCTGCTTTCCCCACCTTGAAATGAAGCATCATTGGTGACATCGGTTTTAAAGGCTGGAGCTGCAGTCACTGCTCTCTCTGCTCGTGTTTTCCCTTTTTAATTGTGCACTGACAGTGCACTCTCGCCGACTCAACCCTTCTCATTATACCCGGCGAGGGAGCGCACGGTCACTGTGTATTGAAAAAGTAAATGTCAGGACCCTGTTGTCCTTCTGAGATTTGACCACTAGTGGGTGGCTATTATTTACTTTGCTAAATTGTGCTGTAATTCCACTCCTTGCCACTGGAGGCTTTTATTGTGTTCCTGCAATCACCCGTTAACAATATGGCAGACATTGAACCTGTGACAGCCATCTTGTTTCTTGTTTGGGCAAACTTAAAAGATACATGGAACATTTACTCATTGCTTGATTATTGGGTCTAGCAGTTGTCTATTTCCAGTCTCCAGCTCCTGAACTGTCTTACCCAGACTTTTCTCATTCATCTCCAGATTGTGTCTAGAACTCCCTTTGCTACGCCCAAGAACCTCTAGCACTGCTTGCTGTACCCTGCTTGTACTCCCTCTGGCCATCAGATTCCAGCTGTTCCACTCGTATCGTAACAATATCACGCAGTGTGCATGGAGCTCTTACTGAGCACATTGTGGCATTCCCATTATGGCAAGATGAGAAATGCCTTGAGCTGCCGAACATTTTAAGGTTTTTTTATTAGCTGTATCAGATAAATGTCACGTAATTCTAACTTTTAATTGATTAGTAGTACATCTCACATACTGGATCTTACAAGTTACAAGACAACATTTATATTTTCTCTGAAGTACAGCCGTACTTCAGAGTAAAACGCCTGGCTGTAATTGCAGAACCAGGCTCTGATTCATGCTGCCAGCGATTCGGGCAGACTAAATCTAAGAATTGGTTCTCTTTAAGGGGTAAAATCAAAAGAAGTGGTCAAAATTATTTGTATCTTGTTTAATTTATAATACAAAAAAATTAAAAGAATATAAATAAACTAAAAGCAAACCTTTTCAATAAGTAAGAAAGTTTAAAAATGGCATACTCTACATCAGGGGTCCCCAACCTGTAGCTCGGGAGCCACATGTGGCTGGCGGTCTCATGAATTGTGACTGTCTGCCAGCTTGATGCATTAGGTCCAGGTCTAGCAAACAGGTATGAACAGAACATCTCAAAAAGGTGAATTTTGTGAGTAGCCCTGCACAGGAGAGCAGATCTGGATGCACATATACTGGTCTTAGGGGTTTAGAGATGTTTTAGGTATGGTACGCAGGAGGATGGTACTGCCTGTTAGCGGAGGTGCTCAAAGCTGGATGTGACAGTGTGTTGGGAGTCCTTGATGGGAGAATACTGACAGGGGGGATTGCGGGAACCCTTGGATCTCAGTGTACCGCTTTGGAGTGATTTCTGTGGAAAAGCTTTGGTTATCATTATACCTGTAATGGGGACTTTGGTTGACACTACTTTGAAGGAGATGGGAGCTGGATGTGGCTCGCGACCCTCTGTCTAAGCTGAATGTGGCTCTCAAGGTCAGAAAGGTTGGAGACCACTGCTCTACATTATCTCGTCTGTGCTGCACATTAATATTTTTTACTTGTTTTTATGCAGAAAATATGTCACATTATAAAATATACCAAACCTAACTTAGTATTTGGTTAAAAAACAAAAATTGCCCTAAAATATTCTCAATAATAAATGTCCGCATTGTAGTTTTCAGTGTGACCGCTTCAGTTACTACTATTACAACAAGGACAGGGCCACACTTATATTCTCTCAGCACAAGAATGTTTTTTCACACATCGAATTGTGGAACTTATTATTATACCAAGAATAATTAAAATGTACTTTGGTTATGGGAAAACTCATTGAATAATATTGCAACAGGATTAAAAAGTTATTTCTCCAACATGAATGACACATACCTGTGTATTTCCCCCAGTGCTTTCCTGGACCAGACTACGAGACATTGAACAAGTTACAGCAAATGTTTGAAAGAAAGAGCCAAGAGAATTGCACAATCCTAGGGCAATGAGTTCCTGAAAATTGCAAACAGTTCAATGTGAGATTTCATGCACATAAAAAGGGAACTTTTAGGCCTTTTAGTGTCACCAAACTAATTGCACTGCTGGGTAGGGTAATTAAAGACAAGTTCGAGCATACCATCCTGGCTGCAAATAAATGAATCTTTATGTAAATGAAGCAGCTATTGGATAGATCCTTCACATTATTCCTTGCCCAGCGCCACCCCCATGGAACAGAAGTCTGTTCAGTGTTGCTGATAAAAGTAACATAGCGGTGCTGAAAAGGTGAACTAAGTACATGGGAGAGGCAACTGGCGAAAAATAATACGAAGGATCACTATAATAGCAATTCTGATAGTTTATCAATCTTGTTTCTATAACATGCACTGCACAGTACAAATTACTAGTTAACATAAATTGACTGTCCGGACTTAGCGTACAGGTTTGCAGTCACTTTATGTGGATTCTCCGGTACTGGGAGCAGGCGATCATGTGACCGCAAGTTTGTGATTTGCATACTGCCAGACACATTTCAACTAGACGTGTCTGGCTAAGCTCAATACACTTGAACTGAGTGAGGCTGCGCGCATTTAGGTGGCACGTGACTATATGTATACAAATCACATACTTGTGGCACCCACTGGCCCCAGAGAATCCTCACAGCGCACATACAGTGACTGCAGGCTTGTACTATAAAGCCGGACAATCCCTTTAATTCTGATGATCAGCCATTCCTAAATGCTACAGTGCTCTAGATGAAATAAAAAAAAAAAAAAAAGTACATACAGTCCCTCTCGAATTGATGTTGTTCCAGCAATGTATCTGCTGGCAATTTAAGTGAGTGCAGCAGGCTATTAGTAGCTGCAGATGGGCGCAGTCTTCACAGTTCAGCCAGACACAAGAGTGAAGGCAGCAATGATCACATGACAATGTCACAAGACCACCGGGAGACATAACACCGGCACTGCTAGAATGATGCAGATCTGGAGGGTATGTAGGGGTTTCTTATTTTAACAAGGGCACTTAAACATTTAAGAAAATTTTAGCCGGCAGCGGACATAAGTTAACCAAAAAACACATTTTAAAAATAAATAACTGTTTTGTGACTATATATATCATATATACACACAGACAAAAAGTTTGGACACACCATTTCCGGTGACTACCTCTTGAAGCTCATCAAGAGAATGCCAAGAGTGTGCAAAGCAGTAATCAAAGCAAAAGGTGGCTACTTTGAAGAACCTAGAATGTAAGAAATATTTTCAGTTGTTTCACACTTTTTTGTTATTTATATAATTCCACATGTGTTAATTCATAGTTTTGATGCCTTCAGAGTGAATCTACAATTTTCATAGTCATGAAAATAAAGAAAACTCTTTGAATGAGAAGGTGTGTCCAAACTTTTGGTCTGTTCTGTAGAGATTATATATACATACACATATATATATACATACATACATATATATATATATATATATATATATATATATATATATATATATATATATATATATATATATACACACACATATACACTCACTGGCCACTTTATTAGGTACACCATGCTAGTAAGGGGTTGGACCCCCTTTTGCCTTCAGAACTGCCTCAATTCTTCGTGGCAGAGATTCAACAAGGTGCTGGAAGCATTCCTCAGAGATTTTGGACCATATTGACATGATGGCATCACACAGTTGGCGCAGATTTGTCGGCTGCACATCCCTGATGCGAATCTCCCGTTCCACCACATCCCAAAGATGCTCTATTGGATTGAGATCTGGTGACTGAGGAGGCCATTTGAGTACAGTAAACTCATTGTCATGTTCAAGAAACCAATCTGAGATGATTCGAGCTTTATGACATGGCGCATTATCCTGCTGAAAGTAGCCATCAGATGTTGGGTACATTGTGGTCATAAAGGGATGGACATGGTCAGCAACAATACTCAGGTAGGCTGTGGCGTTGCAACGATGCTCAATTGGTACCAAGGGGCCCAAAGAGTGCCCAGAAAAAATTCCCCACACCATGACACCACCACCACCAGCCTGAACCGTTGATACAAGGCAGGATGGATCCATGCTTTCATGTTGTTTACGCCAAATTCTGACCCTACCATCCGAATGTCGCAGCAGAAATCGAGACTCATCAGACCAGGCAACGTTTTTCCAATCTTCTACTGTCCAATTTCGATGAGCTTGTGCAAATTGTAGCCTCAGTTTCCTGTTCTTAGCTGAGAGGAGTGGTACCCAGTGTGGTCTTCTGCTGCTGTAGCCCATCTGCCTCAAAGTTCGACGCACTGTGCGTTCAGAGATGCTCTTCTGCCTACCTTGGTTGTAACGGGTGGCAATTTGAGTCACTGTTGCCTTTCTATCAGCTCGAACCAGTCTGCCCATTCTCCTCTGACCTCTGGCATCAACATGGCATTTCCGGCCACAGAACTGCCGCTCACTGGATTTTTTTTCTTTTTCGGACCATTCTCTGTAAACCCTAGAGATGGTTGTGCGTGAAAATCCCAGTAGATCAGCAGTTTCTGAAATTCTCAGACCAGCCCTTCTGGCACCAACAATCATGCCACGTTCAAAGGCACTCAAATCACCTTTCTTCCCCATACTGATGCTCGGTTTGAACTGCAGGAGATTGTCTTGACCATGTCTACATGCCTAAATGCACTGAGTTGCCGCCATGTGATTGGCTGATTAGAAATTAAGTCTTAACACACAGTTGGACAGGTGTACCTAATAAAGTGGCCAGTGAGTGTATATATATACACACACACACACACACACACACACACCAGAGCATCGTATGAGCTCTTTCTCCAGCTGGCCCATACTACCAAAAACGGGCTATTGAAGCCACATCCCATCCCATTAAGATAACTGCTGATTGGAAAGGTTTCAGAAGACATTAGTAACAGCAAGATCTTGACAATTAAAAACGGTGAAGAACTGAAACAAATAGTACCATATATATTCGTGTATAAGCCAAGATTTTCAGCCCATTTTTTGGGGCTGAAAGTCCCCCCTCTCGGCTTATACACGGGTCATATACGTGGGGGTCGGCGGGGGAGCGGGGGTGTCAGAGATCATACTTACCTGTACTGCCGCCTCGCTCGCTTCTCCACTGTCTCCCTTCCTGTCTTCAGCTGTCACGTGGTACCGCTCATTACCACTCATGAATATGCGCATATTCATGAGTGTAATGAGCGGCACCACGTGACCGCTGAAGACAGGAAGGGAGACAGTGGAGAAGCGAGGCTGCACAGACCACGGCAGGATGGGTGAGTATAGGATATTCACCTGTCCCCCGGTCCATCGCTGCTCACCTCTGTCTCTGCTGCATCCTGTGTCAGTGACGTTTAGCCAGCAGGGGGCGCGGTGACGTGATTAGTGTGCGCCGCCCCTCTGCTGGCTGAACAGTCACTGACACAAGAAGCAGCAGACAGCGGCGATGGACCCAGGAGAGGCAAGTATGGCATTTTTTTTTTTTTGTAGCATATGGGGGCATAGTCTAAGGGGCAGCGTATGGGAGCATAGTCTATGGAGCCGCATATGGGGAATATTCTATGGAGCAGCATATGGGGGCATAGTCTATGGATTCCACCCTCGACTTGGGAAAACTTATTGACTTGTGTATAAGTCGAGGGTGGAATCCATAGACTATGCCCCCATATGCTGCTCCATAGAATATTCCCCATATGCGGCTCCATAGACTATGCTCCCATACGCTGCCCCTTAGACTATGCCCCCATATGCTACAAAAAAAAAAAAATGCCATACTTGCCTCTCCTGGGTCCATCGCCGCTGTCTGCTGCTTCTTGTGTCAGTGACTGTTCAGCCAGCAGAGGGGCGGCGCACACTAATCACGTCACCGCGCCCCCTGCTGGCTGAACAGTCACTGACACAAGAAGCAGCAGACAGCGGCGATGGACCCAGGAGAGGCAAGTATGGCATTTTTTTTTTTTTGTAGCATATGGGGGCATAGTCTAAGGGGCAGCGTATGGGAGCATAGTCTATGGAGCCGCATATGGGGAATATTCTATGGAGCAGCATATGGGGGCATAGTCTATGGATTCCACCCTCGACTTATACACAAGTCAATAAGTTTTCCCAGTTTTTTGTGGCAAAATTAGGGGGGGTAGACTTATACACGGGTCGGCTTATACACAAGTATATACGGTATTTTAGAAAGATCCATCAATTTTCAATACAGGATAATCAGTACTGGTGGAACTTTGAACAGACTTTATTATTCTATTAAGTCAATCTAATAGTATAATATACCGTATTTTATGGATTATAAGACGCACATTTTCCCCAAAAAATTTTGGGGGGAAATGGGGGTGCGTCTTGTAATGCATAAATACCTTACCGGTACTGTTGCTGCAGGCTGGGATGAGGGGGTGCCCGGAAGTGCAGCTGGGGTCTCCGGCGGTGCTGCTGGGGTCTCCAGCGCTGCTGCTGGGGTCTCTGCCAACATTTTGTGAAAGGCCAAAGCCCCCGCAGTTCCGTGGTTTCCTGTGCGGTTGACTCCGGGAAAATGTCTGCCGGACACACCCGCAGCACTGTCGGGCACCCGCAGCGACGCACTGCACATTGGACACCCCCTCATCCCAGCCTGCGGCCTTCAGCATCACCCCACTCCTGCCTCCTCCAGCAGCGACCCTGGGACCACGCTTCACCGCAGTCACTACTGCGAGTAAGCAATAGCAATAAGACACATGGATTATAAGAAGCACCACCATTTTATTAGAAAGAAATTTTTTTCCTCCTCGAAATTTGGGATGCGTCTTATAATTCGGAGCGTATTATAATCTAAAAAATACGGTACATGAGAGAAGGCGAAGTAGATCAATTCATTTTATTAAACATTTATTAAGTTAATTTATTAAATAAGTTATTGACAAATAATAATAAATAATCTTTATAATCTTTATTTTTATATAGCGCTAACATATTCCGCAGCGCTTTACAGTTTGCACATATTATCATCACTGTCCCCGATGGGGCTCACAATCTAAATTCCCTATCAGTATGTCTTTAGACAAATATACAAATACTAGCTCTACAAAATACATGGCACTGTACAGGACATTTCTTAATAGATGATATTTAGAAAAATCTCCAAGCGGAGGCTTCCCACTCTTATTAAATAAAAATCACAGTTCAAGACTGGCAATAGCTACTTTTTAAGGTCAAAATTCCTTACAGGTTCTAATTCAAAATATGAATATATATATTTTTTTTTTTTACACACCCACCTGATTTCCACTAACTGCATATCCATGTTTAAGTGCAAATATTTTTGCCATTGAAATGGTCATGGAGAATCCAACAATTGCTATGGCCACTGCATCCACAAAAACTGCAGAGAAAAGGCTAACATCTGGGAGTTCAGGGGGTCTAAACCTACAAAATAAAAATTCTATTTAAGGTTGATTACATTTTCTCAAAAAAAGTCGATGCATTTTTCAAAGAAGTTGGAGTGCTTGAAATCAGTAAATGAGCGGGGTATGGATTAGCTGCACAAATGTAAGATCCTTAGTAGAGCAAAGCGCAGATAATGGGCCAGACAAAAGTATTGGCACCCTCAGCCTAATACTTGGTTGCACAACCTTTAGCCAAAATAACTGCGACCAACCACTTCCGGTAACTATCAATGAGTTTCTTACAATGCTCTGCTGGAATTTTAGACCATTCTTCTTTTGCAAACTGCTCCTGGTCCCTGATATTAGAAGGGTGCCTTCTCCAAACTGCCATTTTTAGATCTCTCCTCAGGTGTTCTATGGGATTCAGGTCTGGACTCATTGCTGGCCACCTTAGAAGTCTCCAGTGCTTTCTTTCAAACCATTTTCTAGTGCTTTTTGAAGTGTGTTTTGGGTCATTGTCCTGCTGGAAGACCCATGACCTCTGAGGGAGACTCTGCTTTCTCACACTGGGCCCTACATTATGCTGCAAAATTTGTTGGTAGTCTTCAGACTTCATAATGCCATGCACACGGTCAAGCAGTCCAGTGCCAGAGGCAGCAAAGCAACCCCAAAACATCAGGGAACCTCCGCCATGTTTGACTGTAGGGACCGTGTTCTTTTCTTTGAATGCCTCTTTTTTTCTCCTGTAAACTCTATGTTGATGCCTTTGCCCAAAAAGCTCTACTTTTGTCTCATCTGACCAGAGAACATTCTTCCAAAACGTTTTAGGCTTTTTCAGGTAAGTTTTGGCAAACTCCAGCCTGGCTTTTTTATGTCTCGGGGTAAGAAGAGGGGTCTTCCCGGGTCTCCTACCATACAGTCCATTTTCATTCAGACGCCTACGGATAGTACGGGTTGACACTGTTGTACCCTCGGACTGCAGGGCAGCTTGAATTTGTTTGGATGTTAGTCGAGGTTCTTTATCCAACATTCGCACAATCTTGCTTTGAAATCTCTTGTCAATTTTTCTTTTCCGTCCACATCTAGGGAGGTTAGCCACAGTGCCATGGGCTTTAAACTTCTTGATGACACTGCGCACGGTAGACACAGGAACACTCAGGTCTTTGGAGATGAACTTGTAGCCTTGAAATTGCTCATGCATCCTCACAATTTGGTTTCTCAAGTCCTCAGACAGTTCTTTGGTCTTCTTTCTTTTCTCCATGCTCAATGTGATACACACACGGACACAGGACAGAGGATGAGTCAACTTTAATCCATGTCAACTGGCTGCAAGTGTGATTTAGTTATTGCCAACACCTGTTAGGTGCCACAGGTAAGTAACAGGTGCTGTTAATTACACAAATTAGACAAGCATCACACACAAATTAGAGAAGCATCACATGATTTTTCGAACAGTGCCAATACTTTTGTCCACCCTCTTTATGTTTGGTGTGGAATTCTATCCAATTCGGCTTTAGGACAATTCTTTTTGTGTTTTTTAATTTAAGACAAATTAAATGAAGATAATAATACCAAAGAATTTGTGCTTGCAATCATTTTCAGGAAGAAACTGAGTATTATCTGACAAAATTGCAGGGGTGTCAATACTTTTGGCCACAACTGTAGATGCATATACAGTGGGGGGAAAAAGTATTTAGTCAGTCACCAATTGTGCAAGTTCTCCCACTTAAAAAGATGAGAAAGGCCTGTAATTGACATTATAGGTAGACCACAACTATATCTTTTGGAAGTCACAATAATGTTCCAGCTTCAACTCTTGCAGCATAGAGACCTGTGTCACAGCAAACTTTTCAAAGCTGCCTGCATTACTTGCTGTTACTTGCTACCGACGGTCCTCAATGTATATCATAGTGCAATGCCCCTACAGTAATGGTAAGTGCCAGCATCGTAACAATACTAATGGAGAACAACTCCTGTCATTGTGCTAGTCATATACAGTAGGGAAAAAAGTATTTAGTCAGCCACCAATTGTGCAAGTTCTCACACTTAAAAAGATGAGCGAGGCCTGTAATTGACATCATAGGTAGACCACAACTATGAGAATCAAAATGAAAAAAACAAATCCAGAAAATCATCTTGTCTGATTTGTTAAGATTTATTTTTCAAATTATGGTGGAAAATAAGTATCTAATCACCTAAAAACATGCAAGATTTATGGCTCTCACAGACATGTAACTTCTTCTTTAAGAGGCTCCTCTGTCCTCCACTCATTACCTGTAGTAATGGCACCTGTTTGAACTTGTTATCAGTATAAAAGACACCTGTCCACAACCTCAAACAGTCACACTCCAAACTCCACTATGGTGAAGACCAAAGAGCTTTTGAAGGACACCAAAAACAAAATCGTAGCCCTTCACCAAGCTGGGAAAACTGAATCTGCAATAGGCAAGCAGCATGGTGTGATAAAATCAATTGTGGGAGCAATAATAAGAAAATGGAAGACATTTAAGACCACTGATATTCTCCCTCGATCTGGGGCTCCATGCAAGATCTCACCCCGTGGAGTCAAAATGATGACAAGAACGGTGAGCAAAAATCCCAGAACCACACAGGGGGACCTAGTGAATGACCTGCATAGAGCTGGGACCACCGTAACAAAGGCTACTCTCAGTAACAACCAACAACACCAAGGACTCAGATCCTGCAGTGCCAGACGTGTCCCCCTGCTTAAGCCTGTACATGTCCGGGCCCGTCAGTTTGCTAGAGAGCATTTGGATTATCCAGAAGAGTATTGGGAGAATGTCATACGGTCTGATGAAAACCAAAGTATAACTGTTTGGTAGAAACAAAACTCGTCATGTTTGGAGGAGACAGAATGCTGAGTTGCATCCAAAGAATACCATACCTACTGTTTCTCTGCAAAGGGACCAGAACGACGCATCTGTGTACATGAAAGAGTGAATGGGGCCATGTATCGTGAGTAGAGTTGAGCGATACCGTCCGATACTTCAAAGTATCGGATCGGAATGGATCGGCCGATCTTTAAAAAAAGTATCGGTATCGCCGATTCCGATACCGGAAGTCCCATTCAAGTCTATGGGACTTCCGGTATCGGAATAAGAAAAACCCTGTTTTTGCCTTGTACAGCCTCTCTGGGGTCTGTACGGGCCTTTCGGGGGGCTGTGCCGGCCTGCCAGGGGGTCTGTGCAGGCTCCGGTGGTCTGTGCCGGCCTGCCGGGGGGCTGTGCCGGCCTGCCGGTGGTCTGTGCAGGCTCCGGTGGACTGTGCCGGCCTGCCGGGGGGCTGTGCCGGCCTGCCGGGGGGCTGTGCCGGCCTGCCGGGGGGCTGTGCCGGCCTGCCGGGGGGCTGTGCCGGCCTGCCGGGGGGCTGTGCAGGCATCGTCCAATGGGACTACAAGTCCCATCGGGCGATGCCTGCTACCATGACAGTGATTGACACATTAGCCAATGATGGGACAGTAGTAGTCCCATCATCCGGCTAATGTGTTGAATGTAAAAAAAAAAAAAAAAAAATTACATGCTACATACATACAACATGCATACTACATACATGCTACATTCATACTACATAAATACTACATGCAACATACTTACTACATGCATGCTACATACATACTACATGCATGCTACATACATACTGCATGCTACATACATACCACATATATACTACATACATACTACATGCATGCTACATACATACTACATGCTACATACATACCACATATATACTACATACATACTACATGCATGCTACATACATACCACATACATACTACATACATACTACATGCATGCTACATGCTACATACATACTACATGCTACATGCATGCTACATACATACTACATGCTACATACATACTACATGCATGCTACATACATACTGCATGCTACATACATACTGCATGCTACATACATACCACATATATACTACATACATACTACATGCATGCTACATACATACTACATGCTACATACATACTACATGCATGCTACATGCTACATACATACTACATGCATGCTACATGCTACATACATACTACATATATACTACATGCTACATACATACTACATATATACTACATGCATGCTACATACATACTACATACATACTACATGCATGCTACATACATACTACATGCTACATACATACCACATACATACTACATACATACTACATGCTACATACATACCACATACATACTACATATATACTACATGCATGCTACATACATACTGCATGCATGCTACATACATACTACATATATACTACATGCATGCTACATACATACTGCATGCATGCTACATACATACTACATACATACTACATACATACAATACATTCATACAATACATACATAGACATACAGTACATATAACATAGAGTAACATACTTACCAATACTTGTCACATTGTTCCCCGAAGCCATTGTCTTTTCCGGAATAAATATTAACATAACAAACCACAAAAATACTCACCCACGATCCGAAGCAGTCCACGAGTGTGTCCCACGACGATCTTGGGTAGAGAACTGCAGCATCAGCTGATGCTGCCGTTCTCTACGGGCTGTAGGAATCCAATGACGGAAGGTAGGTATCCTTCCGCACTGTATTCCTCCGCCACTTAAAAAAAAAAAAAAGTCCCTAGTCTCACTTTATGCCATTGCTGTGTGGGAATTTCCCACGCAGCAATGGCATAAAGTGAGACTAGGGACTTTTTTTTTTTTTTTTAAGTGGCGGAGGAATACAGTGCGGAAGGATACCTACCTTCCGTCATTGGATTCCTGCAGCCCGTAGAGAACGGCAGCATCATCTGATGCTGCAGTTCTCTACCCAAGATCGTCGTGGGACACACTCGTGGACTGCTTCGGATCGTGGGTGAGTATTTTTGTGGTTTGTTATGTTAATATTTATTCCGGAAAAGACAATGGCTTCGGGGAACAATGTGACAAGTATTGGTAAGTATGTTACTCTATGTTATATGTACTGTATGTCTATGTATGTATTGTATGAATGTATTGTATGTATGTAGTATATATGTGGTATGTATGTAGCATGTATGTAGTATGTATGTAGCATGCATGTAGCATGCAGTATGTATGTAGCATGCATGTAGTATATATGTAGTATGTATGTAGCATGCATGTAGTATGTATGTAGCATGTATGTAGTATGTATGTAGTATGTATGTAGCATGTAGCATGTATGTAGTATATATGTGGTATGTATGTAGCATGTAGTATGTATGTAGTATGTATGTAGTATGCAGTATGTATGTAGCATGCATGTAGTATATATGTAGTATGTATGTAGCATGCATGTAGTATATATGTAGTATGTATGTAGCATGTATGTAGTATATATGTAGTATGTATGTAGCATGTAATATGTAGCATGTATGTAGCATGTATGTAGCATGTATGTAGCATGTATGTAGCATGCATGTAGCATGCATGTAGCATGCATGTAGTATGTATGTAGTATGTATGTAGTATGTATGTAGTATGTATGTAGCATGCAGTATGTAGCATGTATGTAGCATGTATGTAGCATGTATGTAGCATGTAGTATGTATGTAGCATGTAGTATGTATGTAGCATGTAGTATGTATGTAGCATGTAGTATGTATGTAGCATGTAGTATGTATGTAGCATGCATGTAGTATATATGTAGTATGTATGTAGCATGTAGTATGTATGTAGCATGCATGTAGTATATATGTAGTATGTATGTAGCATGTAGTATGTATGTAGCATGCATGTAGTATGTATGTAATATGTATGTAGTATTTAACATTTAACACATTAGCCGGATGATGGGACTACTACTGTCCCATCATTGGCTAATGTGTCAATCACTGTCATGGTAGCAGGCATCGCCAGATGGGACTTGTAGTCCCATCGGACGATGCTTGCACAGACCCCCGGACATCAGCACAGCCCCCCGGCAGGCCGGCACAGCCCCCCGGCAGGCCGGTACAGACCCCCACAGGGTGCACAGACCACCGGCAGGCCGGCACAGCCCCCCGGCAGGCCGGTACAGACCCCCACAGGGTGCACAGACCACCGGCAGGCCGGCACAGCCCCCCGGGCAGGCCGGTACAGACCCCCAGAGGGTGCACAGACCACCGGCAGGCCGGCACAGCCCCCCGGCAGGCCGGTACAGACCCCGGGCAGTCCACACAGCCCCCGGCAGGCCGGCAGAGACCCCCGGAAGGCCCGAAATGACGGCGCATCATGATGTGCACACACAGCGCATCATGATGACGTCAGGCTGTCAATCAACTTTGAACTTCCGATTCCGATGCCGAATTCCGATATTGAAAAAATATTGGAAGTCGGTATCGGAATTCCGATACAGCAAGTATCGGCCGATACCCGATACTTGCGGTATCGGAATGCTCAACACTAATCGTGAGATTTAAAGTGCAAACTTCCTTCCATCAGCAAGGGCATTGAATATGAAACGTGGATTGGTCTTTCAGCATGATAATGATCCCAAGCACTCCGCCAGGGCAATGAAAGAGTGGCTTCGTAAGAAGCATATGAATGTCCTGGAGTGGCCTAGCCAGTCTCCAGATTTCAACCCCATAGAAAACCTTTAGAGGGATTTGAAAATCCATGTTGCCCAGTGACAGGCCCAAAATATCACTGCTCTAGAGGATATCTGCATGGAAGAATGGGACAACATACCACCAACAGTTTGTGCCAACCTTGTGAAGACTTGCAGAAAAACGTTTGACCTCTGTCATTGCCAACAAAGGATATATAACAAAATAGTGAGAAGAACTTTTGTTAATGACCAAATATTTATTTTCCACTATAATTTGAAAAATAAATCTTGCCAACTCAGACAAGGTGATTTTCAGGATGTTTTCTCATTTTGACTATCATAGTTGTGGTCTACCTATGATGTCAATTACAGGCCTCTCTCATCTTTTTAAGTGAGCAAACTTGCACAATTGGTGGCTGACTAAATACTTTTTTTCCCCACTGTATATGACTAGCACAATGACAGGAGTTGCTATCCATTAGTATTGTTACTTTGCTGGCACTTTCCATTACTTTAAGGCCATTGCACTATGATATACATTGAGGACAATCTGCAGCAAGTAACAGCAAGTAATACAGGCAGCTTTGAAATGTTTGCTGTGACACAGGTCTCTATGCTGCAAGAGTTGAAGCTGGAACATTATTGTGACTTCCAAAAGACAGTTATATACCTTGCGAGACAGTGACAGGCATTGTTGTAAATGGTTGGTATGTGTCACAGAGGCGGAGGTCCTTTGCGCTGTAAGCCGGAAATATTGCGCTGGGACCTGTAGTTCCGCGAGTCTTGTTTTTGTTTATAAAAGGGGCTTACAGGGTTAGCTGGAGAGCTGGGCGGGACTGGCTAACCACACACACCTTCCACCTATGGGGGTGGTTTTCAGCTACATAATGTGACTGTGGTTTGTTCACATGATCTGTGTTGTAAGGTCCCGAAAGAGGACAGTTCTCTGTTTGTTGGAAAGTCCTGCGAGTAGACCAGATTCTTGAAGAGCACAGTGTGAGATCAGGTACCTGCGAAGCCTGTGACAGTTAACTGTGTTGGGGAAGCTACTGACCTTCTAAGGGTCTGGAACTGTTCGGGTGGGACCTTGCTGAGCAAGTCATCATACGGGACAGTGATCCTATTAAGGCAGCTTCCTTGGGCACCTAGGACTGACAAGGAGTCAGCGTGTGGAGCGGAGCTCCTGGAAGGTAACCCAGAGTATGGGGGGACTGTGTGCACTGACGAGGGTCAGTTAATGAACTGTGCGATCACCCATGGTAACTGGACAAAGTGAGGTCCAGCGTGTTTAGAGACTGCAATCTATTGTTGTGTGTCATGGAGGAAAACTGTCAAAGAGACATTGGCACGGCGTGCGGTCGCCCACGGTAACTGGACAAAGAGAAGACCGGCGTGTTTAGTGACTGCGACTTAAAGCCATGTACTATGAACTATGTGTTAGGTCTGTGACGTGTACATTGTGTCAAGTATAGCGTGGCACTACCATAAGGTGCACAAGTAGGTTACCCAGACCCAAGTAGATAATAAAGTAACTTGGTACTCAACTGAATAATCCTTTATAAATGAAAAAAAGGGGAGGTTTGGTCAAACGGCGGCGGATACCGCGTTCAGCCCTGCACACCTGAAACCTACTTCTACATGCCCCATATGGGCCTTTGGCTACCGGTCTTTGTACAGACATCACCTACAGGCAAACTAAACTACTTCAGCAATCCAGTGAAACCTCCCCTTTTTTCCCCCCATGGAACATATTCGTTTAAACGCAACTTATATTTTTTCCAATTGATTTACCAGCACAGCACACCTCAAGGGTAGCTTGAAGCTCAACATATACCTGCACCATATTTTGAAGCAGGAATCCACACAGAAAACTTTGTTTGTGGACTTACGTTTAGTCATTTTACCGTGATAGCAGTCGGCAGACTGACGAAGGCCGATTGTAGGCCGAAACGTCTTTTCTAGGACTGCACACAAATAAAAACTTCATTTATAAAGGATCATTCAGTTGAGTGCCAAGTTACTTCATTATCTACTTGTGATGTGTACATGGCCTACAGTGGTTTATGCTGAGTCTAAATAAACCGCAAGGACTGTTTATGCGAGAAAACGTTCCTGTGTGTCTTCATCCCGTTGCCAAGTGAGTGTCCCCCAACACATTCAGTAAGCACTATCTTACAACCGTGACTGAAGACCTAATATAATTTCACAGTCCAAGATGTCTTACCCAGTTGGGATATAGCCAACCACATCTACATCATAGGACTTTTGAAAATTAAGTCCGGCTGAAACTCCAGTTGAGATTATAACCTAGGGGAAAAAAATGAAACGTTACAAGTCTAAACATAAAAAATGCATTGCAGTCATTTCACTCCATTTCAAGACCATTAAAAAAAAAACCAGAATGCTTTTGGTATCTGTGTTTTAGTTCTACAAATTCCATCAATGTAGAAACGTGGGTCCAGTTTACAGCAATGGGATACACTGATACAGATATTTTGGCAGTCTATGTGAAGTCCCACTATTTTTCTGATCCTCTAATGGAGATTAATATTTTTAGGCATCACAACAAACAACTGAACGATTAAACATTGGCCACATGTCGCCAACTACTGTGATTGTTGAGAAGGGAATATCCCTTTCTTATACAAGTCTACATTCACCATGTCAAAGAAAAATATCTGGTCCAAAGAAGTGCTGTGAGGACATTATTTCTGCTGAACATACATGACACACTGTACACATTACTTCTGCAAGGAAACATTTAAATACAGATAGTTCATAAAGTCCAGTACTTACAACAATTATCTCCATTGGAATGGGAACTGGCAATTTCTTTTTAAATCGATCATTAATTTCTTTAGCACCCAGCAGCAATAGTATACATATAAGCCCGGTAATAAACGTGGCGATATTGGTTGACGGGATATTGGCTAAAACTGCTATTAAACGCTGAAACAGAAAAAAACACGTTAAAGGTATTCCAGACTCTGACCAGTGTAGGAATCGGACTAATGCATTATTGGTAGGTCAGCACAGAAAATCTAAATATATCCATACATTAAGAAAACGGTCAAGGTTAATGCTTCTGCTCTCCTGGACCTTGGTCACATCATTCGTGTTTGTGAGAAGGTGCTTTTCAGCCATAACAGGCATCATCCTGCACAAATTGAGGCAGACACCCAGATCCGTATGGGGCACGAAACATTAATGTTGACTATTTTCTTGATGTTTTTCTGGATATATATACATCAATTCTCTATGCTGACCTACCCATAGGGCTATTCTTTACTGCCACAGTACTTTTAGGATCTGCATCCCATCATTGAGCAGCACTGTATGTCGAGAGTGTTGAGTTTTCTTTAAGCCTGGAAATTTGGTGAAGGCTCCACTCTACTATGTTTAATTCTTAGGAACTCGTAAATGACAAAATATTTTTATTGGTAAGTATATAAATAGTCACATTAAACAAGGTTGATGTTATAAAAGGGAATGCATAATTAGAAAATGATCTACTCTGTAAATTGTTTATGTAAATGAATAGAAGAAAAAAAAACGAATGTAATAAGAAAAATAAAAAACTTTAACCTCTTAAGGCTAAGTGCACACGTAGCAGAAAATTTCTGCTTGAAAACCTGACTCCCTTCCCAGAAACCGCAACTATTTTTCCGCGGCGGCTTTTGCGCATTTTTTAAGCGTTTTTTTCCGCAAACGCATGGAAGCCAAAACCGCGGAAAAATCTGCAAAATTAATTAGCATGCTGCGTTTTTTTACCGCGATATGGTTTTTTTCGCGGTAAAAAACGCATTAATGTGCACAAAAAGTGCAAAATGCATAGAAATGACTGGGAAGCTTATTTTTAGCGGTTTTATAGCGGTTTTATAGTGAAAACCGTGGTAAAAAACGCTGTGTGTGAACACAGCCTAACGGATGCCAATCCGCATTACGAGGGCAGTCACTAAGGGGCCTTTTTCCTCAGCGCCATTTTAAAATGGTGGTGAGAAATACGCAACTAGTGCAGGTGACAACTGTGTATGATAGCTGACCCCGACTGGATTTGCAACCAATCGGGGTCGTTTAACGTCTTAAATGCTGTTGTCAATCGCAAAAGCCGCATCTAACTGGTTAAAAGGGGGTTAAAACATACCTTTTAATACTGTAGCCCCCCACACTCCCTGTGATCAAAATCGTGGGTTCCGGTAGTTGCATTGGTACCCGAAGGTCATCTGATGGCCCCTGGGCACAGTGGTCTGTTAGACCCTGCTAACATACCAAGAACTAACAGGCTAGGTTAGTGAAAAACGGACAGATCTCAGGAACTGCAGTACGCAAGTACTGCAACGAATGAGACCAGTGATCAAAGTAAGAAATATTCATGTCCCACAGTGGGACCAAGTGAAAAAGTTAAAAAAGTGAAATAAAATATGTAAAAAAGTAGAAAAAAAATGTACCCAATAAGCGTAAAAAAGCCCAGAAAACGCGTTTCGCCACTAAAAATGCAGCATTTGCATTAAAACAGATAAGGTACACATAACTGGCATTGATGCGACCAGAAAAACTCAAACTATAATACGGTCTCGGTATTTTGTTTTTTTTTTATAAAAAACATTTTTATGGTGTGATAGTAGCAAAACATAAAAATAAAATAAAAAGATAAATCTGGTATCGCTGTAATTGCACCGACCAAAAGAATAAAGCCATCTTATCACTTATACTGTGCAATGAAAGCTGTAAAAATAACAAAAATAAGAAGTATTCTAGCACTGCTGTTTTTGTTCATTCTACCTACCAAAATCAGAACAAGGCTCGGTTCACATTTATCCTGTGCTCTCTGCAGAGTGCTTATGGGGATTCTGTGTAAATCTCCAAAAATCTCTAGTCAGATAACCCCCAACCAAACCACTCACTATAATGAGGCAGATAGAGTCACTTTGGACTCTGTCTGGTCTCTGTTTGGTGTTGTAAAATTTTAACCCCCACTGTGCCTAAATGCCACATGTTTGGTATTACTGTAGTGGAGAGAGTCGAATTAACATTTTATTGGGTGCATGTCTCCAGACGCACAAGCTGGGCACAATGTATGTGCACAAAACTAGCATATTTGCAATTCTCCAGAAAAAAAAAACAATAGCGTGGATGTTACAAAGTGAAAACTCCTGTGGGGCCAAAATAATCCTTGTATCCGTAGATGAATTAAGTCAGAGGTGCAATTTCTAAAATAGGGTCACTTATGGGATTTTTCTGCTTTTCTTGCACCATCAGGGCTCCTCAAATATCATCTGCCAACTAGTCTAGGGCTCAAATAGTGATTGTTTGTTCTCAGCCCTGCCGTGTGGCCAAACTGTAGTTTCTGAGGACATATTGGGCCATCACCCCCACTATGAAACATTGTTTAACAAAAAAATTTGCAGCTAATAAAAAAGAAAAAACATTTTTACTTATAAAATGTTGTATTTCCACATTCCAATGTTATACATTTCTGTGAGGCAACTGTGAGTTCAAAATACTCACTACACTCCTAGATTCCTTAAGCAGTAAAGTTTCCAATATTAGGTCACTTGTGGGGGTTTCTGCTGTTCTGGCACCTCAGGGGCTATGCTAATGGCGCCCACAATGTATTCAAACGGAATATTCGTTCTGAAAGCCAATAAGTGCTCCTTACCATCCGATCCCTGCTATGTGCTCAAACAGTAGTGCACAACCACACATGGGGTATTGCCACATTCAGTAAAAATTGTGTAACAAGTTGTCCTATTTTCCCATGTGTCAATTAAAACTTTGAGGCTAAAGTAAAATTTTAGCGGAAAACACCTAAGTTCTTTGCTTTCAAGGTCCAATCTTATAACATGATGTGTTGTATTTTGTGGGTTTAAAATGCTCACCTCATGGGGTTTAGTTTGCCAAAGGGAAGGGGGGGTCATTTGTGAGTGTTTCTGCTTTTTTTGGCACCTCAGGGGCTCTGCAAATGCAACATGGCATCCAAATTCACGTTTCAAAAATTAAATAGCGCTCTTTGCTTTCTGAATTTTGCCTTGTGCCCAAACAATAGTGTTTAACCACATATGGGGTGTCACTGTATTCGGGAGAAATTGAAAAACAAATTATGTTGTCCACTTTCTCCTATTACCCCTTATAAATTTGGTGCTAAACAGTATTTTAGTGTAAAACATTTTTTTTTTGTTTTCACATCTAAATGTTATTAAGTTTTGTTAAATAAATGCTAGAGATGCAAGATTAATTCCTTGGGGGTCGCTGCTGTTTTGGCATGTCAGAGGCCCTGCAAATGCAAAATGGCATGCACAATTACAACCAAATTTACTCTCCAAAAATTAAATAGTGGTCTGTCTTTTCGATGTCCAGACATGTGCCCAAACACCAGGTTTGATCACATATGTGGTATCATCATTTTCGGAAGAAATTCTGTAATACATTTTAGAGTCCGGTTTCTTCTATTAGTCGTTGTGAAAATGAAAAATTTACAGGTAAAGCAATATTTTAGTGCAAAAAAAAATGTTAATTTTTCATTTTTTTTCAATCAACTTTTCCTTAATTTGTGTGGCACCTGGAGGGTTAACAAATTTCTCATCAGCAGTTTAGACCAATTTGAGGGGTGCAGTTTATAAAATGGTATCACTTCTGGGGTTTTCCGACATGTAGGCCCCTCAAAATTGCTTCAAAACTAAATAGATCTGTAAAACGTTTTATTTGTAAATTTCCTTGTGAAAAAAACTGAAAAAAAAATGCTGCTAAGTTTTTACCCTTCTAACTTTGCAACAAAATGTAAGGAAGTTTAAAAAAAAAAAAAAAAATGATGCTGACAAAGTATACATATGGGAAATTGTATTTATTACTATTTTGTGTGTTATGACTATCCGGTTTAGTAAGCAGCAAAAGATGGCAAATCACAAATTTTCCCAAAGTTTCATCAAATTTCAGATATTTTCACAAAAAAAAAACAAAAAAAAACAAAAACACCTTATCGATCTAAATTTACTGCTAACAAAGTACAATGTGTCACGAAAACACAATCACATTCAATTTAAACAAGAAAGCAAATACAGAAATTCTAGCTAGTGATGTTGAGAATATCTTATTTAAAAAATGATGAACATAGAAATACTATAAAAAAGAAACTACTCAGGTTTCACAATATCTGTGTTCATGAACTATGCTCGAATTGGAAGAGCTGACTAACCACCAAGTCTCCTGATCTGAGCTAACTGCTTCAAAAGGCATGTATTAGCTTAGCATAAAAACAGAGAAAAGAGAGAGTCTGTGCCATTTTACAAAAATTCTTTTATTTATCATTAAATACGACATAACATATGAGTATATGCAAAAGACACCACATAGTAAATCAGTGAGCAGAAAAAGTGAAAGAAGAGTAAACACATTACATTCGGTGACCTAAATACCCTAGATCATAGCATAGGTATCCTGCTACCACAATGAGGGCATGTGGGGCAAAGAAGCAGCTATTAGTCATGCTAGTCTTCTCTGTATAGATTTTCTCCCAGCAATAAAAGGCGTAATGCAACCCCAATATTCAGAGCTCCCTAAGTGTTACCATAAGGTTTAAGTGCTTCGCCTCCTGAAGGATACTTACACCGAAACGTACGTCGGGTCCGCGTTTCCTGCTCCCACAATCTGAAGCATGACAGGTAATTACCTGCTTATGGTGTGCAGTCATTTATTTTATTGCTGCGTCTGTCTTGCTATATACCTTTAGTTTTATATGTACCTCTGAACAGAAAGCTTCCCTGCCCCTCAAAATCCAGTGCTTTCCTAGCTTCTACTAAATTCTCAGTTTTACATACTACTGATCTGAAGCACTTAAACCTTATGGTAACACTTAGGGAGCTCTGAATATTGGGGTTGCATTACGCCTTTTATTGCTGGGAGCAAATCTATACAGAGAAGACTAGCATGACTAATAGCTGCTTCTTTGCCCCACATGCCCTCATTGTGGTAGCAGGATACCTATGCTATGATCTAGGGTATTTAGGTCACTGAATGTAATGTGTTTACTCTTCTTTCACTTTTTCTGCTCATTGATTTACTATGTGGTGTCTTTTGCATATACGCATATGTTATGTCATATTTAAT
The DNA here is from genome assembly GCF_039654945.1 of Dendrobates tinctorius. Taxonomy (NCBI): domain Eukaryota; kingdom Metazoa; phylum Chordata; class Amphibia; order Anura; family Dendrobatidae; genus Dendrobates; species Dendrobates tinctorius. Next base: position 71,285,851 of record NW_027361703.1, on the reverse strand, counting down.
GATAAATAAAAGAATTTTTGTATTTTTGTAAAATAGCACAGACTCTATTTTCTCTGTTTTTATGCATATGTTCATGAATCGCTGCTTCAATGCAATCTGTAAAAAAGGTGGTATTTATGCCATCTTTTATTGATTAATTATGATTTGGAGAATTGTTGTATTATATGTATTAGCTTAGGTCAGGAGACTTGGCGGTAGGGCCAGGTGTTCAGATGCAAGCATAGTCTGTGAACACAGACTGTGTGACACCGGCCTGAAAGGGAAAATGAGGGAAAATTAATGCACTGCCTGCAACGCGGAGTCGATAATTTTCTACTGCCCAAATTGAGACAGGATGCAGTCTTAAAAAAGGCTGAGTATCTGATCAGTTGCTATAAGCTCCCTGGCTCTCTATATTTTGTACAAAACTTCCTCCACTGCATACTGTGAAGGAAATTTCCATTTTTTTGGGATCGAGATTCTCACAGCCAATAAAATGGAGCAAAAGGCCTGTCTTGATGTTCATTATGGACCGTGGGATGAACCTTGGGATCATAGATAAAAAGTGCTGGAGTATTTGTTTTGCAGGCAGAGCAAATTAAAGGGAATCTGTCACCTATTTTTTGGCATATAAGCTGCCGGCACCACCATCAGGGGCTTATCTACAGCATTCTGTAATGCTGTAGATAAGCCCCAGATGTAACCTGAAAGAGAAGAAAAACAAGTTATATTATACTCACCCAGGGGCGGTCCGGTACGGGTCCGATGGGTGTCGCGGTCCGGTGCCTCACATCCTCTAGCGGTGACGTCCTCTTCTTTGCTTCCCATTGCGGCTCCGGCGCAGGCGTACTGCTCTGCCCTGTTGAGGGAAGAGCAGAGTACTGCAGTGCGCAGGCGCCAGACCAGGTCAGAGAGGTCCGCTACGGGAAGCAAAGAAGAGGACGTCACCGCTAGAAGATGGGAGGCGCCGGACAGGACCGCGACACCCATCGGACCCAGACCGCCCCTGGGTGAGTATAATCTAACTTGTTTTTCTTCTCTTTCAGGATACATCGGGGGCTTATCTACAGCATTACAGAATGCTGTAGATAAGCCCCTGATGGTGGTGCCGGCAGCTTATATGCCAAAAAATAGGTGACAGATTCCCTTTAAATGACAGAGGTCCACTATCCACACCCAATATGGGGCACTGTGCTCCTTTCCAACTGCATCTCAAGCAGAGATTTAAAGAGCTTTGGGTGGCTGCAATGCTGCAGGAATGGGGTTCTATACCAGCTGAGTGTTTCTTGAAGCCTGCTGGAAATGGATAGTTTACGCGTTAAACTCTAATATTTTAGTTGCATTTTGATATTAATGTTTAGCTAAATATTTTAAACATCAGATAAAAGGAGCACAAAATCATAATACTAAAATTCCAATACTATAAAATCGTAGGAAAATATACAAAGTTACAATACTAAAGGTTTTCACCAGCTGTAATCTATACCCAACAAAATACAATGTAATTCTGCATCATGAACTATAAGTATCTTGTTACACCACAGCACGTCACAGTACAGAATAAGATGAAACACCACTTACAAATAAGACTGCTAGAGGTCCGTCGTAACGTGAAATCTTTACTCCCAAGAGGTATCTCAGCTGAGATACGAAGACATGAACTGCTGCTGCTGTTGTGAATCCTCGTACCAAAGGTTCAGTTAGGTAGATGGCTACAAAGCCAAATCTAAGTATACCTAAGATCAGCTTGTAAAAAACACACGGCATATCAGTACATGGCCTATATAGTCACATTTTCTATGGCGACACAATTTTAATAGTTGATTTATGGTGCAATGATTCTACTATTGAATTTTCCTTGTTATTACAAGTTACAAAATACCTGAAAGGTATCATGAAGACAGCTGTTGCAACATATCCTACTTGGCCATATGAATGTCACAGAGGTTCCTCACCAGTACTCCCTCTATGAGACAGAATGGAGAGCGGCACTGGTCCAGCTCCACGTTTATTGAAGGCAAAATGTTGGATGCATTTTTTGTTCCTAATCTGAGACTACGATTTCACCAAAACTAAAAACAGAATGTGCATTCAAAATGCAATGGGGACTATAGCTTTTAATGTACATGTGGACTGGAATATTCTCTTCAATAAATGCTTAATTTTAATCACTTGTAAGCTGGACCTTGCGGTACTTTCATGACTTGGGATCCTAAGAAAAGAGCGACCAGAATGGTGACAGGACTGCAAACCCTGTCTTGTGAGGAAAGGTTGCAGGATTTGGAAATGTTTAGCTTGCAGAAGAGAAGACTGAGAGGAGACTTAATAGCTTTCTACAAATATCACAAGGGCTGTCACATTGTAGAAGGATCATCTTTATTCTCATTTGCACAAGGAAAGACTAGAAGCAATGGGATGAAACTGAATGGGAGGAGACACATTAGATATTAGAAAAAACTTTTTGACAGAGTGATCAATGAGTGGAACAGGCTGCCACGAGAGGTGGTGAGTTCTCCTTCAATAGAAGTCTTCAAACAGAGGCTGGACAGACATCTGTCTGGGATGATTTAGCGAATCCTGCTTTGAGCAGGGGGTTGGACCAGATGGCCCAGGAGGTCCCTTCCAACTCTACGATTCTATGATTCTAAGCAGAGCCATGGTGCATGCTCTGAGAGCTATTCCAGGTTGTCTACTGGGGGTGCATCGGGCTAGACCTGGGTGGTGCAGTGGTTCCAATCTATAATTCCTATAATGCTCACTGTAATATTGCGGGGCAGAAAATTATACAGGCTGCTGTTAGTAACTTTGGAGAGATCTCTGGTTTTATTTTTACTTTTAATTATAGTGGCTTTTTTAAACTTAACACATACATATAAATGATTCAAATCAATAAAGTGACCTAAATATCATGGTATCATACAGGAATAAATATCAACAGTGTGGCCCCCATATGTTCCTTATCAGAAAAAAAGGAGCCAAGGGGTCACACTCATTACCACTTCAATGAATAGTGTAAAAACATTAAACTTTATTAATTCAATTTTAAAATCTACACGTTTAAATTTAAATGTATCTACAGTCGGGGAAAAAAAAAAAAAAAAAAAAAAGAGTATTTAGTGCAAGTTCTTCCACTTAAAAAGATGAGGGAGGCCTGTAATTGACATCATAGGTAGACCACAGCCATGAGAGTCAAAATGAGAAAACAATATACAGAAAATCACCTTGTCTGATTTGGCAAGATTTATTTTGCAAATTACGGTGCAAAAAAATAAGTATTTGGTCATTAATAAAAGTTCATCTCGATATTTTGTTATATATCCTTTGTTTGCAATGACAGAGGTCAAATGTTTTCTGTAAGTCGTCACAAGGTTGGCACACACTGTTGGTGGTAAGTTGGCCCATTCTTCCATGCAGATCTCCTCTATTGCAGTGATGTTTTGGGCCTGTTCTGGGCAACACGGACTTTCAACTCCCTCCAAAGGTTTTCAATGGGGTTGAGATCTGGAAACTGGCTAGGCCACTCCAGGACCTTCATATGCTTCTTACGAAGCCACTGCTTCGTTGCCCTGGCGGTGTGTTTGGGAACATTATCATGCTGAAAGACCCATCCACGTTTCATCTTCAATGCCCTTGTGATGGAAGGAGATTTGCACTCAAAATCTCAGGATACATGGCCCTATTCATTCTTTCATGTACACGGATCAGTCGTCATGGTGGACCCTTTGCAGAGAAACATCCCCAATGCCTGATGTTGCCACCCCCATTCTTCACAGTAGGGGTGGTATTCTTTGGATGCAACTCAGCATTCTGTCTCCTCCAAATACGATGAGTTTTGTTTCTCCCAAACAGTTCTACTTTGGTTTCATCAGACCATAGGACATTCTCCCAGTACTCTTCTGGATAATCTATATGCTCGCTTCCAAACTTCAGACGGGCCTGGACATGTACTGGGGGGGCACACGTCTGGCACTGCAGGATTGGAGTCACTGGCGGCGTAGTGTGTTACTGATGATAGCCTTTGTTACGGTGGTGCCAGCTCTATGCAGGTCATTTACTAGGTCCCTCCATGTGATTCTGGGATTTTTGCTCACCGTTCTTGTCATCATTTTGACCCCATGGGGTGAGATCTTGCATGGAGCCCGAGATCGAGGGAGATTATAGGTGGTATTGTCGGTCTTCCATTTTCTTATTATTGATCCCACAGTTGATTTCATCACACCAAGCTGCTTGCCTTTTGGAGATTCAGTCTTCCCAGCATGGTGCAGAGCTGCAATTTTGTTTCTGGTGTCATTCGACAGCTCTTTGGTCTTCACCATAGTGGAGTTTGGAGTGTGACTGTTTGAGGTTGTGGACAGGTGTCTTTTATACTGATAACAGGTTCAAACAGGTGCCATTACTACAGGTAATGAGTGGAGGACAGAGGAGCCTCTTAAAGAAGAAGTTACAGGTCTGTGAGAGCCAGTAATCTTGCATGTTTTTAGGTGATTAAATATTTATTTTTCCACCATAATTTGAAAAATATATCTTGCCAAATCAGTCAAGGTGATTTTCTGGATTTGTTTTCTCATTTTGACTCTAATAGTTGTGGTCTACCTATGATGTAAATTACAGGCCTCTCTCATCTTTTTAAGTGGGAGAACTTACACAATTGGTGGCTGACTAAATACTTTTTTTCGCCACTGTATATGTCTGGCCACTGATCTGGTCGCATTGGACTGTTGTGATTTATTGAGAAGAGCTCAAAGTTCCTTTGCTATAGCACATGTAGAGAGAAGTAATATCAGATGAATTCGAAGCTAGTAAGGCCCCTGCCAGTGGTCACAATACATTTACTTAAACTCCCTTGGCATCTCTAAGTGGCCGGGTACTGGCAGTTACACAGAATACATGATGGGCACCATGAAAAGTTCATATCCACACAGCAATATTTTTTTCAAAACATTAGAATAGCAAAACTATTAATTTTGTATTGATTAAGCACTTTTGCTTGTGGGACAACCTCTTTAAAGCTGTTATACGAGTGCTAAAAATGTTGTGGCTGATTTTGGACAGCTCAAACACCTAAGCAGCAGAAGGGTACCTGAATTAGCCCAGAAAGCAAAGTGATGGCTACCGCTACTTTCACTCGCATTGCATCTCTTGCTTCAATGTTCTTTAAGAACTCTGTGGCATTCGTGACATTTGTTGCCACAATATCAAACTTGTCATCTGGGGCTAATCGCAATGTAACTCCGCCAATCATCAGGCTGATAACAGCAAATGTACCTGTAATGCAGCACAACATTTTCAAAAAGCTTTATTGATTTTTCAAGAAGTAACCAGAAAATATTACATTTAATGAAAAATTTCCAAACAAGACGATCAACCAGACAGCACGGCGATTACAAGATTTTGATATTAAAACAAGCATTGTAGCTAGATTACATCAGAGCCCGAGCTTTGTTTCTGGTATTATTTTAAAAATTGTTGTTTTTAAATGGCATCAAGCTCAGTGCTCTAGCGGAGGTATGAGTGAGCAGCACCTGTTAAAAGTGGAGGAGTAGGTGGGCATTTTTAATTTCCTGATTATGTGTCTGTACAGAGAAGGAGCGCTGCAAGAGACAAAGTGAAGGAGCGCTGCAAGAGACAAAGTGAAGGAGCGCTGCAAGAGACAAAGTGAAGGAGCGCTGCAAGAGACAAAGTGAAGGAGCGCTGCAAGAGACAAAGTGAAGGAGCGCTGCAAGAGACAGAGAAGGAGCGCTGCAAGAGACAGAGAAGGAGCGCTGCAAGAGACAGATAAGGAGCGCTGCAAGAGACAGATAAGGAGCGCTGCAAGAGACAGAGAAGGAGCGCTGCAAGAGAAAGAGAAGGAGCGCTGCAAGAGAAAGAGAAGGAGCGCTGCAAGAGAAAGAGAAGGAGCGCTGCAAGAGACAGAGAAGGAGCGCTGCAAGAGACAGAGAAGGAGCGCTGCAAGAGACAGAAGGAGCGCTGCAAGAGACAGAGAAGGAGCGCTGCAAGAGACAGAGAAGGAGCGCTGCAAGAGACAGAGAAGGAGCGCTGCATGTGATCCCTCAATTGTTCCAGTGACACCAATGGTAACAGATAAACATTATGCTAATCGACCCCTTACTAGTCGGAGAGGATAAATGATCACTGTTTATTACATATTGATGTTGTATTATTCTACTAAAGAGGTTGCAAGATTGCACAAGAAGAAAATTCAGGAACTTGTATGTTACTTCATTTTAGAGGGAAATGGTAAAAAAAGGGATGTTAAACTGTGTAGTTGTTGTGCATATGTTAGGGAAAAAAACCCAAGATAAGTAATGTAGAATATTCGAGCAAATTCAAGATATCACATATTTTACAACCCAGTAAGCATCAGCATGATTTCTTGCCCTGCAGCTGTTGTGTGCCATTACCCAAGTGAGTTTGATGATTAGCTATCACAATGTCCATATTATTATAGGTTACCGGTTCATATGTTTGGATGTTATCTAGCAATTTAGAATCATTTGACCTTAGAGAAAAAACAATTTTGCAATCTGTTTTATTTGTACATTGCTCAATTTGTTCTGATGTCTGTCTATACTGACTCTGAAAAGAATATGCCATCTAGGTCATTCTCACCAAATGCCATTCACCATGTGCAGCAAACAAGCGAGGAAGGCAAGACAAAACAATAGTTTAATACAGTAATAAAAGAATATGACAAACATGGAAGAGATACACACTTAACCACATATGCATCAGATTACTACAAATGTTACAAGTTACCTATTGATATATGTCTTGAAGAACCAAAGAAAGTGTATAGGAACACTGGATAAAATGAAGAATACAATCCAAATACAGGGGGTATTGATGCCAGCAGGGCATAGGCTAAACCTGAAACAGCAAAAAAACAAATAAAAAAGACACCACAGGTTTTACTACTGTAAAAACACAATCACAATTTTTAAATGATGAATTATATGGGTTGTTCGAAGATGGAGACCACAAACAAATGTGTTCTGGTAAGTAGCAGATTCCTATATACGTGGCTGCTGAAGCCCTCGTGACCAGCTGATATTGACAGGGAAACTATACATGGTCACTGTTATGTCTTAGTAAATGCTGCCTATTCCAATTAATAGAAATAATATTCCAATTAATTACAGTATAGTCATAAGTGGTTTCCAACCAGTTGGAGAAAACACTTTTTTTGTGCTTTAGATTTTTCTCTCTCTCCTTTAAGATGCTTCATAGAATATGCCCCATATGCTGCCCCATAAGATGCTCCATAGATTATTCCCCAATATGCTGCCCCATAAGATGCTCCATAGATTATACCCCATATGCTGCCCCATAAGATGCTCCATAGATTATACCCTATAATACTCATTAAAGTCATGAGTATGCACATATTCATGACTCAAAAGAGCGGTACTACGTGACCACTGAAGGAAGAAACCATGAAACTGTGGGAAAAAGCGGGGTGGATGCATACACGTGCCGGGGGGTATGTATGATCTGACACCCCTGCTCCCCCTCCGACCCCCTGGCGTATATGACTCATGTATAAGCCAAGAGGGGGACTTTCAGCCCCCAAAAATGGGCTGAAAATCTCGGCATATACGCGAGTATATACGGTAGTGTCATGTCCGCCATGTTTGTTATGCCGCAAGTTGCCTGGAGCAGTGTGCATGCGCTTCTTACCTCATGGCTGCACGCTGTTGCTGGGTAACCATCTGTCTCTGTCTGACTCTGCAATCCGCTGAACTCCTGGAACCCCTGATCATGTGACCTTTCCTATGTTCCAGCCCTGCTCTGGTTCTGCAATCCGCTGTACTCCTGGAACCCCTGATCATGTGACCTTTCCTATGTTCCAGCCCTGCTCTGGTTCTGCAATCTGCTGTATTCCTGGAACTCCTGATCATGTGACCTGCTCTATGGTTCTACCCAGGCTGTTCTAGCAATGCTCTCTATGATCCTGGAGGATCTGAACCCAAAGTCCCTCCCTGGTCCTGACCTGGAAGTACTGGTGCTATGGTGCTATATCAGACCGCCCCTCCCTATGGTCAGTGCCTGAGTATTGTGTTGCTTCCCTGCATGGCTGCTTGGTCGCACCCTCTATTCTGTGCCCCTGCACTCTGCCCTGTCGGGCGTCTCTACACACACTCCGTGCTTGTACTCAGTCTCTTGTCCCGTGCCTTGTCTTATGTTTGTCCGTGGTGCCATGTTTCATCCTTGTCCTGCTTGGACTTGTTGTCCTTCCGTTGTTCTCTGCTTTGCCCGTTTCTGCCATGTCTTGCCTTCGCTATACTCTGCCTTGTGTTCCTTCCTATGTTCTCGGTCTTTGCTTTTTCTGCCTCGCTCTCTTCCTATGGTGCTCTGTAGTGCCTCCTGGCACACGCACCATTCCTCCTCGCTTACCTTTTGTGCTCTTTTGCACATTTCTATGTCTAGTCCCAAGGCTCTGCCTTGGCCCGGCTCTGGGCTTCGACTTACGCTCCGCTGCTAGACTCTGTCCTCTGGTGCTCTCTATGCAAATTGTCTCTTCAGAGGAAGAGGACTAGAACTCTAGTGCCACCTATTGGAGGTAGCAATCCTAAAAGTCAATGTTGACCCTTTAACGAGCCTAGTTACATAACTTAGGATAAAAGCCAAGCCAGAATCTCCATTTGCAGACACTGTGTTTCGGGATACTGCCCCTCATCAGTGCAAAGTGGGAGATCTGGTTTGGCGGTGAGAGAGGCGTCTGACCGATATCCAAGAAGTATCATTTCTCCTTGCGGAGAATGACATGCTAAGCATGTCGAGGTGAGGAGACTTAAAGCCGCAATGCTCCTCTGGGAAATATGCTAATTATGCAAATTGTCTCTTCAGAGAGGAAGAGGACTGGTGCTCTCTAGCACACTCCCTGACTAGTCCCAAGGCTCTGGGCTTCGGCCTATGCTCTGCTGCTAGCTCTGTTCTCTCTCTGACCTGACTCTGTTTCTGCCTATGTTCCTCTCTGTGTTCCGCTCCCTGCCTTGCCGTATTTCTTGCTTTGCCTTGTCTCTCCATGTGCCCTTTGCACGCGCCTGGCCTTCCTAGCCTCCTGTTTGTGCATCAGCCGTGCCCGCCTAGCTGTGCCCGCCTGCTTGTGCCTCAGCCGTGCTCGTTGGTCAGTGACAGCTGTGTTGCCTGCTATGCCCCAGTCGGGTTCGCTGGAGTCTCACCCACCTGTTTGTGCTGCTGCGCATCCAGCTAGCCAGTGCCCCAGCCGTGCTCTCTGTGCTTCCTTGCACCTCAGACTGTTTCTGCACTGTGCTTTCCGTGCTTCTCTAAAGCACGCACAGTTCCTCGCCTGCTCCTTGGCATACCTCCCCGTGCTTCTGTAAAAGTATGCGCAGGTTTTGCCATGTACCCTGTTGTGCCCTCTTGCCCGCACAGGCCCTAACCCTGTTCTTGAACCTGACCCTGGCGTGCCTCTCTGCACGCGCAGGACTCTGTCTCGAACTCTGACCCTGGCATGCCCCTCGACATGCGCAGGACTCTGCCTTGAACTCTGACCTTGGCGTGTTTGTATACACGCACCTTGCTTATATGTTGCACCTGTCCCTGGCGTGCCCTCTGCACACGCAGGCCTCCGTCCTTGTACCTGTCCCTGGCGTGTCATCTGCACGCGCAGGCCTCCGTCCGTGTACCTGTCCCTGGCGTGTCTCTACACGCGCAGGCCTCCGTCCGTGTACCTGTCCCTGGCGTGCCTACTGCACGCGCAGGCTTCCGTCCTTGAACCTGACCCTGGTGTGACTCCTAGCACGCACCCTGCCTCGAACCCTGGCGTGACTCCTAGCACGCACCCTGCCTTGAACCCTGGCTTGCCTGCCGGATTCCTGAAACCTGACGACCGCTGCCAGAGGTCCGGAACCAGATGACTGCGGCCTAATGTCCGGAGCTGATTTCCGCAGCCTGATGCCTGGATCCTGTCGGTCGTTGCCAGTAGTCCGGAGTCCGATGCCATCGCACCTGCCTTGGACCCTGGCGTGTCTTCTTGCACGCACTCTGCCTTGGACTCTGTCGTGTTTCCCAGTACGCACCCTGTCTTGGACTCTAGCGTGTCCTAGCATGCACCCCTCCTAGGAACCCTGGTGTGACCCCTAACACGTACCCGGCCCTGGACTCCAGTATGTTTTCTGCACGTGTTATGTCTGGAACATTTGGCGTGCCCTTGCACGCACCTTGCCGTGTTTCACCGTTGGTGCCCTGCATCTGATGCTCTGTTGTTGCCACACCGTTTGTGCCCTGCACCTGATTCTCTGTTTTTGCCTTGTATCTGATTAAAGCGTGTAACCACATTTGCTGAAGAAACCCTGTGATCTCGCTTATGTTTAATATCCTGTTCGTCTTGTTGCCAGGCACTAAATAGTGTTTCCCTGAGCCGGCCGTCTGGTCCAGCTGCCGTGGTGGCTCACCCCCTTGGTCTTGCCCCTGACACTCCCTGTACAGGGGGTGGGATCTCACTAGGTCAGCTCGCCCTAGGTGGGTGGGTGCCATGGCCCAGAGGGTCCACTCTAAGAAGAAAAACGACTCAGCATAAGCTGATGCTCGTCACAGGTAGTTTATTTTTTTGTGGGAAGAGTTGTTATTTTGAATGTGGAAAAAATTCCAAGTGAGATGGAGTTGAAAACAAAACAGCATTTTTCTTTCATTTTGTTTTTACGATTAGCATTGCGAGCTGCAGTTTTTATTTTGACCAATTTGGTGTTCATATAGGACAGGACATGATCAAAATACAACGATTCTGCCACATAGGATTTTTCTCCATTTCAGGGTTCAAAATTGGGAATGTGGGATAAATATTTTTAATGTTCTATTAGTCCAGGCAATACTGCAATCATTTATATCAAATCTATAATTACTGGTATGTTTTATATTGTTTTAAATTATTTCTTACATTTTTAAATTGACCCCTAAAGACTTGAACCTGTGATCGCTTTATCGCCTATACAATCCACGGCAATACTGTAGTCAACTAAATTATTAAGGCATGCAGGGGGAGGAAAAGTGAACATATATATGCCTCATATATGGTCCTTGCTTGTAGTCAGTAATATGTTTAAAAACCTGTCGTGATCCTGTCCAAATGACGCAAGAAGAGTAGTGATCAAGCTGTAAGAAGCCGAAATACAAAAGGGGAGCTCAAAAATAGGGGCACAGAAAAATGGCTTTAAAGAGGGATCCACAGTTTGGTAAGGTGATCTAAGTGTCTAATTTTAAGTTTGCTAAATTTTACCCAAAGTTTATGAGAAAATTGTGTTTTTTTTCTTTATACAATGAACAGTTTATTCACATAAAGATAGAAAATGCCCAAGCACTCAGAACCGAACTTCTAGTACATTTGACTGGAGATTTCCAGACCTGTAGAAGTTAGATAAAGTAGTGATCAAGATGCAGACATTTTCCTGGCATCATATCGTACAGTCAGCCTCTCACCCACACAATGTGGTTTTCTGCAGATAACACGAAATATAACTGCAGAATGAAGGGAAATAAGTGAACTTTAGGTTGAGCTTTACTGTCCATTTACACAAAAGTACTAACCTTGAGGTAACTGCATGACTCCTGTACTCAGTCCAGATATTAGGTCTCCTAAAAGGTACTCCTTTACTGGATAACGTGGTAGCCATTTCAAAATTGGAAGAAAGCTGTATAGTTGAGTTTTTGCTTTTTTCACAGTACATCTGTAACACAGGATACATAGGTAACAGAGGGATGGCAAGATGTGATCAGAATGCAGACATCTGTTAGGTGATTCTTTTAGCAGGACCCTGGAGGAACTATGGCAGGCACCTGTGTCTAGCTCATGTATGATGGCATCAACTAGCCATGACCAGGATGCACAGTATGGCACTATTACATGGCTGTACGTTCAGCTTGAGCTCCCTCAGAACGTATTTTTATAAATACCGTACATATTATAATGTTTGATGGGGTTGCGGTCAAGGACTTTTTATAGGACACTATATCTACTCCACGACAAAATCTTTATCAACCTCGCTGTGTGCATAAGGGAATCTACAAATCTGACAAGTATGAAAAATCCCCACTCCATAATGACTATTACTGGATAAGGATATAGCCGCTTCCTGTGTACCTTCTAGGAGTGGCTGATTAAATAGGGAATAAGCAATTACACAAGATTATCGGCATATACTTACAAAGCTCATCACAGGGATTAACTGAAGAAACCAAACATTTTCTATAAAATAAGACATTAATGTATGTTGTGTATTTAGGACAGTCACACCAGGGGTCACAAGACATATTTCTTAGCAGATTAAAAATACTCCGCTTTGCAGTAATTCAATTTGCCAAGTTTTACAATTCTGACCAGTGTCACTTTATGTGGTAGCTCTGGAATGCCTCAATGGATCCTACTTATTCTGAGACTATTTTTTCGCGACATATTGCACTTTGTGATGGAGGTAAATTTGGGCCGATATTTTTGTGGTAGTTTAAATGTCGGAATTTTGGTGAAAATTTTGCAACGGTCTAACTTTTATGCCCTTAAACCAAATAGTTATATAAAAAAAAGAGAGTTAATAAGTAGACATGTGGTAAATGTTATTTTACACAATCATTTTTTTTTTTGTTTGGAAGTTATAAGGGTTAAAAGTTGACCAGCAATTTCTCAACTTTCCAACAAAGTCATTTTTTTTTTTTTTTTTTTTTTTTTTTTTAGGGACCACATCACATTTGAAGTGATTTTGAGGGGCCTATGTGACAGAAAATATCCAAAAAAAGTGACACCATTTTAAAAACTCCCTCAAAATCACATTCATGAAGTTTATTAACTCTTTAAGTGCTTCACAGGAATTAAAGCAATGTGTAAGGAAAAAATGAAAATGTTACTTTTTCGTTCAAAAATGTTGATTTAGCCCTATATTCTACATTTTCACCATACAATTGCTGTGCAATTTCTCCCGAGTACGCTGATGCCCCATATGTAATGGAAAACTACTGTTTGGGTGCACGGCAGGGCTCGGAAGGGAAGGAGCGCCATTTGACTTTTGGAGCCCCAAATTGGCTGGAATAGATAGCAGACGCCATGTCGCGTTTGCAGAGCGTCTAATGCGCCTAAATAGTGGAAAACTCTCACAAGTAACACCATTTTAAAAACTACACACACAAGGAAAATTATCTAGATGTGTGATGAGAACCTTGAACCCACAGGAGATTCACAGAATTTTACAACGTGAAAATGAAAAAAATAAAATTTTCTGGCAAAAAATATTTTGTCCCAAATTGTTCATTTTCACAAATATAACAAGAGAAAATGGACTGTACAATTTGTTGTGCAATTTCTCCTGAGTACACAGATACCCCATATGTGGTGGAAAGTTATTGTTTTGCACACACCAGGGCTTGGGAGGGAAGGAGCACCAACTGAATTCTGCAGCTCAATTTTGGCTAGAACAGATTACGGACGCCATGTCGCACTTGAAGAGCCCTTGACATGCCAAAAACAGCAGAAACCCCGACAAGTGACCCGATTTTGGAAACTACACCTTTCGTGGAATTTATCTAGGGGTGCACTGAGCATTTTTAACCCCAAATTTTTAATTTTCAAAAGGAATAATATAACAAAATGAAAGGTACAAATTGTTACGCAATTTCTTCTGAGTTCGTCAGTACCCCATAGATCAGACCTGCGCAAAGTGCGCCCCGCGGGCTGGACTGAGAAAGCCAGAGGGCCGGATGTGGGAAGGTGCGGATACACTCCCTGACGCGCGTTTCGGTAGATTCCTTCATCAGGAAAGGACGTGCGTCAGGGCGTGCATCCGCATCTTTCCGGGACCACCACTTGTCTTAGGTAATCTTTTTCATGCTGCATACGTTCAATCTAATCTGATACCTTTTACTGATGTTGGCCATTTTTAACCTTATGCATTAAAGCCATATCCACTTAGCTTAGCTTTTGTGATATAATAATAGTATTATTTAGTATTTTTGGTTTTTACTCTTGGGTTATTTTACACATTTTTTATTAAGCACTATTTTGATGTATATTAATTATTGTATTTTCTGGTTTAATTATTATTTATATGCACTATTTATAAGTATATTGGTACATGGCTCATCAGCATTTATTAGTAATTCTTTTATAATATATTCAGCATGTAAATTTATCTAAGGGTATATAAACACCTTTATCTAAGGTCATACACATTTATTTAATAATTTATTTATATAGAAATAATAATTTTTGTACTTTAGATTTTTAATATTTTAATATTTGTCCCAGCTATATTTTATCTATTTGTTTTTTATGTATTTTAGTTACTTGTGTGGTGCACCTTTTTATAGCACTTGTTTTGTTGCCAACACTTCTAAAAAAGGCATTATTTTGTATTAATTAAATTCTCCCGTCTGGATATTTATCTATTAATTTATTTATAAACAGAAATATATATTCTTTCCTGGTTTTCTAAACCATCTCCCAGTTTTTAGGTTTACAGGGTGGGAGTGGCAGAGGTTTCAGATATACAAGATCTACAATAGGTCTTCAGCCCACATATCATTGAGGGTGCTGTCAGACCCCCATCAATCCGATGTTGATGGCCTAATCTTGGTTAGATCATCAAGATCACATGACCAGAAAACTGCTTTAAATTTTGGATATATCAAACGCCATAAGAAATATAATGGTTAACAATGGTGTTAGCTCTTTCTTGTCCCATACACCATCCTTAATGATGGGCTTGCAGGAATAAGATGTGCCTAATTCATTAAAAGGCACATGCCACATAATGAATTTAGTGCATCTTAACACGGGCATGTGACTACGTGTGCCTCACCAGAAGTGTTACTCCAGTTATGGACTAGTGTAACATTTCTGGCTTAAAGAGCTCAACCACTTTGAACAAATTTGTCGGGCAGGAGTTGCTATACCCTGTCCAAGCTCAGCCCACTTTGGCAGAGCGGGCAGAAACGGACATGAAAACGCCAAAAATTTTTCAACACTTGAAGGTGTTTGTATGCCATAATTTTGGCAAACACCTTGAAGAACAACAGCCTGAGTATCAGGAGAGAGTAATAGTAAAAGATTATTACCGGCACGAGTGTGCTACGTTATGAAGTAGTGATGTTGGCTCTTTCTTTCGCAAATGTAAATGTTCTTGCAAATATTCCTGGGTGTATATGGGCCGATCAATGCAGTATTTTTGTCTCTGGCACAGACACTCATCTTCCCCTGAAGCTAGTTCCATGACACATTTCAGGTCCTTGTTCAGTATCTGAAGGTCACTGTAGAGTAGAGAGAGATCACATTTAGTTTGTTACATGAGTATACAAAGTTATCAAACATATCAGAAACAGGAAATTAATTACCTCTGGTGGAAGCAAAAGCACTATGGAGGGTAACAATGAGTGTGAAAGATTGTAACATATCACTGTTTAACCCCTTCATGACCAAGCCTATTTTGACCTTAATGACCAGGCCATTTTTTGCAATTCTGACCAGTGTCCCTTTATGAGGTAATAACTCAGGAACACTTCAACGGATCCTAGCGATTCTGAGATTGTTTTTTCGTGACATATTGGGCTTCATGTTAGTGGTAAATTTAGGTCGATAATTTTTGCGCTTATTTGTGAAAAAATAAGAAATTTGGCGAAAATTTAGAAAACTTCGCAATTTTCAAATTTTGAATTTTTATTCTGTTAAACCAGAGAGTTATGTGACACTAAATAACAATTCCCACATGTCTACTTTACATCAGCATAATTTTGGAAACAAAATATTTTTTTGTTAGGAAGTTATAAGGGTTAAAAGTTGACCAGCGATTTCTCATTTTTACAATATAATTTACAAAACCATTTTTTTTTTAGGGACCACCTCACATTTGAAGTCACTTTGAGGGGTCTATAAGGCAGAAAATACCCAAAAGTGACACCATTCTAAAAACTGCACCCCTCAAGCTACTCAAAACTACATTCAAGAAGATTATTAACCCTTCAGGTGCTTCACAGGAACTAAAGCAACGTGGAAAGAAAAAAATGGACATTTTAATTTTTCCAACAAAAATTTTCTTTTAGCATCAATTTTTTCATTTTCACATGGGCAACAGGATAAAATGGATCCTAAAATTTGTTGGGCAATTTCTCCTGAGTACACCGATACCTCATATGTGGTCATAAACCACTGTTTGGGCGCACGGCAGGGCTCAGAAGGGAAGGAGCGCCATTTGACTTTTTGAATGGAAAATATGCTGGAATATTTAGCGGTTGCCATGTCACGTTTGGAGAGCCCCTGTGTGCCTAAACATTGGAGCTTCCACACAAGTGACCCCATTTTGGAAACTAGACCCCCCAAGGAACTTATCTAGATGCATAGTGATCACTTTGAACCCCCAGGTACTTCACAAATTGATCTGTAAAAGTACTTTTTTTTTTTTTTTCTCCACAAAAATTTTCCTTTAGCCTCAGTTTTTTCATTTTCACATGGGCAACAGGATGAAATGGATCCTAAAATTAGTTGAGCAATTTCTCCTGAGTACACCGATACCTCATGTGTGGTAATAAACCACTGTTTGAGCGCACGGCAGGGTTCGGAAGGGAAGGAGCACCATTTGACTTTTTGAATGGAAAATTAGCTCCAATCGTTATCGGACACCATGTCGGGTTTGGAGAGCCCCTGTGCACCTAAACATTGGAGCTCACCCACAAATGACCCCATTTTGGAAACTAGACCCCCTAAGGAACTTATCTAGATGTGTAGTGAGCACTTTGAACCCCCAAGTGCTTCACAAAAGTTTATAACGCAGAGCCGTGAAAATAAAAAATATTTTTTTTTCCTCAAAAATTATTTTTAGCACGCTATTTTTAATCTTCACAAGGCTAACAGGAGAAACTGGACCACAAAAGTTGTTGTCCAGTTTGTCCTGAGTACGCTGTTACCCCGTATGTGGGGGGGGGAACCACTGTTTGGGCACACGGCAGGGCTCAGAAGGGAAGGAGCGCCATTTGACTTTTTGAAATGCAAATTACTTCTAATCGTTAGACGACACCATGTTGTGTTTGGAGAGCCCCTGTGTGCCTAAACATTGGAGCTCTCCCACAAATGACCCCATTTTGGAAACTAGACCCCCTAAGGAACTTATCTAGATGCATAGTGAGCACTTTGAACCCCCAAGTGCTTCACAAAAGTATATAACGCAGAGCCGTGAAAATAAAAAATATTTTTTTCCTCATAAAATTTTTAGTGCGCAATTTTTTATTTTCACAAGGGTACCAGGATAACTTAGACCCCAAAAGTTGTTGTCCAGTTTGTCCTGAGTACGTTGGTACCCCATATGTGGGGGGGGAACCACTGTTTGGGCACACGTCGGGACTCGGAAGGGAAGTGGTGACATTTTGAAATGCTGACTTTGATGGAATGGTCTTCGGGGATCATGTAACATTTGCAGAGCCCCTGATGTACCTAAACTGTGGAACCCCCTACAAGTGACCCCATTTTGGAAACTAGACCCCCCAAGGCACTTATCTAGATGTGTGGTGAGCACCTTGAACCCCCAAGCGCGTCACAGAAGTTTATAATGCAGAGCCGTGAAAATAAAAAATATTTTTTTTTCCCTCAAAAAAAAAATGATTTTCAGCCAGCAATTTTTTTATTTTCACAAGAGTAGCAGGATAAATTGGACCCCAAAAGTTGTTACACAGTTTGTCCTGAGTACGCTGGTGCCCCATATATGGGGGGGGGAACCATTGTTTGGGCACATGTAAGGGCTCGGAATGGAAGTAGTGACGTTTTGAAATGCAGACTTTGATGGAATGGTCTGCGGTCGTCTTTACGTTTGCAGAGCACCTGATGTGCCTAAACAATAGAAATCCCCAACAAGTGACCCCATTTTGGAAACTAGACCTACCAAGGAACTTATCTAGATGCCTGGTGAGCACTTTGAACCCCCAAGAGCTTCACAGAAGTTTATAACGCAGAGACGTGAAAATAAAAAAAAAACAATTTTTCCACAAAAATATTTTTTTAGCCCCCAATTTTTTTATTTTCCCAAGGGTACCAGGAGAAATTAGACCCAAAAGTTGTTGTGCAATTTTTCCTGAGTACGCTGATACCCCATATGTTGGGGTAAACCACTGTTTGGGCACACGTCGGGGCTTGGAAGGGAGGGAGCACCGTTTAACCATTTGAACGGAAAATTGGCTGGAATCAATGGTTGCACCATGTCGTGTTTGGAGACCCCTGATGTGCCTAAACAGTG
Organism: Dendrobates tinctorius; assembly: GCF_039654945.1. NCBI lineage: Eukaryota > Metazoa > Chordata > Amphibia > Anura > Dendrobatidae > Dendrobates > Dendrobates tinctorius. The sequence continues at coordinate 71,267,651 of NW_027361703.1, read as the reverse complement.
GAAACCCCACAATTCTAACTTCAACCCTAACCCCAACACACCCCTAACTACAGCCCTAACCCCAACACACCCCTAACCCTAATCCCAACCCTAACCATAACCCTAACCACAAGCCTAACCCTAATTCCAACCCTAATTCCAACCCCAACCCTAATTCCAACCCTAACCCTAATTCCAACCCTAATGGAAAAATAAAAATAAAAATAATTTCTTTATTTTATTAGTTGATCCTGCCTATGGGGGTGATAAACGGGGGGTTAATTTACTTTTCATTCTATTTTGATCACTGTGAGAGTTTATCACAGTGATCAAAATGAATGAATGGAAATTGCAGCCAGCGGGCGCACTGCGCATGCGCCCGCCATTTTCCAATATGGCGGCGCCCATGGTCCGGGACCGCGGGACACCGGGAGCCATAACGGCACTCGGTGAGTACCGGGGGGTGGGAGGAGGGGAGATGACAGCGGCGGCACACCGCCGCTGTCATTCAGTGGCGGGGGGCAGATCACCCCCGTTAACGGGGGGGGGGGGGGCGTATCGCTGTCACCAGCCATGTCCGATGCCACAGCAGCGTCGGACATGGCTGGATTGTAATATTTCATCAATTTTCATTGATGAAATATTACTATCGCTCTGATTGGCTGTTAAAAGTGAAACAGTCAATCAGAGCGATCGTAGTCAAGTGGGGGCGAAGCCACGCCCCCTATGGTGAAGAATAAAGCCCACTGCATCTGCGGGTTGGGTGACCTTTCAGTGACCTAGGTCACCCGACCCGCAGGGGGGCTTTAAAGTCATGACGCCACATAGGCGTCACTGGTCAGATTGGCACCAGTTTTCATGACGCCTATGTGGCGTCATTGGTCGTGAAGGGGTTAAAACCACATTATTGCTACTACTGAGTTCACCTGTCAAGACAAGGCGACCTCACAGAGAGGTCAAACTACACAAAACACAGTGAATTTGTACAACTATTTCAAGGAGAAAAAGCCACGGTAGGCGAAACGTACGTTGGAGGGAGCCTTAGACGCACTGAGCCATTTATTACGGGTATCTATGATCTAGTTATTCCTATGCACTTTTCTGACTGTTTTTTTCAGCCTGTTCACATTATGCACTTTATCATTGTTACTACATTCATATGATTACTTTGCTATTATGGCCAATGTGTCTACTATGTATCTATCTCCTTGTGATATTATCTTATGGTAATTTATTATGTCCATTCGTTCTGCTATTCCCTTGTTTGTGTAATTTAATAAATTTGAGTCTTTATCAATCTGGACTCTTTCTTGGTTTATTCATTTTTTGAGAAGGTTATTAGGAAGGCAAACAGTAACAGAACAGGCACAGGCATCTTACAGGTAGGCAAACAGTAATAGTGCAGGCACAGAAATCTTACACACAGGCAAACAGTAAAAGCACAGGCATCTCACAGATAGGCAATAAGTAATAGTTCAGGCACAGGGATATTACTGGTAGGCAAAGTGTAACGGCACAGAAATCTTACAGGTAAGTAAACAGTAACAGCACAGGCACAGGGATCTTACAGGTAGGCAATAAGCAACAGCACAGGCACAGAGATATTACAGGTAGGCAAACAGTAACTGCACAGGCATCTTCTGTGTTGCCCAACTGGAGGATTGCAGCTCCCAGATAACCTATGACTTCAAAGCATATACAGTGTCTACAAGTAGTATTCAAACCCCTGCAGATTTAGCAGGTTTACACATTCGGAATTAACTTGGCATTGTGACATTTGGACTGTAGATCAGCCTGGAAGTGTGAAATGCACTGCAGCAAAAAAGAATGTTATTTCTTTGTTTAATTTTTTTTTAAATTGTGAAAAGTTTATTCAGAGGGTCATTTATTATTCAACCCCTCAAACCACCAGAATTCTGTTTGGTTCCCCTAAAGTATTAAGAAGTATTTCAGGCACAAAGAACAATGAGCTTCACATGTTTGGATTAATTATCTCTTTTTCCAGCCTTTTCTGACTATTTAAGACCCTCCCCAAACTTGTGAACAGCACTCATACATGGTCAACATGGGAAAGACAAAGGAGCATTCCAAGGCCATCAGAGACAAGATCGTGGAGGGTCACAAGGCTGGCAAGGGGTACAAAACCCTTTCCAAGGAGTTGGGCCTACCTGTCTCCACTGTTGGGAGCATCATCCGGAAGAGGAAGGCTTATGGAACTACTGTTAGCCTTCCACGTCCTGGACAGCCTTTGAAAGTTTCCTCCCGTGTCGAGACCAGGCTTGTCCGAAGAGTCAAGGCTAACCCAAGGACAACAAGGAAGGAGCTCCGGGAAGATCTCATGGCAGTGGGGACATTGGTTTCAGTCAATACCATAAGTAACGTACTCCACCGCAATGGTCTCCGTTCCAGACGAGCCCGTAAGGTACCTTTACTTTCAAAGCGTCATGTCAAGGCTCGTCTACAGTTTGCTCATGATCACTTGGAGGACTCTGAGACAGACTGGTTCAAGGTTCTCTGGTCTGATGAGACCAAGATCGAGATCTTTGGTGCCAACCACACACGTGACGTTTGGAGACTGGATGGCACTGCATACGACCCCAAGAATACCATCCCTACAGTCAAGCATGGTGGTGGCAGCATCATGCTGTGGGGCTGTTTCTCAGCCAAGGGGCCTGGCCATCTGGTCCGCATCCATGGGAAGATGGATAGCACGGCCTACCTGGAGATTTTGGCCAAGAACCTCCGCTCCTCCATCAAGGATCTTAAGATGGGTCGTCATTTCATCTTCCAACAAGACAACGACTCAAAGCACACAGCCAAGAAAACCAAGGCCTGGTTCAAGAGGGAAAAAATCAAGGTGTTGGAGTGGCCTAGTCAGTCTCCTGACCTTAACCCAATTGAAAACTTGTGGAAGGAGCTCAAGATTAAAGTCCACATGAGACACCCAAAGAACCTAGATAACTTGGAGAAGATCTGCATGGAGGAGTGGGCCAAGATAACTCCAGAGACCTGTGCCGGCCTGATCAGGTCTTATAAAAGACGATTATTAGCTGTAATTGCAAACAAGGGTTATTCCACAAAATATTAAACCTAGGGGTTGAATAATAATTGACCCACACTTTTATGTTTAAAATTTATTAAAATTTAACTGAGCAACATAACTTTTTGGTTTGTAAGATTTATGAATCTGTTAATAAATCCTGCTCTTGTGTGAAGTTTGAAGGCTCTAACTTATTTGCATCTTATCAAACCTGCTAAATCTGCAGGGGGTTGAATACTACTTGTAGGCACTGTAGTTGTAGTATGATAATCCAAGTATAAAGCAGCAGTGATTAAAAGAGGCTTATTAACTATTCCAAGTTTATTTTGTAAGCCTAAGCCCAGGAGAGAGAGTATCTGAGCCTAGAAATCACAAACTTATCAACTGGCCAATCAATGGAGGACCTTCTCACACTTTATAGAACCTGATAAAATCTAGGTGTCAGAAAACACAAGACACCATTATAGATTTTGGGGAGTGCATGCGGTGATTGATTACAGTGCTGTCGATGGAAGAAGGGCAAGCTACCCAACATAAGACAGGTGGTTTTACTGTTTTAATGCTACAAGCTTGAAGATGTGGACTACCAATCAGAATGAAATCAAGACTGCCATAAATAACGCACGGTAAACACATAAAAGTGGCCCAATCAGGAGGGAAATCCCAAGTAAACAGAGGTTGTTAGAACTACTGTCACACACAACAGAACAGGAAGCTTGGTCACGAGCTACACAAGTACTCAGGATGACTTGTATCCGCTCATAAAAGTGTTATTGCCAACAAACGTATTCCTCCAACTCTCTCCAGGATGTTCATTATATAATATTCTTCCTGACTGAAACAATCTTTCAGCGACGAGAGAGATGGCTGGATATATGAAGCACAGTGCCCTAAATGAACTTGCCCTAGTCATAGTGCCCAGTCAGTGCAATGTATGCTACAAGTCATTAGCCTGCTCCGTCATTCACTGTGTGTCAAAGCTGGGATCAGGAAACAGATCAGAAGGGAAGTACAGAATTTATTTCATTAAGTTACAGTAATCAGTCAGAAACATTACTAAATATACGGTATGTCTTTAAGCAACTTGCTTAAAGCTGTTTAATGTCCTATGCTCCAAAGCTAATCCTCTGGCAGCCACTGTGGGCCTTTTAACTAATGGTATACGAGTCTGGTATCTTTCCTGTGGCAATAGAATGCCATATATGCACATGACCAGTGCATTATTGCCCAGAGAAAATAAAATCTATTGTAATACCTTAGAGACTGCATACTGGACACTGTTGTATGAGAAAAAAAAAAAATAGAAGATCCGCGCTGCCACACAGTATAACATTGGACCGAGTGCTATCCGATATAACATCACACGGCACTCGTCCAATGTATACGTTCATGTGAATGAGCCATAAGGCTACGGTCACATTATCAGTATTTCGCATCAGCATTTATAAGCCAACTAGATGGTGGCCCGATTCTAACGCATCGGGTATTCTAGAATACGTATGTAGTTTATTTATGAAGTTTTCATAATAATGCACCCCCCAATCCTGATATGCATGGTCCCCTCACCGCCCAATCCTGGTAAGCATGGTCCCCTCACCCTCCAATCCTGGTATGCATGGTCCCCTCACCCCGCTTTCCCGGTATGCATGGTCCCCCTTAACCCCCCTTTCCCGGTATGCATGGTCCCCCTCACCCCCCTTTCCTGGTATGCATGGTCCCCTCACCCCCCCAATACTGATGTGCATGGTCCCCTCACCCCCCCAATCCTGATGTGCATGGTCCCCTCACCCCCCCCCCCAATCCTGATGTGCATGGTCCCCTCACCCCCCAATCCTGATGTGCATGGTCCTCTCACCCTCCAATCCTGGAATGCATGGTCCTCTCACCCCCCCCAATCCTGGAATGCATGGTCCTCTCACCCCCCCCAATCCTGATATGCATGGTCCCGTCACCCCCCTAATCCTGATATGCATGGTCCCCTCACCCCCCTTTCCTGGTGTGCATGGTCCCCTCACCCCCCTTTCCTGGTATGCATGGTCCCCTCACCCCCCTTTCCTGGTAAGCATGGTCCCCTCACCCCCCTTTCCTGGTAAGCATGGTCCCCTCACCCCCCTTTCCTGGTAAGCATGGTCCCCTCACCCCCCTTTCCTGGTATGCATGGTCCCGTCACCCCCCTTTCTTGGTATGCATGGTCCCCCTCACCCCCCTTTCCTGGTTTGCATGTTCCCCCTCACCCCCCTTTCCTGGTATGCATGTTCCCCCTCACCCCCCTTTCCTGGTATGCATGGTCCCCCTCACCCCCCTTTCCTGGTATGCATGGTCCCCCTCACCCCCCTTTCCTGGTATGCATGGTCCCCCTCACCCCCCTTTCCTGGTATGCATGGTCCCCTCACCCCCCTTTCCTGGTAGGCATGGTCCCCTCACCCCCCTTTCCTGGTATGCATGGTCCCCTCACCCCCCTTTCCTGGTAGGCATGGTCCCCTCACCCCCCTTTCCTGATAGGCATGGTCTCTGTTAAAATAAAAAATAGTTATATACTCACCTTCCGACGGCCCGCGATCTCCACTCCACGCGCCCGACTGCTCTTAGTTGTCAACTGAGAATGCCCCTCTGGCTCATCAGCAGAGAATTAGGGTATGTGCACACGTTGCGGATTCGTGTGCGGATTATTCCAAGCGGAATGTGCAGAATCCGCAGGTCAAAGTGCGATTTAGTGCGGATTTGGCATGCGTTTTTACACCTGCGGATTCCTATGATGGAATGGGTGTAAAAACGCTGCGGAATCCGCACAAAGAATTGACATGCATGTGCACAGCGGTTTTTATTTTCCATAGGATAACATTGTACTGTACATCACTTGCGGATCTGCAGCCGACCCGCAGAGGCAAATCCGCACACGAATCCGCAACGTGTGCACATACCCTTAGGGTAGTGAGCCACTGGTGGTTGGCAGCCTGACACTGCATTACTATCAGGCTACCAAGCTGTACTTACCACTGGGATAAGTCACCTCCACAGGGCTGCTCTTAACAGAGAGAACACGGTGTACTGCAGAGACATCTTCCAGCAGTGAGAACAGCTTAGTAGCCTGGTATTAATAGCACATTACGAGACTGCTGACCTGCGCTCACCACCGCTGTTAGGCCATGTGCACACGTTATGGATTCTGCTGTGGATCCGCAGCGTTTCAGGCTTTGCGGGTCCGCAGCAGATTTAGCTGCGTTGTACAGTACGCTACGGGCATCTGACCACAGTGTGTGATATGCCCCGCGTATCTAACCCCAGCGCGTGATACGCTCCGCATATCTAACCCCAGCGTGTGATACAGCAAGCAGCACCAACTAACAGAATTGGCACTGGAAGCTGTCCTTGGTGACATTGTTCACATCTCAGCATCACTCTGACCCGCACTGATCAGCAGAATGGAGCACTATTAGAATTGGGCAGTAGCGCGAATGCTCAACCGTTCCATTCATTCCCTTTGGAGTTGCCATGCGCTGCGCTATTTATGGCCGCCCCAGTGAGAATGAATGGAGCGGCAGTTGGGCATCTGACCTGCGACTTTATTATGTAACATGTGTAAAAGGTCTCTGTTGGCAATAACAATTCCCTATTCTGCCAATCGGTATGGGTCCCAGCACTCGGAACCCACTGATGAGAAAGCTATCATCTAACTTGAAGATAAATGATAGCTTGCTTTAAAATGGACAATCCCTTTTAAGACTTTTTTCCCCTAAAAACAATATTGAATTGTATGTATAAAAAAAATAACTTGATAACAGCATAGTGCTGAATATATATATCTAAAAATAATCTTTTTTTTTAATCAAAACTAGCTATAAATGTCCAAAGTTGGGAGAATAACAGAATGGGAGGAAGCATGAATTACATATGGAAAATTAATCTTGGCTGTCCCCCAGATATGGCATGTGTTACCATCATTCCACTTAATGGGTATTTCAGAGTTTTCTCTCGGGATTCCTAAGCGTCCCAGTGTGTCTGAATACCTATTTTGGACACAGCAAACGTGTGTGGGTCATTGCACTGTGGCAGACATCCCAAAAAATCTGTGAAGATTGTAAAGTGACCACTGGACGATGTACCCCAACATAAGGTGTTATCAGAGTCAGCTCCCCAACACCATCAGGCTAAACATTTCTTCCGCCCATTGGTATTATATGAGATGTAAATGTTTAGAACAATTCTATCATGACATATAAAGAGAATCCACATTCTGTAAAATAGCGGTCCCCAACCTTTCTTACCTTAAGGGTCACATTGAGCTGTGAGAGGGTTACGAGCCAGATCCAGAACCCCCTCCAAGAAGCAACATCAAGATCCTGCTCCCCCCACAGTAGTGACACCCAGAGGCCCCATTACTGGTATATTAACAGCCAAAACGATATCACACTGACGTATTATACCTAGATCCAGGGGTTCCCCTCTGCCCCCATTCTGGAATCAGGCACTCTCTCACCAACCCCAGTATAGGGGCATCACCATCTGGAGACCTGCTCTTCATAGCTGGTGATCATACAAAGAGGGCAGTTGTGGGCCACAGGTTGGGGCCCCTATAATAAGACATCGGGGGCTGTGTATGGCAGAACTGACGCCACCCTGGAATTTATAGAAATGGCGCACACACATACAGTCTGAGCCATTTTCCATGGTCCTGTGACATATCAATCACCACACTACACGTTCACACAATATTACAAAAGTGGCAGATGCCACAGCGATGTCTGCCATCGATGGTGCCCAGTGAGACATGCCCACACACAGGATAGATGGATTGGACCTGAGAAGTCTCACATGAAGTAGCAGTAAATGGCTGCAGTAATGCCCAGGTGTCACATCTGAGTGACTCCCCTTCCCTGTGCAGGAATGGCAGAGACACCACAGCAGCACCTCAGGTTCATGTCAGTTCTCTTACCTCAGTGGCAGGATGAGGTGTTTCCCCGTGTAATTGCCGCTCAGGAGCCGCTACTGTCTTCCACTAGTTACAATTTAACAGCAGCGCTCTCGGCAGCAGTCTCACTTGTGACTTGGACAACTATCAGCTCCTTGAAATGTGAGACGCCGATGATAGGGCACCAGTACGCCTGTGTAACTGACAGGCTCCTCCTGAGGGCTGACGGGTAATGTAGTCCTGTGCCACAATAAATTACCGTGCAACGCCGGCATAAGAACATCAATACCCATCATGCACCGCTGTGGAGGTAAAGGTTAGCCTGCGAGCAATATTCTGGCCCCGCCCTCGTTTCCAGTGTGTGATATACAGGAGTGCGTGTGTGGCTGTGTCACAGTGACCAGGCAGTGGTGGAGGTGACACAGAAGGGCGCGGGTTTGTGCTGTCACCGTCTGCTGGCAGTTTTGTTTGCCCTGTTGGAATTCAGGGCTGCTTTCACATATCAGTTTTTTTTTTACATCAGTCGCAATCTGGCAATTTTTGAAAAAAACGGATCCAGCAAAAAATGCCGCCGGATCCATTTTTTTTTCTCATAGACTTATTATTAGCGATAGATTGTGACAGATGGTCTCATGTTTTGTTCGCCGGATCCGTTGAAAAATTTTTGTCCGGCAGCCGGACACGACGCACAGAGTAACGTTTTTTGTATCCGTAGAAAAATCGGACAGCAACGTATCCGTCGCTGTCTGTCGTTTGCTGGAGTGAAACTCTGCGGGCGCAGGATCCGTCATCATCCGGCAAATGACGGATGCCGGCGACGGATCCATTTTTTCAACTGAGCATGCTCCTGACAGGTTAAAACACAAAACAAAGAATAGATATATACACATAGAATACATATATATACACATGTCATTGGGACACACATACATATATATAGTTATAGTACATAAAGTTCTACATAGCATAATAGCCGATAAATCAATTGCCGGCTTCAGTAAATTCATTCCCGGCAGGTGGTTTACTTATAGTAAACCATGTCATATCAAAACGATTTATGTATGTCAGTGTTTAATGAATTTAGTAGTTTGTGTTAGGAACAATTTGGAACTCTAGGGATTAAATTTAAGGCTATAATCGCGGAAAAAAATTGCATGGGCTCCTGTGCAATTTTCTCCACCAGAGAGGGAAAGCCAGTGAGTGAGGGCAGATAATAATAGCCTAGAGAGGGACCTTTTTTTTTTTTGCTCCCCCCGGCTAATAAAATCTGCCCCCAGCCACCCCAGAAAAGGCGCATCCTTTTCTGGCACTTAGCCTCTCTATTCCCATGGCCTTTAGCGGTAGCTCATGGATTAATAATAATAGGTTAATGTCACCTTGCTATTGAAAGGTGACATTACATCGGGTTAATAATGGAGAGGTGGCAATCCATCACAAGGGGTTAACTATTTTACAACAGGGACCGGTGCTAATGCTACCGGCCCCGATGTAAACCACTGAAGAATGAATGAATTCATCTCTGTGCAGGCACCCCGGCTGACTAGAGATGAACTGATTAGCGTGGGAAAGTTTCTGTACTTTTTCCCACACTGTCAGTTCACCTCAGGTCAGCCTGGAACTCCTCGCAGCCTCACCGACTACCGCTGATGTCACTGAGGCTGTGCGGAGTCCCCGGCTGACCTGAAGTGAACTCGATAGCGTGGGAAAGTTTCTGAACTTTTTCCCACGCTGTCAGATCACTTAATAACCTATTATTATTAACCCATGAACCACTGCTAAAGGCAATGGGAATAGAGAGGCTAAGTGCCAGAAAAGGCGCATCTTATAGATGCGCCTTTTCTGGGGTGGCTATGGGCAGATTTTTTTAGCCGGGGGGAGCAAAAACAATGGTCCCTCTCTAGGCTATTAATATCTGTCCTCACTCACTGGCTTTCCCTCTCTGGTGGAGAAAATTGCGCAGGAGCCCACGCAATTGTTTTCTGCAATTATAGCGTTAAATTTAACCCCTAGAGTTCCATATTTTTCGCAACACAAACTACTAAATTGATTAAACACTGACATACCTAAATCCTTTTGATATGACATGGTTTACTATATGTAAATCACATGTCATATCATGTCGGGTTCGGGAATGGTTTTACTGAAGCCAGCAATTGATTTATCGGCTATTATGCTATGTAGAATTCTATGAACTATATATATATATATATATATATACAGTATATATATATAGTGTCTCAATGAGATGTGTGTGTATATATATATATATATAGTATGTATTCTATGTGTATATACTGTATCTATTCTTTCTTTGGTGTTTTAACCTGTCAGGAGCATGCTCAGTTACAAAAAACGGATCCGTCGCCAGCATCCATCATTTGCCGGATGACGTCGAATCCGTTGCCCATAGGCTTTCAATCCAGCAAACGACGGACAGCGACGGATTCGTTGCTGTCCGATTTTTCAACAGATACAAAAAATGTTGCTTTGTGCGTCGTGTCCGGCTGCCGGACAAAAATTTTTCGGCAGATCCAGCGAACGACGGACAAAACGTGAGGCCATCCGTCACAATCTGTCGCTAATACAAGTCTATGAGAAAAAAACGGATCCGGCGGCATTCTTTTCTGGATCTGTTTTTTTTTCAAGAATTGCCGGATTGTGACCTGACTGAACGGCAGAGAGGTATGTATATTGTATGTATATTGTTGGTTTTTTATTTTATTTTTTTACAGAACAAGGGCTTTTTTTGGATTGGCAGAATAATAAATTTTGTCAAAAACTTTATGTATTTATTTCATTAAAATATTTTTTAATGTGTGTGTCTTTTGTTATCCTTTTACTATTCTAGGGTTAATAATGGATACGTGTCTTATTGACACCTCTCCATTATTAACTCGGCTTAATGTCACCTTTCAATAGCAAGGTGATATTAACCCACTAATATTGACCCATGAGCCACCACTAAAGGCCATGGGAGTAGAGAGGCTGTGCGCCTTTTCTGGGTGGCTGGGGGCAGATTTTTTTAGCCGGGGGGGAAAAAACAATGGTCACTCTCTAGGCTATTAATATCTGCCCTCACTCATTGGCTTTCCCTCTCTGCCAGAGAAAATTGCTTGGGAGCCCACATATTTTTTTTCCGCTATTATAGCCTTAAATTTAACCCCTAGAGTTCCAAATTTTTCCTAACACAAACTACTAAATTCATTAAACACTGACATACATAAATCGTTTTGATATGACATGGTTTACTATATGTAAACCATGTGTCATATCATGTCGGGTTCAGGAATGATTTTACTGAAGCCAGCAATTGATTTAGCGGCTGTTATGCTATGTAGAACTCTATGAGCTATAAATATATATATATTTGTGTCTCAATGACATGTATGTATATATACGCATATACAGTCATATGTTAAAGTTTGGGCACCCCTATTAATGTTAACCTTTTTTCTTTATAACAATTTTGGTTTTTGCACCAGCTATTTCAGTTTCATATATCTAATAACTGATGGACTCAGTTATATTTCTGGATTCAAATGAGGTTTATTGTACTAACAGAAAATGTGCAATCTGCATTTTAACAAAATTTGACCGGTGCAAAAGTATGGGCACCTCAACATAAAAGTGACATTAATATTTCGTAGATCCTCCTTTTGCAAAAATAACAGCCTCTAGTCGCTTCCTGTAGCTATTAATGAGTTCCTGGATCCTGGATGAAGGTATTTGTGACCATTCTTGTTTACAAAACAATTCCAGTTCAGTTAAGTTTGATGGTCGCCGAGCATGGACAACCCGCTTCAAATCATCCCACAGATGTTCAATGATATTCTGGTCTGGGGACTGGGATGGCCATTCCAGAACATTGTAATTGTTCCTCTGCATGAATGCCTGAGTAGATTTGGAGCGGTGTTTTGGATCATTGTCTTGCTGAAATATCCATTCCCTGGGTAACTTCAACTTCGTCACTGATTCTTGCACATTATTGTCAAGAATCTGCTGATACTGAGTTGAATCTATGCGACCCTCAACTTTAACAAGATTCCCGGTGCCGGCATTGGCCACACAGCCCCAAAGCATGATGGAACCTCCACCAAATTTTACTGTGGGTAGCAAGTGTTTTTCTTGGAATGCTGTTTTTTAGCCTCCATGCATAACGCCTTTTTGCATGACCAAACAACTCAATCTTTGTTTCATCAGTCCACAGGACCTTCTTCCAAAATGTAACTGGCTTGTCCAAATGTGCTTTTGCATACCTCAGGTGACTCTGCTTGTGGCGTGCTTGCAGAAACAGCTTCTTTCGCATCACTCTCCCATACAGCTTCTCCTTGTGCAAAGTGCGCTGTATTGTTGACCGATGCACAGTGACACCATCTGCAGCAAGATGATGCTGCAGGTCTTTGGAGGTGGTCTGTGGATTGTCCTTGACTGTTCTCACCATTCTTCTTCTCTGCCTTTCTGACATTTTTCTTGGCCTGCCACTTCTGGGCTTAGGCCTCTTTCACACATCAGGTTTTCGCCTTCAGGCGCGATCCGGCGCTTTTGACAGAAACCGGATCCGGCGAAATGCAATGCCGGATCCAGTTTCCCCCCATTGACTTGCATTTGCGCCGGATCGCGCCGGATGGCCATGCGTTTCATCCGGTTTTCGCCGGATCCGGCAATGTGTCCGGATCCGGCGTCTGGAAAAAACGTCTACTGTAACGTTTTTTGTCTCCGGCGAAAAAGCCGGACACGCCGGATCCGGCGCGTCCGGCTTTTTCACACAGTGGAAGCCTATGAGCGCCGCAATGCGCCGGATCCGGTTTTTTTGGTCTGAGCATGCTCAGTAGCCACAAGGGTCAATTTTAAAAACCGGATCCGGCGTAATCCGTCGAAAAACGGATAGAAAAACGGATGAACCGGATGAGACGGATCCGGTTTTGTCTGTCAAGAAAAAGACGGATCCGGCAGAAAACCGGATCCGTCACATCTGGTTTTACAAAACATTTGCCGGATCCGGCGTTCCGGCACAACGCCGGATCACGCCTGACGCCGAAAACCTGATGTGTGAAAGTAGCCTTAACAAGAACTGTACCTATGTTCTTCCATTTCCTTACTATGTTCCTCACAGTGGAAACTGACAGGTTAAATCTCTGAGACAACTTTTTGTATCCTTCCCCTGAAAAGCTATGTTGAATAATCTTTGTTTTCACATCATTTGAGAGTTGTTTTGAGGAGCCCATGATGCCACTCTTCATAGGAGAATCAAATAGGAGAACTGCTTGCAAGTGGCCACCTTAAATACCTTTTCTCATGATTTGATACACCTGGCTATGAAGTTCAAAGCTCAATGAAGTTACAAAACCAATTTAGTGCTTCAGGAAGTCAGTAAAAAGTAGTTAGGAGTGTTCAAATCAAGAAAATGATAAGGGTGCCCATACTTTTGCACCGGTCAAATTTTGTTTAAATGCAGAATGCACATTTTCTGTTAGTACAATAAACCTCATTTGAATCCAGAAATATAACAGAGTCCATCAGTTATTAGATATATGAAACTGAAATAGCTGTTGCAAAAACCAAAATTGTTATAAAGAAAAAAGGTTAACATTAATAGGGGTGCCCAAACTTTAACATATGACTGTATATATGTATTCTATGTGTATATATCCTTTTGATTCATGTCAGTGTGATTTTACTGTACAGCGCACTGAATTGCCGGTTTTAAAAAAACGGATCCGTCAAGAAACGGATAAAAAAACGAATGCGACGGATCCGTTTTTTCGCTGGATCCGACTGCCGGGACCGGTGAAAAAAAGGATCAGTTACATCAGTTTTTCACAATCTGAGATGGTACGTCGATCCGACGGATTGTGACCGACTCCAAAAAAATGATATGTGAAAGGGGCCTTAGGCAGGGTGACGTAGCCCCCCACATAAGGCATGGAAGGTGTCTGGCAGTTGTAGGGTTAGTGCCCTTTGAGGCTGCCATGGAAAATCAGCTCCAATTTCAGAATTTTGGACCTGGACAAGAATTTAGCTGCCAATCCTGAGCACAGTACTGTTACCGGCTGATTGTTGGGGGTCCAGTTTTGTGTCACATAGATTAGCACAGTCGGCAGTATTATTCCTGGCAGACCCCAATAGGGGACTCATTTGGTTGTGTAATAACAAACATGGCCAGTTGTTGTCTTTTGTTCCCGCTGCTCCCAAGTATCCTTTTTGTTTCTTATTTTAGATCTGCCGTACTGTTCCAGAGATCTGGTCTTCATATGGTGCTAGTTTTTATGGGTTTTACTAGAGATGCACGGATCGCTTTGCACAACCACGGTCCAGGTCCGTGCTCTCTGGCCGTGGACAGGAGATTCATGAATTTCCTGAAATTCCAGGTTCCCTTGTGCAGCATTTCATACCCTGGCCTGGTGTGGCACCATCTGTGCATGCGGTACACAGGTGACATCTCACCAGCCCCGGGTGATTATACGCTCAGTCTGGTATCTCAGAGGGTAAGGACATTTACACAGGAATATTTAGGTTAGTGTGTTGAGGCCATAGGCCAGTCTGAACAATTGCATTTTTAAGGCATGCTTAAAACTGTGGGGATTGGGGATTAATCGTTTTAGCCTGGGTAGTGCATTCCAAAGAATCGGCGCGGCACGTGAAAAGTCTTGGAGACGGGAGTGGGAGGTTCTGATTAATGGGGATGTTAACCTCAGGTCATTAGCAGAACGGAGGGCACAGGTAGGGTGGTAGGCTGAGACTAGGGAGGAGATGTAGGGTGATGCTGAGCCATGGAGTGCTTTGTGGGTGAGGGTAATAAGTTTATACTGAATTCTGGAGTGGATGGGTAGCCAGTGTAAGGACTGACACAAGGTAGAGGCATCGGTGTAGTGATTGGTGAGGAATATGATCCTGGCTGCAGCATTCAGGACGGATTGGAGAGGGGAGAGTTTGGTAAGAGGGAGACCGTATTCTACACTAGTGTGACTCCAGCCTTAGAGTAAGTCTATGAAGCATTTTTGTGAGGCTCCATAGTCTAAAGGGAATGTCAGATGGCCATATGACTCGGATGAGGATTGTAACGGAATGCTCAGACTAGCCTAGCGTGACAGCTGCATTGAAATTCATGCTGTTACACTCTGGTTGGGAGAGCCGTCAGCCAGTCCGAGCATTGTGTTACGATCCCTTTCTGAGTTCTACAGCCATCTGACTCTCCTCTTACACTGATGGAAGTAGCATTGCCTCACACAACAGTGTCTATGTGAGCCCACAAAGAAGAGGAGCGGCCATATGGGACAGGAATGGCGCTGGAAACCAGAAATGACAGCAATTGGTAAGTATTTTAATGCAGCTACACATAATTTTCATAGGTAATTAGGATGGATAATAAAAGTTTTGAGACCACTTCTTTAATAAAGCAGAAAACTACATTAGGGCTGGTTTCACACTTCCTGATAGTTCCGGTACCGGGCATGACAGTGTCTGTGTGTGATAGCAAGAAGCTGAAGAGGGGGAGAGAGAAAACAAGAGAGCACTACCTAAGCACAGTAGAATAACTTCAAAATAACAATGGAAAAATATTCAGAATTGAGAGTCCTCAGTGGTTGATACCTTTTAATGGCTAACTGAAAAGATGGTAACACATTGCAAGCTTTTGAGACTACTCAGTTCAATTTATCAGGCATTGACTAATACAAAATCTGAAGAATCACATATTTATGCACAACACAGCACAGAAAAAATGCAATAGATAAGACAAGTGATGTGAAGCAGAACTATCATTATAGGAGAAGGATAAACATAAATATTGGACCAGTTCATAGATAAGGAGTGAAAGTTTTATTGTCCTCTGATTGGGGTCTCGTTCTATGTTGTGATGGCCTCACAAGGTCTTAGGAGCAAATTCCTTAACTGATGTAACAAGACATAAATCCATGCGACACATTCATTTCTGCATTGAGAGTGTCAAGGGTCTTCATGAGCTTGTACTCCCAGACTCTTCTGTTCTCTGAGATGTGAAGTTATCTTTCAATACCAGTCATTTCAGGTCCATGGTGCTGTGATCAGGCTTACAAAAATGTTTTGCCACAGGTAGATCCATTCTTTTTTCTCTTATTGTGTGGCAATGAGAAATCATCCTTGCTCTCAGTTATTGCCCGGCCTCTCCCACATACAGACCCCCAGTTGGACATTTAGTACAAATAATTAAGTACATCACATTAGATGTGATGCAGCTGAAAGTACCTGGGATCTTGTAGTCCTGATGTGAATTGGGGATCTTTATCTTGTCCGTGGTCATTATAAATGGGCAGGTTTTAAATTTTTTCTGGTTGCAAGGAAAGGTTCCTGCAGCTGTTGAAGAGGACATGAATGTTGTGAGTTCATTTTCCCCTTCGTCACTGAGGTCTGGTGAACTCCCTATTCTGGTAAAGAAAGGTAATGAGCCTGATTATCAGGCACCTGAGCCTAATGAGGACGACTGGCTGAGTGGAGTCACGGACTGGATATAAGGCTGCCGACGCCCTTCTGCCCTGCGGGTGATTTCTCTGTGGACTTCTAGGACTCCAGTCTGATTCCTGCTCCTTTAAAGCTAAGTTTTCTGTTTTGCCTGTTGGCATTTTTGTTTTGTTTTTTGTTTTCCTTGCTTTTCTGTATTCTGCTATTCCCTGCTGGGGTGAGCTGAATCTCCTTTTGCCTGTAGCTCTGTCTTCAGAATATTCCTGAGTACTGACATAGCTTTTTTGAAGCCTAGCGTCTTCAGGGCCTTTTTCACTGTCAGTCTGTTGGCTCTTATTTTCATAGGGTTTTTCACGGATTGCAGACAGCAGCCTTCCTGTCCTTTTCTATCTAGTTAGATTGGGCCCCGTCTTTGCTCAGTCTATCTTTCTGTCTGTGTTAGTATTTTCATCTTGCTTCACGTCATTATATGTTGGGGGCTGCCTATTGCTTTGGGGTCTGCTCTGGGGCAGTTTCGATTTCCCTTTTCTTTCTTTAGGCCTATTTAATTCTCCGGCTGTGTTCGAGGGGTCTAGGGCATCGTAGGAACCCCCCACGGCTACTGCTAGTTGTGTTGATAGGTTCAGGGGTCTGCAATCTGATAGCTGCCAACTTCTCTGGTTTTCTGGACTTAGCTAGCATTTCTGTTTTTGCCTCCTACGGTGACTCAATCATAACACATGGAGCTTCTGACAATGATACTTCTTAGATTTGGGGCTGCCTAAAACACAGTAGTGGGGGGTCTGGGAAAATGGATTGTAATCGGGCATCTTTTTGTAGTAAAGGTTGTAATTTCCGTGCAGCTCCCCTTAGCACTTCCAGATTTGGTTTGTAGGTGACCCCTAGAGGCACCCGGTTATTCTCTTCTTTAGCTTTGTAATGTAGCAGGTGATTCCTTGACATTCTGGTGGCTCTTGTAATTTGGCTTTGAATTGTTCTTGGATGGTAGCCCTGATTCAAAAAGGTCTTTTTGAGGTGACCAAGGTGTTTGTCTCTATCAATAGGGTTGGAACATATACGATTGTATCTGATGGCTTGGCTGTAGATAATAGAGTTCTTTATGTGTTTTGGATGGAAACTGTCCCATTTAAGGTATGTTGGACGGTCGATTGGCTTCTGATACAGAGATATCTCTATTTCATTGTTCTTTAACTTAATGATAGCTTAATGATAGAGATGCCGGCATATTAAATATCGTAAAAGGATAAGGTAGCAATTATCTTAGCATATTTTGGTAGATTGATAAGGATAAGTACGATTACCAATGAAACCATTTAGCTGCCTCTTGTGTATGGGCTATCAGGGATTCCATCCGGTGAACTCTAGCCACCTCCCCAAACCATTCCTCTAGCGAAGTCTGGTCTAAAGACTTCCAGTGTCATGGAGTCACCACTTTTCAGCCTGAAGAAGGTGCCTCAATAACGATTTTTTAAAAGCATTCTTACTCATGGGAAACATAAATAGTAGAATTGCTGCAGGGCTTTTAGGGATTGACACCCCCATCATTTCTTTAATCACTTTAAGAACACCTTTCCAGAAGGCCGCCAAGGCTGGGCACGCCCACCATATATGCAACATCAACCCACATGGGCCCCACATTGCCAACACAAGTTGCATACTCCCGGGAATCATTTACAGTGGGGAAAAAAGTATTTAGTCAGCCACCAATTGTGAAAGTTCTCCCACTTAAAAAGATGAGAGAGGCCTGTAGTTGACATCATAGGTAAACCACAACTATGTGAGTCAAAATGAGAAAACAAACCCAGAAATTCACCTTGTCTGATTTGGCAAGATTTGTTTTGCAAATTATGTTGGAAAATGAGTATTTGGTTAATAATAAAAGCTTATCTCAAAATTTTGCTATATATCCTTTGTTGGCAATGACAGAGGTCAAACATTTACTGTAAGTCTTCACAAGGTTGGCACACACTTTTGTTGGTATGTTGGCCCATTCCTCCATGCAGATCTCCCCTAGAGCAGTGAGGCTTTGGGCCTGTCGCTGGGCAACACAGACTTTCAAATCCTTCCAAAGATTTTCTATGAGGTTTAGATCTGGAAACTGGCTAGACCACTCCTTCGTTACCCTGGCGGTGTGCTTGGGATCATTATCATGCTGAAAGACCCATCCACATTTCGTCTTCAATGACCTTGCTGATGGAATCTCAAAATCTCATGATACATGACCCCACTCATTCTTTTATGTACACGGATCAGTCGTCTCGGTCCCTTTGCAGAGAAACAGCCCCAAAACATGTTGTTGCTACCCCCATGCTTCACCGCAGGTATGGTGTTTTTTGGATGAAACTCAGCATTCTGTCTCCTCAAAACACGACAAGTTTTGTTTCTACCAAACAGTTCTACTTTGGTTTCATCAGACCATATGATATTCTCCCAATACTCTTCTGGATAATCCAAATGATCTCTTTAACAAACTTCAGATGGGCCCGGACATGTACTGGCTTAAGCAGGTGGACACATCTGGCACTGCATGATCGGAGTCCCTGGTGACATAGTGTGCTACTGATGGTAACCTTTGTTATGGTGGTCCCAGCTCTATGCAGGTCCTTCACTAGGTTCCCCAGTGTATTTCTGGGATTTTTGCTCACCATTCTTGTGATCATTTTGATTCCACAGGGTGAGATCTTGCATGGAGCCCCAGAACGAGGGAGATTATCAGTGGTCTTGTGTGTCTTCCATTTTCTTATTATTGCTCCCACAGTTGATTTAATCACACCAAGCTGATTGACTATTGCAGATTCAGTCTTCCCAGCCTGGTGCAAAGTTATAATTTTGTTTCTGGTGTCCTTCGACAGCTTTTTGGTCTTCACCATAGTGGAATTTAGAGTGTGACTGAGGTTGTGGACAGGTGTCTTTTACACTGATAACAAGTTCAAACAGGTGCCATTACTACAGGTAATGAGTGGAGGACAGAGGAGCCTCTTAAAGAATAAGTTACAGGTCTGTGAGAGCCAGAAATCTTGCATGCTTTTAGGTGACCAAATACTTATTTTCCACCAAAATTGAGGAGACACCGGATGGAAATTTTGGGCTGTTATTGGGGATAACGGTCCTAATGGGTCAATTAGGATTCCCTTTATACTGGGAATGTGGACAATTTTGAGTGTTTGCCTGAGACTAAATGGAACAGGGATGTTATTTCAGGCCAAAATAGGCCAAGTCCATGGTAGAGTGGAAACTGATGTATGACAAGACTCATAGGCCATAAATACCCAGAGTTTAGATTCTCTACAGTGCAGAATATCTAAGATTCTTGCATGGGCGGACGCCAGATAGTACTTTCGGCAGTTCGGCAAACCTATACCCCCATAATCCTTTGGAAGCACCAAAACAGTACTACGAATTCTTGGGCGTCCAGTCGACCAAACAAATTGACTGAATTTACGTTGGACCCTCATCCAGAAGGAGGATGGGATATATATCGGAATAGTTTATAGTAAATACAAAAGTCTAGGCAATAAATTTATTTTGAGGATGTTAACCCGGCCAAACCCGGAGAACTCTCCACGGTTCCAGGAACCAATCTGGACAAAAATCGACCAAATTTCAAGTCAAACAATTATGATAAATCTGACAAAATAATGGTGCCCAAGTAGTTAATATGATTATTTGAGGGCCATTTAAATGGAAAATTAGTTTTTAGAACATTCACCATTTACAAGGGTAGGGAAATATTTTATGGCTTCAGATTTTTCGAGATTGATCTTAAAATTGGACCAACAACTAAAACGTGCCAGCTCAGACATCAGGAAAGGAAACGAGGTATGTGGATCAGTTAAATAAACTAGCAGGTCATCAGCAATTGCAGAACACTTACACTCTGAACTCGCTATTTTGATTCCCCGTATTTCAGGATTAGCACATATGGCCTCCATAAGATGCTGTATTATCAGGATATACAACATTGAGGAGAGGGGGCAACCTTGTTGAGTACCATTCTTTATAATAAAGGGGGCCAAAAGGGAGCCGTTAATTTTTAGCTGGGCTGAAGGGGAGTGGTAGAGGGCTAAGACTTTTGAAGTAAATATAGGGCCCAAACCGATGTGGCTCAGAGTTTGAGAGAGAGAAGACCATGAGAACTTATGGAAAGCTTTTTGGCAGCAAGCGATAGGATCATTAAAGGTTTTTTTTTGAGTGTGTGCATAATTAATAATATCTATTGTTTTCAAAGTGTTTTCGCGTGATTCTCTTCCCAGATCAAAACCCACCTGGTCTGGGTGTATTAAGTGAGGGAGGTGTGATTTAACTCTATTGGCCAAATGTTTAGCATATAATTTTAAATCTACATTTAATCAAGATATAGGCCTGTAGCTACTACCTGAGTTGGGGTCTCTCCTTGGATTGGAGATGACTGCAATATGTGCCGTTGTGGAATGGGGAGGAAAGAAAGTAGACTCTGATATGAAATTAAATTATTGTAATATTAACGGAGGCAATTGTTCAAAAAATACTTTATAGAATTCAGCTGTGAAACCATCAGGCCCTGGACATTTATTGCTAGGGAGATCTCGGAGAGAGGATTCTAGTTCTTGATGTGAAAAAGGATTTTCCAGGAATTTAACTGTTTCAGACTCCAATTTTTTGGAGAGGGTTGATGTATTAATATAATTTCCTGTGTGTAGGACAGATGCAGGCAAGTTATATAGCTTTAAATAATATTAATGGAAGACAGCTGCAATTTCAGGTGTGGTATGAACCAATACAGGGAACATTTGTTTGGGTCTTTTTAGCATTAAGGGCTTTAGCTAACATTCTTCCCGGTTTGTTACCAAACTCGTAGAACCTACTCAGACCTAACTGAAATAAACGTTTACATAAAGAATCAAGTAATTTTTTAGCTTCTAATCTTGCTTTGAGAAAATCTCTGAGGCTTGCAGTGGAGAGCGCCATTTTATGAATTAACTCCAGATTATTGACTCTCTGAG
Source organism: Dendrobates tinctorius (assembly GCF_039654945.1). Classification (NCBI taxonomy): domain Eukaryota; kingdom Metazoa; phylum Chordata; class Amphibia; order Anura; family Dendrobatidae; genus Dendrobates; species Dendrobates tinctorius. Next base: position 71,246,305 of record NW_027361703.1, on the reverse strand, counting down.
AAGCTAGTTTGGTTGCCTGACCTCTGTCTTTTTTAATTCGAGACCCATGTTTGATAACTACCCCTCTAAGTACACACTTGAGGGCTTCCTATTTAATTGTGGGGGCTGTATCATCATTTCCGAGATCAACAATAAAGTTAGATATGGAGGCTCGTATGTCCGAGGCACATGAGGTATCTAATAATGACTCATTGAGACGCCAAGACCCTGATGTTTTGGTAAGGGATGGTACTTTTAGTGAGCAATATACAGGGGCATGATCTGATCAAAGTATACTACCAATACTAGAATATGAAAGCCAAGGTAAGGCATTTTGTTGGAGGAGGATATAGTCTAACCTACTATAAGAATCACACGAATGGGAGTAAAACCTATAATCCCTGTCTGATGGGTGCTGGAGCCTACAGATGTCATAAAGCTGCATTCGCAAAAAGGCTCTCCTGATAAGCTTGATAACCGCATAAGATCTACCTTTAGCATTATCTAACACCGGGTCAAGAGTAAAGGCCCCGTCTCACTAAGCGATCTCGGTAGCGAGATCGCTGCTGAGTCACAACTTTTGTGATGTAACAGCGATCTCACCAGCGAGATCGCTGTGTGTGACAGCGCTCAGCGAGCGGCCCCCCTGCCGGTATCGCTGATCGCTGGAAGAAACCTCTGGACATTTCTTTGGTCGCTGGTCTCCCGCTGGCCAGCACGCATCGCTGCGTGTGACAGGCGGGAGACCAGCGATCAGGTGTAAATAATAATAAAAAAATAAAAAATATAGTTATTCTCACCTTCCGACGTCCCGTTCAGCCATCCCGCCTCTCTCCATGCTCCGGTCCCAGTGATCCTTTGCACGAATGACCGCGAGACTTTGTTATCCCTCGAGACCGTGACATCTCGCGGTCATTCGTGCAAAGGATCACTGGGACCGGAGCGTGGAGAGAGGCAGGATGGCTGAACGGGACGTCGGAAGGTGAGAAAACTATATTTTTTATTTTGATTCTATTTTTTACAGCGATGGCAAGCGATGCCGGGCGCTCGGCATCGCTGTGCTGATCGCTGGTGAAGCTGTCTGTGTGACAGCTCACCAGCGATCACATAGCGACTCACTAGCGATCCTGACACCTTGATATCGGTGTCGGGATCGCTGGTAAGTCGTTTAGTGTGACGGGGCTTTAACATTTAGATCCCCACAAAATATTACGGCACCCTAGATTAAGGGAAGGGCATTGTCTACTATCTTATCAATGAAATTGGCTTGATCCTGATTAAGGATATATACATTTATGATTGTAAATAACTGGCCACTGATAACTAACACTAAAATAATATACTTGGCTTCCACATCCACTACACAGTTAATGACCTGATGTGTTAACGATTTGAGAATCGCTATAGCAACTCCTTTTTAGTGAGATTCAGGTTTATGAGTAAAATGCCAAAATGTGTAATATTTGTGTCTAATTGTAGGAGCATGGTTTGTATTAGTGTGTCTCCTGGACACATACAATATGTACCATTTTCTTGTGAAAATGGTGAAGGATTTGCGCATGTTTTTCGGGCGTGTTAAATCCTTTCACATTCATAGAAGCGATATTTAGGTCCGCCATTCATAACCAATATGAGATTCTTCATCTATAGATATCGTGTAAGATGGCGTAGCTTCCTGGTCCTCATTGTCAAAGAGATAAAGTGCAAGAAACTTTAGGGAAAATCTTAAAGAAAGAAATAACAAACACGAGCAGAGGAAAAGACTCTGCAAAAAAGACTATATAGGAAACAGTCCTAACCGTGAGTGTGTGAGCCTGCATTGGACACGTCAGAGGCTACCAGCCTATATGGGGGGTTACAGAGGCTAAACATCATATATAGCTACTCCTTAAGTCAGTTGCTACAAAAAAGTGATGATAATAATAATAGCAATCGGCGATTTAAACCTAACGGTTATAAACATGGTATGGGCACCACATGTCCTATTAAAACCCTCAGAGTCCAAAGGTTCCTTGGAAATTAAAAGAAAAGGGGGTCTTGTATGTTATTTTACCATGGACGATTCAGTCAAGTAGCATTTCTTGAATCCTGATACCCGGAATGAGGACTGCCACCAGCTCCCTGGAACCCTTTTCCAGGAGGTAGGCCTGGAAAAAATGAAGAATCGGATGAATATGTGGAAAGACCAATAGGTAACCTAAAGTATGCCAGTGGGGTATAACAACCTTAGGCAAATGCAAGCTGGATAGAAATGTCGGTAGATCTTCTGGTGATTGCAAAAAAATTACTTTGGCCCTCTTTGGACAGACAGAGAGAGGGGGAAACCCCAACGAAAGGGAATCTCCTTTTTCCGCAGGACATCCAGGATTGTCTAATTGCTGAGCATTGTGCCAGGGTATGGCTTGAGAGATCAGGCATAATTCTGATAGATTTGTTTTGGTATGTAAGATTGGCCTTCCTCCTTGCAGCTTGAAGAATGGATTCTTTAATGGCACAGAAGTGAACACAACAAATTATGTCCCTGGGGCGAGATTCATCCGGGTTTGGGGGGCGCAGGGCTCTGTATGCTGTATCAAATTCTATTGGGGTCCTTGGGGGACGTCTGAGGAGGTTGATGAAAATAGATAAAAGTACAAATGGGATATCTTTGGTACTGATTATTTCTCCTGTTTCTGTTTTCAAAATCATAGAGGTTTTGTTGAAGTGAGTATATTTGCAGGGACTGCTCTTGTGCACAGTGTCCTGTAAGATCTGTATAGCTGACACATTGTTCTCCTGAGTTTGGGTTATTACATCAACTCTAGAATTAAGAGATGAGAGGTCTGACCTGAATTGTGCAAACTGCTGTTTACACTCTGCCACCACCTGAGAGGTCAGGGCCTGCAATGTCACTTTTAGTTGGGATTGTCTGGAGAAGAGCCCTGAGATCTGCTAAGGACGCATAGATGTATTTGAGCGGTAGTGGCCTTTCTGCATGAGATTCATTTTGTGCTGTGGAGTTGCATAGATCAGGCTTGCACAAGGTTGATGTCCTGCCCACTGTAGCCATGGTCACTGAAGTCTGAGAATCTTGTTGAATTGGTAAAATGTCCGCAGCATTTAAAGGAATAGTGTCCACATTGTTTAAAGTATTCAGGACCTCCTTAGGTCTTTCTGCTGGACGTGGTGGGCATTACCTTATATGTTAGGCAATCCCCGCATGTTTATTGGCTGTCTAACAGGTGCAAAACATGTGGGGCTGGGACTCAAGCATGGCGCTCAAGCACCCACAATACTTGATCAAGTAATGAGTGTACACAAGCACCCAATGCTTGATCGAGTATCGAGCAATGGCGATCACGCTTGCTCATCACTAACCAGAACCCAACATTGGTTAAACTGAACTAATAGTTTTTACATGTGTTATGTTTTTAGAATGTGGGACTCCACAAGAAGAAAGAAATGAGGCACAACAGTGATCCTGAAGTCCTGGCACAATTTCACCATTTGTACATCTGTGACAGAGTCAAACTGCTAAATAATCCAGAATTTTGTTTAATGTCTGTTGCATAATGACATTTATGTCACCGCTATTTTCACGCAGGCACAGTAACAACGCGGCTGTTACTGCACCTCCGCAGGAATAGCGGTGATGTGTATGTCACTTGCAGTTCGTGGCCGCAAGGAATAGCCACTGCGCCTGCGTGGGAATTACCTCAGCCAGCAGTAAATTCTGACAGCCCCACATACACACCGTTTTTTTAAAAAATAGCCTCTGCGCCTGTGTGAGGATTACCTCAGGCAGCAGTAAATTTCGCCAGCCCCACATATACACCGTTTTTTTAAAAATAGCCACTGCGCCTGCGTGGGGATTACTTCAGGCAGCAGTAAATTCCGCCAGCCCCTCATACACACCGGTTTTTTAAAAATAGCCACTGCGCCTGCGTGGGGATTACCTCAGGCGGTGTGAGACATGTCCGCTGCTCCTGTCAGCACCACTAAGCATACACAGATGTTAATTTCACTGCACTCCCGATGCGATAGCATTGGGCCTTCTTCTAGTATATGGGGCAGCAAGGTGGCTCAGTGGATAGTACTGCAGCCTTGCAGCGCTGGAGTCCTGGGTTCGAATCCCACCAAGGACAACCACCAAGGACAACATCTGCTTGCGTGGGTTTCCTCTGGGTACTCCGGTTTCCTCCCACATTCCAAAGATATACTGATAGGGAATTTAGATTGTGAACCCCATTGGGGACAGTGATGATAATGTGTTCAAACTGTAATGCTCTACGGAATATGTTAGCGCTAAATAAAAAAAAAAGATTATTATTAGTATATATATGTCAGTGACACACATACTGTATATATATTATTAGATATATAGAAGAAAAGCCGGTATTTCAGCAGCCGCGGTATTGTAAAATCACAGCAGGAGCCGACAGGATAGAAGAGATGGATTACAGGTAGATATATAGATGTCAGTGACAAATACAATTAGTACAGTGTGTGTGCAAATTACCAGACATGTGTTTAATTAATAAAAGATTATTTTTCTGAAAAAATGGAGTGGGCTCCCGTGCAATTTTCATTAACAACAGAGGGAAAGCCGATGGCTGGGGGACGATTTTTATAGTCTGGGAAGTGGATAATACCCATGTAGCTTCCCAGGCTATTAATATCAGCTCTCGGCTATATAATTAGCCTTTACTGGCTATTAAAATGGGAGACCCTAAAAAAAATGATGTAGGGTCCGCCTGTACTTAATAACCAGCAAAGGCTATGCAGACAACTGTGGGATGATATTAATAGACTAGGAAGGGGCCATGGATACTGGCCCCCCTGGCTAAAAACATCAGCTCTCAGCAACTCTAGAAAAGGAGCATCTCTAAGCTGCGCCAATTCTGGCACTTAGCCTCGCTCTTCCACTTGGCCTGTAGTGGTGGCAAGTGGGGTAATAGTTGGGGGGTTTATGTCACCTTTGTCTGGTGACATCAAGCCCCGAGGTTAGTAATGGAGAGGCGTCAATAAGACGCCCCCATTACTAACCCCATAGTGACATTGTAAGAAAACACAGACTCTTTTAATAATCTTACAAACTCGCCTAATTCCAGCGAAGTCCTCGATCTCCTGTAATAAAAGTAAAATAATAAAACAACAATATACCATACCTGTCTGTTGTTCTGTCCCACGCCGTAATCCATATCTGGGGGAGAAATAGTTTTCAACCAGGACGGTGCCAAGATGCGACCGTCCTGGTTGAAAACCACTGGTGAATTAGCTGCTGGGAGATGAGATCTTGGGGGATGGTACTTGCGCAGATGGAGATCTCGGCACCAATATGTCAGGAGATGAGAAGCACCACCATTTTATGAAAAAACCCCCATTTTTCCTACTTTTCTCCTCAAAATTTGGGGTGCGACCTATAACACGGAGCATCTTAAAATCCAAAAAATACAGTACATGCATTTTATGCAGCATTTTTCCTGCCAACACTCTGGTTTTTGCGCCACAAATATCTGCTGCAAATACTCAACGTGTGCAGATACCGCTTATAAATGATTGAATAAAACTTTATCCAATGACAGAAACTCCTTAACCCCTTCATGACCCAGCCTATTTTTACCTTATTGACCTGGCCATTTTTTGCAATTCTGACCAGTGTCCCTTTATGAGGCTATAACTCAGGAATGCTTCCATGGATCCTAGCGATTCTGAGACTGTTTTTTCGTGACATATTGGGCTTCATGTTAGTGGTACATTTAGGTCGATAATTTTTGCGTTTATTTGTGAAAAAAATGGAAATTTGATGAAAATTTCGCAATTTGCACATTTTGAATTTTTATTCTGTTAAACCAGAGAGTTATGTGACACAAAATAGTTAATAAATAACATTTCCCACATGTATACTTTACATCAGAACGATTTTGGAAACAATTTTTTTTTTGTTAGGAAGTTATAAGGGTTAAAAGTTGACCAGCGATTTCTCATTTTTACAACAAAATTTACAAAACCATTTTTTTTAGGGTCCACCTCACATTTGAAGTCACTTTGAGGGGTCTATATGGCAGAAAATACCCAAAAATGACACCATTCTAAAAACTGCACCCCTCAAGGTACTTAAAACTACATTCAAGAAGATTATTAACCCTTCAGGTGCTTCACAGGAACTAAAGCAACATGGAAGGAAAAAATGGACAACATTTTCTTTTAGCCTCAAATTTTTAATTTTCACATGGGCAACAGGATAAAACGGAAATTTGTTGAGCAATTTCTCCTGAGTACACCGATACCTCTTATGTGGTCATAAACCACTGTTTGGGCGCACAGCAGGGCTCAGAAGGGAAGGAGCGCCATTTTACTTTTTGAATGGAAAATATGCTGGAATATTTAGCGGTTTCCATGTCACGTTTGGAGAGCCCCTGTGTGCCTAAACATTGGAGCTTCCACACAAGTGACCCCATTTTGGAAACTGGAACCACCAAGGAACTTAACTAGATGCATAGTTAACACTTTAAACCCCCAGGTGCTTCACAAATTGATCCGTAAAAATGAAAAAGTACTTTTTTTAAAAAAAAATTTTATTTTAGCCTCAATTTTTTCATTTTCACATGGGCAACAGGACAAAATGGATCCTAAAATTTGTTGGGCAATTTCTCCTGAGTACAACAATACCTCATATGTAGTTTGGGCGCATGGCAGGGCTCGGAAGGGAAGGAGCGCATTTGAATTTTTGAATGGAAAATTAGCTCCAATCGTTAACAGACACCATGTCGCATATGGAGAGCTCTCCCACAAGTGACCCCATTTTGGAAACTAGACCCCCAAGTCACTTATCTAGATGTGTAGTGAGCACTCTGAATCCCCTTGTGCTTCACAGAAGTTTATAACGCAGAGCCGTGAAAATAAAAAAAATATTTTTTAGCTCCCAATTTTTATTTTCACAAGGGTAACAGGAGAAATTGGACCCAAAAAGTTGTTGTCCACTTTGTCCTGAGTATGCTGGTACCCCATATGTGGGGGGGAACCACTGTTTGGGTACACGTCAGGGCTCAGAAGGGAAGTAGTGATGTTATGAAATGCCGACTTTGATGGAATGGTCTGCAGGCGTCACGTTACGTTTGCAGAGCCACTGATGTGCCTAAACAGTAAAAACACCCCACAAGTGACCCCATTTTGGAAACTAGACCCCCAAGGAACTTATCTAGATGTGTGGTGAGCACTTTGAACCCCCAAGTGCTTCACAGACATTTATAACGCAGAGCCGTGAAAAGAACAAATCTTTTTTTCCTTAAAAAATGATTTTTTAACCCGCAATTTTTTTATTTTCACAAGGGTAACAGGAGAAATTGGACCCCTAAAGTTGTTGTTCAGTTTGTCCTGAGTTGCTGGTACCCCATATGTGGGGAAAACCACTGTTTGGGCACTCGTCGGGGCTTGGAAGGTTTAATGATACTGTAGGATATGACATAAGGTTTCCCGAGTATTAAACTGCAGATGAGATTTTTGCCTGTCAGCAGCTGCGACCCCCCTTTTTCCCCCTCAGCTCACACACACAACCAGTCTAGCCTGAATTACCAGCGTGAGCTCCTTCCTGCCTCACCGGGGGGGTCCCTTTTCTCTGTTCTACCATCTGCAGCTACTTTTATAGACAGTAATGGGGATCTAATCATTTGGTCATAAAACACGGTGTGTTTATGGTAAAAACACGAAAATTACATTTCTGCGATGTGCGTCGACCTAGCTTCCTAGCCCATGTTTTTCATGGTCCAAGCACCCACAGAACCGGAGAAACGGATTTGTCCTGAACCGTGTAAAATAATTACTGCATGTTTGGTTTTGAATTAAGATAATACTATGTGCGTTTCTGTACGAGGTACTCTCTGCTAATTATGGCTATTAGAAGTTTCAGAACCAGATTCTAAATCCAAGAGCAGGGGGAGGACCATCGCCAGACAGCCCCTTTTGTGATGTCACTAGCACAAAGTTAGAAGGTATTGTCCCCTAAACCTTCATTCATTCTAGCTGGAGATTCCGTGCTGTTAGGATCTCCAATGCAGGGAGACGTCTGGCCCCACCTCCTCACATGGTTTGCCTACGACCATCTAAGCAAATGTAAGTTTAATTTCTGCTTTTAAACCTTTTATTTTATATTTGCATTGTACATATCTTAATGTCTCAACTTTGTAAAACCTTATCTTTGTAAACACTGCCCGTCTTTGGGAATAAACTCTAAAACTTATTAGCTCTGTCTCCATGCTCTAAAAAACGAATTTACGTGCCTCTAAGATAAGATAATTACGCTACTGATTTGGGTTGGCTTCAAACCCCTCTATTAAGTTTAAATATTAATAAGAGAAAATCTGGAGCTGGTGGCGGCGAAGTGTGGTCTGGGTTCTGGGTACTGCTGGCAGTGATGGAAGGTGTTTTATAAGCTAATTGTATTGCTGCGGCCAGAGCATTTATAATTCCTTCACTGCAGCGTACCGGGTAGCCAGTCCACACTGAAGCAGCCGGCCTAGGACCAGTTATCCCAGGTGTAGTTCCCTGACCTGAGGGTAAGGGGGGGCGCCGGAGAGCTGCGAATTACAAAGTGGAACTGAAAAGCGGGATATACATAAATACCTGCAGTTTGTGAAGTATTGTTGGCAGTGGTGGGACACGCAAAATAACCCCCCTACGTTAAATTGTTAGGGCAAGGCTAGCTTGCTGTTTTTATCACATTGTGGCAGCAGTGGGATAACTAAAATAAGCCCCCCTGTACATGTGATAGCCGTGTGCGGCCAAAGATCACATCCCCTGTCCGTGACATACCAGTGTCAGCAGTGGGATTGTGACAGAAGGGAAGTAGTGACGTTTTGAAATGCAGACTTTGATGGAATGGTCTGCTGGCATAATTTTACGTTTACAGACCCTCTGATGTGCCTAAACAGTAAAAAACCCCATAAGTGGCCCCATTTTGGAAACTAGACCCCCCAAAGAACTTATCTAGATGTGTGGTGAGCACTTTGAACCCCCAAGTGCTTCACAGAAGTTTACAACACATAACCGTGAAAATAAAAAAATCATTTTTTTCATCAAAAAATCATTTTTTAGCCCGCAATTTTTTATTTTCACAAGGGTAACAGGACAAATTGGACCCCAAAAGTTGCTGTCAAGTTTGTCCTGAGTACGCTGGTACCTCATATGTGGAGGGGGAACCATTGTTTGGGCACACATTGGGGCTCGGAATGGAAGTAGTGACGTTTTGAAATGCAGACTTTGATGGAATGGTCTGTGGGCGTCGTTACATTTGTATAGCCCCTGATGTGCCTAAACAGTAGAAACCCCCACAAGTGACCCCATTTTGGAAGCTAGACCCCCAAGGAGCTTATCTAGATGTGTGTCAAGCACTTTTGAACCCCCAAGTGCTTCACAGTTTATAACGCAGAGCCGTGAAAATAAAAAATCTTTTTTTAGCCCCCAATTTTTTTATTTTCTCAAGGATAACAGGAGAAATTAGACCCCCAAAGTTGTTGTGCAATTTTTCCTGAGTATGCTGATATGTTGGGGTAAACTACTGTTTGGGCACACGTCGGGGCTTGGAAGGGAGGGAACACCGTTTGACTTTTTGAACGCAAATTGTCGCATTTGGAGACCCCCTGATGTGCCTAAAAAGTGGAAACCCCACAATTCTAACTCCAACCCTAACCCCAACATAACCCTAACCACAACCCTAACTGTTGTGAGTTCATTTTCTGGTCTACCAGTTGTGAGTTCTCCTTCCAGGCTCCCTCTGGTGGTAACAGGAGGTAGTGAGGCTGATTTAAACAGTGGAGATCTGCCACCTGATAAGGAGGATGACGATTGGACCTCAGGAATCTCAGACTGGATTTAAGACAGCCAACGCCCTATTCTGGTGCTGGTGATTCCTTCTGGCTTGTCAGGTCTAGGTTCTCAGCTCTGTTCCAGTCAGCTCAAGCTAAGTTTTTCTGCTAATATTCACACTTGATTTTGCTGGTCTATTCAGTTTTTTTGTGTGGTCAGCCAGCCCCGACTGGGGCTGTGCTGAATTTCCACTCTTATTTATCTGTATTTGCCAATTTGCTTTTTGTCCCTTTTAGATTGACCTCTTTTTGCTCTGTCTCAGAATATTTCAGAGTGCTGATATAGTGGGAGAAGTCGTGACTTCAGGGCTAATTTTGTTATCAGAAGTGTTGGACATTAGTTTTGTAGGGTTTTTGGCAGACTGCAGACAGTGTCTTTCCTTTCCTATCCTTTCTAGTTAGTTTGGGCCCCATCGTTTGCTCAGCCGATTTTCCTGCCTGTGTTTGTGTTTTCATCTTGTTTCACCGTCAATACATGTGTGGGGGCTGTCTTTCCTTTGGGGTCTGCTCTGGGGCAGTTAGTTTTCCCCTTTTCTTGCTATAGGCTTATTTAGTCCTCTGGCTGTGACGAAGCGTCTAGGTTCATCGTAGGAACGCTCCACGGCTGCTGCTAGTTGTGTGGTTAGGATCAGGGATCTGCAATCTGCATAGTTACCAACCTCTCTGGTTTTCTGTGACTTAGCTTGTTTTGTTTTTTCCTCCTCGGTGACCTATTCATAACACCTAACCCCAGCACACCCCTAACTCTAATCCCAACCCTAACCATAACCCCAACACACCCCTAACCCTAATCCCAACCCTAACCCTAACGACAAGCCTAACCCTAATCCCAACTCTAACCCCAACACACCCCTATCCCTAATCTTAACCCTAATCCCAACCCTAACCCTAATTCCAACCTTAACACTAATTCCAACCCTAATTCTAACCCTAATTCTAACCCTAACCCTAATTCTAACCCTAACCCTAACGGAAAAATAAACATATATTTTATTTATTTTATTATTTGTGTCTACCTATAGGGGTGCTAAAGCGGGGGGTTATGTACTTTTTTTATTTTGATCACTGTGATAGGGTCTATGACAGTGATCAAAATGTACCTGTGATGAATGAATGAACCTGCTGGCTGCCGGCCGGCAGGTTCGGCGGGCGCACTGCACATGCGCCCGTCATTTTGGAAGATGGTGGCACCCATCACCGATGGCAGCGGGATACTGGGAGAAACAGTGGGCCTCGGAAGGTACCGAGGGTGGGGGGATCGGAAGACAAGGAGAGCGGAGGGAAGGGAAGGGGGAGCAGATGCTGACGGCGGCAGATCACCCACCATCAGACGGTGGTGGGGGCAGATCGCCCCCATCAGTTGGTGTGGGGGGGTCAGATTACTGTCTCCAGCCATGGCCGACGATATTTCAGCATCGGCCATGGCTGGATTGTAATATTTCAACAAGTTTCATTGGTCAAATATTACTATCGCTCAGATTGGCTGTTTCACTTTCAACAGCCAGTCAGAGTGATCATAGCCACGGGGGGGGGGAAGCCTCCCCTCCTGGGGTGAAGCACAAGTGTTCCTGTATCTGCGGGTCAGGTGACCTTACAGTCACCCCCGTCACCCGACCCACAGGAACGCGATTTATACCATGACGCCTACGTAGGCGTCATGGGTCATTTTGGCACAGCTTTTCATGACACCTACATAGGTGTCATGGGTCGGGAAGGGGTTAAAGTGATATTACATGTGCAAAGAGGCAAAAGGCCACGTAATCAAAGGGAGGTAGGTGTCACAGAGATAGCTGCTCTCTCTGTGATGCAATCTGGAGTATTTTCTTTAGTATATGTAAGCACTAAGATGTCGTTTGGTGCACCTGGGTCCGGGTTGCGGGTAGCTATGAGAGATGGGCGGGTCTGGCTATCCACATATCTCACCTCTGGGTGTGGTTACAGCTTATGCATTGGAGACTGTTGTTTGGCACATGGTCTGGGTGTTGCGAGGAAGAAGGACTCCTGTGTGTGTGGCTCCAGACCAAGCCGGAGTGCTGGACATTATCCCACACACAGAGCCCTGCTAAGGACATTTATGTTTTGTTTTTTTTCCTGCTCTAGAGGTTGTTTACCTTTTTGTTGGTGCTTCTGTGTTTGTGACGCATATAGACCCACATGAACTGTTTAAGGAACGTGCCTCCTGTCACACCTGAGTACAACCCCTACACATGTTATACTTCTAACACACTAGCTATGTACAGTTTTCTAGAAAAGGATTGTCTTCTGTAAAATAAAAATTCTGTAAAAGCAATATGATTTCCATATTTGCCTTTCATTATTTTCTGTATAGACATAATGATAAAAAGAACACTGCTAAGTCTTTTTTGTATCTTAATGTTAAGGGTTTGTTGTCAAAATTAGGTTTCACAAAGCTATTCTTGTAATACAAATAAAGCATCCATATCTGCCATGAGGAAGGGTAATATTTTATAATTGTGGAGTTGAGTTTAGATATTTACATATTAAACTCCATAAAACTTTATTATTCGTAAGCCAGCTACTCAGCAACAGCTTCATGAAATTCATGTTGCCAGATTAATTCTGAGTGTGAATTCATAACTACCACTTGAAACAATACCTTTTGTAAAGTGCCTGCATGTTTTCTGTAATGCTCAGATGAAAAGGACTCTCCCAAATTTACTTGCAAAACCAGCTCTTAGGATGAGTTAGCAAAAATGTAAAACAAAGACTGGTCTTGTCTGTCTTGAAAGTGTGAAATATAAGAAATAGCACTGTGTTTAATTACATTTTATTAATCAAATTGCATTATTTAAAGGTTTGTCCCTTATTTGGACAACCCTTTTCAATCATTATGTCCTTCTCAAGTAAAATGATAATACCTATACTCATCTCCTGTGCTGGCGCCGTTCCAGCAGTGTCAGCACTGGCTCTCCCAGGGCTCACATAACATTGCTACGTCATGCGATCCCTGCTGCCGCTTCACTGTTTCCTCCTTGCACCAAATCAGACATTTGGAGGGAGTTAGAGCTGCACCCGCAGGGATCATGTGACATTGGAGCCCCAGGAGAGCCACTGCTGACACTGATGGAACAACACTGGAGATGAGTATAGGTGTTACAAATATTGACTGAGAAGTGGCTGTCCGAGTAGTGGACAACCCCTTTAAATCGGTGATCTGAAACAAAAAATGTATGTTAACCCCTTAACGACATGCGCCGTACATGTACGGCGCATGTCATTTCTCTCCTTTTGATGTTGCCTCCAGCACAGAGCCCCCATCTTTCCGGGCACATGTCCGCTGTTTTGAACCTGCTACTGTTAACCTGTTAAATGCCGCTGTCAATCTCTGACAGTTATTTAATGTGATCATGCCGGAAGCACGTTACTAATCTTGCACATCTACGCCCATATCACATGTCCAAGGTTCGCAGATGGGTTGGCATGACAACCCGGGGTCTGCAGCAGAACCCTGTGGTTGTCATTGCCGGATTGCTATGAGTGCCGCAGAGCGCTCATCACCTGTGTGTAGCAGAGGCAATCAGAAGATCGCAGCTTCTAGGCTCCCATGGAGATTATTGAAGTAAGTGAAAAGTAAAAAAAAAATGTTTTTAAAAATATTAAAAAAATAAAAAAAATAAAAGGTCAAATCACCCCCCTTTCGCCCCATTCAAAATAAAACAATAAAAATAAATAATGCATATTTGGTATTGCCGCATTCGGAATCGCCTGTTTTATCAAGATATAAAAAGAATAAATCTGATTGGTAAATGCCATAACGAAAAAAAAGGTCAAAACACCAGAATTACATTTTTTGGTCGCCACTACATTGCATTAAAATACAATAATGGGTGATAAAAAGATCGTATCTATGTAAGGGGGTGGCAGGTCCCCTCAGTTGCGCCCTTTCCTCCTTCCATATGGATCCCCAGTGCACTTGATGTACTTTGTATATCGCCATACGCTGCACCTATATATTATTGTTTTGTATATGTTATGTGTCTGTAAATGCAATGCGTCCACTGTATTCAATGCTGTCTGTACATAGTTAGGGAAAGCGATAGCTAGCTGTTGTGGGCTGGACTTGCAACCACAAGGTGAGGGGGAAGCTGCTGCTTTCCCTCCAGATCTGCCTGGGACTTCGGACAGGACAGTCACATCTGGACACAGAGAATTAACAGGCTTCCAGGATGGGAGGTAACTGCTGCCCTGAAACACACGGAACTGCGGGAAAAGGACTAGCATTCGGCAATACGAGACTCCAGGACTCTTGGAGGGTTCCACACTGAAGTGGTCTCAGGCGCCCAGATTCCAGCGAGTGGATTATTGTAACTTTCAGCTCCTGCGTCCGTGGAGAGTACAGTCACAGCCAGCATCAGGGAGAGCAGTGATCCAGTGGTGAACCTTTGTTTAGCATCTTATCCTCATCAACCTGTTCCAATAAACGTTATCTGTTTTTCCCAATTGGACACAGTTGCCTCACCTACCTTTGATTTGCCTGGACAATTGCGGCTGGAGCAGGAACAAGGTACATCGTGGGAAAGATTTTGTTGGTCCCAACCGTCTATGTGCAAGGGACCAGGGGGAGTACACCCTGACAGTTAGCTCAGTGGACTTTATTTGCACACTGTGCCTTTAAGAGCCCGGCTTGGACTACAACCCCCCTGGTCGCCCTTTTTACATCTACACCAAAATAGTATCATTAAATTTTCAGCTTTGCACGCAAAAAATATTCATTCACCCAGCCCCAGATGACGGAAAATGGAGACCCTACGAGTCTTGTAAAATAACGCATTTTTTTAAAACAAACTTTGGATTTTTTTTCACCACTTAAATAAAAAAGAACTTATACATGTGTGTTATCTACAAACTCTTAATGACCTGGAGAATCATAATGGCAGGTCAGTTTTAGCATTTAGTAAACTTGGTAAAAAAAACTGCTGCGGAATTGCAATTTCACTGCACTTGGAATTTTTTTTTCCCATTTTCCTGTACCTGATATGGTAAAACCAATCTTGTAGTTCAAAAGTACAACTTGTCCGGCAAGAAACAAGCCCTCACATGGCCATATTGGCGGAAAAATAAAAAAGTTATGGCTCTGGGAAGTAGTGGATCAAAAAACAGAAATGCAAAAACGAAAATGGGCTGCGGCGTGAAGGGGTTAATCCTAAATCTCTATCTAGGTCACTACCTCAGTCTCCGCACCCACCTTGAAACAAAACATTATCAATAATATCTATTTCAAGGGTTGGGCTAGTCCCTGCTCTACTGAGCATCATGCATTGGTTGTCAATTTCGATGGATACTCCGTATAATTTTGTCAGTGTGCAATATTCTTCTTAGTGCACATTTACACTGTGCTCCCTTGCCAGCTCTGATGAGAATTAATGAGCTGGCAAGAGAGCGCACTGTCCGTGCGCATTGTACGGAGATAACAGTCAAGCAGACACCAGTGACAGTGAGCTCTGTTGCCATCTTGTTACATCTAATTAGAGTGGACAAGGGAGAGTATTGACGTTGTATGCTGAGAAGAATAGTGCACATGTAACAAGGTGACTCGGGGTGGTAGTCGTGGGCAAGTCCACTAAGTCACAGCCAGTGAGCACCCCGGCCCTTGCACATTGAAAGACAGATAAAGTCCTGTTCCTGCAGCACAGTCATCTCTATCACAGGATTGCTCTCCACGCTGGAAATATGTCCTCAGATACACCACAGGTCACGATTCTGTCCAAACGTTAGAAACTTTTAATGAACATGAGGTAACATGAGGAAAATAAAGTAATGCTTCCTGCGCTTTCCCTGCGCCTTCACAAATTATGCAGTATCAACAGCTTCCATCCGGATTCTGGGCCAACAGTTCTGCTGCATCACTGGTGCCTGTCCACGCTGCCCAGAAGTCCTTGGCAGTCCTTTATTCCCCCTCCTGGGATGTCCTCTGGTCCCGGCAGTGAAGCACGTCTTGCCTCGGGCAAGCCTGCCCAGGCTCTGCTGAAGCAGGAACTTCCTGTCCTGACTGGCCCCCCTTTTTAACCCCTTCTATCCCTAAGCTCAACAGATGTAACAGATAACATACTTAGCACAGTTTCCACAATACGAGAACACACATACAAACAAAGCACAATAAATTGGTAAAACATTAAAACATGAAATTATACACTAACACAGGGGTGAACCATCAGGGTGCCACATGGGACACACGTACCCGATATCTAGGAGGGAGAAGGCAGTTGACGGTCCCCACCACCTCCTTACACATATTGACAACAAGATCCTACTCCTCATCCTTCAAAATTGACAACCGACGCATGCTCAGAAGAGCAGTGACTAGCACAGCCCTTGAAATGGACATTGCTTAGTTTCAGGGTGGGGGCAGAGGCTGCAGCACTGACTGCAGGCTCTGCCCCCTGGTGACAACTTGTTTTAGTATACCAGCATGCACTGAGATTCTAAATGAATCGTCATCACATTGAAAATATTAAAAAAAAAATAAAAGAAAGCAGATTAGTGAGGGAACGATAGAGACTTTATCATTAAAGTATATTAAAAGTTAGATTAGATTATGACATTAAAAGGAACTTGTCACTAGAAATAACGCTGTTAACTCTTGCATATATGGGGTGTCATGATCCATGCTGGATCATGACTGATATAATGCAAAGTAACCTTTTTTTCCTTGAGCTGTGTGCTCGGAGTTGGGTTTGCCCCCGGTGGCCATTAGGATTATTGAGGAGTTGATGTCCCCATGGTGCTGTCTGGGGTTCCCCGAGGTGAAGGGGTACGTCCCGGTAGTGAGCAGACTGGTGTTATAGTCCGTGGGGTTCATGCCAAATCTTCCATACCACCGAAGAAGCCACCCCCTACTGGTCATGTGGAGGAAGGCGACCAGGGAGTGTATTTTTCCTCCATATGCCAGGCCTCTACATCACCGGTGTGAGCAGCAGGTGTGCTGCGGGGGAGTGGGGGCAAATCTCAACCCTCGCCATTAGCCAACCCTGGAGGCGCAGACCTCGTGGTGTAAAGGGTTGGAGAGTGGTGTTCCCTTGGTGAATAGCGGGGGTGTGAGTGTGGTGACACAGGGGGACGCCTCTGTTGTCAATCCCAGAGAGAGATCCCCGATTATTGACAAACGAATGTGTGGCAATAAATGTTCAGGTCCGGACCTGTGTGTGAACGAGTGTGTATAGGTCCCACCAAAAAAAAATAAATCAACTAGTGGGATTGTGTTGTGGAGTCTTAACAGATCATATCAAGCATACACATATATAACTCATTCCCCAGGACGGTGCTTTGGAGATGTGTGGTACCTCCAGAAATTATATTGCCAATACCAGCGGTGCGTTTGTCATAAACCTGACGTGCAGGTAGTTGCTGGGGTGAACTCTGGATCTGGGCGTCCCCGCTGTAGGTGGTACCCTGATGGGGAGCGGTCTTGAGGGTCCAGAGGCCCCTCTTTAAGGGGAGGGTACTCTCATGATCCATTCTGGATCATGACTGATATAATGCAAAGTAACCTTTTTTTTTTCCTTGAGCTGTGTGCTCGGAGTTGGGTTTGCCCCTGGTGGCCATTAGGATTATTACACGGTGGTGTCTTTTGTTCTGTTTGCCCCCGGTGGCCAGTATGGTCATCGCACTGGTGATTTTAGAGATAATTTGGCCCCCGGTGGTAGTTAGTGTAATTGCACGGGAATCACTAACAGGTGTGTTTACTCAATAAAGGTGTGTCAGTTTTGTTCACTGATGTTGGTGATATTGTTGGTCTTTTCCAACCATGCTGGGTGAAGGATGGAGCTGAAGGAGAGTCCCGGGCAGCTCAGTGAGAGTCCTGGAGTGGCAGCTATGGTGTCTGCGAGGAGGGCTGGCATGGCTTGGTGGAGTTGCAGCTATGGTGTCAGCAAGGAGTTCTTGCATGGTTTGGTGGAGTGGCAGCTATGGTGTAGAGCTGCACTCATGATGCTGGACTCGGTTGCTGGAAAGCTGGACTCAAGTTGCTGGACTCTTTTGCTGGAAAGCTGGACTCATATGCTGGACTCTGTTTCTGGACAGCTGCACGCAGGTGGTGGACTCTATTTGCTCCAAGGCTGCACTATGTGCTGAGGAGAGTCCAGGACAACTCAGTCAGAGTCCTGGAGTGGCAACTATGGTGTCAGCGAGGAGTTCGTGTAAAGCATGGTGGAGTGGCAGCTATGGTGTCAGTGAAGAATTCTTGCAAAGCTTGGTGGAGTGGCAGCTATGGTGTAGAGCTGCACTCAGTTGCTGCACTCTTTTGCTGGAAGCTGCACTAAGGTGCTAGACTCCATTGCTGGACAGCTGCACTCAGGTGCTGGACTTCGTTGCTGGACAGCTGCACCCAGGTGTTGGACACGGTGGGAGGAAGATGCACTCAGGTGTTGGACTCTGTTGCCTGGAGCAAGTGCATCAGAGCAAAGCTAAGTGTTTCCCTGTTTGTCACTTTACCTCATGTTGGTGTTAGTACAGCGGTGGAGCCAGTGACTGCATCACCCAGCTCCCTAGTAAGGAATAGGTGTAGGGTGTGCTAGGGTGACAGGTATCCTGATCGGCGACAGGTGAGGAGCCTGTATAGGGAACGTTAGGAGTGTTAGGGACACTGACTCAGGGGAGTGCAGGAGGTCTCCACATCCCCTGTTCCCTATCGCAGGGCCCACCATTGTAAATGTTTCCCTATCCCCTGTGTCTTGTTGTATTAGTTACCGGCCTGCGGGCCGCGTCACACTGGACAATTACACATGCCGTGTCCTGTTGTATCAGTTACCGGCCTGCTGGCCGTGTCACACAGGACGGGGCACGTGACATTGGGTCAATCTGCAGGTTAACAGGGTTATGATGCTGTCCGGTGCCTGCACCAAGCCGAATATAGCGAGGAGAAAAAGATCTTTAGTCTCCCCGCCAGTATTCGGTATTCAGTCACAAGGGATGGCTCTGAGTATACAGAGCGGCCACTGTAACCGTGCCCCCAGCCCTGACTGGAGACATGGAGACAGGAGACATGGAACCTAATGTCACGGGGCAGTACGGAAAAACAAGAGACATGGAACCTGGGCCCCTGAACTGCCCCTCAGGCTAAGGAGGTGACCTGACTTTCCTTAACTTGGGGTAGTCTTGATGGTAGTGAGGCCCAAGTCCCCGACCTGTCCCTATCTCCTGCATAGCCCTGAGTTAAACCCCCAACCTCCTCCGCAGGAGGGGAGACAGGGAATAAAGTGAACTGCACCGTAAACCACAGGAAAGATAAAACAGACCCCACAGGGTTAAAGCAACTAAAAAACAAAACTTAGCTTTGTCTGCTGCCAATGCTCCAAGCAGCAGAGTAAGGCTCCCGAACTCAGCTTTCAGCAGTAACACCACTGCTCCAGATAAGCTGAACCACCTCACCACCAGGTAGGTCCAGTCTTCACCACAGTTGGTTTGAAAATGAACTGTATTACCAAAAGTGATCTGCAGCACCAGGCGGCCTTATAAAGGGAAGTGGGAGTAGTCATCACCTGCTGACTAACTAAACAAGTAGTAACACCAGCAGCCACCGGGGGGGAACCCAACAGCAGACTAACTACAGTTGCAGTAACACCAGCGGCCACCGGGGGCAAAAACCCATTTTATGCCCCGAGGGCCAGAAAGGAAAAAGGTTTATATAAGAGAGTCCAGACTCTGACACAGATCCAAAAATGGATCGTGACACAAGGTGTTTACAGATGAAAGAAAATTATGCATTTTATTTGGAATTCAAGGTCCCAGAGTCTGGAGGAACAGTGGAGAGAAACACAATCCAAGCTGCTTGAGGTCTAGTGTGAAGTTTCCACAGTCAGTGATGGTTTGGGGAGCCATGTCATCTACTGGTGTAGGTCCACTGTGTTTTATCAAGCCCAAAGCCAGCACAGCCATCCACCACGAAATTTTAGAGCACGTCATGCTTCCCTCTGCCGACAAGCTTTTTGGAGATGGAAATTTGATTCTCCAGCAGGACTTTGCACCTGTAAACACTGCCAAAAGTACCAATACCTGGTTTAAAAACAACAGTATCACTGTGCTTGATTGGCCAGCAAACTCGCCTGACCTTAGCCCCATAGAGAATCTATGGGGTATTGTTAAGAGGAAGATGAGAGAAACCAGACCCAACAATGTAAACGAGCTGAAGGCTGCTGTCAATGCAACCTGGGCTTCCATAACACCTCAGAAGTGACACAGGCTGATCACCTCCATGCCACGCCGCATTGATGCAGTAATTGATTCAACAAGAGCCCCGACCAAGTATTGAGTGCATTTACTGAACATAAATTTCAGTAGGCCAACATTTTGGATTTTAAAATAATTTTTCACGTTGGTGTTTATTTATTTATTTAACTCATTTATATAGCGCCATTAATTCCAAAGTGCTTTACAGACATTATTGGCAGTGTCCCTGATGTGGGAAAAAACTACTGTTTGTTTCTAATAGATGCACCTTTTCTGGGCAGCTGCGGGCTGTTATCTTTAGGCTGAGGGGCCTATATCAATGTCCCCTTACCAGCCTGAGAATACCAGCCCACAGCAGTGAGCTTTAGCAAGGCTGGTTGTCAAAAATACGCGTGACCCCCCACGTCATTTTTTAAAATTATTTATTTAAATAATTTTAAAAAACAGCGTGGGGACCCCTATATTCCTGATAACTAACCTTGCTGAAGCTGACAGCTGAGGACTGCAACCCCCAGCTGTGAGTTTTGCCTGGCTGGTTATAGAAAATACAGGGGAACCCATGCCGTTTTTTCATTTATTTATTTATAGCGAAGGTGGCGGCTCATGATTACCCCCATCAGCCGCTACTACTGTCCCTGTTATTAGCAGCATCAGGGGTAGGCTGTTATGAGTAATAGTTCCATCAGCTGCCACCTGCTGTCTCTTTTATTACATAAATGTAACTCTCATCTTTCTCCCCTGCTCGCACCGATCGCCGGCAGAGCAGGGGAGAATGATGAGAGACGTGTTCAGCAGCCGGCGCCGGGGAACAGCGCTTACTGCAACGCTTCTTCCCTGGTGCCCGTCCGTGTAGTACTAATGCGGCACACGCATGCCACACATGTGCTGCAAGTATTACACACACGGACACTGACATCTCCGGTGCCAGAAATATCAGGATGTGTGAAAGAGGCCTTATAAGGGGTTTTTATGTTTGACAGCTGTCACACGCTAAAAGACGCTTTTTATTGAAAAAAAAAAATTTGCATCACCACATTTTGAGAGCTATAATTTTTTCCAGATTTTGGCCCACAGAGTCAAGTGAAGTCTTGTTTTTTCCAGGATGAGCTGACGTTTTTATTGGTACAATTTTCAGGCACATGACATTTTTTGATCACTTTATATTTCAATTTTTGGGAGGCAGAATGAGCAAACACCAGCAATTCATGAATTTCTTTTGTGGGGGGAGGCGTTTACACCGTTCCATGTGTGGTAAAATTGATAAGGCAGTTTTATTCTTTGGGTCAGTATGATTACAGCGATACCTCATTTATATCTTTATTATGTTTTGGCGCTTTTATATAATAAAAACTATTTTATAGAAAAAAATAACTGTTTTTGCATCACTTTATTCTGACAGCTATAACTTTTTTATTTTTTTGCTGATGACGCTGTATTGTGGCTCTTTTTTTGCGGGACAAGATGCTTTTGCTTTGTTTTTTATGGTGTTCACTAAATGGGTTAACTAGTGGCATGGTTTTATAGGTCGGGTCATTGCGGATGTGGCGATACCAAATATGTGTACTTTTGTTGTTTAGATTTTTTTAATTCAAATATTTATTTATTGATTGAATATATATTGATTTTTTAAAAAAAATATTTTTACAACTATTTAAATTTTTTTTTTACTTTTTCCTAACTTTTTTACTTTGTCCCACTATGGGACAATCATTTTTTGCAGGCTGATCGCTTCTATGGCATGTAGATGAAGCAGCATCTGCATGCCATATAAGCTGTCAGCGCTGCACTAGCACAGTGAGACTTGCTGATCATGCACTGTGCTTGATCAACAAGTTTACTAGCTCTGGTGAGTCATATGTTGTCATGACATCATCCGCTCACCATGGCAACAATCGGGACCCTGCGTCACGCCGCGGGGTCTCCGATCCAAAGGCAGAGGGGCTGTCAGCCCCTGTGCTAGCTTCCGGAATGCTGTGATCTTGTTTGATCAAAGTATTTTGGGGGTTTAAGTGCCGGACGCAGTCTGTGAGTATCAGATGACACCTGGCCGCGATCGGCCGCACACCCCCGTGAGCCGATCGCTTAGACGTAATGATCTGTCCATGGTCAAATTGTGCCAGGTGCCATGGACGGATTATTACGTCTAATATCAGAAAGGGGTTAAACCAGAGAGTTATGTCACACAAAATAGTTAATAAATAACATTTCTCACATTTTCTAAACAATTTTTTTGTTAGGAAGTTATAAGGGTTAAAAGTTGACCAGCGATTTCTCATTTTTCCAACATAATTTACAAAACCATTTTTTTAGGGACCACATCACATTTGAAGTGACTTTGAGGGGTCTATATGACAGAAAATACCCAAAAGTGACAACATTCTAAAAACTGCACTCCTCATGGTGCTGAAAATCACATTCAAGAAATGTATTAACCCTTCAGGTGCTTCACAGGAATTGTTGTAATGTGGAAAAAAAAGAAAAAGAACATTTAACTTTTTTCACAAACATGTTGCTTTAGACCCAATTTTTTTCATTTTCACAAGGGTAACAAGAAAAAAATGGATGCCAAAATTTGTTGTGCAATATCTCCTGAGCATGCCGATACCCCATATAAGGGGAAAAAACACTATTTGGGCGCATGGCAGAGCTCGGAAGGGAAGGAGTGCCATTTTACTTTTTGAATGCAAAATTTGCTGGAACAATAAGCGAACACCTTGGTGTGTTTGGAGAGCCCCCGATGCATCTAAACAGTTAGAATCCCCCACTAGTCACACCATTTTGAAAACTAGACCCATTAAAGAGTGGATTTAGATGTGTGTTGAGCACACTGAACCACCAAGTGCTTCACAGAAGTTTTTAACATTGAGTCGTGAAAATAAAAAAAATTACATTTTCCCACAAAAAAAGTTTAACCCCAAATTTCGCATTTTCATAAGGGTAACAGAAGAAACTGAACAATACAATTTGTTACGCAATTTCTCCTGAGTACGCCGATACCCCATATGTGGGGGAAAAGTACTTTTGAGTGCCATATTGGAGTTCAGATTTTTCTGGAATGGTTTGAGGGTGCTATGAAGCACTGGCAGAGCCTCTGAGGTTCCAGAACAACAGAAATCTCCCATATGTGAACTCATTTTACAAACTACACCCCCCAATTAATTTATGTAGGGGTGCAGCTTTCATATTAGCACCACATATGCCTTACAGAATTTTATATAATTGAGCGGTGAAGAAAGAATAAATTACATTTTTTAACACTAAAATGTTGTTTTAGCCCCAAGTGTTTACTTTTTTCTACGGGCTAATAGGAGAAATTTTTACAACAAACTGAGGTCCATTTTTTCCTGAGTGCACCAATACCCGACATGTAATCGGAAAATACTTTTCAGGCACAGTGGTAAGCTTAGAAGGGAAGGAGTGCAAATTATAGTGCAGATTTTACTGTTATAGTTTGCAGGTGCCCAGACCCACTGGGAGAGCCCCTGAGGTGCCAGCACGGCATAACCCCCCATAAGTGACTCTATTTTACAAACTACACATTTCAACAAATTCATCTAGAGGTGCAGTGATCATATTGACACCCCAGGTGCGTCCAGAATTTTATATCATTGTGCAGTGAAGAAAAAGTAATTATATTTTTACCACCAAAATTTAGTTTTAGCCCAGATTTTATATTTTCACAAAAGAAGTGGGTAAAAATGACACCAAAATTTTCCCCACAATTTCTTCTGAACGTGGCAATACCCCATATGTGGCTGTATAGTACTGCTTAGCCACACAGCGAGACTTGGGAGGGACGGAGCGCTATTTCCCTCCTGGAGCGCAGATTTTCCTAGAATAATTTGTGGACTCCATATGCAAAGCCCCTAAGTGCTGGAAGAGCAGAGTCCCTCCCTCAAGTGACATCATTTTGGAAAGGACACCTTTTTGGGAATTTATGTATAGGTGTAGTGACGATTTTGACTCCATGGGTGTTGTATAAAAACAAGTAGCACTGGATGTTACTGAATGAAAACTGCAAATTGCCGTTGTAGTGACCAGTACGCTGTAATGACCAGTATCGTATAGTGACCAGTACGTTATGCGCAGCTCATACTTCTGGAGACATGCATCCGAAAATTAGGTGGCAAACATGTGGCCGCTATATGTGGCTTAGGCACACTAAGACTCAGAAGGGAGAGGGGCATTTGGATTTGGGAGTGCAGAATTTTCTGAATATATGGGGAGCCATTTTGCTTTTCTAAAGTCTATGTACTACCAGTTATGTGGAAGCCCTCTATGTTTCCGTTAACAGATAATGGAATTGAGCAGGGAATTGCTTTTTTTGTGGACTGAGTTGAAGCTTTTAATGGGAACATTTTGCATAACATTTGTGATCACATTTATACTGCGCTCTACGCTGAGCACTTACAATGGGGTTTCCATCTAAATCTCTGAGTGAAGTGATTCAGATGAAACACCCGGGGGATTCATTCACTATAATGCGCCATTCAGAGATTCACATGGAAATACCGATGTAAGCCCTCAGTGTAGAGCACAGGGTAAATGTGAGCCGAGCCTTACTGCGATCTTTGGGAGGCAGAATGAACAAATCAACACAGCAGGTGAAGAATTGTTTTTATTTATTTTTTACATTGTTCCTTGTGCGGTATAAGTAATTAGGTGACATTATTCTTCGGGTCGGTGCGATTGCACCGATACCAGATTTATATCAAGTTTTTACGTTTGGCTGCTGTCACACACTAAAACATACTTTTTATTGCAAAAAAAAGTTTTTGCATTGCCTTATTTTGCAAGCTATAATTTATCCAAATTTCGCCCGACAGTCATGTGAGGTCTTGTTTTTTGCAGGATGAGTTGATGTTTTAATTGGTACCATTTTCGTGCACATGTCATTTTTCAATCGATGTTTATTCCAATTTTTGGGAGTCAGAATGAACAAAAAACAGCAATTCAGGATTTTTTTTGTTATGTTGTTTTGAGTGTGGTAAAATTGATAAGGCAGCTTTATTCTTTGGGTCAGTACAATTACAACGATACCACATTTTTATAGTTTTTTTATGTTTTCAAGCTTTTCTTATTCAAAATTGTATTGTTTTATAATACAATACACAACTAAAACAAACATATCAACAGGTTCAAACGAACACACCATATGGCATAGTAACTACTGAAACAGAGAATTGTTTAGTTACATGAAAACAAACAACTCCATACGGTATCAACAGTAGTTTGCAAAAGACAATTGACAACCTGTTAAACTAAATAACAAGAAGAAGATATTAGAGAAGAAATGTTTATAAGGACCTTGAGGACAAATCACTAAGGCAGATGGAGTATGTACTATGATACCAACATATCAAATATCGTAAAACGATAAGGTAGCAATTATCTTAGCATATTTTGGTACATCGATGAGGATAAGAAGGATTACTAATGAAACCATTTCGCAGCCACTTTGTTAGCTGCCTCTTGTGTATGGGCTACAAGGGATTCCATCTGTTGAACTCTAGCCACCTCCCTAAACCATTCCTCTAGTGAAGTCGGGTCTAAGGACTTCCCGTGTTGTGGAATTACCACCTTAGCGGCCTGAAGAAGGTGTCTCAATAACGATTTCTTAAAAGCATTCTTAGGCATGGGAAACATAAATAGTAGATTTGCTTCCGGGCTTTTAGGGATTGACACCCCTGTCATTTCTTTAATCGCTTTAAGAACGCCCTCCCAGAAGGCCGCAAAGGCCGGGAATGCCCACCACATGGGCCCCACATCGCCAGTACAAGTTGGATACTCCTGGGAACCATTTATGTAATACCGTAGGAACACGATAACATCTAGATACTATTTTATAACTAGTTTCCTGAGCTTTATAGGCTACATTAGATTTATGAGAGAGATGGAAACATTTATACCATTGATCTCTTGTAAAGGTTTGATGGAGCTCCCTTTCCCGTGCCTTACAATAAAGGGGAAGCATATCTGGATCACTATCTAATAGAAGCTTATAGATATTGGAGATTGCATGCGCAGGATTAGTGGGAGCCATATATAGGGATTCAAATGAAGAAAGGGGGCTCACCCATTCTAAATTATTGGCAAATGTAGAGAAAAAATGCCCTAGTTGAAAATATTCAAAAGAATATCTTGCTTTCTGTGGGCGATCACCTAGAATAGCTGAGAGGAGAATCAATACACTAACATAGTTAGTTAGTTAGTAACATAGTTAGTAGTAAGGCCGAAAAAAGACATTAATCCATCCAGTTCAGCCTATAAAATTCTGTCAGAATAAATCCCCAGATCTACGTCCTTCTAAAGAACATAACAATAACTGTAAGATACAATATCGTTACGCTCCAGGAAGACATCCAGGCCTCTCTTGAACCCTTCGACTGAGTTCGCCATCACCACCTCCTCAGGCAGGGAATTCCAGATTCTCTCTGCCCTAACAGTAAAGAATCCTCTTCTACGTTGATGGAAAAACCTTTTCTCCTCCAGATGCAGAGAATGCCCCCTTGTGACCGTCACCTTCCTTGGTATAAACAGATCCTCGGAGAGATATTTGTATTGTCCCATTATATACTTACACATGGTTATTAGATCGCCCCTCAGTCGTCTTTTTTCTAGACTAAATAATCCTAATTTTGCTAATCTCTCTGGGTATTGTAGTTCCCCCATCCCCTTTATTAATTTTGTTGCCCTCCTTTGTACCCGCTCTAGTTCCATTATATCCTTCCTGAGCACCGGTGCCCAAAACTGTACACAGTACTCCATGTGCAGTCTAACCAGAGATTTGTACAGAGGCAGTATAATGCTCTCATCATGTGTATCCAGACCTCTTTTAATGCACCCCATGATCCTGTTTGCCTTGGCAGCCGCTGCCTGGCACTGGCTGCTCCAGGTAAGTTTATCATTAACTAGGATCCCCAAGTCCTTCTCCATGTCAGATTTACCCACTGGTTTACCGTTCAGTGTGTAATCGTGATATTGATTCCTTCTTCCCATGTGTATAACCTTACATTTATCATTGTTAATCTGCATCTGCCACCTTTCAGCCCAAGTTCCCAACTTATCCAGATCCATCTGTAGCAGAATATTATCTTCTCTTGTATTGACTGCTTTACATAGTTTTGTATCATCTGCAAATATCGATATTTTACTGTGCAAACCTTCTACCAGATGGTTAATAAATATGTTGAAGAGAATAGGTCCCAACACCGACCCCTGCGGTACCCCACTGGTCACAGCGACCCAGTTAGAGAATATACCATTTATAACCACCCTCTTCTTTCTATCACTAAGCCAGTTACTTACCCATTTACTCACACTCTCAGGGGCCACATGATAAGGACGCAAGGGGTTTTTCTTGGAGCTACCCAGAAAAAGGCTTGAGGAGACACTGGATGGGAATTTTGGGTTATCTGTTATTGGGGATAGCGATCCTAATGGGTCAATTAAAATTCCCTTTATACTGGGAATGTGGACAATTTTGAGTGTTTGCCTGAGACTAAATGGAATAGGGATGTTATTTCAGGCCAAAATAGGCTAAGTCCATGGTAGAGTGGAAACTGATGTATGACAAGACTCATAGGCCATACGTACCCACAGTTTAGATACTCTGCAGTGCAGAATATCTAATATTCTTGCATGGGCGGACGCCAGATAATATTTTCAGCAGTCCGGCAAACCTATACCCCTTAAATCTTTTGGAAGCCCCAAAACAGTACTACGAATTCTTGGGCGTCCCGCTGACCAAACAAATTGACTGAATTTACGTTGGACCCTCATCCAAAAGGAGGATGGGATATATATCGGAATACTTTGTAGTAAATACAAAAGTCTAGGCAATACAGTCATTTTGAGGATGTTAACCCGGCCAAACCAGGAGAACTTTCCACGGTCCCAGGATTTAAGGTCCCCTTCCAATCTGGACAAAAACTGACCAAATTTCATGTCAAACAATTCTGATAAAATTGCCGAAATAATGGTGCCCAAGTAGGTAATATGATTATTTGAGGATCATTTAAATGGAAAATTAGATTTCAGAACATTCACCATTTGCCAGGGTAGGGAAATATTCATGGCTTCAGATTTTTCCAGATTGATCTTAAAATTGGACCAACTACTAAAACCTGCCAGCTCAGACATCAGGAAAGAAAGCGAGGTATATGGATCAGTTAAATAAACTAGCAGGTCATCAGCAAATGCAGAACACTTAGGGTATGTGCACACATAGTTTTTCGTCTCTGCGGATTTTGTAGTGAAAACCGCAGGTAAATCCGCAGGACAAAGACCTGCGGTTTATCTGCGGTTTTGCCCTGCGGTTTTACACCTCATAATGGATGAGGTGTAAAACTGCAGCGTTTCTGCACCAAACAATTGACATGCAGCAAAACCGCGCGGAAAAAAACGCAGCATGTGCACAGCTTTTTTTATTTCCATAGGAAATAAAGGTACTGTACAACGCAGCAGAATCTGCTGCGTTTCTGCAGAGCCAAAAACGCTGCGGAAACGCAGCAGAAACCGCAAAGTGTGCACATACCCTTAGACTCTGAACCCGCTATTTTGATTCCCCATATTTCAGGATTAGCACGTATGGCCTCAATAAGATACTCCATTATCAGGATATACAACATTGGGGAAAGGGGGCAACCTTGTCGAGTACCATTCTTTACAGTAAAGGGGGACGAAAGGGAGCCGTTAAGTTTTAGCTGGGCTGAGGGGGAGTGTTAGAGGGCTACGATTTTTGTAGTAAATACAGGACCCAAACCAATGTGGCTCAGAGTTTGAGAAAGAGAAGATCATGAGATCCTATCAAAAGCCTTTTCAGCATCAAACGATAAGATCATTAAAGGGGTTTTTGGAGTGTGTGCATGATTAATAATAACTATTGTTTTCAAAGTGTTATCTCATGCCTTTCAACCCGGAACAAAACCCACCTAGTCTGGGTGTATTAAATGAGGGAGGTGGGATTTAAGTCTATTGGCCAAAAGCTTAGCATATAATTTTAAATCTACATTTAATAAAGATATAGGCCTGTAGCTACTACCTGAGTTGTGGTCTTTCCCTGGCTTGGGAATGACTGAAATATGTGTCGTTGTGGAATGGGGAAGAAAGAAAGAAGACTCTGATATGGAATTAAATGATTGTAATATTAACGTAGACAATTGTTCAAAAAATACTTTATAGAATTCTGCTGTAAAACCATCAGGCCCTGGACTTTTATTGCTAGGGAGATCTTGGACAAGAGGCTTCTAGTTCTTGATGTGAAAAAGGATTTTCCAGGGATTTTACTGTTTCATCCTCCAATTTTTTGGAGGGGGCTGATGTATTAATATTATTTTCTTGTGTGAAGGGCAGATGTATGTAAGTTATATAGCTTTGAATAATATGAATGGAAGACAGCTGCAGGTGTGGTATGAACCAATTTATATTGAGTTTTCTTAATACAGCGAACATTTGTTTGGGTCTTTTTAGCATTAAAGGCTTTAGCTAGAATTCTTCCCGGTTTGTTACCAAACTCGTAGAACCTACTCTGACCTAACTGACATAAACGTTTACATGAAGAATCAAGTAATTTTTTAGCTTCTAATCTTGCTTTCGGCAGTGGAGTGCACCTTTTTATAAATTACCTCCAGATTAGTGACTCTCTCTAAAGGCCCTTTTACATTTAGCGATGCACCAGCGATCCGACCAGCGATCCGGCCCGGTCAGGATCGCTGGTGCATCGCTAAATGATCGCTAGTGAGCTTTCATACAGAAAGACCTCACAGCGATGCAGCAGCGACGCAGCGCACGATACTCACCTTTCACACACAGCGATCCTGACGTCCTCCCGCCCGCGTCCAGCGTCGCTCGTCGTCACAGCAGGAAGTCTCAGCAGGAAGCGCCCGACGAGAAATGGAGCCGGACATTCTCGCGCGATCAGCGATGGACAGCGGGGGAGCCGGTCGCTGGTAAGTATCACACATAGCGATATCGCTAGCAATATCGCTATAACGTCACAAAACCAGTGACGTTTTAGCGATATTGCTAGCGATATCGCTTAGTGTAAAACCCCCTTAAGGCTAGTTTGATTGCCTGACCTCTGTCTTTTTTGATTCAAGATCCATGTTTGATAACTACCCCTCTAAGTACACACTTGAGGGCTTCCCATTTAATTGTGGGGGCTGTATCATCATTTCCGAGATCAACAACAAAGTTAGATATGAAGGCTTGAATGTCCGAGGCACATAATGTATCTAATAATAACGACTCATTGAGACGCCAAGACCCTGATGTTTTGGTAAGGGATGGTACTTTTAGTGAGCAATATACAGGGGCATGATCTGACAGGTTTTTCCCATCCAAATCAATTTCACTACCTCCTTTCACCAGCAGAGGGAGTTCATTGGACATCAAAGGTGAAGGAGAAAATGAGCTCATAACAGTTCGTGTTCAATTCCAAAATAAAGTTCTGACAACTCTCTTCGGAACCTGTCCAAAAAAATACCACATCGTCAATGTATCGTAACCATTGGGAACAGTGAGTCTGAAAATCCTTGTGTTTATAAATAACAAGCTCCTCCCACCACCCCAAAAACAAATTAGCGTAAGATGGAGCATACCATGCTTCCATAGCAGTCCCAGTGGTCTGTCTATAAAAATTTCTATAAAAAACGTTCTTGTCCAGAACGAAGTGCAGTGACGTCACTTCCTCCTGCGTCACACGCTGGCCCCGGGTTGAGTTCCGCACCCCTCTAGCTCACACCTGCGTCCTGTTATACCGTACTCTCTATAGGTATTTATATGACGCCTGCACTTACAGTGGTCACTGCCCCTGATGAAGCCAGGCTCTCTGGCGTAACGCATCGGGCATCTGTGGGCACCCGCCTCCCCCACCGCTTCCCTCATTACCGGGCATTGAGGTCGTTATAGCCGGATGCCATATTGTGTCTAGGGGCATATGTGTATCTCCTAAGCTTAGGTTGTATGGGGTATTTTTTTCTCCCTTTTGCTCTCCAGACTATGGGCTCATTATAAGCTTTACTCTGGGCTCTGGTCATGTTAGCTATTTCTGCCTACAGACACATAGGTATTTTGGAGGGATTGTGTGTATAAATATCTAGCTACTATTTTTGACCATAGGGGCATTTGCTTGTAATTTTCCTGCATATTTTTGCTTTGTCCCCTGTATAGGTGGGCCTTTGGCGGGGTCTTCTTAACCCTATTGGTTTTTTTTTGTATATGTCTTATTGCCTTCTTGGGCATTTTAATGTTTTCATGTCATCGGTGAGTTGTGTGGAGTTTTTGCAATAAAAGTTATTTACATTTTTCCACTTTGAGTCTGATGATCCCTAATTGTGCATGTTCCTTCCTTGTTTAAGTAAGGGGAAGATGAGAGGAGGATCCAGCAAAAGATAGAGTAAAGGAGCAGTCAGCGAGATAGGAGAAGAACCAAGAGAAAATGGTGTCCTTGAGGCCAATGGAACTAAGCATAGTGAGGAGGAGCTGATGATCCACAGTGTCAAATACTGTGGAGAGATCCAAGAGAATTAGCATGGAGTAGCGACCAATAGATTTAGCTGTTAGACGATCATTAGAGACTTTAGTGAGGGCAGTTTCAGTAGAGTGTAGAGAGCGGAAACCAGAATGTAGATATCATGTCGCCGTTGGACTCGGTGGCTGGTGCTCCTGCCTCGGCCATTGGGAGGCTCCAGACTCCTTCGACTGGTGGTGCTGTCACGTCGCCGTTGGACTCGGTGGCTGGTGCTCCTGCCTTGGCCGCTGGGAGGCGCCGACTCCTTCGACTGGTGGTGCTGTTACATCGCTGTTGGACTTGGTGGCTGGTGCTGCTGCCTTGGCCACTGGGAGGCGCCGGACTCCTACAACTGGTGGTGCTGGTGATAGGAGGGCTATATCCTCATTTGGTCGCGCTCCTTTGACACATGCCTCGGACGTTGGGCATCGCCGTGTTTCTCCTGTGGGTGATGTTGGTGACAGAGAAGGTGTCCCTGTGCAGGCATCTGGTGGGCACAGGCTTTGCTCTTCTGTCAGAGGTGAAGTGGGTGGTGCCAGTCATGCATCGCCATCTGGCTTGGTTCTGGGGGCAGTCCAGATTAGGTCATCAGGCTGTGAGCCTGTGAGAAGTAGCCGTGTCCTTCAAATACTTTGGAGCATGTCCTGCAGGCCACCAGATATAGTCTTGGCTTCCCCAGTGATCTAGTGTGTAATTACTATTTTGACTCTGACCTCAACCTGGATTTTTGACCCTTCCACAGCCTGCCGATTTTGTACCTCTGCTGCTCGCCTGGTTTTGACTTGGACTCCTGACTACGCTTTCGGTTCCGTTCAATAGTCCCTTCCTAGCGACCATCCTGCTCCGGTCTGCTTCTCTCATAGACAGCTACCCCTTGGGCTCCGCTGTAATACCAGAGCCCTGTATGGGTGTAAAGAGTCTCGGGGTTTCTCGGGGTGCTGTCTTACTTGCAGCTCAGACTCGCAACAGACGGATGATACAGTAGAGGGTCGAGGAGTTATCTGAGTGATAGTGGATAAGACGGGTGTGGACCAGACGTTCCAGGAGTTTAGAGATGAAAGGAAAATTAGAGACAGGTCTATAGTTAGCGGCACAGTTTTGGTCAAGGGATGTTTTTTAAGTAATGGCTGTATGATGGCATGCTTAAATGAGGAAGGAAAGATACCAGAAGAGAGTGAGAGGTTGAATATTTTTGTTAAGTGAGTGGTGACAGCAGGGGAAAGGGATTGGAGGAGATGTGATGGAATGGGGTCACTGGTGCAAGTGGTAGGGTGAGAAGATGCAAGGAGCCTGATTACTTCATCTTCTGTTACTGGTTCAAAATCAGAGAGTGAGATAGATGCATTGGGGGAGGGAGGACAGTGCATGGTATGAGGTGATTGGGAGATAACTTCCTGTCGGATATGGTCAATTTTTTTCTTTTGAAATAATTAGCCAGATCGTCAGCATGGAGATCCGTGGTTGGGGCCTACACTCTTGAGTTAAGTAGGGAATGAAAAATGTCAAAGAGACATTTCGGGTTACTGGATAGTGAGGTGATGAGGGTGTTGAAATAGGTTTGTTCTTAGAGGTGAAGGGCAGTGTTGTATGTTTTAAGCATAACTTATAATGGATGAAATCTTCGGGTAGATTGGATTTTCTCCACAGATATTTGGCGCACCTGGAGCACTGCTGTAGGAAGCATGTTTGCAGCATGTACCAGGGTTGTCACCGTCTGTGCCTAGTTGTTCTATGAATAAGAGGTACAGTTTCATCCAGGGCACTTTGAAGTGTTTCATTGTAATGCTTCAGTGCAGAATCAGGACATGAGAGGGAGGAGATAAGGGCCAATGATGTCTGCAAGTTATTCATAAGTTTCTGGGTGCTAATGGCCTGTATGTTTCTAAAAGTGTGGAAAGTGGGGGCGACCTGGGCGGGATGGCAGTTTTTGATAGAGAATGATAGAAGGTTGTGGTCAGAGAGCGGGAGAGGGGAGTTTGTGAAATCATGCACTGAGCAAAGATGGGTGTCACGGGGCAGTAGTGGGAAGACAGAGGATGAGGAACAAGGGCCCCTGAACTGCCCCTCAGGCTAAGGGTAGTGCCCTGACTTTCCTTAACTTATGGGTACACTTAATGGTAGTGAGGCCCAAGTCTCCGACCTTTCCCTATCTCCTTTTTAGCCCTGAGCTAAACCCCCAATCCCCTCCCCAGGAGGTGAGACAGGAAAAAAAAAAGAGAACTGCACCTGAACCACAGGAAAGATAAACAGACACCAGGGGAAAATATCAACTGAAAAACAGAACTTAGCTTTATCTGTTGCTAAGCACCGAACAGCAGAGTTAAGTACCAGACCAAGGAAATGGCTGAAGCTCCACCGAAACACAGCCTGCTCCTGACTCCAGCTTGGTTTGTCGCCAAAGAGGAATAATATCACCAACAGTTAGCTGGTGCACCTGGTGAGTTTATATAGAAAAGTGAGAGTGGTTTCCACCGGCATAGATAATTAATCACAATGCAGCAACACCAGCGGCCACCGGGGGGGAAAAACCCACCAGCAGTCTAACTAAAGTTGTAGTAACACCAGCGGCCACCAGGGGCAAAAACTGACATTAACCCCCAATGGCCTGAAAGGAAAAAAGATCTTACTGTATATGAGGATCCAGATCTGATATCGATCCAAAAATGGTTCGTGACAACGGGAGAAGACCAAGTTGAGGGAGTTTCCATCTTCATTCGTGGGGGAGTTTAGTATGCTGCGAGAGGCCGAAAGAGGAGGTTAGAGATAAAAGGTGAGAAGCGGATGGTGAGAGGGGAAGGGCAATGGGAATGTTGAAGTCTCCCATGTTGAGGGTGGGGATGATTGTAAATAGCTGGCCTCTGATAGCTAACACTAAAATAATATACCTCACTTCCTTATCCACTACACAGTTGATGACCTGATGCGCTATAGCAACTACTTTTGAACGAGATTCAGGGTTATGAACAAAATGCCAAAATGTGTAATATTTGTGTCTAATTGTAGGAGCATGGTTCATCTTAAAGTGTGTCTCCTGGAAACATACATCCTTTCATATTCATAGAAGCGATATTTAGGTCCGCCATTCATGACCAATATGAAATTCTTTGTCTATAGATATCATGGTCAAAGAGATAAAGTGCAGGAAAGGTTAGGGAAGAAAAAATCTTAACGAAAGAAATAACAAACATGAGCAGAGTAAAAGCCTCTGCAAAAAAGACTATATAGGAAACAGTCCAAATTGGGAGTGTGTGAGCCCACATTGGGCATGTCAGAGGCTTCCACCCTATATGGGGGTTACAGAAGCTAAACATCATATATAGCTTCTCCTTAAGTCAGTTGCTGCAAAAAAGTGATAATAATAATAATAGCAATTGGCTATTTAAACCGGTTATAAACATGGTATGGGCACCATACGTCCAATTATGCACATACATATTAGTCTATTAACTAACCTTCAACAAGAGGTCACACCTCAAATTAGCAATATAGTCACACTACCTTCCTTAAACATCACAAAAGGCACTGGAGTGTAAATATAAAAGATACATTTTATTAAACACATACATATAGAGGAATAAAAAGATGCCTCATATCCAGAAAAGACTTGGCAAAACAACTGCTTAAACCACAAAGCTGAAGGATATCATTTCTACATAACACCAGAAAAATAAAAAGAGGTGTATGAATAGATAGTCGTCCAAATGACGAAAAAAACGCTCATTATCAATGAAATTTTCCCTCCCCTTAATTAATAAAGTGCCTCAGTGCATATAAATGGTCCACTAAGTAAAATTATTTTCTCATATCTCAAAATGGTAAACAATAATAAAGTGTTTCAGTGTCTGCAGCAAGGAAATGACTATCACTACCGTTCTTTACCACATACCTACGACATGAAAAAACCTCTGTGACTAACCAGGACAAAATGAGCAAAATACTTAATTCATACACCTCTTTTAAGTGGTCTATCTTTGTAAATTTTTCTGGTGTTCTGTAGAAATGATATCCTTCAGCTTTGTGATTTAAGCAGGTGTTTTGCAAAGTCTTTTATGGATATGAGGTATCTTTTTATTATTGTATATGTATGTGTTTAATAAAATGTATCTTTTATATTTACATTCCAGTGCCTTTTGTGATGTTTGAGGAAGGTAGTGTGACTATATTGCTAATTTGAGGTGTGACCTCTTGTTGAAGGTTAGTTAATGGATTAATATGTATGTGCATTTTTTTTCATGTTTATTGTATAGATACATATAATGACCAGTAACAGTATATCCACATGACAGCTTATTGTGAAGTTTAATTGATGAAAAAGTAGTTCTCTTTCACTAAACACTAATTTTGAGAACTCTTTACCCCACAATCATTTTTTTTAATTCAATTCCTGAAATGTAGATGTGAGATAAGTGAGGATAAAACTCCATGTATGTGTGGCGCCCCTGAGGCTTCAGTCGCCACAGAGGTACTGCACCTTCTCCTAAGGTGTAGTGCCCCACCATCCAGGTAGGCTGGGAACTCCTTTCCGCATTCCAACACCTGCACCCCACACACAGGCTAGTTCAGCAGGGACCCATCCATGCTTTATGCTGGAAAGGTCATAGGGTGCCTTTTGTGGTCCCTGGCTTCGTAACACGAGAGGTGCTGGGGAGTTGGGTGGAGTTAGATATAAAAGAGAGGGAAGAGTGAAAGTTAGTAGTTAGTTGGTTAGAGGAGAGAGAAGATGGGTGTCTGAGGGACGTGCTGCAGCAGGTCCCAGTGATCTGGGCTGCTGGCACGAGAAAGACCAGAGAAAGAGACTGATAAGATTGATAACCTAACCTTCCATAAGAGAGATAGAACAGATCGGAACGAAGGAGAACAGAAGGACGGTGGGAAGCAGGTTGAGAAAGAGAGAGAACCCTTCCAGTCCAGAGAACGCAAAGGCCGGGGCCCGGTCCCCGAGGGTGATTGGATCTTTATGTCCGGCAACAGACACCGGAGGAGTAGTGAGCCGCTAACGCCTTGCTCCCATCATAGACTTGGGACACAACAGCAACTGAATAGAGAGCCGGGACGCAGTGAGGAGTCCCCGAAGCAGGCTACAGCTGTCTGTCATATAAGTAAAGACTAGGAACACCTAGAGAGAGGCATTCTAGGGTAACTAAGTACTGGAGTGCTTCGCACCTAAAGGCGCATTGGAGGAGTCATTCAGTAAGGTACATGTTGGCGGAGTGTGGAGGGGAGAATCCTATCCTGCATGGAGGTTGGCTGGAGCCCTGACCTGGAGAACACAGTACAGAGGCAGGCAGTTGTGTGAACTGCAAACAGTGAGTAAAGCTTTGGAACCGCATACTCTGGTGTCCTCCAGTTATTCCAGCACCAATACACCTGGGTACCCGCCTCCATACATTCTGCGCATCTCCTCATCCATTGCACCTACACTGCCCTGAGACTACAGCTCCACCTGTGGGGAGCTATACCATCTCTGCTGCACCACACCATCAGTCCCAGCGGATCTGTATGCAGCGTTGGCTTACCATCTTACTTGCCAAACACCACGGGTGGCGTCACGAACTATTCATATAAACTTTAACACCATTAACATCACCGCCATTGATATTGGGCACCCAGGGCCACGGACCGGGTCACCGCTGCTGTGACACATTCCTGCCTTGACACCGGCCCGGTACCGAGTACCCCGCAGCCCTGGGTGTGCGAGGGCGACCCATATGTACATATAAGTTAAAGTTTACAACCAATGTATACGACAGGTTGATACTGGAAAATATGCCAACATAAGAGCAGATATAGTCAGTGATGGGCAATGTTGTGTTATATGCTGTAACAATAAATGAGAAGAAGCCACCTGCTACTCTACACCAGTTACAGACAGGCATGGCTCTCTAATCACTGCTGCACATAAATAGTAAGAAATATAATATGTAGGTCTAGTATAAGTTGCCTGCTGCCATAGGTGGATGTGCATAAAACTGCAAGGTCTGTACCCCAGTCAGTCACACTACCTACATACAATAGACGAGAGACGGGGTTAAAAAATGGGCTTGTCATGTGTCCTCCAGAGAAAGGTGCAGCACACTAGGAGTGCCCACTCACCGCGTCGCCATGTGCTGAGTTATCAGTGCCCACTCACCTCCCTGCCATGTGCTGAGTTATTAGTGACCACTCACCTCCCCGCCATGTGCTGAGTTATCAGTGTCCAATCACCGCCCCACCATGTGCAGAGTTATTAGTGTCTACTCACTGCCCCCCATGTGCTGAGTTATTAGTGCCCACTCACCGCACTGCCATGTGCTGAGTTACTCCCCAAATATATATTTTATATATAACAAAACATACTGTATATGATAAGGCTCCAGGTAATCCACACAGGCCTGTGCGATCCACCATCTTAGGTAATATAAAACAATCACTTGGTGGGTATACACCAATCCAGCAAATATATGAGGGGGACAATATACAGAAACATCATGGATATATCAGGTAGGACAGCATGTAACATAAAAGGATTAAAGGCTGCTATAACTACAGAAATAAAGCACTGATCTGGATGTCATATACAGAAAATAACCTGGAGACACAAGCTCTGTATACGCAGCATGATCCATACAGAGCAGAAATGGTGGTCACATACAGAAGCCAGATATATACTGAGGAGCGATAACATGTACTACAGGATCTGTATACATGAAAAGCATACAACACTGGGATGGAGCCTGTGCACAGATACCACATATATAGTGAGTAACCTGGTTACATTGGATCAGTACGCTCAGCATCATCAGTATGTAGCAGAGATGAGGTCACATACAAGCCACCAGACTCCATAAATGGGAAGGAGCGAAAATCAGCACACATCAGGGTCAGTATACACTGCACTGACATGAAGTGCAGCCTCTCATCATCATACATACAGTGGGGAAAAAAAGTATTTAGTCAGTCAGCAATAGTGCAAGTTCCACCACTTAAAAAGATGAGAGGCGTCTGTAATTTACATCATAGGTAGACCTCAACTATGGGAGACAAACTGAGAAAAAAAAATCCAGAAAATCACATTGTCTGTTTTTTTTTCATTTTATTTGCATATTATGGTGGAAAATAAGTATTTGGTAAGAAACAAAATTTCATCTCAATACTTTGTGATATATCCTTTGTTGGCAATGACAGAGGTCAAACGTTTTCTGTAAGTCTTCACAAGGTTGCCACACACTGTTGTTGGTATGTTGGCCCATTCCTCCATGCAGATCTCCTCTAGAACAGTGATGTTTTTGGCTTTTCGCTTGGCAACACGGACTTTCAACTCCCTCCAAAGGTTTTCTATAGGGTTGAGATCTGGAGACTGGCTAGGCCACTCCAGGACCTTGAAATGCTTCTTACGAAGCCACTCCTTCGTTGCCCTGGCGGTGTGCTTTGGATCATTGTCATGTTGAAAGACCCAGCCACGTTTCATCTTCAATGCCCTTGCTGATGGAAGGAGGTTTGCACTCAAAATCTCACGATACATGGCCCCATTCATTCTTTCATGTACCCGGATCAGTCGTCCTGGCCCCTTTGCAGAGAAACAGCCCCAAAGCATGATGTTTCCACCACCATGCTTTACAGTAGGTATGGTGTTTGATGGACGCAACTCAGTATTCTTTTTCCTCCAAACACGACAAGTTGTGTTTCTACCAAACAGTTCCAGTTTGGTTTCATCAGACCATAGGACATTCTCCCAAAACTCCTCTGGATCATCCAAATGCTCTCTAGCAAACTTCAGACGGGCCCGGACATGTACAGGCTTATGCAGTGGGACACGTCTGGCACTGCAGGATCTGAGTCCATGGTGGCGTAGTGTGATACTTATGGTAGGCCTTGTTACATTGGTCCCAGCTCTCTGCAGTTCATTCACTAGGTCCCCCCGCGTGGTTCTGGGATTTTTGCTCACCGTTCTTGTGATCATTCTGACCCCACGGGGTAGGATTTTGCGTGGAGCACCAGATCGAGGGAGATTATCAGTGGTCTTGTATGTCTTCCATTTTTATAGTGGTTTGAAAAAACCACTATATTGTAATCCGAACGCTGCTAACTTCTTCTTCTTCTTCTTCTTATTATTATTAAGTTGATTTCCGCAATTAATGCGGCCCGAACCGCTACACGCACAGACTCCGTTGAGGTGTCGTTTCGAAGCCAGCGTCCATGAGAGGTGTGCTAAGTATTTTTCGTGTCAATCGGATTTGTAGTTTTTGCGCAATTTGCGTTTGAAAATTTTTTTTCCCTTCATTGGAATGCACTGTCTCCAATGCTTTTCAATAGGAAATGGCAAAACGTGCCCTGAGGCGATTGAAATGACAGTTGAGCTCATTGATATGCGCAGGCAGACCCAGTTACTATGCCAACGCCTACGAACTTCACTTGAACCCCAGCACAGAGCCTCTGCCACATAATATCAGCTCTTAAAGCGAAACCCACAGCACAAATGCAAATCTAGCTTCATCACATGACACATGCCCCTGAGAGAGAATGTGTGCGCCAAAGTGGATTTAAAAGAAGCCCAGTCAGCCAAACTAGCTCTTAAAGGGCCAACGCGCCAAAGTGATTGTTAAAGGGCCAGCACACCCAAATGAGTCTTAAAGGGCCGACACACCAAATCGGAGGCTGATCCACCCCGGCCTCCAAATCAGAGCCTGATCGACCCAGGCCTCCAAATCGGAGGCTGAGCCACCCCGGCCTCCAAATCGGAGGCTGATCCACCCCGGCCTCCAAATCGGAGGCTGAGCCACCCCGGCCTCCAAATCGGAGGCTGAGCCACCCCGGCCTCCAAATCGGAGGCTGAGCCACCCCGGCCTCCAAATCGGAGGCTGAGCCACCCCGGCCTCCAAATCGGAGGCTGAGCCACCCCGGCCTCCAAATCGGAGGCTGAGCCACCCCGGCCTCCAAATCGGAGGCTGAGCCACCCCGGCCTCCAAATCGGAGGCTGATCGACCCAGGCCTCCAAATCGGAGGCTGATCGACCCAGGCCTCCAAATCGGAGGCTGAGCCACCCCGGCCTCCAAATCGGAGGCTGAGCCACCCCGGCCTCCAAATCGGAGGCTGAGCCACCCCGGCCTCGAAATCGGAGGCTGAGCCACCCCGGCCTCGAAATCGGAGGCTGAGCCACCCCGGCCTCGAAATCGGAGGCTGAGCCA
The DNA here is from genome assembly GCF_039654945.1 of Dendrobates tinctorius. NCBI lineage: Eukaryota > Metazoa > Chordata > Amphibia > Anura > Dendrobatidae > Dendrobates > Dendrobates tinctorius. The sequence goes on along the minus strand of NW_027361703.1, from coordinate 71,205,623 downwards.
CCCCGGCCTCCAAATCGAAGGCTGAGCCACCCCTGCCTCCAAATCGAAGGCTAATCCACCCCGGCCTCCAAATCGGAGGCTGAGCCACCCCGGCCTCCAAATCGGAGGCTGAGCCACCCCGGCCTCCAAATCGGAGGCTGAGCCACCCCGGCCTCCAAATCGGAGGCTCATCGACCCTGGCATCCAAATCGAAAGTTCAAAGACCCCGGCCTCCAAATCAGAGGCTCTTTGACCTCGGCCTCCAAATCGGAAGCTCAACGATCCCGGCCTCCAAATTGGAGGCTGAGCGACCCCAGCATCCAAATCTTACCCAGAGTGGCCCCGCCCACCAAATCGGACCCTGTGGGGCCCCGCCCACCAAATCGGACCCCGAGAGGCCCCGCCCACCAAATCGGACCCAGAGTGGTCCCGCCCACCAAATTGGACCCAGAGTGGTCCCGCCCACCAAATTGGACCCAGAGGGGCTCCGCCCACAAAATCAGACCCAGAGGGGCCCCTGCCACAAAATCAGACCCTGAGGGGCCGCGGCCACAAAATCGGACCCTGATGGGCCCCAGTCACAAAATTGGACCCTGATGGGCTCCGGCCACAAAATCGCACCCTGAGGGGCCCCAACCACAAAATCGGACCCTGAGGGGACCCAACCACAAAATCGGACCCTGAGAGGCCCCGCCCACCAAATTGGACCCAGAGTGATCCCGCCCACCAAATTGGACCCAGAGGGGCCCCACCCACAAAATCGGACCCAGAGGGGCCCCTGCCACAAAATCGGACCCAGAGGGGCCCCGGCTACAAAATCGGACCCTGAGGGGCCGCGGCCACAAAATCGGACCCTGAGGGGACCCAACCACAAAATCGGACCCTGAGGGGACCCAACCACAAAATCGGACCCTGAGGGGACCCAACCACAAAATCAGGCCCTGAGGGGCCCCACCCACAAAATCAGACCATGAGGCCAAAGTGGCCCCTGAGAGGCACCCACAGTTAAATCGTATCCTGAGTTGAAAGTCTTGCAGGGGCAGCAGGCAAGTCTCTCTTAAAGGGGCAGCCCGGGCACCATTTCAAACCACTATCTGTACTTCCTTCAGGAAATACACATCTAGTATTATTATAGTGGTTTGAAAAAAACACTATATTGTAATCCGAACGCTGCTAACTTCTTCTTCTTCTTATTAAGTTGATTTCCGCAATTAATGCGGCCCGAACCGCTACACGCACAGACTCCGTTGAGGTGTCGTTTCGAAGCCAGCGTCCATGAGAGGTGTGCTAAGTATTTTTCGTGTCGATCGGATTTGTAGTTTTTGCGCAATTTGCGTTTGAAAATGTTTTTTCCCGTCATTGGAATGCACTGTCTCCAATGCTTTTCAATAGGAAATGGCAAAACGTGCCCTGAGGCGATTGAAATGACAGTTGAGCTCATTGATATGCGCAGGCAGACCCAGTTACTATGCCAACGCCTACGAACTTCACTTGAACCCCAGCACAGAGCCTCTGCCACATAATATCAGCTCTTAAAGCGAAACCCACAGCACAAATGCAAATCTAGCTTCATCACATGACACATGCCCCTGAGAGAGAATGTGTGCGCCAAAGTGGATTTAAAAGAAGCCCAGTCAGCCAAACTAGCTCTTAAAGGGCCAACGCGCCAAAGTGATTGTTAAAGGGCCAGCACACCCAAATGAGTCTTAAAGGGCCGACACACCAAATCGGACAATGAGCCACCCCAGCCTCCAAATCAGAGCCTGATCCACCCCGGCCTCCAAATCGGAGGCTGATCGACCCAGGCCTCCAAATCAGAGGCTGAGCCACCCCGGCCTCCAAATCGGAGGCTGAGCCACCCCGGCCTCCAAATCGGAGGCTGATCCACCCCGGCCTCCAAATCGGAGGCTGATCCACCCCGGCCTCCAAATCGGAGGCTGATCCACCCCGGCCTCCAAATCGGAGGCTGATCCACCCCGGCCTCCAAATCGGAGGCTGATCGACCCAGGCCTCCAAATCGGAGGCTGATCCACCCCGGCCTCCAAATCGGAGGCTGATCGACCCAGGCCTCCAAATCGGAGGCTGATCGACCCAGGCCTCCAAATCGGAGGCTGATCGACCCAGGCCTCCAAATCGGAGGCTGAGCCACCCCGGCCTCCAAATCGGAGGCTGAGCCACCCCGGCCTCCAAATCGGAGGCTGAGCCACCCCGGCCTCCAAATCGGAGGCTGAGCCACCCCGGCCTCCAAATCGGAGGCTGAGCCACCCCGGCCTCCAAATCGGAGGCTGAGCCACTCCGGTCTCCAAATCGGAGGCTGAGCCACCCCGGCCTCCAAATCGGAGGCTGAGCCACCCCGGCCTCCAAATCGAAGGCTGAGCCACCCCGGCCTCCAAATCGAAGGCTGAGCCACCCCGGCCTCCAAATCGGAGGCTGAGCCACCCCGGCCTCCAAATCGGAGGCTCATCGACCCCGGCATCCAAATCGAAAGTTCATCGACCCCGGCCTCCAAATCAGAGGCTCTTTGACCTCGGCCTCCAAATCGGAAGCTCAACGACCCCGGCCTCCAAATTGAAGGCTGAGCGACCCCAGCCTCCAAATCTTACCCAGAGTGGCCCCGCCCACCAAATCGGACCCTGTGGGGCCCCGCCCACCAAATCGGACCCCGAGAGGCCCCGCCCACCAAATCGGACCCAGAGTGGTCCCGCCCACCAAATTGGACCCAGAGTGGTCCCGCCCACCAAATCGGACCCAGAGGGGCTCCGCCCACAAAATCAGACCCAGAGGGGCCCCTGCCACAAAATCAGACCCTGAGGGGCCGCGGCCACAAAATCGGACCCTGATGGGCCCCAGTCACAAAATTGGACCCTGATGGGCTCCGGCCACAAAATCGCACCCTGAGGGGCCCCAACCACAAAATCGGACCCTGAGGGGACCCAACCACAAAATCGGACCCTGAGAGGCCTCGCCCACCAAATTGGACCCAGAGTGATCCCGCCCACCAAATTGGACCCAGAGGGGCCCCACCCACAAAATCGGACACAGAGGGGCCCCTGCCACAAAATCGGACCCAGAGGGGCCCCGGCCACAAAATCGGACCCTGAGGGGCCGCGGCCACAAAATCGGACCCTGAGGGGACCCAACCACAAAATCGGACCCTGAGGGGACCCAACCACAAAATCGGACCCTGAGGGGACCCAACCACAAAATCAGGCCCTGAGGGGCCCCACCCACAAAATCAGACCATGAGGCCAAAGTGGCCCCTGAGAGGCACCCACAGTTAAATCGTATCCTGAGTTGAAAGTCTTGCAGGGGCAGCAGGCAAGTCTCTCTTAAAGGGGCAGCCCGGGCACCATTTCAAACCACTATCTGTACTTCCTTCAGGAAATACACATCTAGTATTATTATAGTGGTTTGAAAAAAACACTATATTGTAATCCGAACGCTGCTAACTTATTCTTCTTCTTCTTATTAAGTTGATTTCCGCAATTAATGCGGCCCGAACCGCTACACGCACAGACTCCGTTGAGGTGTCGTTTCGAAGCCAGCGTCCATGAGAGGTGTGCTAAGTATTTTTCGTGTCGATCGGATTTGTAGTTTTTGCGCAATTTGCATTTGAAAATGTTTTTTCCCGTCATTGGAATGCACTGTCTCCAATGCTTTTCAATAGGAAATGGCAAAACGTGCCCTGAGGCGATTGAAATGACAGTTGAGCTCATTGATATGCGCAGGCAGACCCAGTTACTATGCCAACGCCTACGAACTTCACTTGAACCCCAGCACAGAGCCTCTGCCACATAATATCAGCTCTTAAAGCGAAACCCACAGCACAAATGCAAATCTAGCTTCATCACATGACACATGCCCCTGAGAGAGAATGTGTGCGCCAAAGTGGATTTAAAAGAAGCCCAGTCAGCCAAACTAGCTCTTAAAGGGCCAACGCGCCAAAGTGATTGTTAAAGGGCCAGCGCACCCAAATGAGTCTTAAAGGGCCCACACACCAAATCGGAGACTGAGCCACCCCGGCCTCCAAATCGGACAATGAGCCACCCGGCCTCCAAATCGGAGGCTGATCCACCCCGGCCTCCAAATCAGAGCCTGATCGACCCCGGCCTCCAAATCGGAGGCTGATCGACCCCGGCCTCCAAATCGGAGGCTGATCGACCCCGGCCTCCAAATCGGAGGTTGATCGACCCCGGCCTCCAAATCGGAGACTGAGCCACCCCGGCCTCCAAATCGGACAATGAGCCACCCCGGCCTCCAAATCGGAGGCTGATCGACCCCGGCCTCCAAATCAGAGCCTGATCGACCCCGGCCTCCAAATCGGAGGCTGATCGACCCCGGCCTCCAAATCGGAGGCTGATCGACCCTGGCCTCCAAATCGGAGGCTGATCGACCCCGGCCTCCAAATCGGAGGCTGAGCCACCCCGGCCTCCAAATCGGAGGCTGAGCCACCCCGGCCTCCAAATCAGAGGCTGAGCCACCCCGGCCTCCAAATCGGAGGCTGAGCCACCCCGGCCTCCAAAACGGAGGCTGAGCCACCCCGGCCTTCAAATCGGAGGCTGATCCACCCCGGCCTTCAAATCGGAGGCTGATCCACCCCGGCCTTCAAATCGGAGGCTGATCCACCCCGGCCTCCAAATCGGAGGCTGATCCACCCCGGCCTCCAAATCAGAGCCTGATCGACCCCGGCCTCCAAATCGGAGGCTGATCGACCCCGGCCTCCAAATCGGAGGCTGAGCCACCCCGGCCTCCAAATCGGAGGCTGATCCACCCCGGCCTTCAAATCGGAGGCTGATCCACCCCGGCCTCCAAATCGGAGGCTGATCCACCCCGGCCTCCAAATCAGAGCCTGATCGACCCCGGCCTCCAAATCGGAGGCTGATCGACCCCGGCCTCCAAATCGGAGGCTGATCGACCCCGGCCTCCAAATCGGAGGTTGATCGACCCCGGCCTCCAAATCGGAGACTGAGCCACCCCGGCCTCCAAATCGGACAATGAGCCACCCCGGCCTCCAAATCGGAGGCTGATCGACCCCGGCCTCCAAATCAGAGCCTGATCGACCCCGGCCTCCAAATCGGAGGCTGATCGACCCCGGCCTCCAAATCGGAGGCTGATCGACCCCGGCCTCCAAATCGGAGGCTGAGCCACCCCGGCCTCCAAATCGGAGGCTGAGCCACCCCGGCCTCCAAATCGGAGGCTGAGCCACCCCGGCCTCCAAATCGGAGGCTGAGCCACCCCGGCCTCCAAATCGGAGGCTGAGCCACCCCGGCCTCCAAATCGGAGGCTGAGCCACCCCGGCCTCCAAAACGGAGGCTGAGCCACCCCGGCCTTCAAATCGGAGGCTGATCCACCCCGGCCTCCAAATCGGAGGCTGATCCACCCCGGCCTCCAAATCGGAGGCTGATCCACCCCGGCCTCCAAATCGGAGGCTGATCCACCCCGGCCTCCAAATCGGAGGCTGATCCACCCCGGCCTCCAAATCGGAGGCTGATCCACCCCGGCCTCCAAATCGGAGGCTGATCCACCCCGGCCTCCAAATCGGAGGCTGAGCCACCCCGGCCTCCAAATCGGAGGCTGATCCACCCCGGCCTCCAAATCGGAGGCTGAGCCACCCCGGCCTCCAAATCGGAGGCTGAGCCACCCCGGCCTCCAAATCGGAGGCTGAGCCACCCCGGCCTCCAAATCGGAGGCTGAGCCACCCCGGCCTCCAAATCGGAGGCTGAGCCACCCCGGCCTCCAAATCGGAGGCTGATCGACCCCGGCCTCCAAATCGGAAGTTTATCGACCCCGGCCTCCAAATCAGAGGCTCTTTGACCTCGGCCTCCAAATCGGAGGCTGAGCCACCCCGGCCTCCAAATAGGAGGCTGAGCCACCCTGGCCTCCAAATCGGAGGCTGATCGACCCCGGCCTCCAAATCGGAGGCTGATCCACCCCGGCCTCCAAATCGGAGGCTGAGCCACCCCGGCCTCCAAATCGGAGGCTGAGCCACCCCGGCCTCCAAATCGGAGGCTGAGCCACCCCGGCCTCCAAATCGGAGGCTGAGCCACCCCGGCCTCCAAATCGGAGGCTGAGCCACCCCGGCCTCCAAATCGGAGGCTGAGCCACCCCGGCCTCCAAATCGGAGGCTCATCGACCCCGGCCTCCAAATCGGAAGTTCATCGACCCCAGCCTCCAAATCAGAGGCTCTTTGACCTCGGCCTCCAAATCGGAAGCTCAACGACCCCGGCCTCCAAAATGGAGGCTGAGCGACCCCATCCTCCAAATCTTACCCAGAGTGGCCCCGCCCACCAAATCGGACCCTGTGGGGCCCCGCCCACCAAATCGGACCCTGAGAGGCCCTGCCCACCAAATCGGACCCAGAGTGGTCCCGCCCATCAAATTGGACCCAGAGTGGTCCCGCCCACCAAATTGGACCCAGAGGGGCTCCGCCCACAAAATCAGACTCAGAGGGGCCCCTGCCACAAAATCAGACCCTGAGGGGCCGCGGCCACAAAATCGGACCCTGATGGGCCCCAGTCACAAAATTGGACCCTGATAGACCCCGGCCACAAAAACGGACCCTGAGGGGCCCCAACCACAAAATCGGACCCTGAGGGGACCCAACCACAAAATCGGACCCTGAGAGGCCCCGCCCACCAAATTGGACCCAGAGTGGTCCCGCCCACCAAATTGGACCCAGAGGGGCCCCACCCACAAAATCGGACCCAGAGGGGCCCCGGCCACAAAATCGGACCCTGAGGGGACCCAACCACAAAATCGGACCCTGAGGGGCCCCACCCACAAAATCGGACCCTGAGGGGCCCCACCCACAAAATCAGGCCCTGAGGGGCCCCACCCACATAATCAGACCATGAGGCCAAAGTGGCCCCTGAGAGGCACCCACAGTTAAATCGTATCCTGAGTTGAAAGTCTTGCAGGGGCAGCAGGCAAGTCTCTCTTAAAGGGGCAGCCCGGGCACCATTTCAAACCACTATCTGTACTTCCTTCAGGAAATACACATCTAGTTATAGTGGTTTGAAAAAACCACTATATTGTAATCCGAACGCTGCTAACTTCTTCTTCTTCTTCTTCTTCTTATTATTATTAAGTTGATTTCCGCAATTAATACGGCCCGAACCGCTACACGCACAGACTCTTTTGAGCTGTCGTTTCGAAGCCAGCGTCCACGAGAGGTGTGCTAAGTATTTTTCGTGTCGATCGGATTTGTAGTTTTTGCGCAATTTGCGTTTGAAAATTTTTTTTCCCGTCATTGGAATGCACGGTCTCCAATTCTTTTCAATAGGAAATGGCAAAACGTGCCCTGAGGCGATTGAAATGACAGTTGAGGTCATTGATATGCGCAGGCAGACCCAGTTACTATGCCAACGCCTACGAACTTCACTTGAACCCCAGCACAGAGCCTCTGCCACATAATATCAGCTCTTAAAGCGAAACTCAGAGCACAAATGCAAATCTAGCTTCATCACATGACACATGCCCCTGAGAGAGAATGTCCGCCAAATTTGATTTAGAAGAAGCCCAGTGAGCCAAACTAGCTCTTAAAGGGCCAACGCGCCAAAGTGATTGTTAAAGGGCCAGCACACCCAAATGAGTCTTAAAGGGCCGACACACCAAATCGGAGACTGAGCCACCCCGACCTCCAAATCGGAGGCTGAGCCACCCCGGCCTCCAAATCAGAGGCTGATCGACCCCGGCCTCCAAATCGGAGGCTGATCGACCCCGGCCTCCAAATCGGAGGCTGATCGACACCGGCCTCCAAATCGGAGGCTGAGCCACCCCGGCCTCCAAATCGGAGGCTGAGCCACCCCGGCCTCCAAATCGGAGGCTGAGCCACCCCGGCCTCCAAATCGGAGGCTGAGTCACTCCGGCCTCCAAATCGGAGGCTGAGCCAAACTGTCCTCCAAATCGGAGGCTGATCGATCCCAGCCTCCAATTTGGAGGCTGAGCCACCCCGGCCTCCAAATCGGAGGCTGAGCCACCCCGGCCTCCAAATCGGAGGCTGAGCCACCCCGGCCTCCAAATCGGAGGCTGAGCCACCCCGGCCTCCAAATCGGAGGCTGAGCCACCCCGGCCTCCAAATCGGAGGCTGAGCCACCCCGACCTCCAAATCGGAGGCTGAGCCACCCCGACCTCCAAATCGGAGGCTGAGCCACCCCGACCTCCAAATCGGAGGCTGAGCCACCCCGGGCTCCAAATCGGACCCTGAGGGGACCCGCCCACCAAATCGGACCCTGAGTAGCCCCGCCCACCAAATCGGACGCAGAGTGGCCCCACCCACCAAATCGGACCCAGAGTAGCCCCAACCACAAAATCGGACCCTGAGGGGCCCCATCCACAAAATAGGACCCTGAGGGGCCCCACCCACAAAATCGGACCCTGAGGGGATCCGGCCACAAAATGAGACCCTGAGGGGCCCCAGCCACAAAATCGAACCCTGAGGGGCCCCACTCACAAAATCGGACCCTGAGGGGATCCGGCCACAAAATCAGACCCTAAGGGGCCCCAGCCACAAAATCGAACCCTGAGGGGCACCACTCACAAAATCGGACTCTGAGGGGCCCCAACCCACAAAATCGGACCCTGAGGGGCCACACCCACAAATTCGGAGCCTGAGGGATCCCCGCCAACAATTCAAGCCCTGAGGAGCCCAGGCCAAGGAATCAGATCCTGAGGGGACCCACCCACCAAATCAGACCCTGAGGCCAAAGTGGCCCCTGAGAGGCACTCACAGTTAAAACGGATCCTGAGTTGAATGTCTTGCAGGGGCAGCAGGCAAGTCTCTCTTAAAGGGGCAGCCCGGGCACCATTTCAAACCACTATCTGTACTTCCTTCAGGAAATACACATCTAGTATTACAATTATAATGCGCCAATCACAAGTTATTCAGTTGATTTCCGCAATTAATGCGTCCCGAACCGCTACACGCACAGACTCCGTTGAGGTGTCGTTTCGAAGCCAGTGTCTACTAGAGGTGTGCTAAGTATTTTTCGTGTCGATCGAATTTGTAGTTTCTGTGCAATTTGCGTTTGAAATTTTTTTTCCCGTCATTGGAATGCACTGTCTCAATGCTTTTCAATGGGAAACTTAAAACGTGCCCTGAGGCGATTGAAATGGCAGTAAAGCTCATTGATATGCGCAGGCACATCCAGTTACTATGCCAACGCCTATGAACGTCACATGACGCCCCCAGTACAGAGCTTCTGCCACATAATATCAGCTCTTAAAGCGAAACCCACAGCACAAATGCAAATCTAGCTTCATCACATGAAGCATGCCCCTGAGAGAGAATGTGCGTCAAAGTGTGCCCCCCCGCCCACCAAATCGGACCCTGAGGGACCCCGCCCACCATATCGGACCCTGAGGGGCCCCGCCCACCAAATCAGACCCTGAGGTGCCCCGCCCACCAAATTGGACCCTGATGGGCCCCGCCCACCAAATTGGACCCTGATGGGCCCCGCCCACCAAATAGTACCCTGAGTGATCCCGCCCACCAAATCAGACCCTGAGGGGCCCCGCCCACCAAATTGGACCCTGAGGGGCCCCGCCCACCAAATTGGACCCTGAGGGGCCCCGCCCGCCAAATCGGACCCTGAGGGGCCCCACCCACCAAATCATACTCAGAGATCCCGCCCACCAAATCAGACCCTGAGGGGCCCCGCTCACCAAATCGGACCCTAAGTGGCCCCGCTCACCAAATCGGACCCTGAGGAGCCCCGCCCAACAAATCAGACCCTGAGGAGCCCCACCCACCAAATCGGACCCTGAGGGGCCCCACTGACCAAATCGAAACCTGAGGGCCCCGCTCACCAAATTGAACTCTGAGGGGCCCCGCTCACCAAATCGGTCCCTGAGTGGCCCTGCCCACCAAATCGGACCCTGAGGGGCCCCGCACACCAAATCGGATTCTGAACGGCCCCAACCACAAAATCGGACCCAGAGGGGCCCCGGACACAAAATCGGACCCTGAGGGGCCCCAACCACAAAGTCGGACACTGAGGAGCCCCACCCACCAAATTGGACCCTGATCGGCCCCACCCACCAAATCGGACCCAGGGGACACCACCCACAAAATCGGACCCTGAGGTGCCCCAGCCACCAAATCGGACACAGAGGGGCCCCAACCACAAAATTGGACCCTGAGGGGCCCCACCCACAAAATCGGACCCTGAGGGGTTCCGGCCACAAAATCGGACCCTGATGGGCCTCGGCCACAAAATCGGACCCTGAGGGGCCCCAACCACCAAATCGGACCCTGAGGGGCCCCGGCCACAAAATCGGACCCTGAGGGGCCCCACCCACCAAATCAAACCCTGAGGGGCCCCGGCCACCAAATCGGACCCTGAGGGGCCCCACCCACCAAATCGGACCCTGAGGGACCCCGGCCACCAAATCAAACCCTGAGGGGCCCCGGCCACCAAATCGGACCCTGAGGGGCCCCACCCACCAAATCGGACCCTGAGGGGCCCCGGCCACAAAATCGGACCCAGAGAGGCCCCACCCACAAAATCGGCCCCTGAGGGGCCCCACCCACAAAATCAGACACTGAAGCCAAAGTGGCCCCTGAGAGGCACCCACAGTTAAAACGGATCCTGAGTTGAAAGTCTTGCAGGGGCAGCAGGCAAGTCTCTCTTAAAGGGGCAGCCCGGGCACCATTTCAAACCACTATCTGTACTTCCTTCAGGAAATACATATCTAGTGTTAATGTTGTAATCCGAACGCTGCTAACTTTTTCTTTTTATTCAGTTGATTTCCGCAATTAATGCGGCCCGAACCGCTACACGCACAGACTCCGTTGAGGTGTTGTTTCGAAGCCAGCGTCCACGAGAGGTGTGCTAAGTATTTTTCGTGTCGATCGGATTTGTAGTTTTTGCGCAATTTGCGTTAGAAAATTTTTTTTCCCGCCATTGGAATGCATGTCTCAATGCTTTTCAATGGGCAACTTAAAACGTGCCCTGAGGCAATTCAAATGGCAGTAAAGCTCATTGATATGCGCAGGCACACCCATTTACTATGCCAACGCCTACGAACGTCACATGACGCCCCCAGGACAGAGCCTCTGGCACATAATATCAGCTCTTAAAGCGAAACCCACAGCACAAATGCAAATCTAGCCTCATCAAATGAAGCATGCCCCTGAGAGAGAATGTGCGCCAAAGTGGATTTAGAAGCCCAGTGAGCCACCCTGTCTCTAAAACGGCCGACGCGCCAAAGTGATTCTTAAAGGGCCAGCGCGCCAAATCGAAAACTGAGTGACCCCAGGCTCCAAATCGGAGGCTTAGCCACCCCAGCCTCCAAATTGGAGGCTGATCGACCCTGGCCTTCAAATCGGACCCAGCGTGGCTCCGCTCACCAAATCAGACCCAGAGTAGCCCCGCCCACCAAATCGGCCCCCGAGTGTCCCCGCCCACCAAATCGGCCCCCGAGTGGCCCCGCCCACCAAATTGGCCCCGCCCACCAAATTGGCCCCGCCCACCAAATCGGGCCCCGAGTGGCCCCACCCACCAAATCGGCCCCCGAGTGGCCCCGCCCACCAAATTGGCCCCCCGAGTGGCCCCACCCACCAAATCGACCCCCGAGTGGCCCCGCCCACCAAATCGGCCCCCGAGTGGCCCCACCCACCAAATTGGACCCAGAGTGGTCCCGCCCACCAAAATGGACCCAGAGTGGTCTCGCCCACCAAATTGGACCCAGAGGGGCTCCGCAAACAAAATCTGACCCTAAGGGGCCCCACCCACAAAATCTGACCCTGAGGGGCCCCAACAAAATCAGACCCTGAGGGGCCCCAACAAAATCAGACCCTGAGGGGCCTCAGCCACAAAATCGGACCCTGATGGGCCCCAGTCACAAAATCGGACCCTGAGGGGCCCCGGCCACAAAATCGGACCCTGAGGGGCCACAACCACAAAATCGGACCCTGAGGGGTCCCAACCACAAAATCGGACCCTGAGGGGCCTCACCCACAAAATCAGACCCTGAGGGGCCTCGGCCAGAAAATCAGACCCTAAGGGGCCCCGCCTACCAAATCAGACCCAGAGTGGCCCCACCCACAAAATCGGAACCTGAGGGGCCCCAACCACAAAATCGGACCCTGAGGGGCCCCACCCACAAAATTGGACCCTGAGGGGCCTCGGCCACAAAATCGGGCCCTGAAGGGCCCCACCCACAAAATTGGACCCTGAGGGGCCTCGGCCACAAAATCGGACCCTGAGGGGCACCACCCACAAAATCGGACCCTGAGGGGATCCAGCCACAAAATCAGACCCTGAGGCCAAAGTGGCCCCTTAGAGGCACATACAGTTAAAACGGATCCTGAGTTGAAAGTCTTGCAGGGGCAGCAGGCAAGTCTCTCTTAAAGGGGCAGCCCGGGCACCATTTCAAACCACTATCTGTACTTCCTTCAGGAAATACACATCTAGTGTTAATTTTGTTATCTTTATTCAGTTGATTTCCGAAATTAATGCGGCCCGAACCGCTACACACACAGACTCCGTTGAGGCGTCGTTTCGAAGCCACCGTCCACGAGAGGTGTGCTAAGTATTTTTTGTGTCTATCGGATTTATAGCTTTTGAGCAATTTGCATTTGAAACATTTTTTTCTCGTCATTGGAATGCATTGTCTCAATGCATTTCAATAGGAAAATTTTGCCATATTAAGACATGGGGCAGCTTCATCACATGACGCATGCCCCTGAGAGAGAATGTGCACCAAAGTGGATTTAGAAGCCCAGTGAGCCAAACTGGCTCTTAAAGGACCGACGCGCCAAAGTGATTCTTAAAGGGCCGGCGCGCCAAATCGAAAGCTGAGTGGCCCCATGCTCCACATCGGAGGCTGATTGAACCCGGCATCAAAATCGGAGGCTGAGCCACCCTGGCCTCCAAATCGGAGGCTGAGCCACCCCGGCCCCCAAATCAGAGGCTGAGCCACCCTGGCCTCCAAATCAGAGGCTGAGCCACCCCGGCCTCCAAATCGGAGGCTGAGCCACCCCGGCCCCCAAATCGGAGGCTGAGCCACCCCAGCCCCCAAATCGGAGGCTGAGCCACCCCGGCCCCCAAATCGGAGGCTGATCCACCCCTGCCTCCAAATCGGAGGCTGATCGACCTCGGCCTCCAACTCGGAGGCTGAGCCACCCCGGCCTCCAACTCGGAGGCTGAGCCACCCCGGCCTCCAAATCGGAGGCTGAGCCACCCCGGCCTCCAAATCGGAGGCTGAGCCACCCCGGCCTCCAAATCGGAGGCTGAGCCACCCCGGCCTCCAAATCGGAGGCTGAGCCACCCCGGCCTCCAAATCGGAGGCTGAGCCACCCCGGCCTCCAAATCGGAGGCTGAGCCACCCCGGCCTCCAAATCGGAGGCTGAGCCACCCCGGCCTCCAAATCGGAGGCTGAGCCACCCCGGCCTCCAAATCGGAGGCTGAGCCACCCCGGCCCCCAAATCGGAGGCTGAGCCACCCTGGCCTCCAAATCGGAGGCTGAGCCACCCCGGCCTCCAAATCGGAGGCTGAGCCACCCCGGCCTCCAAATCGGAGGCTGAGCCACCCCGGCCTCCAAATGGGAGGCTGAGCCACCCCGGCCTCCAAATGGGAGGCTGAGCCACCCCGGCCTCCAAATGGGAGGCTGAGCCACCCCGGCCTCCAAATGGGAGGCTGAGCCACCCCGGCCTCCAAATGGGAGGCTGAGCCACCCCGGCCTCCAAATGGGAGGCTGAGCGACCCCAGCCTCCAAATCGGAGGCTGATCGACCCCGGCCTCCAAATCGGAGGCTGATCGACCCCGGCCTCCAAATCGGAGGCTCATCGACCCCGGCTTCCAAATCGGAGGCTGAGCCACCCCGCCCTCCAAATCGGAGGCTGATCGACCCTGGTGTCCAAATCGGAGGCTGAGACACCCTGGCGTCCAAATCAGACCCTGAGGGGGCCCCGCCCACCAAATCGGACCATGAGGGGCCCCGCCCACCAAATCAGACCCTGAGGGGCCCCGACCACTAAATCAGACCCTGAGGGGCCCCACTCACCATATCGGACCCCGAGGGTCCCCGCCCACCAAATCGGACCCTGAGGTGCCCCGCTCACCAAATCGGACCCTGAGGGGCCCCGACCACCAAATCTGACCCTGAGGGGCCCCGCTCACCATATCGGACCCTGAGGGGCCCCACTCACCAAATCAGACCCTGAGGGGCCCCGCCCACCAAATCGAACCCTGAGGGGCCTCGGCCACAAAATCGGACCCTGAGGGGCCCCACCCACAAAATCGGACCCTGAAGGGCCCCAGCCACAAAATCAGACCCTGAGGGGCCCCACTCACAAATCGAACCCTGAGGGGCCCACCCACAAAATCGGACCCTGAGGGGCCCCGGCCACAAAATCGGACCCTGAAGGGCCCCAGCCACAAAATCAGACCCTGAGGGGCCCCACCCACAAAATCGGACCCTGAGGAACCCCGGCCACAAAATCGAACCCAGAGGGACCCCGCCCTCAAAATCAGACTCTGAGAGGCCCCGCCCACCAAATCGGACCCTGAGGGGCCCCGCCAACCATATCGGACTCTGAGGGGCCCCACCCACAAAATCGGACCCTGAGGGCCCCCAACCACAAAATCAGACCCTAAGGGGCCCCGGCCACAAAATCAGACCCTGAGAGACCCCGGCCACAAAATCGAACCCAGAGGGGCCCCGCCCACCAGATCGGACTCTGAGGGGCCCCACCCACAAAATCGGACCCTGAGGGCCCCCATCCACAAAATAGGACCCTAAGGGGCCCTGCCCTCAAAATCGGACCCTGAGTAGACCCGGCCACAAAATCAGACCCTGAGGGGCCCCAACCACAAAATCGGACCCTGAAGGGACCCGGCCACAAAATCGGACCCTGAGGGGCCCCACCCTCAAAATCGGATCCTGAGGGGCCCAACCAACAAAATCGGACCCTGAGGGGCCCCACCCACAAAATCGGACCCTGAGGGGCCCCACCCACAAAATCGGACCCTGAGGGGCCCCGGCCACAAAATCGGAACCTGAGGGACCCCGGCCACAAAATCGGACCCTGAGCGGCCCAACCACAAAATCGGACCCTGAGGGGCCACACCCACAAAATCGGACCCTGAGGGGACCCACCCACAAAATCGGACCCTGAGAGGCCACACCCACAAAATCAGACCCTGAGGGGCCCCACCCACAAAATTGGACCCTGAGGGGACCCACCCACAAAATCGGACCCTGAGGGGCCACACCCACAAAATCGGACCCTGAGAGGCCACACCCACAAAATCAGACCCTGAGGGGCCCCACCCACAAAATTGGACCCTGAGGAATCCCGGCCACTAATTCAAATCCTGAGGAGCCCAGGCCACTGAATCGGATCCTGAGGGGCCCCACCCACCAAATCAGACCCTGAGGCCAAAGTGGCCCCTGAGAGGCACCCACATTTAAAACGGATCCTGAGTTGAAAGGCTTGCTGGGGCAGCAGCCAAGTCTCTCTTAAAGGGGCAGCCCAGGCACCATTTCAAACCACTATCTGTACTTCCTTCAGGAAATACACATCTAGTATTATTATTCCATTGAGGCGTCGTTTCGAAGCCAGCGTCCACGAGTGGTGTGCTAAGTATTTTTTGTGTCGATCAGATTTGTAGTTTTTGCGCAATTTGCATTTGAAAAAACATTTTCCTGTCATTGGAATGCACTGTGTCAATGCATTTCAATGGGACAATTTTGCCATAGGGAAAACATGGGGCAGTGGTGAGGTGGCAGTTAAGCTCATTGATATGCACAGGCACACCCAGTTACTATGCCAACGCCTACGAACTTTGCATGACCCCAGCAGGACAGCGTTTTTGCCAAATAATATCAGCTCTTAAAGGGAAACCCAAGCACAAATGCAAATCTGATCGACCCTGGCCTACAAATCGGAGGCTGAGCCACCCAGGCCTCGAAATCGGACCCAGAGTGGCCCCACCCACCAAATCGGACCCAGAGTGCCCCCGCCCACCAAATCGGATTCTGAGGGGTCCCGCCCACCAAATCCGACCCTGAGGAGCCCCGCCCACCAAATCGGACCCTGAGGTGCCCCACCCACAAAATCGGGCCCTGAGGGCTCCACCCACAAAATCGGACCCTGAGGCCAAAGTGGCCCCTGAGAGGCACCCACAGTTAAAACGGATCCTGAGTTGAAAGTCTTGCAGGTGCAGCAGGCAAGTCTCTCTTAAAGGGGCAGCCCGGGCACCATTTCAAACCACTATCTGTACTTCCTTCAGGAAATACACATCTAGTATTAATGTTGTAATCCGAAAGTTGCTAACTTATTCTTATTATTCAGTTGATTTCCGCATTTAATGCGGGCCGAACCGCTTCATGCACAGACTCCGTTGAGGTGTCGTTTCGAAGCCAGCGTCCACGAGGTGTGCTAAGTAATTTTCGTTTCGATCGGATTTGTAGTTTTTGTGCAATTTGCGTTAGAAAATTTATTTTCCAGTCATTGGAAAGTATTGTCTCAATGCTTTTCAATGGGGAAATTTTGTCATAGAGAAAACATGCCCTGAGGCGATTCAAAAGGAAGTTAAGCTGATTGATATGTGCAGGCAGACCCAGTTACTATGCCAACGCCTACGAACTTTACATGACGCCCCCAGGACACAGTTTCTGGCAGATAATATCAGCTCTTAAAGCGAAACCCACAGCACAAATGCAAATCTAGCTTCATCACATGACGCATGCCCCTGAGAGAGAATGTATGCCAAAGTGGATTTAGAAGCCCAATGCGCCAAACCAGCTCTTAAACGGCCGACGCGCCTAAGTGATTCTTAAAGGGCCGGCGCACCAAAATGAGCCTTAAAGGGCCGGAGCGCCAAATCGAAAGCTGAGTGACCCCAGGCTCCAAATCGGAGGCTGATCCACCCTGGCCTACAAATCGGAGGTTGAGCCACCCTGGCCTCAAAATCGGACCCACAGTGGCCCCACTCACCAAATCGGACCCAGAGTGGCCCCGCCCACCAAATCGGATCCTGAGGGGCCCCGCCCACTAAATAAGACCCTGAGGGGACCTGCCCACCAAATCGGACCCAGAGTGGCCCCGCCCACCAAATCGGACCCTGAGGGGCCCCGATCAACATATCAGACCCTGAGGGGCCCCGCCAACCAAATCGGATTCTGAGGGGCCCGCCCACTAAATCGGATCCAGAGTGGCCCAGCCCACCAAATCGGACCCTGAGGGGCCCCACCCACCAAATCGAGCCCTGAGGGGCCCCGGCCACAAAATCGGACCCTGAGGGGTCCCAACCACAAAACCGGACCCTTAGGGGCCCCACCCACAAAATCAGATGCTGAGGGGCCACACCCACAAAATCGGACCCTGAGGGGCCCCACCCACCAAATCGGACCCTGAGGGGCCCCGCCCACCAAATCAGACCCAGATTTGCCCCGCCCGCCAAATCGGACCCTGATGGGCCCTGCTCACCAAATCAGACCCTGAGAGGCCCAACCCACCAATTCGGACCCTGAGGGACCCCACCCACCAATTGCACTCTGAGAGATCCCGCTCACCAAATCAGACCCTGAGGGTCCCCGCTCACCAAATCGGACCCTGAGGGGCCCCGCTCACCAAATTGGACCCTGAGGGGCCCTGGTCACCAAATTGGACCCTGAGGGGCCCCGGTCACCAAATCGGACCCTGAGGGGCCCTGCTCACCAAATTGAACTCTGAGGGGCCCCGCTCACCAAATCGGACCCTGAGCGGCCCCGCCCACCAAATCGGATTCTGAAAGGCCCCAACCACAAAATCGGACCCTTAGGGGCCCCAACCACAAAATCAGACCCTGAGGGGCCGCACCCACAAAATTGGACCCTGAGAAGCCACACCCACAAAATCGGACCCTGAGGGATCCCAGCCACCAATTCAAGCCCTGAGGAGCCCAGGCCACCGAATCGGATCCTGAGGGGCCCCACCCACCAAATCAGACCCTGAGGCCAAAGTGGCTCCTGAGAGGCACCCACGGTTAAAACGGATCCTGAGTTGAAAGTCTTGCAGGGGCAGCAGGCAAGTCTCTTTTAAAGGGGCAGCCCGGGCACCAGTTCAAACCACTATCTGTACTTCCTTCAGGAAATACACATCTAGTTATAGTGGTTTGAAAAAACCACTATATTGTAATCCGAACGCTGCTAACTTATTCTTCTTCTTCTTATTATTAAGTTGATTTCCGCAATTAATGCGGCCCGAACCGCTACACGCACAGACTCCGTTGAGGTGTCGTTTCGAAGCCAGCGTCCATGAGAGGTGTGCTAAGTATTTTTCGTGTCGATCGGATTTGTAGTTTTTGTGCAATTTGCGTTTGAAAATTTTTTTTCCCGTCATTGGAATGCACTGTCTCCAATGCTTTTCAATAGGAAATGGCAAAACGTGCCCTGAGGCGATTGAAATGACAGTTGAGCTGATTGATATGCGCAGGCAGACCCAGTTACTATGCCAACGCCTACGAACTTCACTTGAACCCCAGCACAGAGCCTCTGCCACATAATATCAGCTCTTAAAGCGAAACCCACAGCACAAATGCAAATCTAGCTTCATCACATGACACATGCCCCTGAGAGAGAATGTGTGCGCCAAAGTGGATTTAAAAGAAGCCCAGTGAGCCAAACTAGCTCTTAAAGGGCCAGCGCACCCAAATGAGTCTTAAAGGGCCGACACACCAAATCGGAGACTGAGCCACCCCGGCCTCCAAATCGGAGGCTGAGCCACCCCGGCCTCCAAATCGGAGGCTGAGCCACCCCGGCCTCCAAATCGGAGGCTGAGCCACCCCGGCCTCCAAATCGGAGGCTGAGCCACCCCGGCCTCCAAATCGGAGGCTCATCGACCCCGGCCTCCAAATCGGAAGTTCATCAACCCCGGCCTCCAAATCAGAGGCTCTTTGACCTCGGCCTCCAAATCGGAAGCTCAACGACCCCGGCCTCCAAATTGGAGGCTGAGCGATCCCAGCCTCCAAATCTTACCCAGAGTGGCCCCGCCCACCAAATCGGACCCTGTGGGGCCCCGCCCACCAAATCGGACCCTGAGAGGCCCCGCCCACCAAATCGGACCCAGAGTGGTCCCGCCCACCAAATTGGACCCAGAGTGGTCCCGCCCACCAAATTGGACCCAGAGGGGCTCCGCCCACAAAATCAGACCCAGAGGGGCCCCACCCACAAAATCAGACCCTGAGGGGCCGCGGCCACAAAATCGGACCCTGAGGGGCCCCACCCACAAAATCAGGCCCTGAGGGGCCCCACCCACAAAATCAGACCCTGAGGGGCCCCACCCACAAAATCAGACCATGAGGCCAAAGTGGCCCCTGAGAGGCACCCACAGTTAAATCGTATCCTGAGTTGAAAGTCTTGCAGGGGCAGCAGGCAAGTCTCTCTTAAAGGGGCAGCCCGGGCACCATTTCAAACCACTATCTGTACTTCCTTCAGGAAATACACATCTAGTATTCATGTTGTAATCCGAACGCTGATAACTTTTTCTTTTTATTCAGTTGATTTTCGCAATTAATGCGGCCCGAACCGCTACACGCACAGACTCCGTTGAGGTGTTGTTTCGAAGCCAGCATCCACGAGAGGTGTGCTAAGTATTTTTCGTGTCGATCGGATTTGTAGTTTTTGCGCAATTTGCGTTTGAATATTTTTTTTCCTGTCATTGGAATGCATGTCTCAATGCTTTTCAATGGGCAACTTAAAACGTGCCCTAAGGCAATTCAAATGGCAGTAAAGCTCATTGATATGTGCAGGCACACCCATTTACTATGCCAACGCCTACGAACGTCACATGACGCCCCCAGGACAGAGCTTCTGGCACATAATATCAGCTCTTAAAGCGAAACCCACAGCACAAATGCAAATCTAGCCTCATCACATGAAGCATGCCCCTGAGAGAGAATGTGCGCCAAAGTGGATTTAGAAGCCCAGTGAGCCACCCTGTCTCTAAAACGGCCGACACGCCAAAGTGATTTTTAAAGGGCCAGCGCGCCAAATCGAAAACTGAGTGACCCCAGGCTCCAAAACGGAGGCATAGCCACCCCGGCCTCCAAATTGGAGGCTGATCGACAATGGCCTCCAAATCGGACCCAGCGTCGCCTCACTCAAGATATCGGCCCCCGAGTGGCCCCGCCCACCAAATCGGTGCCCGAATGTACCCGCCCACCAAATTGGCCCCCGAGTAGCCCCGCCCACCAAATTGGCCCCCGAGTGGCCCCACCCACCGAATCGTCCCCCGAGTGGCCCCGCCCACCGAATCGACCCCAGAGTGGCCCCGCCCACCAAATCGACCCGAGTAGCCACGCCCACCGAATTGGCCCCCGAGTGGCCTTGCACAACAAATCGGCCCCCTAGTGGGCCCGCCCACCAAACTGGACCCAGAGTGGTCCCGCCCACCAAAACCGACCCAGATTGGTCCCGCCCACCAAATTGGACCCAGAGGGGCTCCGCCCACATAATCAGACCCTAAGGGACCCCACCCACAAAATCAGTCCTGAGGGGCCCCGGCCACATAATCGGACCCTGAGGAGCCCCGGCCGCAAAATCGGGCCCTGAGGGTCCCCACCCACAAAATCGGACCCTGAGGGGATCCGGCCACAAAATCAGACCCTGAGGGGCCCCGGCCACAAAATCGGACCCTGAGGGGCCCACTCACAAAATCGGACCCTGAGGGGCCCACCCACAAAATCGGACCCAGAGGGGCCACACCCACAAAATCAGACCCTGAGGGGCCACACCCACAAAATCGGACCCTGAGGGGCCCCGCCCACCAAATCAGACCCAGAGTGGCCCCACCCACAAAATCGGAACCTGAGTGGCCCCAACCACAAAATCGGACCCTGAGGAGCCCCGGCCACAAAATCGGGCCCTGAAGGGCCCCACCCACAAAATTGGACCCTGAGGGGCCCCGGCCACAAAATCGGACCCTTAGAGGCCCCACCCACAAAATCGGACCCTGAGGGGATCCGGCCACAAAATCAGAATCTGAGGTGCCCCGGCCACAAAATCGGACCCTGAGGGGCCCCATTCACAAAATCGGACCCTGAGGGGCCACACCTACAAAATCAGACCCTGAGGGGCCACACCCACAAAATCGGACCCTGGGGGCCACACCCACAAAATAGGAGCCTGAGGGATCCCGGCCAACAATTCAAGCCCTGAGGAGCCTAGGCCACCAAATCAGATCCTGAGGTGCCCCACCCACCAAGTCAGACCGAGGCCAAAGTGGCCCTTGAGAGGCACATACAGTTAAAACGGATCCTGAGTTGAAAGTCTTGCAGGGGCAGCAGGCAAGTCACTCTTAAAGGGGCAGCCCGGGCACCATTTCAAACCACTATCTGTACTTCCTTCAGGAAATACACATCTAGTTATAGTGGTTTGAAAAAACCACTATATTGTAATCCGAACGCTGCTAACTTATTCTTCTTCTTCTTATTATTAAGTTGATTTCCGCAATTAATGCGGCCCGAACCGCTACACGCACAGACTCCGTTGAGGTGTCGTTTTGAAGCCAGCGTCCATGAGAGGTGTGCTAAGTATTTTTCATGTCGATCGGATTTGTAGTTTTTGCGCAATTTGCGTTTGAAATTTTTTTTTCCCGTCATTGGAATGCACTGTCTCCAATGCTTTTCAATAGGAAATGGCAAAACATGCCCTGAGGCGATTGAAATGGCAGTTAAGCTCATTGATATGCGCAGGCAGACCCAGTTACTATGCCAACGCCTACGAACGTCACATGACCTCTCCAAGACAGAGCTTCTGCCACATAATATCAGCTCTTAAAGCGAAACCCACAGCACAAATGCAAATCTAGCTTCATTACATGATGCATGCCCCTGAGAGAGAATGTGCGCCAAAGTGGATTTAGAAGCCCAGTGAGCCACCCTGGCTCTTAAAGGGCCGACGCGCCAAAGTGATTCTTAAACGGCCGGCGTGCCAAATCGAAAACTGAGTGACCCAAGGCTCCAAATCGGAGGCTGATAGACCCTGGCCTACAAAAAGGAGGCTGAGCCACCCTGGCATCCAAATTAGACCCAGAGTGGCCCCGCCCACCAAATCGGACCCAGAGTGGCCCCGCCCACCAAATCAGACCCAGAGTGGCCCCACCCACCAAATTGGACCCTGAGGGGCCCCACCCACAAAATCGGACCCTAAGTGGCCCCACCCACAAAATCGGACCCTGAGGGGCCCCACCCACAAAATCGGACCCTGAGGGGATCCGGCCACAAAATCAGACCCTGAGGGGCCCCGGCCACAACATCGGACCCTGAGGGGTCCCACTCACAAAATCGGACCCTGAGGGGCCCCAACCACAAAATCGGACCCTGAGGGGCCCCGGCCACAAAATCGGACCCTCAAGGGCCCCGGCCACAAAATCGGACCCTGAGGGGCCCCAGCCACAAAATCGGACCCTGAGGGGCCCCGCCTACAAAATTGAACCCTGAGGGGCCCCAACCACAAAATCAGATCCTGAGGGGCCCCACCCACAAAATCGGATCCTGAGGGGCCCCACCCACAAAATCGGACCCTGAGGGGCCCCACCCACAAAATCAGACCCTGAGGGCCACAAAATTGGATCCTGAGGGGCCCCAACCACAAAATCGATCCCTGAGGGGCCCTGGCCACAAAATCGGACCCTCACGGGCCCCGGCCACAAAATCGGACCCTGAGGGGCCCCAGCCACAAAATCGGACCCTGAGGGGCCCCAACCACAAAATCAGATCCTGAGGGGCCCCACCCACAAAATCGGATCCTGAGGGGCCCCACCCACAATATCGGACCCTGAGGGGCCCCACCCACAAAATCAGACCCTGAGGGCCACAAAATTGGATCCTGAGGGGCCCCAACCACAAAATCGATCCCTGAGGGGCCCAACCACAAAATCGGACCCTGAGGGGCCCCACCCACAAAATTGGACCCTGAGGGGCCCCACCCACAAAACTGGACCCTGAGGGTCCCCACCCACAAAATTGGGCCCCGTCCAAAAAATTGGACCCTGAGGGGCCCCACCCACAAAATTGGACCCTGAGGGGCCCCGGCCACAAAACCGGACCCTGAGGGACCCCGGCCACAAAATCGGATCCTGAGGCGCCTCAACCACAAAATCGGACCCTGAGAGGCTCCGGACACAAAATCGGACCCTGAGGGGCCCCAACCACAAAATCGAACCCTGAGAGGCACCGGCCACAAAATCGGACCCTGAGGGGCCTAACCCACAAAATCGGACCCTGGGGGGCCCAACCACAAAATCGGACCCTGAGGGGCCCCAGCCACAAAATCGGACCCTGAGGGGCCCCGCCTACAAAATTGAACCCTGAGGGGCCCCAACCACAAAATCAGATCCTGAGGGGCCCCACCCACAAAATCGGATCCTGAGGGGCCCCACCCACAAAATCGGACCCTGAGGGGCCCCACCCACAAAATCAGACCCTGAGGGCCACAAAATTGGATCCAGAGGGGCCCCAACCACAAAATCGATCCCTGAGGGGCCCCGGCCACAAAATCGGACCCTCACGGGCCCCGGCCACAAAATCGGACCCTGAGGGGCCCCAGCCACAAAATCGGACCCTGAGGGGCCCCAACCACAAAATCAGATCCTGAGGGGCCCCACCCACAAAATCGGATCCTGAGGGGCCCCACCCACAATATCGGACCCTGAGGGGCCCCACCCACAAAATCAGACCCTGAGAGCCACAAAATTGGATCCTGAGGGGCCCCAACCACAAAATCGATCCCTGAGGGGCCCAACCACAAAATCGGACCCTGAGGGGCCCCACCCACAAAATTGGACCCTGAGGGGCCCCACCCACAAAACTGGACCCTGAGGGTCCCCACCCACAAAATTGGGCCCCGTCCAAAAAATTGGACCCTGAGGGGCCCCACCCACAAAATTGGACCCTGAGGGGCTCCGGCCACAAAACCGGACCCTGAGGGACCCCGGCCACAAAATCGGATCCTGAGGCACCTCAACCACAAAATCGGACCCTGAGAGGCTCCGGACACAAAATCGGACCCTGAGGGGCCCCAACCACAAAATCGAACCCTGAGAGGCACCGGCCACAAAATCGGACCCTGAGGGGCCTAACCCACAAAATCGGACCCTGGGGGGCCCAACCACAAAATCGGACCCTGAGGGGCCCCGCCCACCAAATCGGACCCTGAGGGGCCCCGCCCACCAAATCAGACCTGGAGGGGCCCCGCCCACTAAATCGGATTCTGAAAGGCCCCAACCACAAAATCGGACCCTGAGGGGCCCCACCCACAAAATCGGACCCTGAGGGGCCCCGCTGACCAAATTGAACTCTGAGGGTCCCCACTCACCAAATCGGACCCTGAGTGGCCCCGCCCACCAAATCGGACCCTGAGTGGCCCCGTCCACCAAATCAGACCCTAAGGGGCCCCACCCACAAAATCGGACCCTGAGGTGCCCCGGCCACAAAATCGGACCCAGAGGGGCCCCACCCACAAAATCGGGCCCTGAGGGGTCCCACCCACAAAATCGGACCCTGAGGCCAAAGTGGCCCCTGAGAGGCACCCACAGTTAAAACGGATCCTGAGTTGAAAGTCTTGCAGGGGCAGCAGGCAAGTCTCTCTTAAAGGGGCAGCCCGGGCACCATTTCAAACCACTATCTGTACTTCCTTCAGGAAATACACATCTAGTATTACAATTATAATGCGCCAATCACAAGTTATTCAGTTGATTTCTGCAATTAATGCGGCCCGAACCGCTACACGCACAGACTCCGTTGAGGTGTCGTTTTGAAGCCAGCGTCCACGAGAGGTGTGCTAAGTATTTTTCGTGTCGATCGGATTTGTAGTTTTTGCGCAATTTGCATTTCAAATTTTTTTTTTCCCGTCAATGGAATGCACTGTCTCCAATGCTTTTCAATGGGAAATGGCAAAACGTGCCCTGAGGTGATTGAAATGGCAGTAAAGCTCATTGATATGCGCAGGCACACCCAGTTACTATGCCAACGCCTGCGAACTTTGCATGACCCCAGCAGGACAGAGCTTCTGCTACATAATATCAGCTCTTAAAGCGAAACCCACAGCACAAATGCAAATCTACCTTCATCACATGACGCATGCCCCTGAGAGAGAATGTGCGCCAAAGTGCGCCCCGCCCACCAAATCGGACCCTGAGGGGCCCCGCCCACCAAATCGGACACTGAGAGATCCCGCCCACCAAATCGGACCCTGAGGGGCCCTTCTCACCAAATTGAGCTCTGAGGGGCCCCGCTCACCAAATCAGACCCTGAGGGGCCCCGCCCACCAAATCAGATCCTGAGGGGCCCCTCCCACCAAATCGAACCCTGAGGGGCTCTGCCCACCAAATCGGACCCTGAGGGGCCCCACCCACCAAATCAGACCCTGATGGGCCCCGCCCACCAAATCAGACCCTGAGGGGCCCCGCCCACCAAATCAAACCCTGAGGGGCCCCGCCCACCAAATCGGACCCTGAGGGATCCCGCCCACCAAATCGGACCCTGTGGAGCCCCACCCACCAAATCGGACCCTGAGGGGCCCCGCCTGCCAAATCAGACCCTGAGGGGCCCCGTCCACCAACTTGGACCCTGAGGGGCCCCCAACAAATTGGACCCAGAGTGGCCCCGCGCACCAAATCAGACCCAGATGGCCCCACCCACCAAATTAGACCCTGAGGGGCCCCGGCCACCAAAATAGACCCTGAGGGGCCCCATCCACAAAATTGGACCCTGAGGGGCCACGGCCACCAAATCGGACCCTGAGGGGCCCCGACCACAAAATTGGACCCTGAGGGGCCACAGCCACCAAATCGGACCCTGCGGGGCCCTCCCACCACTTCGGACCCTGAGAGGCCCCACCCACAAAATCAGACCCTGAGGGGCCCCAGCCACAAAATCGGACCCTGAGGGGCCCCACCCACCAAATCGGACCCTGAGAGGCCCCACCCACAAAATCAGACCCTGAGGGGCCCCAGCCACAAAATCGGACCCTGAGGGGCCCCACCCACAAAATTGGACCCTGAGGGGTTCCGGCCACAAAAATCGGATCCTGAGGGGCCCCGGCCACAAAATCGGACCCTGAGGGGCCCCAACCACCAAATCGGACCCTGAGGGGCCCCAGCCACAAAATCAGACCCTGAGGGGCCCCACCCACCAAATCCGACCCTGAGGGGCCCCGGCCACCAAATCGGACCCTGAGGGGCCCCGGCCACAAAATCGGACCCTGAGGGGCCCCGGCCACAAAATCGGACCCTGAGGGGCCCCACCCACAAAATCAGACCCTGAGGCCAAAGTGGCCGCTGAGAGGCACCCACAGTTAAAACGGATCCTGAGTTGAAAGTCTTGCAGGGGCAGCAGGCAAGTCTCTCTTAAAGGGGCAGCCCGGCCACCATTTCAAACCACTATCTGTACTTCCTTCAGGAAATACACATCTAGTATTACAATTATAATGCGCCAATCACAAGTTATTCAGTTGATTTCCGCAATTAATGCGGCCCGAACCGCTACACGCACAGACTCAATGTTTTTCAATGGGAAACTTAAAACGTGCCCTGAGGCGATTGAAATGGCAGTAAAGCTCATTGATATGCGCAGGCACACCCAGTTACTATGCCAATGCCTACGAACGTCACATGACGCCCCCAGGACAGAGCTTCTGCCACATAATATCAGCTCTTAAAGTGAAACCCACAGCACAAATGCAAATCTAGCTTCATCACATGACACATGCCCCTGAGAGAGAATGTGCGCCAAAGTGCGCCCCCGCCCACCAAATCGGACCTTGAGGGGCCCCGCCCACCAAAACGCACTCTGAGAGATCCCGCCCACCAAATCGGACCCTGAGGGGCCCCGCTCACCAAATCGGACCCTGAGGGGCCCCGCCCACAAAATCAGGCCCTGAGGGGCCCCACACACAAATCAGACCCTGAGGCCAAAGTGGCCCCGGAGAGGCACCCACAGTTAAAACGGATCCTGAGTTGAAAGTCTTGCAGGGGCAGCAGGCAATTCTCTCTTAAAGGGGCAGCCCGGGCACCATTTCAAACCACTATCTGTACTTCCTTCAGGAAATACACATCTAGTTATAGTGGTTTGAAAAAACCACTATATTGTAATCCGAACGCTGCTAACTTATTCTTCTTCTTCTTCTTATTAAGTTGATTTCCGCAATTAATGCGGCCCGAACCGCTACACGCACAGACTCCGTTGAGGTGTTGTTTCGAAGCCAGCGTCCATGAGAGGTGTGCTAAGTATTTTTCGTGTCGATCGGATTTGTAGTTTTTGCGCAATTTGCGTTTGAAAATTTTTTTTCCCGTCATTGGAATGCACTGTCTCCAATGCTTTTCAATGGGAAATGGCAAAACGTGCCATGAGGCGATTGAAATGGCAGTTGAGCTCATTGATATGCGCAGGCAGACCCAGTTACTATGCCAACGCCTACGAATGTCACATGACGCCCCGAGGACAGAGCTTCTGCCACATAATATCAGCTCTTAAAGCAAAACCCACAGCACTAATGCAAATCTAGCTTCATCACATGACACATGCCCCTGAGAGAGAATGTCTGCCAAAGTGGATTTAGAAGAAGCCCAGTGAGCCAAACTAGCTCTTAAAGGGCCGACGCGCCAAAGTGATTGTTAAAGGGCCGGCGCACCGAAATGAGTCTTAAAATCCAAATCGGAGGCTGAGCCACCCCGGCCTCCAAATTGGAGGCTGATCCACCCCGGCCTCCAAATTGGAGGCTGATCCACCCCGGCCTCCAAATCGGAGGCTGAGCCACCCCGGCCTCCAAATCGGAGGCTGAGCCACCCCGGCCTCCAAATCGGAGGCTGAGCCACCCCGGCCTCCAAATCGGAGGCTGAGCCACCCCGGCCTCAAATCGGAGGCTCATCGACGCCGGCCTCCAAATCGGAAGCTCATCGACCACTGCCTCCAAATCGGAGGCTCTTTGACCTCGGCCTCCAAATCGGAAGCTCAACGACCCCAGCCTCCAAATCTTGCCCAGAGTGGCCCCACCCACCAAATCAGACCCAGAGAGGCCCTGCCCACCAAATCGGTCCCTGAGGGGCCCTGCCCACCAAATCGGACCCTGAGAGGCCCTGCCCACCAAATCGGACCCTGAGAGGCCCCGCCCACCAAATTGGACCCAGAGTGGTCCCGCCCACCAAATTGGACCCAGAGTGGTCCCGCCCACCAAATTGGACCCAGTGGGGCTCCGCCCACAAAATCAGACCCAGAGGGGCCCCTGCCACAAAATCAGACCCTGAGGGGCCGCGGCCACAAAATCGGACCCTGATGGGCCCCGGTCACAAAATTGGACCCTGATGGGCCCCGGCCACAAAATCGGACCCTGAGGGGCCCCAGCCACAAAATCAGACCCTGAGGGGCCCCACCCACAAAATCGGACCCTGAGGAACCCTGGCCACAAAATCGAACCCAGAGGGACCCCGCCCTCAAAATCAGACTCTGAGAGGCCCCGCCCACCAAATCGGACCCTGAGGGGCCCCGCCAACCATATCGGACCCTGAGGGCCCCCAACCACAAAATCAGACCCTAAGGGGCCCCGGCCACAAAATCAGACCCTGAGAGACCCCGGCCACAAAATCGAACCCAGAGGGGCCCCGCCCACCAGATCGGACTCTGAGGGGCCCCACCCACAAAATCGGACCCTGAGGGCCCCCATCCACAAAATAGGACCCTAAGGAGCCCTGCCCTCAAAATCGGACCCTGAGTAGACCCGGCCACAAAATCAGACCCTGAGGGGCCCCAACCACAAAATCGGACCCTGAAAGGACCCGGCCACAAAATCGGACCCTGAGGGGCCCCACCCTCAAAATCGGATCCTGAGGGGCCCAACCAACAAAATCGGACCCTGAGGGGCCCCACCCACAAAATCGGACCCTGAGGGGCCCCACCCACAAAATCGGACCCTGAGGGGCCCCGGCCACAAAATCGGAACCTGAGGGACCCCGGCCTCAAAATCGGACCCTGAGCGGCCCAACCACAAAATCGGACCCTGAGGGGCCACACCCACAAAATCGGACCCTGAGGGGACCCACCCACAAAATCGGACCCTGAGAGGCCACACCCACAAAATCAGACCCTGAGGGGCCCCACCCACAAAATTGGACCCTGAGGGGACCCACCCACAAAATCGGACCCTGAGGGGCCACACCCACAAAATCGGACCCTGAGAGGCCACACCCACAAAATCAGACCCTGAGGGGCCCCACCCACAAAATTGGACCCTGAGGAATCCCGGCCACTAATTCAAATCCTGAGGAGCCCAGGCCACTGAATCGGATCCTGAGGGGCCCCACCCACCAAATCAGACCCTGAGGCCAAAGTGGCCCCTGAGAGGCACCCACATTTAAAACGGATCCTGAGTTGAAAGGCTTGCTGGGGCAGCAGCCAAGTCTCTCTTAAAGGGGCAGCCCAGGCACCATTTCAAACCACTATCTGTACTTCCTTCAGGAAATACACATCTAGTATTATTATTCCATTGAGGCGTCGTTTCGAAGCCAGCGTCCACGAGTGGTGTGCTAAGTATTTTTTGTGTCGATCAGATTTGTAGTTTTTGCGCAATTTGCATTTGAAAAAACATTTTCCTGTCATTGGAATGCACTGTGTCAATGCATTTCAATGGGACAATTTTGCCATAGGGAAAACATGGGGCAGTGGTGAGGTGGCAGTTAAGCTCATTGATATGCACAGGCACACCCAGTTACTATGCCAACGCCTACGAACTTTGCATGACCCCAGCAGGACAGCGTTTTTGCCAAATAATATCAGCTCTTAAAGGGAAACCCAAGCACAAATGCAAATCTGATCGACCCTGGCCTACAAATCGGAGGCTGAGCCACCCAGGCCTCGAAATCGGACCCAGAGTGGCCCCACCCACCAAATCGGACCCAGAGTGCCCCCGCCCACCAAATCGGATTCTGAGGGGTCCCGCCCACCAAATCCGACCCTGAGGAGCCCCGCCCACCAAATCGGACCCTGAGGTGCCCCACCCACAAAATCGGGCCCTGAGGGCTCCACCCACAAAATCGGACCCTGAGGCCAAAGTGGCCCCTGAGAGGCACCCACAGTTAAAACGGATCCTGAGTTGAAAGTCTTGCAGGTGCAGCAGGCAAGTCTCTCTTAAAGGGGCAGCCCGGGCACCATTTCAAACCACTATCTGTACTTCCTTCAGGAAATACACATCTAGTATTAATGTTGTAATCCGAAAGTTGCTAACTTATTCTTATTATTCAGTTGATTTCCGCATTTAATGCGGGCCGAACCGCTTCATGCACAGACTCCGTTGAGGTGTCGTTTCGAAGCCAGCGTCCACGAGGTGTGCTAAGTAATTTTCGTTTCGATCGGATTTGTAGTTTTTGTGCAATTTGCGTTAGAAAATTTATTTTCCAGTCATTGGAAAGTATTGTCTCAATGCTTTTCAATGGGGAAATTTTGTCATAGAGAAAACATGCCCTGAGGCGATTCAAAAGGAAGTTAAGCTGATTGATATGTGCAGGCAGACCCAGTTACTATGCCAACGCCTACGAACTTTACATGACGCCCCCAGGACACAGTTTCTGGCAGATAATATCAGCTCTTAAAGCGAAACCCACAGCACAAATGCAAATCTAGCTTCATCACATGACGCATGCCCCTGAGAGAGAATGTATGCCAAAGTGGATTTAGAAGCCCAATGCGCCAAACCAGCTCTTAAACGGCCGACGCGCCTAAGTGATTCTTAAAGGGCCGGCGCACCAAAATGAGCCTTAAAGGGCCGGAGCGCCAAATCGAAAGCTGAGTGACCCCAGGCTCCAAATCGGAGGCTGATCCACCCTGGCCTACAAATCGGAGGTTGAGCCACCCTGGCCTCAAAATCGGACCCACAGTGGCCCCACTCACCAAATCGGACCCAGAGTGGCCCCGCCCACCAAATCGGATCCTGAGGGGCCCCGCCCACTAAATCAGACCCTGAGGGGACCTGCCCACCAAATCGGACCCAGAGTGGCCCCGCCCACCAAATCGGACCCTGAGGGGCCCCGATCAACATATCAGACCCTGAGGGGCCCCGCCAACCAAATCGGATTCTGAGGGGCCCCGCCCACTAAATCGGATCCAGAGTGGCCCAGCCCACCAAATCGGACCCTGAGGGGCCCCACCCACCAAATCGAGCCCTGAGGGGCCCCGGCCACAAAATCGGACCCTGAGGGGTCCCAACCACAAAACCGGACCCTTAGGGGCCCCACCCACAAAATCAGATGCTGAGGGGCCACACCCACAAAATCGGACCCTGAGGGGCCCCACCCACCAAATCGGACCCTGAGGGGCCCCGCCCGCCAAATCGGACCCTGATGGGCCCTGCTCACCAAATCAGACCCTGAGAGGCCCAACCCACCAATTCGGACCCTGAGGGACCCCACCCACCAATTGCACTCTGAGAGATCCCGCTCACCAAATCAGACCCTGAGGGGCCCCGCTCACCAAATCGGACCCTGAGGGGCCCCGCTCATCAAATTGGACCCTGAGGGGCCCTGGTCACCAAATCGGACCCTGAGGGGCCCTGCTCACCAAATTGAACTCTGAGGGGCCCCGCTCACCAAATCGGACCCTGAGCGGCCCCGCCCACCAAATCGGATTCTGAAAGGCCCCAACCACAAAATCGGACCCTTAGGGGCCCCACCCACAAAATCGAACCCAGAGTGGCCCAGCTCACCACATCGGACCCTGAGGGGCCCCAACCACAAAATCGAACCCAGAGTGGCCCAGCTCACCAAATCGTACCCTGAGGGGCCCCACCCACAAAATTAGACCCTGAGGGGCACCGGCCACAAAATCGGACCCTGAGGGGCCCCGGCCACAAAATCAGACCCTGAGGGGCCCCGGCGACAAAAATCAGACCCTGAGGGGCCTCTCCCACAAAATTGGACCCTGAGGGGCCCTGCCCACCAAATCAGACCCAGAATGGACCCCGCCCACCAAATCGGACCCTAAGGGGCCCCGCCCACCAAATCAGACCCTGAGGGGCCCCACTGACCAAATCGGACCCTGAGGTGCCCCGCTCAACAAATCTGACCCTGAGGAACCCCGCCCACCAAATCAGACCCCGAGGGGCACCGCCCACCAAATCGGACCCAGAATGGCCCCCCCACCAAATTGGACCCAGAGTGGCCCGCCCACCAAGATGGACCCAGGGGTCTCTGTCCACAAAATCAGACCCTAAGGGGCCCCACCCACAAAATTGGACCCTGAGTGGACCCGGCCACAAAATCAGACCCTGAGGGGCCGCACCCACAAAATTGGACCCTGAGAAGCCACACCCACAAAATCGGACCCTGAGGGATCCCAGCCACCAATTCAAGCCCTGAGGAGCCCAGGCCACCGAATCGGATCCTGAGGGGCCCCACCCACCAAATCAGACCCTGAGGCCAAAGTGGCTCCTGAGAGGCACCCACGGTTAAAACGGATCCTGAGTTGAAAGTCTTGCAGGGGCAGCAGGCAAGTCTCTTTTAAAGGGGCAGCCCGGGCACCATTTCAAACCACTATCTGTACTTCCTTCAGGAAATACACATCTAGTTATAGTGGTTTGAAAAAACCACTATATTGTAATCCGAACGCTGCTAACTTATTCTTCTTCTTATTATTATTAAGTTGATTTCCGCAATTAATGCGGCCCGAACCGCTACACGCACAGACTCCGTTGAGGTGTCGTTTCGAAGCCAGCGTCCATGAGAGGTGTGCTAAGTATTTTTCGTGTCGATCGGATTTGTAGTTTTTGTGCAATTTGCGTTTGAAAATTTTTTTTCCCGTCATTGGAATGCACTGTCTCCAATGCTTTTCAATAGGAAATGGCAAAACGTGCCCTGAGGCGATTGAAATGACAGTTGAGCTGATTGATATGCGCAGGCAGACCCAGTTACTATGCCAACGCCTACGAACTTCACTTGAACCCCAGCACAGAGCCTCTGCCACATAATATCAGCTCTTAAAGCGAAACCCACAGCACAAATGCAAATCTAGCTTCATCACATGACACATGCCCCTGAGAGAGAATGTGTGCGCCAAAGTGGATTTAAAAGAAGCCCAGTGAGCCAAACTAGCTCTTAAAGGGCCAGCGCACCCAAATGAGTCTTAAAGGGCCGACACACCAAATCGGAGACTGAGCCACCCCGGCCTCCAAATCGGAGGCTGAGCCACCCCGGCCTCCAAATCGGAGGCTGAGCCACCCCGGCCTCCAAATCGGAGGCTGAGCCACCCCGGCCTCCAAATCGGAGGCTGAGCCACCCCGGCCTCCAAATCGGAGGCTGAGCCACCCCGGCCTCCAAATCGGAGGCTGAGCCACCCCGGCCTCCAAATCGGAGGCTGATCGACCCCGGCCTCCAAATCGGAAGTTCATCGACCCTGGCCTCCAAATCAGAGGCTCTTTGACCTCGGCCTCCAAATCGGAGGCTTATCGACCCCGGCCTCCAAATAGGAGGCTGAGCCACCCTGGCCTCCAAATCGGAGGCTGATCGACCCCGGCCTCCAAATTGGAGGCTGAGCCACCCCGGACTCCAAATCGGAGGCTGATCCACCCCGGCCTCCAAATCGGAGGCTGAGCCACCCCGGCCTCCAAATCGGAGGCTGAGCCACCCCGGCCTCCAAATCGGAGGCTGAGCCACCCCGGCCTCCAAATCGGAGGCTGAGCCACCCCGGCCTCCAAATCGGAGGCTCATCGACCCCGGCCTCCAAATCGGAAGTTCATCAACCCCGGCCTCCAAATCAGAGGCTCTTTGACCTCGGCCTCCAAATCGGAAGCTCAACGACCCCGGCCTCCAAATTGGAGGCTGAGCGATCCCAGCCTCCAAATCTTACCCAGAGTGGCCCCGCCCACCAAATCGGACCCTGTGGGGCCCCGCCCACCAAATCGGACCCTGAGAGGCCCCGCCCACCAAATCGGACCCAGAGTGGTCCCGCCCACCAAATTGGACCCAGAGTGGTCCCGCCCACCAAATTGGACCCAGAGGGGCTCCGCCCACAAAATCAGACCCAGAGGGGCCCCTGCCACAAAATCAGACCCTGAGGGGCCGCGGCCACAAAATCGGACCCTGAGGGGCCCCACCCACAAAATCAGGCCCTGAGGGGCCCCACCCACAAAATCAGACCATGAGGCCAAAGTGGCCCCTGAGAGGCACCCACAGTTAAATCGTATCCTGAGTTGAAAGTCTTGCAGGGGCAGCAGGCAAGTCTCTCTTAAAGGGGCAGCCCGGGCACCATTTCAAACCACTATCTGTACTTCCTTCAGGAAATACACATCTAGTATTCATGTTGTAATCCGAACGCTGATAACTTTTTCTTTTTATTCAGTTGATTTTCGCAATTAATGCGGCCCGAACCGCTACACGCACAGACTCCGTTGAGGTGTTGTTTCGAAGCCAGCATCCACGAGAGGTGTGCTAAGTATTTTTCGTGTCGATCGGATTTGTAGTTTTTGCGCAATTTGCGTTTGAATATTTTTTTTCCTGTCATTGGAATGCATGTCTCAATGCTTTTCAATGGGCAACTTAAAACGTGCCCTAAGGCAATTCAAATGGCAGTAAAGCTCATTGATATGTGCAGGCACACCCATTTACTATGCCAACGCCTACGAACGTCACATGACGCCCCCAGGACAGAGCTTCTGGCACATAATATCAGCTCTTAAAGTGAAACCCACAGCACAAATGCAAATCTAGCCTCATCACATGAAGCATGCCCCTGAGAGAGAATGTGCGCCAAAGTGGATTTAGAAGCCCAGTGAGCCACCCTGTCTCTAAAACGGCCGACACGCCAAAGTGATTTTTAAAGGGCCAGCGCGCCAAATCGAAAACTGAGTGACCCCAGGCTCCAAAACGGAGGCATAGCCACCCCGGCCTCCAAATTGGAGGCTGATCGACAATGGCCTCCAAATCGGACCCAGCGTCGCCTCACTCAAGATATCGGCCCCCGAGTGGCCCCGCCCACCAAATCGGTGCCCGAATGTACCCGCCCACCAAATTGGCCCCCGAGTAGCCCCGCCCACCAAATTGGCCCCCGAGTGGCCCCGCCCACCGAATCGTCCCCCGAGTGGCCCCGCCCACCGAATCGACCCCAGAGTGGCCCCGCCCACCAAATCGACCCGAGTAGCCACGCCCACCGAATTGGCCCCCGAGTGGCCTTGCACAACAAATCGGCCCCCTAGTGGGCCCGCCCACCAAACTGGACCCAGAGTGGTCCAGCCCACCAAAACCGACCCAGATTGGTCCCGCCCACCAAATTGGACCCAGAGGGGCTCCGCCCACATAATCAGACCCTAAGGGGCCCCACCCACAAAATCAGTCCTGAGGGGCCCCGGCCACATAATCGGACCCTGAGGAGCCCCGGCCGCAAAATCGGGCCCTGAGGGTCCCCACCCACAAAATCGGACCCTGAGGGGATCCGGCCACAAAATCAGACCCTGAGGGGCCCCGGCCACAAAATCGGACCCTGAGGGGCCCACTCACAAAATCGGACCCTGAGGGGCCCACCCACAAAATCGGACCCAGAGGGGCCACACCCACAAAATCAGACCCTGAGGGGCCACACCCACAAAATCGGACCCTGAGGGGCCCCGCCCACCAAATCAGACCCAGAGTGGCCCCACCCACAAAATCGGAACCTGAGTGGCCCCAACCACAAAATCGGACCCTGAGGAGCCCCGGCCACAAAATCGGACCCTTAGAGGCCCCACCCACAAAATCGGACCCTGAGGGGATCCGGCCACAAAATCAGAATCTGAGGTGCCCCGGCCACAAAATCGGACCCTGAGGGGCCCCATTCACAAAATTGGACCCCGAGGGGCCACACCTACAAAATCAGACCCTGAGGGGCCACACCCACAAAATCGGACCCTGGGGGCCACACCCACAAAATAGGAGTCTGAGGGATCCCGGCCAACAATTCAAGCCCTGAGGAGCCTAGGCCACCAAATCAGATCCTGAGGTGCCCCACCCACCAAGTCAGACCGAGGCCAAAGTGGCCCTTGAGAGGCACATACAGTTAAAACGGATCCTGAGTTGAAAGTCTTGCAGGGGCAGCAGGCAAGTCACTCTTAAAGGGGCAGCCCGGGCACCATTTCAAACCACTATCTGTACTTCCTTCAGGAAATACACATCTAGTTATAGTGGTTTGAAAAAACCACTATATTGTAATCCGAACGCTGCTAACTTATTCTTCTTCTTCTTATTATTAAGTTGATTTCCGCAATTAATGCGGCCCGAACCGCTACACGCACAGACTCCGTTGAGGTGTCGTTTCGAAGCCAGCGTCCATGAGAGGTGTGCTAAGTATTTTTCGTGTCGATCGGATTTGTAGTTTTTGCGCAATTTGCGTTTGAAATTTTTTTTTCCCGTCATTGGAATGCACTGTCTCCAATGCTTTTCAATAGGAAATGGCAAAACATGCCCTGAGGCGATTGAAATGGCAGTTAAGCTCATTGATATGCGCAGGCAGACCCAGTTACTATGCCAACGCCTACGAACGTCACATGACCTCTCCAAGACAGAGCTTCTGCCACATAATATCAGCTCTTAAAGCGAAACCCACAGCACAAATGCAAATCTAGCTTCATTACATGACGCATGCCCCTGAGAGAGAATGTGCGCCAAAGTGGATTTAGAAGCCCAGTGAGCCACCCTGGCTCTTAAAGGGCCGACGCGCCAAAGTGATTCTTAAACGGCCGGCGCGCCAAATCGAAAACTGAGTGACCCAAGGCTCCAAATCGGAGGCTGATAGACCCTGGCCTACAAAAAGGAGGCTGAGCCACCCTGGCATCCAAATTAGACCCAGAGTGGCCCCGCCCACCAAATCGGACCCAGAGTGGCCCCGCCCACCAAATCAGACCCAGAGTGGCCCCACCCACCAAATTGGACCCTGAGGGGCCCCACCCACAAAATCGGACCCTAAGGGGCCCCACCCACAAAATCGGACCCTGAGGGGCCCCACCCACAAAATCGGACCCTGAGGGGATCCGGCCACAAAATCAGACCCTGAGGGGCCCCGGCCACAACATCGGACCCTGAGGGGTCCCACTCACAAAATCGGACCCTGAGGGGCCCCAACCACAAAATCGGACCCTGAGGGGCCCCAACCACAAAATCGGACCCTGAGGGGCCCCGGCCACAAAATCGGACCCTCAAGGGCCCCGGCCACAAAATCGGACCCTGAGGGGCCCCAGCCACAAAATCGGACCCTGAGGGGCCCCGCCTACAAAATTGAACCCTGAGGGGCCCCAACCACAAAATCAGATCCTGAGGGGCCCCACCCACAAAATCGGATCCTGAGGGGCCCCACCCACAAAATCGGACCCTGAGGGGCCCCACCCACAAAATCAGACCCTGAGGGCCACAAAATTGGATCCTGAGGGGCCCCAACCACAAAATCGATCCCTGAGGGGCCCCGGCTATAAAATCGGACCCTCACGGGACCCGGCCACAAAATCGGACCCTGAGGGGCCCCAGCCACAAAATCGGACCCTGAGGGGCCCCAACCACAAAATCAGATCCTGAGGGGCCCCACCCACAAAATCGGATCCTGAGGGGCCCCACCCACAATATCGGACCCTGAGGGGCCCCACCCACAAAATCGGACCCTGAGGGGCCCCACCCACAAAATCAGACCCTGAGGGCCACAAAATTGGATCCTGAGGGGCCCCAACCACAAAATCGATCCCTGAGGGGCCCAACCACAAAATCGGACCCTGAGGGGCCCCACCCACAAAATTGGACCCTGAGGGGCCCCACCCACAAAACTGGACCCTGAGGGTCCCCACCCACAAAATTGGGCCCCGTCCAAAAAATTGGACCCTGAGGGGCCCCACCCACAAAATTGGACCCTGAGGGGCCCCGGCCACAAAACCGGACCCTGAGGGACCCCGGCCACAAAATCGGATCCTGAGGCGCCTCAACCACAAAATCGGACCCTGAGAGGCTCCGGACACAAAATCGGACCCTGAGGGGCCCCAACCACAAAATCGAACCCTGAGAGGCACCGGCCACAAAATCGGACCCTGAGGGGCCTAACCCACAAAATCGGACCCTGGGGGGCCCAACCACAAAATCGGACCCTGAGGGGCCCCGCCCACCAAATCGGACCCTGAGGGGCCCCGCCCACCAATTCAGACCTGGAGGGGCCCCGCCCACTAAATCGGATTCTGAAAGGCCCCAACCACAAAATCGGACCCTGAGGGGCCCCACCCACAAAATCGGACCCTGAGGGGCCCCGCTGACCAAATTGAACTCTGAGGGTCCCCACTCACCAAATCGTACCCTGAGTGGCCCCGCCCACCAAATCGGACCCTGAGTGGCCCCGTCCACCAAATCGGACCCTAAGGGGCCCCACCCACAAAATCGGACCCTGAGGTGCCCCGGCCACAAAATCGGACCCAGAGGGGCCCCACCCACAAAATCGGGCCCT
The DNA here is from genome assembly GCF_039654945.1 of Dendrobates tinctorius. Classification (NCBI taxonomy): domain Eukaryota; kingdom Metazoa; phylum Chordata; class Amphibia; order Anura; family Dendrobatidae; genus Dendrobates; species Dendrobates tinctorius. The sequence continues at coordinate 71,167,230 of NW_027361703.1, read as the reverse complement.
GAGGGGTCCCACCCACAAAATCGGACCCTGAGGCCAAAGTGGCCCCTGAGAGGCACCCACAGTTAAAACGGATCCTGAGTTGAAAGTCTTGCAGGGGCAGCAGGCAAGTCTCTCTTAAAGGGGCAGCCCGGGCACCATTTCAAACCACTATCTGTACTTCCTTCAGGAAATACACATCTAGTATTACAATTATAATGCGCCAATCACAAGTTATTCAGTTGATTTCCGCAATTAATGCGGCCCGAACCGCTACACGCACAGACTCCGTTGAGGTGTCGTTTTGAAGCCAGCGTCCACGAGAGGTGTGCTAAGTATTTTTCGTGTCGATCGGATTTGTAGTTTTTGCGCAATTTGCATTTCAAATTTTTTTTTTCCCGTCAATGGAATGCACTGTCTCCAATGCTTTTCAATGGGAAATGGCAAAACGTGCCCTGAGGTGATTGAAATGGCAGTAAAGCTCATTGATATGCGCAGGCACACCCAGTTACTATGCCAACGCCTACGAACGTCACATGATGCCCCCAGGACAGAGCTTCTGCTACATAATATCAGCTCTTAAAGCGAAACCCACAGCACAAATGCAAATCTACCTTCATCACATGACGCATGCCCCTGAGAGAGAATGTGCGCCAAAGTGCGCCCCGCCCACCAAATCGGACCCTGAGGGGCCCCGCCCACCAAATCGGACACTGAGAGATCCCGCCCACCAAATCAGACCCTGAGGGGCCCCGCTCACCAAATCGGACCCTGAGGGGCCCTTCTCACCAAATTGAGCTCTGAGGGGCCCCGCTCACCAAATCAGACCATGAGGGGCCCCGCCCACCAAATCAGATCCTGAGGGGCCCCTCCCACCAAATCGAACCCTGAGGGGCTCTGCCCACCAAATCGGACCCTGAGGGGCCCCACCCACCAAATCAGACCCTGATGGGCCCCGCCCACCAAATCAGACCCTGAGGGGCCCCGCCCACCAAATCAAACCCTGAGGGGCCCCGCCCACCAAATCGGACCCTGAGGGATCCCGCCCACCAAATCGGACCCTGAGGGATCCCGCCCACCAAATCGGACCCTGTGGAGCCCCACCCACCAAATCGGACCCTGAGGGGCCCCGCCCACCAACTTGGACCCTGAGGGGCCCCACCCACAAAATTGTACCCTGAGGGGTTCCGGCCACAAAAATCGGATCCTGAGGGGCCCCGGCCACAAAATCGGACCCTGAGGGGCCCCAACCACCAAATCGGACCCTGAGGGGCCCCAGCCACAAAATCAGACCCTGAGGGGCCCCACCCACCAAATCCGACCCTGAGGGGCCCCGGCCACCAAATCGGACCCTGAGGGGCCCCGGCCACAAAATCGGACCCTGAGGGGCCCCGGCCACAAAATCGGACCCTGAGGGGCCCCACCCACAAAATCAGACCCTGAGGCCAAAGTGGCCGCTGAGAGGCACCCACAGTTAAAACGGATCCTGAGTTGAAAGTCTTGCAGGGGCAGCAGGCAAGTCTCTCTTAAAGGGGCAGCCCGGCCACCATTTCAAACCACTATCTGTACTTCCTTCAGGAAATACACATCTAGTATTACAATTATAATGCGCCAATCACAAGTTATTCAGTTGATTTCCGCAATTAATGCGGCCCGAACCGCTACACGCCAAGACTCCGTTGAGGTGTCGTTTCGAAGCCAGCGTCCACGAGAGGTGTGCTAAGTATTTTTCGTGTCATTCGGATTTGTAGTTTCTGTGCAATTTGCGTTTGAAAATTTTTTTTCCTGTCATTGGAATGCACTATCTCAATGTTTTTCAATGGGAAACTTAAAACGTGCCCTGAGGCGATTGAAATGGCAGTAAAGCTCATTGATATGCGCAGGCACACCCAGTTACTATGCCAATGCCTACGAACGTCACATGACGCCCCCAGGACAGAGCTTCTGCCACATAATAACTGCTCTAAAAGTGAAACACACAGCACAAATGCAAATCTAGCTTCATCACATGACACATGCCCCTGAGAGAGAATGTGCGCCAAAGTGCGCCCCCGCCCACCAAATCGGACCTTGAGGGGCCCCGCCCACCAAAACGCACTCTGAGAGATCCCGCCCACCAAATCGGACCCTGAGGGGCCCCGCCCACAAAATCAGGCCCTGAGGGGCCCCACACACAAATCAGACCCTGAGGCCAAAGTGGCCCCGGAGAGGCACCCACAGTTAAAACGGATCCTGAGTTGAAAGTCTTGCAGGGGCAGCAGGCAATTCTCTCTTAAAGGGGCAGCCCGGGCACCATTTCAAACCACTATCTGTACTTCCTTCAGGAAATACACATCTAGTTATAGTGGTTTGAAAAAACCACTATATTGTAATCCGAACGCTGCTAACTTATTCTTCTTCTTCTTATTATTATTAAGTTGATTTCCGCAATTAATGCGGCCCGAACCGCTACACGCACAGACTCCGTTGAGGTGTTGTTTCGAAGCCAGCGTCCATGAGAGGTGTGCTAAGTACTTTTCGTGTCGATCGGATTTGTAGTTTTTGCGCAATTTGCGTTTGAAAATTTTTTTTCCCGTCATTGGAATGCACTGTCTCCAATGCTTTTCAATGGGAAATGGCAAAACGTGCCATGAGGCGATTGAAATGGCAGTTGAGCTCATTGATATGCGCAGGCAGACCCAGTTACTATGCCAACGCCGACGAATGTCACATGACGCCCCGAGGACAGAGCTTCTGCCACATAATATCAGCTCTTAAAGCAAAACCCACAGCACTAATGCAAATCTAGCTTCATCACATGACACATGCCCCTGAGAGAGAATGTCTGCCAAAGTGGATTTAGAAGAAGCCCAGTGAGCCAAACTAGCTCTTAAAGGGCCGACGCGCCAAAGTGATTGTTAAAGGGCCGGCGCACCGAAATGAGTCTTAAAATCCAAATCGGAGGCTGAGCCACCCCGGCCTCCAAATCGGAGGCTGATCCACCCCGGCCTCCAAATTGGAGGCTGATCCACCCCGGCCTCCAAATTGGAGGCTGAGCCACCCCGGCCTCCAAATCGGAGGCTGAGCCACCCCGGCCTCAAATCGGAGGCTCATCGACCCCGGCCTCCAAATCGGAAGCTCATCGACCCCTGCCTCCAAATCGGAGGCTCTTTGACCTCGGCCTCCAAATCGGAAGCTCAACGACCCCAGCCTCCAAATCTTGCCCAGAGTGGCCCCACCCACCAAATCAGACCCAGAGAGGCCCTGCCCACCAAATCGGTCCCTGAGGGGCCCTGCCCACCAAATCGGACCCTGAGAGGCCCTGCCCACCAAATTGGACCCTGAGAGGCCCCGCCCACCAAATTGGACCCAGAGTGGTCCCGCCCACCAAATTGGACCCAGAGTGGTCCCGCCCACCAAATTGGACCCAGTGGGGCTCCGTCCACAAAATCAGACCCAGAGGGGCCCCTGCCACAGAATCAGACCCTGAGGGGCCGCGGCCACAAAATCGGACCCTGATGGGCCCCGGTCACAAAATTGGACCCTGATGGGCCCCGGCCACAAAATCGGACCCTGAGGGGCCCCAACCACAAAATCGGACCCTGAGGGGACCCAACCACAAAATCGGACCCTGAGAGGCCCCGCCCACCAAATTGGACCCAGAGTGGTCCCGCCCACCAAATTGGACCCAGAGGGGCCCCACCCACAAAATTGGACCCTGAGGGGCCCCTGACACAAAATCGGACCCTGAGGGGCCCCGGCCACAAAATCGGGCCCTGAGGGGCCCAGCCCACAAAATCGGACCCTGAGGGGCCCCTGACACAAAATCGGACCCTGAGGGGCCCCGGCCACAAAATCGGACCCTGAGGGGCCCAGCCCACAAAATCGGACCCTGAGGGGCCCTGCCCACAAAATTGGACCCTGTGGGGCCCCGCCCACCAAATCGGACCCTGAGAGGCCCCACCCACCAAATCGGACCCTGAGGGGCCCTGGCAACAAAATTGGACCCTGAGGGGCCCACCCACAAAATCAGACTCTGAGGGGTTCCGGCTACAAAATCGGACCCTGAGGGGCCCCGGCCACAAAATCCGACCCTGAGGGTCCCCACCCACCAAATCGGACCCTGAGGGGCCCCGGCCACAAAATCGGACCCTGAGGGGCCCCACCCACCAAATCGGACCCTGAGGGGCCCCAGCCACCAAATCGGACCCTGTAGGGCCCCACCCACAAAATCGGGCCTTGAGGGGCCCCACCCACAAAATCGGACCCTGGGGCCAAAGTGGCCCCTGAGAGGCACCCACAGTTAAAACGGATCCTGAGTTGAAAGTCTTGCAGGGGCATCAGGCAAGTCTCTCTTAAAGGGGCAGCCTGGGCACCATTTCAAACCACTATCTGTACTTCCTTCAGGAAATACACATCTAGTTATTATTATTAAGTTGATTTCCGCAATTAATACAGCCCGAACCGCTACACGCACAGACTCCGTTGAGGTGTCGTTTCGAAGCCAGCGTCCATGAGAGGTGTGCTAAGTATTTTTCGTGTCGATCGGATTTGTAGTTTTTGCGCAATTTGCGTTTGAAATTTTTTTTTCCCGTCATTGGAATGCACTGTCTCCAATGCTTTTCAATGGGAAATGGCAAAACGTGCCATGAGGCGATTGAAATGGCAGTTGAGCTCATTGATATGCGCAGGCAGACCCAGTTACTATGCCAACGCCTACAAATGTCACATGACGCCCCGAGGACAGAGCTTCTGCCACATAATATCAGCTCTTAAAGCAAAACCCACAGCACTAATGCAAATCTAGCTTCATCACATGACACATGCCCCTGAGAGAGAATGTCTGCCAAAGTGGATTTAGAAGAAGCCCAGTGAGTCAAACTAGCTCTTAAAGGGCCGACGCGCCAAAGTGATTGTTAAAGGGCCGGCGCACCGAAATGAGTCTTAAAGGGCCGACACGCCAAATCGAAAGCTGAGTGACCACAGGCTCCAAACGGGAGGCTGATCGACCCCCCGGCCTCCAAATCGGAGGCTGAGCCTCCCCGGCCTCCAAATCGGAGGCTGATCGACCCCGGCCTCCAAATCGGAGGCTGATCGACCCCGGCCTCCAAATCGGAGGCTGATCGACCCCGGCCTCCAAATCGGAGGCTGATCGACCCCGGCCTCCAAATCGGAGGCTGATGGACCCCGGCCTCCAAATCGGAGGCTGATCGACCCCGGCCTCCAAATCGGAGGCTGAGCCACCCCGGCCTCCAAATCGGAGGCTGAGCCACCCCGGCCTCCAAATCGGAGGCTGAGCCACCCCGGCCTCCAAATCGGAGGCTGAGCCACCCCGGCCTCCAAATCGGAGGCTGAGCCACCCCGGCCTCCAAATCGGAGGCTGAGCCACCCCGGCCTCCAAATGGGAGGCTGATGCACCTCGGCCTCCAAATGGGAGGCTGAGCCACCCCGGCCTCCAAATGGGAGGCTGAGCCACCCAGGCCTCCAAATGGGAGGCTGAGGCACCCCGGCCTCCAAATTGGAGGCTGAGCCGCCCCGGCCTCCAAATCGGAGGCTGAGGCACCCCGGCCTCCAAATTGGAGGCTGAGCCGCCCCGGCCTCCAAATCGGAGGCTGATCCGCCACGGCCTCCAAATCGGAGGCTGAGCCGCCCCGGCCTCCAAATCGGAGGCTCTTTGACCCCGGCCTCCAAATGGGAGGCTGAGCCACCCCGGCCTCCAAATGGGAGGCTGAGCCACCCCGGCCTCCAAATGGGAGGCTGAGCCACCCCGGCCTCCAAATGGGAGGCTGAGGCACCCCGGCCTCCAAATCGGAGGCTGATCGACCCCGGCCTCCAAATCGGAGGCTGATCGACCCCAGCCTCCAAATCGGAGGCTGATCGACCCCGGCCTCCAAATCGGAGGCTGATCGACCCCGGCCTCCAAATCGGAGGCTGATCGACCCCGGCCTCCAAATCGGAGGCTGATCGACCCCGGCCTTCAAATCGAAGGCTGAGCCACTCCGGCCTCCAAATCGGAGGCTGAGCCACCCCGGCCTCCAAATCGGAGGCTGATCGACCCCGGCCTCCAAATCGGAGGCTGATCGACCCCGGCCTCCAAATCGGAGGCTGATCGACCCCGGCCTCCAAATCGGAGGCTGATCGACCCCGGCCTCCAAATCGGAGGCTGATCGACCCCGGCCTCCAAATCGGAGGCTGAACCACCCCGGCCTCCAAATCGGAGGCTGAGCCACCCCGGCCTCCAAATCGGAGGCTGATCGACCCCGGCCTCCAAATCGGAGGCTGATCGACCCCGGCCTCTAAATCGGAGGCTGATCGACCCCGGCCTCCAAATCGGAGGCTGAACCACCCCGGCCTCCAAATCGGAGGCTGAGCCACCCCGGCCTCCAAATCGGAGGCTCTTTGACCTCGGCCTCCAAATCGGAAGCTCATCGACCCCGGCCTCCAAATCTTACCCAGAGTGGCCCCACCCACCAAATCATACCGAGTGGCCCCGCCCACCAAATCGGACCCAGAGAGGCCCTGCCCACCAAACCGGACCCTGAGGGGCCCCACCCACCAAATCGGACCCTGTGGGGCCCCGCCCACTAAATCGGACCCAGAGTGGTCCCGCCAACCAAATCGGACCCAGAGTGGCCCCGCCCACCAAATTGGACCCAGAGTGGTCCCGCCCACCAAATCGGACCCTGAGGGGCCCCGGCCACAAAATCGGACCCTGAGGGGCCCCGGCCAGAAAATTGGACCCTGAGGGGCCCAACCCACATAGTCGGACCCTGAGGGGCCACGGCCAGAAAATCGGACCCTGAGAGGATCCGGCCACAAAATCAGACCCTGAGGGGCCCCGGCCACAAAATCGGACCCTGAGGGGCCCCACTTGCAAAATCGGAACCTGAGGGGCCCCACCCACAAAATCGGACCCTGAGGGGCCACTCCCACAAAATCGGAGCCTGAGAGATCCCCGCCAACAATTCAAGCCCTGAGGCGCCCAGGCCAAGGAATCGGATCCTGAGGGGCCCCACCCACCAAATCAGACCCTGAGGCCAAAGTGGCCTCTGAAAGGCACTCACAGTTAAAACGAATCCTGAGTTGAAAGTCTTGCAGGGACAGCAGGCAAGTCTCTCTTAAAGGGGCAGCCCGGGCACCATTTCAAACCACTATCTGTACTTCCTTCAGGAAATACACATCTAGTTCTTCTTATTATTATAGTGGTTTGAAAAAAACCACTATATTGTAATCCGAACGCTGCTAACTTATTCTTCTTCTTCTTATTATTATTAAGTTGATTTCCGCAATTAATGCTGCCCGAACCGCTACACGCACAGACTCCGTTGAGGTGTCGTTTCGAAGCCAGCGTCCATGAGAGGTGTGCTAAGTATTTTTCGGGTCGATCGGATTTGTAGTTTTTGCGCAATTTGCGTTTGAAATTTTTTTTTCCCGTCATTGGAATGCACTGTCTCCAATGCTTTTCAATAGGAAATGGCAAAATGTGCCCTGAGGCGATTGAAATGACAGTTGAGCTCATTGATATGCGCAGGCAGACCCAGTTACTATGCCAACGCCTACGAACTTCACTTGAACCCCAGCACAGAGCCTCTGCCACATAATATCAGCTCTTAAAGCGAAACCCACAGCACAAATGCAAATCTAGCTTCATCACATGACACATGCCCCTGAGAGAGAATGTGTGCGCCAAAGTGGATTTAAAAGAAGCCCAGTCAGCCAAACTAGCTCTTAAAGGGCCAACGCGCCAAAGTGATTGTTAAAGGGCCAGCACACCCAAATGAGTCTTAAAGGGCCGACACACCAAATCGGAGGCTGATCCACCCCGGCCTCCAAATCGGAGGCTGATCCACCCCGGCCTCCAAATCGGAGGCTGAGCCACCCCGGCCTCCAAATCGGAGGCTGAGCCACCCCGGCCTCCAAATCGGAGGCTGAGCCACCCCGGCTTCCAAATCGGAGGCTGATCGACCCCGGCCTCCAAATCGGAAGTTCATCGACCCCGGCCTCCAAATCAGAGGCTCTTTGACCTCGGCCTCCAAATCGGAGGCTGAGCCACCCCAGCCTCCAAATAGGAGGCTGAGCCACCCTGGCCTCCAAATCGGAGGCTGATCGACCCCGGCCTCCAAATTGGAGGCTGATCGACCCCGGCCTCCAAATCGGAGGCTGATCCACCCCGGCCTCCAAATCGGAGGCTGAGCCACCCCGGCCTCCAAATCGGAGGCTGAGCCACCCTGGCCTCCAAATCGGAGGCTGAGCCACCCCGGCCTCCAAATCGGAGGCTGAGCCACCCCGGCCTCCAAATCGGAGGCTCATCGACCCCGGCCTCCAAATTAGAAGTTCATCGACCCCGGCCTCCAAATCAGAGGCTCTTTGACCTCGGCCTCCAAATCGGAAGCTCAACGACCCCGGCCTCCAAATTGGAGGCTGAGCGACCCCAGCCTCCAAATCTTACCCAGAGTGGCCCCGCCCATCAAATCGGACCCTGTGGGGCCCCGCCCACCAAATCGGACCCTGAGAGGCCCCGCCCACCAAATCGGACCCAGAGTGGTCCCGCCCACCAAATTGGACCCAGAGGGGCTCCGCCCACAAAATCAGACCCAGAGGGGCCCCTGCCACAAAATCAGACCCTGAGGGGCCGCGGCCACAAAATCGGACCCTGATGGGCCCCAGACACAAAATTGGACCCTGATAGACCCCGGCCACAAAATCGGACCCTGAGGGGCCCCAACCACAAAATCGGACCCTGAGGGGACCCAACCACAAAATCGGACCCGGAGAGGCCCCGCCCACCAAATTAGACCCAGAGTGGTCCCGCCCACAAAATCGGACCTAGAGGGGCCCCACCCACAAAATCGGACCCAGAGGGGTCCCTGCCACAAAATCGGACCCAGAGGAGCCCCGGCCACAAAATCGGACCCTGAGGGGACCCAACCACAAAATCGGACCCTGAGGGGACCCAACCACAAAATCGGACCCTGAGGGGACCCAACCACAAAATCAGACCATGAGGCCAAAGTGGCCCCTGAGAGGCACCCACAGTTAAATCGTATCCTGAGTTGAAAGTCTTGCAGGGGCAGCAGGCAAGTCTCTCTTAAAGGGGCAGCCCGGGCACCATTTCAAACCACTATCTGTACTTCCTTCAGGAAATACACATCTAGTATTATTATTACTATTCAGTTGATTTCCGCAATTAATGCGGCCCGAATCGCTACACGCACAGACTCCGTTGAGGTGTCGTTTCGAAGCCAGCATCCACGAGAGGTGTGCTAAGTATTTTTCCTGTCAATCGGATTTGTAGTTTTTGCGCAATTTGCGTTTGAAAAAACATTTTTCTGTCATTGGAATGCATTGTGTCAATGCATTTCAATCCGAAAATTTTGCCATAGGGAAAACATGGGGCAGTCGTGAGGCGATTCAAATAGATGTTAAGCTCATTGATATGCGCAGGCAGACCCAGTTACTATGCCAACACCTAAGAACTTCAAGTGACCCCCCAGGACACAGTTTCTGCCACATAATTTCAGCTCTTAAAGCGAAACCCACAGCACAAATGCAAACCTAGCTTCTTCACATGACGCATGCCCCTGAGAGAGAATGTGCGCCAAAGTGGATTTAGCAGCCTAGTGAGCCACCCTGGCTCTTAAAGGGCCAACGCGCCAAAGTGATTCTTAAAGGGCCGGCGCACCAAAATGAGTCTTAAAGGGCCGGCGCGCCAAATCGAAAGCTGAGTGATCCCAGGCTCAAAATTGGAGGCTGATCGACCCTGGCCTCCAAATGGGGCCCAGAGTGGCTCCGCCCACCAAATCGGGCCCAGAGTGGCCCCGCCCACCAACTCAGACCCAGAGTGGCCCCACCCACCAAATCGGACGCTAAGGGGCCTCGCTCACCAAATCGTATCCTGAGGGGCCCGCTTACCAAATCGGACCCTGAGGGGCCCCATCCACCAAATCAGACCCTGAGGGGCCCCACCCACCAAATCAGACCCTGAGGGGCCCCACCCACCAAATAAGACCCTGAGGGGCCCCGCTCACCAAATCGAACTCTGAGGGGCCCCGCCCACCAAATCGGACCCTGAGGGGCCCCACCCACAAAATCAGACCCCACGGGGCCCCACCCACAAAATCAGACCCGAGGGGCCCCAACCACAAAATCGGACCTTGAGGGGACCCGGCCACAAAATCGAACCCTGAGGGTCCCACCCTCAAAATCGGATCCTGAGGGGCCCAACCAACAAAATCGGACCCTGAGGGGCCCCAGCCACAAAATCGGACCCTGAGGGGCCCCACCCACAAAATCGGACCCTGAGGGGCCCCACCCACAAAATCGGACCATGAGGGGCCCCGGCCACAAAATCGGACCATGAGGGGCCCCGGCCACAAAATCAGACCCTGAGGGGCCCCGGCCACAAAATCGGACCCTGAGGGGCCCCGGCCACAAAATCGGACCCTGAGGGGCCCCGGCCACAAAATCGGACCTTGAGGGGCCCCAGCCACGAAATCGGACCCGGAGGGGCCCCAACCACAAAATCCGACCCGGAGGGGCCCCGGCCACAAAATCCGACCCGGAGGGCCACCAACCACAAAACCGGACCCTGAGGGGCCCCGGCCACAAAATCGGACCCTGAGAGACCCCGGCCACAAAATCGGACCCTGAGGGGCCACACCCATAAAATCGGACCCTGAGGGGACCCACCCACAAAATCAGACCCTGAGGGGCCCCACCCACAAAATTGGACCCTGAGGAATCCCGGCCACTAATTCAAATCCTGAGGAGCCCAGGCCAACAAATCGGATCCTGAGGGGCCCCACCCACCAAATCAGACCCTGAGGCCAAAGTGGCCCCTGAGAGGCACCCACATTTAAAACGGATCCTGAGTTGAAAGTCTAGCAGGGGCAGCAGCCAAGTCTCTCTTAAAGGGGCAGCCCAGGCACCATTTCAAACCACTATCTGTACTTCCTTCAGGAAATACACATCTAGTTATTATTATTCAGTTGATTTCCGCAATTAATGCGGCCCGCACCGCTACACGCACAGACTCCGTTGAGGCGTCGTTTCGAAGCCAGCGTCCACGAGTGGTGTGCTAAGTATTTTTCGTGTCGATCAGATTTGTAGTTTTTGCGCAATTTGCATTTGAAAAAACATTTTCCTGTCATTGGAATGCCCTGTGTCAATGCATTTCAATGGGACAATTTTGCCATAGGGAAAACATGGGGCAGTGGTGAGGTGGCAGTTAAGCTCATTGATATGCACAGGCACACCCAGTTACTATGCCAACGCCTACGAACTTTGCATGACCCCAGCAGGACAGCGTTTTTGCCAAATAATATCAGCTCTTAAAGGGAAACCCAAGCACAAATGCAAATCTGATCGACCCTGGCCTACAAATCGGAGGCTGAGCCACCCAGGCCTCGAAATCGGACCCAGAGTGGCCCCACCCACCAAATCGGACCCAGAGTGCCCCCGCCCACCAAATCGGATTCTGAGGGGTCCCGCCCACCAAATCCGACCCTGAGGGGCCCCGCCCACCAAATCGGACCCTGAGGGGACCCACCCACAAAATCGGGCCCTGAGGGCCCCACCCACAAAATCGGACCCTGAGGCCAAAGTGGCCCCTGAGAGGCACCCACAGTTAAAACGGATCCTGAGTTGAAAGTCTTGCAGGTGCAGCAGGCAAGTCTCTCTTAAAGGGGCAGCCCGGGCACCATTTCAAACCACTATCTGTACTTCCTTCAGGAAATACACATCTAGTTATAGTGGTTTGAAAAAACCACTATATTGTAATCCGAACGCTGCTAACTTATTCTTCTTCTTCTTATTATTAAGTTGATTTCCGCAATTAATGCGGCCCGAACCGCTACACGCACAGACTCCGTTGAGGTGTCGTTTCGAAGCCAGCGTCCATGAGAGGTGTGCTAAGTATTTTTCGTGTCGATCGGATTTGTAGTTTTTGCGCAATTTGCGTTTGAAATTTTTTTTCCCGTCAATGGAATGCACTGTCTCCAATGCTTTTCAATAGGAAATGGCAAAACGTGCCCTGAGGCGATTGAAATGACAGTTGAGCTCATTGATATGCGCAGGCAGACCCAGTTACTATGCCAACGCCTACGAACTTCACTTGAACCCCAGCACAGAGCCTCTGCCACATAATATCAGCTCTTAAAGCGAAACCCACAGCACAAATGCAAATCTAGCTTCATCACATGACACATGCCCCTGAGAGAGAATGTGTGCGCCAAAGTGGATTTAAAAGAAGCCCAGTCAGCCAAACTAGCTCTTAAAGGGCCAACGCGCCAAAGTGATTGTTAAAGGGCCAGCGCACCCAAATGAGTCTTAAAGGGCCGACACACCAAATCGGAGACTGAGCCACCCCGGCCTCCAAATCGGAGGCTGAGCCACCCCGGCCTCCAAATCGGACAATGAGCCACCCCGGCCTCCAAATCGGAGGCTGATCCACCCCGGCCTCCAAATCGGAGCCTGATCCACCCCGGCCTCCAAATCGGAGGCTGAGCCACCCCGGCCTCCAAATCGGAGGCTGATCGACCCAGGCCTCCAAATCGGAGGCTGAGCCACCCCGGCCTCCAAATCGGAGGCTGAGCCACCCCGGCCTCCAAATCGGAGGCTGAGCCACCCCGGCCTCCAAATCGGAGGCTGAGCCACCCCGGCCTCCAAATCGGAGGCTGAGCCACCCCGGCCTCCAAATCGGAGGCTGAGCCACCCCGGCCTCCAAATCGGAGGCTGAGCCACCCCGGCCTCCAAATCGGAAGCTCATCGACCCCGGCCTCCAAATCGGAGGCTGAGCCACCCCGGCCTCCAAATCGGAAGCTCATCGACCCCGGCCTCCAAATCTTACCCATAGTGGCCCCGCCCACCAAATCGGACCCTGTGGGGCCCCGCCCACCAAATCGGACCCAGAGTGGTCCCGCCCACCAAATCGGACCCTGTGGGGCCCCGCCCTCAAAATCGGACCCTGAGTAGACCCGGCCACAAAATCGGACCCTGTGGGGCCCCGCCCACCAAATCGGACCCAGAGTGGTCCCGCCCACAAAATCGGACCCTGAGGGGCCCCGGCCACAAAATCGGACCCTGAGGGGCCACATCCACAAAATCGGACCCTGAGAGGCCACACCCACAAAATTGGACCCTGAGGAATCCCGGCCACTAATTCAAATCTTGAGGAGCCCAGGCCACCGAATCGGATCCTGAGGGGCCCCACCCACCGAATCAGACCCTGAGGCCAAAGTGGCCCCTGAGAGGCACCCACATTTAAAACGGATCCTGAGTTAAAAGTCTTGCAGGGGCAGCAGCCAAGTCTCTCTTAAAGGGGCAGCCCAGGCACTATTTCAAACCACTATCTGTACTTCCTTCAGGAAATACACATCTAGTTATAGTGGTTTGAAAAAACCACTATATTGTAATATTATTATTACTATTCAGATGATTTCCGCAATTAATGCGGCCCGAACCGCTACACGCACAGACTCCGTTGAGGACTCGTTTCGAAGCCAGCATCCACGAGTGGTGTGCTAAGTATTTTTCGTGTCGATCGGATTTGTAGTTTTTGCGCAATTTGCGTTTGAAAAAACACTTTCCTCAACGCATTTCAATGGGAAAATGTTACCATAGGGAAAACATGGGACAGTCGTGAGGTGGCAGTAAAGCTCATTGATATGCGCAGGCTCACCCAGTTACTATGCCAATGCCTACGAACATCACATGACCTCTCCAGGACAGAGTTTCTGGTAGATAATTTCAGCTCTTAAAGCGAAACCCACAGCACAAATGCAAATGTAGCTTCATCACATGACGCATGCCCCTGAGAGAGAATGTGCGCGAAAGTGGATTTAGAAGCCCAGTGAGCCAAACTGGCTCTTAAAGGGCCGACGCGCCAAAGTGATTCTTAAAGGGCCGGCGCACCGAAATGAGTCTTAAAGGGCCGGCGTGCCAAAATCGAAAGCTGAGTGACCCCAGGCTCCAAATCGGAGGCTGAGCCACCCCGGCCTTCAAATCGGAAGCTGAGCCACCCTGGCCTCCAAATCGGACCCAGCGTGGCCCCGCTTAAAAAAATCAGACCCTGAGTGGCCCCGCCCACCAAAAACGACCCAGAATGGCACAGCCCACCAAATCGGACCCTGAGGGGCCCCGTCCACCAAATCGGACCCAGTGACCCAGCCCACCAAATCGGACACTTAAAGGCCACGCCCACCATATCGGACCCAGAGTGGCCCCGCCTACTAAATCGGACTCTGAGGGGCCCCGCCCACCAAATCAGACCCTGAGGGGAACCGCCCACTAAATCGGACCGAGAGTGGCCCCGCCCACCAAATCGGACCCCAAGGGGCACCGCACACTAAATCGGACCGAGAGTGGCCCCGCCCACCAAATCGGACCCTGAGGAGCCCCGCCCACCAAATCAGACCCCAAGGGGCCCCGCCCACCAAATTGGACCCTGAGGGGCCCCGCCCACCAAATCGGACCCAGAGTGGCCCCCCACCAAATTGGACCCAGAATGGCCCCGCCCACCAAAATGGGCCCAGGGTGCTCCGCCCACAAAATCAGACCCTAGGGGGCCCCATCCACAAAATCGGACCCTGAGTGGACCCGGCCACAAAATCGGACTCTGAGGGGCCCCGGCCACAAAATCAGACCCTGAGGGGCCCCGGCCACAAAATCAGACCCTGAAGGGCCTCGGCCACAAAATCAGACCCTGAGGGGCCCCGGCCACAAAATCAGACCCTGAAGGGCCTCGGCCACAAAATCGGACCCTGAGGGGCCCCACCCACAAAATCGGACCCTGAGGGGCCCCATCCACAAAATCAGACCCTGAGGGGCCCCAACCACAAAATCGGACCCTGAGGGGACCCAGCCACAAAATTGGACCCTGAGGGGCCCCAGCCGCAAAATCGGACCCTGAGGGTCCCCGGCCACAAAATTGCACCCTGAGGGTCCCCGGCAACAAAAATCGGACCCTGAGGGGCCACACCCACAAAATCGGACCCTGAGGAATCCCGGCCAGCAATTCAAGCCCTGAGGAGCCCAGGCCACCGAATCGGATCCTGAGGGGCCCCACCCACCAAATCAGACCCTGAGGCCAAAGTGGCCCCTGAGAGGCACCCACAGTTAAAACAGATCCTGAGTTGAAAGTCTTGCAGGGGCAGCAGGCAAGTCTCTCTTAAAGGGGCAGCTCGGGCACCATTTCAAACCACTATCTGTACTTCCTTCAGGAAATACACATCTAGTTATAGTGGTTTGAAAAAAACACTATATTGTAATCCGAACGCTGCTAACTTATTCTTCTTCTTCTTATTATTAAGTTGATTTCCGCAATTAATGCGGCCCGAACCGCTACACGCACAGACTCCGTTGAGGTGTCGTTTCGAAGCCAGCGTCAATGAGAGGTGTGCTAAGTATTTTTCGTGTCGATCGGATTTGTAGTTTTTGCGCAATTTGCGTTTGAAATTTTTTTTCCCCGTCATTGGAATGCACTGTCTCCAAAGCTTTTCAATAGGAAATGGCAAACCGTGCCCTGAGGCGATTGAAATGACAGTTGAGCTCATTGATATGCGCAGGCAGACCCAGTTACTATGCCAACGCCTACGAACTTCACTTGAACCCCAGCACAGAGCCTCTGCCACATAATATCAGCTCTTAAAGCGAAACCCACAGCACAAATGCAAATCTAGCTTCATCACATGACACATGCCCCTGAGAGAGAATGTGTGCGCCAAAGTGGATTTAAAAGAAGCCCAGTCAGCCAAACTAGCTCTTAAAGGGCCAACGCGCCAAAGTGATTGTTAAAGGGCCAGCGCACCCAAATGAGTCTTAAAGGGCCGACACACCAAATCGGAGACTGAGCCACCCCGGCCTCCAAATGGGAGGCTGAGCCACCCCGGCCTCCAAATCGGACAATGAGCCACCCCGGCCTCCAAATGGGAGGCTGAACCACCCCGGCCTCCAAATGGGAGGCTGATCCACCCCAGCCTCCAAATCGGAGGCTGATCCACCCCGGCCTCCAAATGGGAGGCTGATCGACCCAGGCCTCCAAATCAGAGGCTGATCCACCCCAGCCTCCAAATCGGAGGCTGATCCACCCCGGCATCCAAATCGGAGGCTGATCCACCCCGGCCTCCAAATAGGAGGCTGATCCACCCCGGCCTCCAAATAGGAGGCTGAGCCACCCCGGCCTACAAATCGGAGGCTGAGCCACCCCGGCCTCCAAATCGGAGGCTGATCGACCCCGGCCTCCAAATCGGAGGCTGATCGACCCCGGCCTCCAAATCGGAGGCTGAGCCACCCCGGCCTACAAATCGGAGGCTGATCGACCCCGGCCTCCAAATCGGAGGCTGAGCCACCCCGGCCTCCAAATCGGAGGCTGAGCCACCCCGGCCTCCAAATCGGAGGCTGAGCCACCCCGGCCTCCAAATCGGAGGCTGAGCCACCCCGGCCTCCAAATCGGAGGCTGAGCCACCCCGGCCTCCAAATCGGAGGCTGAGCCACCCCGGCCTCCAAATCAGAGGCTTTTTGACCTCGGCCTCCAAATCGGAAGCTCAACGACCCCGGCCTCCAAATTGGAGGCTGAGCGACCCCAGCCTCCAAATCTTACCCAGAGTGGCCCCGCCCACCAAATCGGACCCTGTGGGGCCCCGCCCACCAAATCGGACCCAGAGTGGTCCCGCCCACCAAATTGGACCCAGAGTGGTCCCGCCCACCAAATTGGACCCAGAGGGGCTCCGCCCACAAAATCAGACCCAGAGGGGCCCCTGCCACAAAATCAGACCCTGAGGGGCCGCGGCCACAAAATCGGACCCTGAGGGGCCCCGGCCACAAAATTGGACCCTGAGGGGCCCCGGCCACAAAATCGGACCCTGAGGGGCCCCAACCACAAAATCGGACCCTGAGGGGACCCAACCACAAAATCGGACCCTGAGAGGCCCCGCCCACCAAATTGGACCCAGAGTGGTCCCGCCCACCAAATTGGACCCAGAGGGGCCCCACCCACCAAATCGGACCCAGAGGGGCCCCACCCACCAAATCGGACCCTGAGGGGCCCCGGCCACAAAATCGGACCCTGAGGGGCCACACCCACAAAATCAGACCCTGAGGGGCCACACCCACAAAATCGGACCCTCAGGGGCCACACCCAAAATCGGACCCTGAGGGGCCCTGGCCCCAAAATCGGACCCTGTGGGGCTCCACCAACCAAATCGGACCCTGAGGGGCCCCACCCACAAAATCGGACCCTGAGGGTCCACACCCACAAAATTGGACCCTGAGGGATCCCGGCCACCAATTCAAACCCTGAGGAGCCCAGGCCACCGAATCGGATCCTGAGGGGCTCCACCCTCCAAATCAGACCCTGAGGCCAAACTTGCCCCTGAGAGGCACCCACACTTAAAATGGATCCTGAGTTGAAAGTCTTGCAGGGGCAGCAGGCAAGTCACTCTTAAAGGGGCAGCCCAGGCACCATTTCAAACCACTATCTGTACTTCCTTCAGGAAATACACATCTAGTATTATTATTACTATTCAGTTGATTTCTGCAATTAATGGGGCCCGAACCGCTACACGCACCTACTCCGTTGAGGCCTCGTTTCGAAGCCAGCGTCCACGAGTGGTGTGCTAAGCATTTTCCATGTAGATCGGATTTGGAGTTTTTGCGCAATTTGCGTTTGAAAAAACGTTTTCCTCAAAGCATTTCAATGGGAAAATGTTGCCATAGGGAAAACATGGGACAGTCGTGAGGTGGCAGTTAAGCTCATTGATATGCGCAGGCTCACCCAGTTACTATGGCAATGCCTACGAACTTCACATGACCTCTCTAGGACAGCGTTTATGGCAGATAATTTCAGCTCTTAAAGCGAAACCAACAGCATAAATGGAAATCTAGCTTCATCATATGACGCATGCCACTGAGAGAGAATGTGCGCCAAAGTGGATTTAGAAGCCCAGTGAGCCAAACTGGCTCTTAAAGGGCCGACGCGCCAAAGTGATTCTTAAAGAGTCGGCTCACCGAAATGAGTCTTAAAGGGCCGGCGTGCCAAATCGAAAGCTGAGTGACCCCAGGCTACAAATCGGAGGCTGAGCCACCCCGACCTCCAAATCGGAGGCTGATCCACCCTGGCCTCCAAATCGGACCCAGCGTGGCCCCGCTAAAAAAATCAGACCCTGAGTGGCCCCGCCCACCAAAACGGACCCAGAGTGGCCCCGCCCACCAAATCGGACCCTGAGGAGCACCGCCCACAAAATCTGACCCATAGTGACCCCGCCCACTAAATCGGATCCTGAGGGGCCCCGCTCACCAAATCGGACCCTTAGGGGCCACACCCACCAAATCGGACCCTGAGGGGCCCCGGCCACCAAATCGGACCCTGAGGGGCCCCACCTACCAAATCGGACCCTGAGGGGCCCCGGCCACAATATCGGGCCCTGAGGGACCCCACCCACAAAATCGGACCATGAGGCCAAAGATGCCCCTGAGAGGCACCCACAGTTAAAACGGATCCAGAGTTGAAAGTCTTGCAGGACCAGCAGGCAAGTCTCTCTTAAAGGGGCAGCCCGGGCACCATTTCAAACCACTATCTGTACTTCCTTCAGGAAATACACATCTAGTTATAGTGGTTTGAAAAAACCACTATATTGTAATCCGAACGCTGCTAACTTATTCTTCTTCTTATTATTAAGTTGATTTCCGCAATTAATGCGGCCCGAACCGCTACACGCACAGACTCCGTTGAGGTGTCGTTTCGAAGTCAGCGTCCATGAGAGGTGTGCTAAGTATTTTTCGTGTCGATCGGATTTGTACTTTTTGCGCAATTTGCGTTTGAAAATTTTTTTTCCCGTCATTGGAATGCACTGTCTCCAATGCTTTTCAATAGGAAATGGCAAAACGTGCCCTGAGGCGATTGAAATGACAGTTGAGCTCATTGATATGCGCAGGCAGACCCAGTTACTATGCCAACGCCTACGAACTTCACTTGAACCCCAGCTCAGAGCCTCTGCCACATATCAGCTCTTAAAGCGAAACCCACAGCACAAATGCAAATCTAGCTTCATCACATGACACATGCCCCTGAGAGAGAATGTGTGCGCCAAAGTGGATTTAAAAGAAGCCCAGTGAGCCAAACTAGCTCTTAAAGGGCCAACGCGCCAAAGTGATTGTAAAAGGGCCAGCGCACCCAAATGAGTCTTAAAGGGCAACACACCAAATCGGAGACTGAGCCACCCCGGCCTCCAAATCGGAGGCTGAGCCACCCCGGCCTCCAAATCGGACAAAGAGCCACCCCGGCCTCCAAATCGGAGGCTGATCCACCCCGGCCTCCAAATCGGAGCCTGATCCACCCCGGCCTCCAAATAAGAGGCTGAGCCACCCCGGCCTCCAAATCGGAGGCTGAGCGACCCCGGCCTCCAAATCGGAGGCTGATCCACCCCGGCCTCCAAATAAGAGGCTGATCCACCCCGGCCTCCAAATAAGAGGCTGAGCCACCCCGGCCTCCAAATCGGAGGCTGAGCGACCCCGGCCTCCAAATCGGAGGCTGAGCGACCCCGGCCTCCAAATCGGAGGCTGAGCGACCCCGGCCTCCAAATCGGAGGCTGAGCGACCCCGGCCTCCAAATCGGAGGCTGAGCGACCCCGGCCTCCAAATCGGAGGCTGAGCGACCCCGGCCTCCAAATCGGAGGCTGATCCACCCCGGCCTCCAAATCGGAGGCTGATCCACCCCGGCCTCCAAATCGGAGCCTGATCCACCCCGGCCTCCAAATAAGAGGCTGAGCCACCCCGGCCTCCAAATCGGAGGCTGAGCCACCCCGGCCTCCAAATCGGAGGCTGAGCCACCCCGGCCTCCAAATCGGAGGCTGAGCCACCCCGGCCTCCAAATCGGAGGCTCATCGACCCCGGCCTCCAAATCAGAGACTTTTTGACCTCGGCCTCCAAATCGGAAGCTCAACGACCCCGGCCTCCAAATTGGAGGCTGAGTGACCCCAGCCTCCAAATCTTACCCAGAGTGGCCCCGCCCACCAAATCGGACCCTGTGGGGCCCCGCCCACCAAATCGGACCCTGAGAGGCCCCGCCCACCAAATCGGACCCAGAGTGGTCCCGCCCACCAAATTGGACCCAGAGTGGTCCCGCCCACCAAATTGGACCCAGAGGGGCTCCGCCCACCAAATCAGACCCAGAGGGGCCCCTGCCACAAAATCAGACCCTGAGGGGCCGCGGCCACAAAATCGGACCCTGATGGGCCCCAGTCACAAAATTGGACCCTGATGGGCCCCGGCCACAAAATCGGACCCTGAGGGGCCCCAAACACAAAATCGGACCCTGAGGGGACCCAACCACAAAATCGGACCCAGAGTGGTCCCGCCCACCAAATTGGACCCAGAGGGGCCCCACCCACAAAATCAGACCCAGAGGGGCCCCTGCCACAAAATCGGACCCTGAGGGGCCGCGGCCACAAAATCAGACCCTGAGGGGCGGCGGCCACAAAATCGGACCCTGAGGGGCCCCAACCACAAAATCGGACCCTGAGGGGCCCCTGACACAAAATCGGACCCTGAGGGGCCCCTGACACAAAATCGGACCCTGATGGGCCCCGGCCACAAAATCGGACCCTGAGGGGCCCCGGCCACAAAATCGGACCCTGAGGGGCCCAACCCACAAAATCGGACCCTGAGGGGCCCTGCCCACCAAATTGGACCCTGAGGGGCCCCGCCCACCAAATCGGACCCTGAGAGGTCCCACCCGCAAAATCGGACCCTGACGGGCCCCGGCCACAAAATTGGACCCTGAGGGGCCCTGCCCACCAAATTGGACCCTGAGGGGCCCCGCCCACCAAATCGGACCCTGACAGGTCCCACCCACAAAAATCGGATCCTGATTGGCCCCGGCCACAAAATCGGACCCTGAGGGGCCCCAGCCACAAAATCGGACCTTGAGGGGCCCCACCCACCAAATCAGACCCTGAGGGGCCCCGGCCACCAAATCGGACCCTGAGGGGCCCCGGCCACCAAATCGGACCCCGAGTGGCCCCAGCCACAAAATCGGACCCTGAGCGGCCCCACCCAAAAAATCGGACCCTGAGGGGCCCCACCCACAAAATCAGGCCCTGAGGGGCCCCACCCACAAAATCAGACCATGAGGCCAAAGTGGCCCCTGAGAGGCACCCACAGTTAAATCGTATCCTGAGTTGAAAGTCTTGCAGGGGCAGCAGGAAAGTCTCTCTTAAAGGGGCAGCCCGGGCACCATTTCAAACCACTATCTGTACTTCCTTCAGGAAATACACATCTAGTATTATTATTATTATTCAGTTGATTTTCCACAATTAATGTGGCCCGAACCGCTACACGCACAGACTCCGTTGACGTGTTGTTTCGAAGCCAGCGTCCACGAGAGGTGTGCTAAGTATTTTTCGTGTCAATCGGATTTGTAGTTTTTTCGCAATTTGCGTTTGAAAAAACATTTTCCTCAATGCGTTTCAATGGGAAAATGTTGCCACAGGGAAAACATGCCCTGAGGCGATTCAAATAGCAGTTAAGCTCATTGATATGCGCAGGCAGACCCAGTTACTATGCCAACGTCTACGAACTTCACATGACCCCCCCCCCCCGAGGACAGAGTTTCTGCCAGATAATTTCTGCTCTTAAAGCGAAACCCACAGCACAAATGCAAATCTAGCTTCATCACATGACGCATGCCCCTGAGAGAGAATGTGCGCCAAAGTGGATTTAGAAGCCCAGTGAGCCAAACTGGCTCTTAAAGGGCCAATGCGCGAAAGTGATTCTTAAAGGGCCGTGCACCAAAATGAGTCTTAAAAGGCCGGCGTGCCAAATCGAAAGCTGAGTGACTCCAGGCTCCAAATCGGAGGCTGAGCCACCCCTGCCTCCAAATCAGAGGCTGATCGACCCTGGCCTACAAATCGGAGGGTGAGCCACCCTGGCCTCCAAATCAGACCCAGAGTGGCCCAACCCACCAAATCGGACCCAGAGTGGCCCCGCCCACCAAATCAGATCCAGAGTGGCCCCGCCCACCAAATCGGACCCAGAGTGGCCCCGCCCACCTAATCGGACCCAGAGTGGCCCCGCCCACCAAATCGGACCCTGAAGGGCCCCGGCCACAAAATCGGACCCTGAGGGGCCCCACCCACAAAATCGGACCCTGACGGGATCCGGCGACAACATCGGACCCTGAAGAGCCCCTCCCACCAAATTAGACCCAGAGTGGCCCCTCCCACCAAATCGGACCCTGAGGAGCCCCCTCACCAAATCGAACCCAGAGTGGCACCGCCAACCAAATCGGACCCTGAGGGGCCCCACTCACCAAATCGGACCCAGAGGGGCCCCGCTCACCAAATCGAACTCTGAGGGGCCCCGCCAACCAAATCGAACTCTGAGGGGCCCCACCCACCAAATTGGACCCTGAGGGGCCCTGGCCACAAAATTGGACCCTGAGGGGCCCCAGCCACAAAATCAGACCCTGAGGGGCCCCAACCACCAAATCATTCCTTGAGGGGCCCCAGCCACCAAATCAGACCCTGAGGGGCCCAACCCACCAAATCGGACCCTGAGGGACCCTGGCCACAAAATCGGACCCTGAGGGGCCCCACCCACAAAATCGGACCCTGAGGGGCCCCACCCACAAAGTCAGACCCTGAGGCCAAATTGCCCCTGAGATGCACCCACAGTTAAAACAGATCCTGAGTTGAATGTCTTGCAGGGGCAGCAGGCAAGTCTCTCTTAAAGGGGCAGCCCGGGAACCATTTCAAACCACTATCTGTACTTCCTTCAGGAAATACACATCTAGTTATAGTGGTTTGAAAAAACCACTATATTGTAATCCGAACGCTGCTAACTTATTCTTCTTCTTATTATTAAGTTGATTTCCGCAATTAATGCGGCCCGAACCGCTACACGCACAGACTCCGTTGAGGTGTCGTTTCGAAGCCAGCGTCCATGAGAGGTGTGCTAAGTATTTTTCGTGTCGATCGGATTTGTAGTTTTTGCGCAATTTGCGTTTGAAAATTTTTTTTCCCGTCATTGGAATGCACTGTCTCCAATGCTTTTCAATAGGAAATGGCAAAACGTGCCCTGAGGCGATTGAAATGACAGTTGAGCTCAATGATATGCGCAGGCAGACCCAGTTACTATGCCAACGCCTACGAACGTCACATGACATCTCCAGAACAGAGATTCTGCCACATAATATCAGCTCTTAAAGCGAAACCCACAGCAAAAATGCAAATCTAGCTTCATCACATGACACATGCCCCTGAGAGAGAATGTGTGCGCCAAAGTGGATTTAAAAGAAGCCCACTGAGCCAAACTAGCTCTTAAAGGGCCAACGCGCCAAAGTGATTGTTAAAGGGCCAGTGCACCCAAATGAGTCTTAAAGGGCCGACACACCAAATCAGAGACTGAGCCACCCCGGCCTCCAAATCGGAGGCTGAGCCACCCCGGCCTCCAAATCGGAAGCTGAGCCACCCCGGCCTCCAAATCGGACGCTGAGCCACCCCGGCCTCCAAATCGGACGCTGAGCCACCCCGGCCTCCAATTCGGAGGCTGATCCACCCCGGCCTCCAAATCGGAGGCTGATCGACCCCGGCCTCCAAATCGGAGGCTGATCGACCCCGGCCTCCAAATCGGAGGCTGAGCCACCCCGGCCTCCAAATCGGAGGCTGATCCACCCCGGCCTCCAAATCGGAGGCTGAGCCACCCCGGCCTCCAAATCGGAGGCTGAGCCACCCCGGCCTCCAAATCGGAGGCTGAGCCACCCCGGCCTCCAAATCGGAGGCTGAGCCACCCCGGCCTCCAAATCGGAGGCTGAGCCACCCCGGCCTCCAAATCGGAGGCTGAGCCACCCCGGCCTCCAAATCGGAGGCTGAGCCACCCCGGCCTCCAAATCGGAGGCTGAGCCACCCCGGCCTCCAAATCGGAGGCTGAGCCACCCCGGCCTCCAAATCGGAGGCTGAGCCACCCCGGCCTCCAAATCGGAGGCTGAGCCACCCCGGCCCCCAAATCGGAGGCTGAGCGACCCCGGCCTCCAAATCGGAGGCTGAGCCACCCCGGCCCCCAAATCGGAGACTGAGCGACCCCGGCCTCCAAATCGGAGGCTGAGCCACCCCGGCTTCCAAATCGGAGGCTGAGCGACCCCGGCCTCCAAATCGGAGGCTGAGCGACCCCGGCCTCCAAATCGGAGGCTGAGCCATCCCGGCCTCCAAATCGGAGGCTGAGCCACCCCGGCCTCCAAATCGGAGGCTGAGCCACCCCGGCCTCCAAATCGGAGGCTGAGCCACCCCGGCCTCCAAATCGGAGGCTGATCGACCCCGGCCTCCAAACCGGAGGCTGAGCCACCCCGGCCTCCAAATCGGAGGCTGAGCCACCCCGGCCTCCAAATCGGAGGCTGAGCCACCCCGGCCTCCAAATCGGAGGCTGAGCCACCCCGGCCTCCAAATCGGAGGCTGAGCCATCCCGGCCTCCAAATCGGAGGCTGATCCACCCCGGCCTCCAAATCGGAGGCTGAGCCACCCCGGCCTCCAAATCGGAGGCTGAGCCACCCCGGCCTCCAAATCGGAGGCTGAGCCACCCCGGCCTCCAAATCGGAGGCTGAGCCAACCCGGCCTCCAAATCGGAGGCTGAGCCACCCCGGCCTCCAAATCGGAGGCTGAGCCACCCCGGCCTCCAAATCGGAGGCTCATCGACCCCGGCCTCCAAATCGGAAGCTCATCGACCGCTGCCTCCAAATCGGAGGCTCTTTGACCTCGGCCTCCAAATCGGAAGCTCAACGACCCCGGCCTCCAAATTGGAGGCTGAGCGACCCCAGCCTCCAAATCTTACCCAGAGTGGCCCCACCCACCAAATCAGACCCAGAGAGGCCCTGCCCACCAAATCGGACCCTGAGGGGCCCCGCCCACCAAATCGGACCCTGAGGGGCCCCGCCCACCAAATCGGACCCTGAGAGGCCCCGCCCACCAAATTGGACCCAGAGTGGTCCCGCCCACCAAATTGGACCCAGAGTGGTCCCGCCCACCAAATTGGACCCAGTGGGGCTCCGCCCACAAACTCAGACCCAGAGGGGCCCCTGCCACAAAATCAGACCCTGAGGGGCCGCGGCCACAAAATCAAACCCTGAGGGGCCGCGGCCACAAAATCGGACCCTGAGGGGACCCAACCACAAAATCGGACCCTAAGGGGACCCAACCACAAAATCGGACCCTGAGGGGCCCCGGCCACAAAATCAGACCCTGAGGGGCCCAACCCACAAAATCGGACCCTGAGGGGCCCTGCCCACCAAATTGGACCCTGAGGGGCCCCGCCCACCAAATCGGACCCTGAGAGGCCCCACCCACAAAATCGGACCCTGACGGGCCCCGGCCACAAAATCGGACCCTGAGGGGCCCCACCCACAAAATTGGACCCTGAGGGGTTTCGGCCACAAAAATCGAATCCTGAGTGGCCCCGGCCGCAAAATCGGACCCTGAGGGGCCCCAGCCACAAAATCGGACCTTGAGGGGCCCCACCCACCAAATCAAACCCTGAGGGGCCCCACCCACCAAATCAAACCCTGAGGGGCCCCGGCCACCAAATCGGACCCTGAGGGGCCCCGGCCACCAAATCGGACCCTGAGTGGCCCCGGCCACAAAATCGGACCCTGAGGGGCCCCACCCACAAAATCAGGCCCTGAGGGGCCCCACCCACAAAATCAGACCCTGAGGCCAAAGTGGCCCCTGAGAGGCACCCACAGTTAAATCGTATCCTGAGTTGAAAGTCTTGCAGGGGCAGCAGGCAAGTCTCTCTTAAAGGGGCAGCCTGGGCACCATTTCAAACCACTATCTGTACTTCCTTCAGGAAATACACATCTAGTATAAATCTTGTTCTTCTTCTTATTATTATTAAGTTGATTTCCGCAATTAATGCGGCCCGAACCGCTACACGCACAGACTCCGTTGAGGTGTCGTTTCGAAGTCAGCGTCCATGAGAGGTGTGCTAAGTATTTTTCGTGTCGATCGGATTTGTAGTTTTTGCGCAATTTGCGTTTGAAAATTTTTTTTCCCGTCATTGGAATGCACTGTCTCCAATGCTTTTCAATAGGAAATGGCAAAACGTGCCCTGAGGCGATTGAAATGACAGTTGAGCTCATTGATATGCGCAGGCAGACCCAGTTACTATGCCAACGCCTACGAACTTCACTTGAACCCCAGCACAGAGCCTCTGCCACATAATATCAGCTCTTAAAGCGAAACCCACAGCACAAATGCAAATCTAGCTTCATCACATGACACATGCCCCTGAGAGAGAATGTGTGCGCCAAAGTGGATTTAAAAGAAGCCCAGTGAGCCAAACTAGCTCTTAAAGGGCCAACGCGCCAAAGTGATTGTAAAAGGGCCAGCGCACCCAAATGAGTCTTAAAGGGCGACACACCAAATCGGAGACTGAGCCACCCCGGCCTCCAAATCGGAGGCTGAGCCACCCCGGCCTCCAAATCGGACAATGAGCCACCCCGGCCTCCAAATCGGAGGCTGATCCACCCCGGCCTCCAAATCGGAGCCTGATCCACCCCGGCCTCCAAATCGGAGGCTGATCGACCCAGGCCTCCAAATCGGAGGCTGAGTCACCCCAGCCTCCAAATAGGAGGCTGAGCCACCCCGGCCTCCAAATCGGAGGCTGAGCCACCCCGGCCTCCAAATGGGAGGCTGAGCCACCCCGGCCTCCAAATGGGAGGCTGAGCCACCCCGGCCTCCAAATCGGAGGCTGAGCCACCCCGGCCTCCAAATCGGAGGCTCATCGACCCCGGCCTCCAAATCAGAGGCTTTTTGACCTCGGCCTCCAAATCGGAAGCTCAACGACCCCGGCCTCCAAATTGGAGGCTGAGCGACCCCAGCCTCCAAATCTTACCCAGAGTGGCCCCGCCCACCAAATCGGACCCTGTGGGGCCCCGCCCACCAAATCGGACCCTGAGAGGCCCCGCCCACCAAATCGGACCCAGAGTGGTCCCGCCCACCAAATTGGACCCAGAGTGGTCCCGCCCACCAAATTGGACCCAGAGGGGCTCCGCCCACAAAATCAGACCCAGAGGGGCCCGTGCCACAAAATCAGACCCTGAGGGGCCGCGGCCACAAAATCGGACCCTGATGGGCCCCAGTCACAAAATTGGACCCTGATAGGCCCCGGCCACAAAATCGGACCCTGAGGGGCCCCAACCACAAAATCGGACCCTGAGGGGACCCAACCACAAAATCGGACCCAGAGTGGTCCCGCCCACCAAATTGGACCCAGAGTGGTCCCGCCCACCAAATTGGACCCAGAGGGGCCCCACCCACAAAATCAGACCCAGAGGGGCCCCTGCCACAAAATCGGACCCTGAGGGGCCTCGGCCACAAAATCAGACCCTGAGGGGCCCCAACCACAAAATCGGACCCTGAGGGGACCCAACCACAAAATCGGACCCTGAGGGGACCCAACCACAAAATCGGACCCTGAGGGGCCCAACCCACAAAATCGCACCCTGAGGGGCCCTGCCCACCAAATTGAACCCTGAGGGGCCCCGCCCACCAAATTGGACCCTGAGAGGTCCCACCCACAAAATCGGACCCTGACGGGCCCCGGCCACAAAATTGGACCCTGAGGGGTTCCGGCCACAAAAATCGGATCCTGATTGGCCCCGGCCACAAAATCGGACCCTGAGGGGCCCCAGCCACAAAATCGGACCTTGAGGGGCCCCACCCACCAAATCAGACCTTGAGGGGCCCCGGCCACCAAATCGGACCCTGAGGGGCCCCGGCCACCAAATCGGACCCCGAGTGGCCCCGGCCACAAAATCGGACCCTGAGGGGCCCCACCCAAAATATCGGACCCTGAGGGGCCCCACCCACAAAATCAGGCCCTGAGGGGCCCCACCCACAAAATCAGGCCCTGAGGGGCCCCACCCACAAAATCAGACCATGAGGCCAAAGTGGCCCCTGAGAGGCACCCACAGTTAAATCGTATCCTGAGTTGAAAGTCTTGCAGGGGCAGCAGGCAAGTCTCTCTTAAAGGGGCAGCCCGGGCACCATTTCAAACCACTATCTGTACTTCCTTCAGGAAATACACATCTAGTATTATTATTACTATTCAGTTGATTTCCGCAATTAATGCGGCCCGAACCGCTGCACACACAGACTCCGTTAAGGTGTCGTTTCGAAGCCAGCGTCCACGAGAGGTGTGCTAAGTATTTTTCGTGTCGATCGGATTTGTAGTTTTTGCGCAATTTGCATTTGAAAAACATTTTCCTCAATGCATTTCAATGGGAAAATGTTGCCATAAAGAAAACATGGGACAGTCGTGAGGTGGCAGTTAAGCTCATTGATATGCGCAGGCTCACCCAGTTACTATGCCAACGCCTACGAACATCACATGACCTCTCTAGGACAGAGTACCTGGTAGATAATTTCAGCTCTTAAAGCGAAACCCACAGCATAAGTGCAAATCTAGCTTCATCACATGACGCATGCCCCTGAGAGAGAATGTGCGCCAAAGTGGATTTAGAAGCCCAGTGCGCCAAACTGGCTCTTAAAGGACTGACGCGCCAAAGTGATTCTTAAAGGGACGGCGCACCGAAATGAGTCTTAAAGGGCTGGCGCGCCAAATCGAAAGCTGAGTGACCCCAGGCTCCAAATTGGAGGCTGAGCCACCCTGCTCTCCAAATCGGACCCAGCGTGGACCCGCTCAAAAAAATCAGACCCTGAGTGGCCCTGCCCACCAAAACGGACCCAGAGTGGCACAGCCCACCAAATCGGACCCTGAGTGGCCCCGCCCACCTAATCAGACTCAGTGTCCCCACCCACCAAATTGGACCCTGAGGAGCACCGCCCACCAAATCAGACCCAGAGTGGCCCCGCCCACCAAATCGGACCCTGAGGAGCACCCCCCACCAAATTGGACCCTGAGGGGCACCGCCCACTAAATCGGACCTTGAGGGGCCACACCCACAAAATGAGACCCTGAGGGATCCCGGCCAGCAATTCAAGCCCTGAGGAGCCCAGGCCACCAAATCGGTTCCTGAGGGTCACCACCCATCAAATCAGACCCTGAGGCCAAAGTGGCCCCTGAGAGGCACCCACAGTTAAAACTGATCCTGAGTTGAAAATCTTGCAGTGGAAGCAGGCAAGTCTCTCTTAAAGGGGCAGCCCAGGCACCATTTCAAACCACTATCTGTACTTCCTTCAGGAAATACACATCTAGTATTAATGTTGTAATCCGAACGCGGCTAACTTATTCTTATTATTCAGTTGATTTCCGCAATTAATGCGGCCCAAACCGCCACACGCACAGACTCCGTTGAGGTGTCGTTTCGGAGCCAGCGTCCACGAGAGGTGTGCTAAGTAATTTTTGTGTCGATCGGATTTGTAGTTTTTGCGCAATTTGCATTTGAAAAAACATTTTCCTCAACGCATTTCAATGGGGAAATGTTGCCACAGACAAAACATGCCCTGAGGCGATTGAAATGGCAGTTATGCTCATTGATATGCGCAGGCACACCCAGTTACTATGCCAACGCCTACGAACGTAACATGACATTTCCAGGACACAGTTTCTGGCAGATAATTTCTGCTCTTAAAGCGAAACCCACAGCACAAATGCAAATCTAACTTCATCACATGACGCATGCCCCTGAGAGAGAATGTGCTCTAAAGTGGATTTAGAAGCCCAGTGAGCCAAACTGGCTCTTAAAGGGCCGACGCGCCAAAGTGATTCTTAAGGGGCTGGCGCACCGAAATGAGTCTTAAAGGGCCAGCGTGCTAAAGCGAAAGCTGAGTGACCCCAGGCTCCAAATCGGAGGCTGAGCCGCCCCGGCCTCCAAATCGGAGGCTGATCGACCCTGGCCTACAAATCGGAGGCTGATCGACCCTGGCGTCCAAATCGGACCCTGAGTGGCCCCGGTCACCAAATCGGACCCTGAGGTGCTCCGCCCACCAAATCGGACCCTGAGGGGCCCCACCCACCAAATTGGACCCAGAGTGGCCCCGCCCACAAAATCAGACCCTGAGGGTCCCCGCCCACCAAATCGGACCCTGAAGGGCCCCGCCCACCAAATCGGACCTGAGGGGCCCCGCTCACCAAATCGGACCCTGAGGGGCCCCACCCACGAAATCGGACCCTGAGTGGCACCGCCCCCCAAATCGCACCCTGAGGGGCCCCGCCCCACCAAATCGGACCTTGAGGGGCCCCACCCACAAAATCGGACCCTGAGAGGCCCCGCCCCACCAAATCGGACCCCGAGGGGCCCGGCCCACCAAATCGGACCCTGAGGGGCCCCGCTCACCAAATGAGACCCTGAGGGGCCCGCCCACCAAATTGGACCCTGAGGGGCTCCACCAACAAAATTGGACCCTGAGGGGCCCCGGCCACAAAATTGGACCCTGAGGGGCCCGGCCACAAAATCGGACCCTGAGGGGCCCCACCCACAAAATCGGACCTTGAGGGGCCTCACCCACAAAATCAGCTTTGAGGGGCCCCAAACACAAAATCGGACCGTGAGGGGCCCCACCCACAAAATCAGACCCTCAGGGGCCACACCCACCAAATCAGACCCTGAGGGATCCCGGCCACCAATTCAAGCCATGAGGAGCCCAGGCCACTGAATCGGATTCTTAGGGGCCCCACCCACCAAATCAGACACTGAGGCCAAAGTGGCCTCTGAGAGGCACCCACAGTTAAAACAGATCCTGAGCTGAAAGTCTTGCAGTGGCAGCAGGCAAGTCTCTCTTAAAGGGGCACCCCAGGCACCATTTCAAACCACTATCTGTACTTCCTTCAGGAAATACACATCCAGTATTATTATTACTATTCAGTTGATTTCCGCAATTAATACGGCCCGAACCGCTACACGCACAGACTCCGTTGAGGTGTCGTTTCGAAGCCAGCGTCCATGAGAGCTGTGTTAAGTATTTTTCGTGTCGATCGGATTTGTAGTTTTTGCGCAATTTGCGTTTGAAATTTTTTTTTCCCGTCATTGGAATGCACTGTCTTAATGCATTTGAATGGGAAACTTAAAACGTGCCCTGAGGCGATTGAAATGGCAGTAAAGCTCATTGATATGCACAGGCACACCCAGTTACTATGCCAATGCCTACGAACGTCACATGACGCCCCCAGGACAGCACATAATATCAGCTCTTAAAGCGAAACCCACAGCACTAATGCAAATCTAGCTTCATCACATGACGCATGCCCCTGAGAGAGAATGGGCGCCAAAGTGCGCCCTCGCCCACCAAATCGGACCCTGAGGGGCCCCTCCCACCAAATCAGACTCTGGGGGACCCCGCCCACCAAATCGGACCCTGAGGGGCCCGCCCACCAAATCGGACCCTGAAGGGCCCTGCCCACCAAATCAGACCTGAGGGGCCCCGCTCACCAAATCGGACCCTGAGGGGCCCCGCCCACCAAATCGGACCCTGAGTGGCACCGCCCCCCAAATCGCACCCTGAGGGGCCCCGCCCCACCAAATCGGACCTTGAGGGGCTCCACCCACAAAATCGGACCCTGAGAGGCCCCGCCCCACCAAATCGGACCCTGAGGGGCCCGGCCCACCAAATCGGACCCTGAGGGGCCCGGCTCACCAAATGAGACCCTGAGGGGCCCGCCCACCAAATTGGACCCTGAGGGGCCCGCCCACCAAATTGGACCCTGAGGGGCCCCGGCCACAAAATTGGACCCTGAGGGGCCCTGGCCACAAAATCGGACCCTGAGGGGCCCCACCCACAAAATCGGACCTTGAGGGGCCCCACCCACAAAGTTAGACCCTTAGGGGCCCCGGCCACAAAATCGGACCGTGAGGGGCCCCACCCACAAAATCAGCTTTGAGGGGCCCCAAGCACAAAATCGGACCCTGAGGGGCCCCACCCACAAAATCAGACCCTGAGGGGCCACACCCACCAAATCAGACCCTGAGGGATCCCGGCCACCAATTCAAGCCATGAGGAGCCCAGGCCACTGAATCGGATTCTTAGGGGCCCCACCCACCAAATCAGACACTGAGGCCAAAGTGGCCTCTGAGAGGCACCCACAGTTAAAACAGATCCTGAGTTGAAAGTCTTGCAGTGGCAGCAGGCAAGTCTCTCTTAAAGGGGCAAAACATGCAAAACAGAAGCCGCGGAGACACCATCACGTGTTTCTCAACGCAAGCAATGACCAGCCAGGTCTTTGTCCGGGAAGGAACAACCACGGGAAGGGCAGTCTCCAATGAAGGAAACCACCTATGCCAAAACATGGTATCCATCCACATACAGCTGTTTCGGGGTTTTGCCCCTCATCAGTGTGGAGTAGGAAACTGGCTGGTAGGAGCAATGCCTAGTAAAAAGACTATGAAGAGGAGGATGAATGAACTCATGGAGATCAACATCCGACACTGCGGAGACACCATCACGTGTTTCTCAACGCAGTGATTCTAGAGCACTGCCCCCATCCCTTATGGGAAATATGCAAAACAGAAGCCGCGGAGACACCATCACGTGTTTCTCAACGCAAGCAATGACCAGCCAGGTCTTTGTCCGGGAAGGAACAACCACGGGAAGGGCAGTCTCCAATGAAGGAAACCACCTATGCCAAAACATGGTATCCATCCACATACAGCTGTTTCGGGGTATTGCCCCTCATCAGTGTGGAGTAGGAAACTGGCTGGTAGGAGCAATGCCTAGTAAAAAGACTATGAAGAGGAGGATGAATGAACTCATGGAGATCAACATCCGACACTGCGGAGACACCATCACGTGTTTCTCAACGCAGTGATTCTAAAACGGATCCTGAGTTGAAAGTCTTGCAGGGGCAGCAGGCAAGTCTCTCTTAAAGGGGCAGCCCGGGCACCATTTCAAACCACTATCTGTACTTCCTTCAGGAAATACACATCTAGTTATAGTGGTTTGAAAAAACCACTATATTGTAATCCGAACGCTGCTAACTTATTCTTCTTCTTCTTCTTCTTCAAGTTGATTTCCGCAATTAATGCGGCCCGAACCGCTACACGCACAGACTCCGTTGAGGTGTCGTTTCGAAGCCAGCGTCCATGAGAGGTGTGCTAAGTATTTTTCGTGTCGATCGGATTTGTAGTTTTTGCGCAATTTGCGTTTGAAAATTTTTTTTCCCGTCATTGGAATGCACTGTCTCCAATGCTTTTCAATAGGAAATGGCAAAACGTGCCCTGAGGCGATTGAAATGACAGTTGAGCTCATTGATATGCGCAGGCAGACCCAGTTACTATGCCAACGCCTACGAACTTCACTTGAACCCCAGCACAGAGCCTCTGCCACATAATATCAGCTCTTAAAGCGAAACTCACAGCACAAATGCAAATCTAGCTTCATCACATGACACATGCCCCTGAGAGAGAATCTGTGCGCCAAAGTGGATTTAAAAGAAGCCCAGTGAGCTAAACTAGCTCTTAAAGGGCCAACGCGCCAAAGTGATTGTTAAAGGGCCAGCGCACCCAAATGAGTCTTAAAGGGCCGACACACCAAATCGGAGGCTGAGCCACCCCGGCCTCCAAATCGGAGGCTGATCAACCCCGGCCTCCAAATCGGAGGCTGAGCCACCCCGGCCTCCAAATCGGAGGCTGAGCCACCCCGGCCTCCAAATCGGAGGCTGAGCCACCCCGGCCTCCAAATCGGAGGCTGAGCCACCCCGGCCTCCAAATCGGAGGCTGAGCCACCCCGGCCTCCAAATCGGAGGCTCATCGACCCCGGCCTCCAAATCGGAGGCTGAGCGTCCCCGGCCTCCAAATCGGAGGCTGAGCCACCCCGGCCTCCAAATCGGAGGCTGATCGACCCCCGCCTCCAAATCGGAGGCTGAGCCACCCCGCCCTCCAAATCGGAGGCTGAGCCACCCCGGCCTCCAAATCGGAGGCTGAGCCACCCCGGCCTCCAAATCGGAGGCTGAGCCACCCCGGCCTCCAAATCGGAGGCTGATCGACCCCGGCCTCCAAATCGGAGGCTGATCGACCCCGGCCTCCAAATCGGAGGCTGAGCCACCCCGGCCTCCAAATCGGAGGCTGAGCCACCCCGGCCTCCAAATCGGAGGCTGAGCCACCCCGGCCTCCAAATCGGAGGCTGAGCCACCCCGGCCTCCAAATCGGAGGCTGAGCCACCCCGGCCTCCAAATCGGAGGCTCATCGACCCCGGCCTCCAAATCGGAGGCTCTTTGACCTCGGCCTCCAAATCGGAAGCTCAACGACCCCGGCCTCCAAATTGGAGGCTGAGCGACCCCAGCCTCCAAATCTTACCCAGAGTGGCCCCACCCACCAAATCAGACCCAGAGAGGCCCTGCCCACCAAATCGGACCCTGAGGGGCCCCGCCCACCAAATCGGACCCTGAGGGGCCCCGCCCACCAAATCGGACCCTGAGAGGCCCCACCCACCAAATTGGACCCAGAGTGGTCCCGCCCACCAAATTGGACCCAATGGGGCTCCGCCCACAAAATCAGACCCAGAGGGGCCCCTGCCACAAAATCAGACCCTGAGGGGCCGCGGCCACAAAATCGGACCCTGATGGGCCCCAGTCACAAAATTGGACCCTGATGGGCCCCGGCCACAAAATCGGACCCTGAGGGGCCCCAACCACAAAATCGGACCCTGAGGGGACCCAACCACAAAATCGGACCCTGAGAGGCCCCGCCCACCAAATTGGACCCAGAGTGGTCCCGCCCACCATATTGAACCCAGAGGGGCCCCACCCACAAAATCGGACCCAGAGGGGCCCCTGCCACAAAATCGGACCCAGAGGGGCCGCGGCCACAAAATCAGACCCTGAGGGGCCGCGGCCACAAAATCAGACCCTGAGGGGCCCCAACCACAAAATCGGACCCTGAAGGGACCCAACCACAAAATCGGACCCTGAGGGGCCCCACCCACCAAATCGGACCCTGAGGGGCCCCAAAGGCCAAAGTTGCCCCTGAGAGTCACCCACAGGTAAAACGGATCCTGAGTTGAGAGTCTTGCAGGGGCAGCAGGCAAGTCTCTCTTAAAGGTGCAGACCGGACACCATTTCAAACCACTATCTGTACTTCCTTCAGGAAATACACATCTAGTATTATTATTACTATTCAGTTGATTTCCGCAATTAATACGGCCCGAACCGCTACACGCACAGACTCCGTTGAGGTGTCGTTTCGAAGCCAGCGTCCATGAGAGGTGTGCTAAGTATTTTTCGTGTCGATCGGATTTGTAGTTTTTGCGCAATTTGCGTTTGAAAATTTTTTTTCCCGTCATTGGAATGCACTGTCTTAATGCATTTGAATGGGAAACTTAAAACGTGCCCTGAGGCGATTGAAATGGCAGTAAAGCTCATTGATATGCACAGGCACACCCAGTTACTATGCCAACGCCTACGAACGTCACATGACGCCCCCAGGACAGAGCTTCTGCCACATAATATCAGCTCTTAAAGCGAAACCCACAGCACTAATGCAAATCTAGCTTCATCACATGACGCATGCCCCTGAGAGAGAATGGGCGCCAAAGTGCGCCCTCGCCCACCAAATCGGACCCTGAGGGGCCCCTCCCACCAAATCGTACTCTGAGGGACCCCGCCCACCAAATCGGACATTGAGGGGCCCGCCCACCAAATCGGACTCTGAGAGATCCCGCCCACCAAATCGGACCCTGAGGGGCCCCGCCCACCAAATTGAACTCTGAGGGGCCCCGCTCACCAAATTGAACTCTGAGGGGCCCCGCTCACCAAATCGGACCCTGAGGGGCCCCACCCACCAAATCGGACCCTGAGGGGCCCCGCCCACCAAATCAGATCCTGAGGGGCCCCGCCCACCAAATCGGACCCTGAGGGGCCCCGCTCACCAAATCGGACCCTGAGGGGCCCCGCTCACCAAATTGAACTCTGAGGGGACCCGCTCACGAAATCGGACCCTGAGGGGCCCCGCCCACCAAATCAGATCCTGAGGGGCCCCGCCCACCAAATCGGACTCTGAGAGATCCCGCCCACCAAATCGGACTCAGAGATCCCGCCCACCAAATCGGACCCTGAGCGGCCCCGCTCACCAAATCGGACCCTGAGGGGCCCTGCTCACCAAATTAAACTCTGAGGGGCCCCGCTCACCAAATTGGATTCTGAAAGACCCCAACCACAAAATCAGACCCTGAGAGGCCCCAGACACAAAATCGGACCCTGAGGGGCCCCACCCACAAAATCAGACCCTGAGGGGCCCCATCCACAAAATCGGACCCTGAGGGGCCCCACCCACCAAATTGGACCCTGAGGGGCCCCGCCCACCAAATCAGACCCTGAGGGGCCCCGCCCACCAAATCGAACCCTGAGGGGCCCCGCTCACCAAATTGAACTCAGAGGCCCCGCTCACCAAATCGGACCCTGAGGGGCCCCGCCCACCAAATCAGACCCTGAGGGGCCCCACCCACAAAATCGGACCGAGGGGCCCCACCCACAAAATCGGACCCTGAGGGCCCACACCCACAAAATCGGACCCTGAGGGGCCACACCCACAAAATCAGACCCTGAGGAGTCCAGACCACCGAATCGGATCCTGAGGGGCCCCAGCCACCAAATCAGACCCTGAGGCCAAAGTGGCCCCTGAGAGGCACCCACAGTTAAAACGGATCCTGACTTGAAAGTCTTGCAGGGGCAGCAGGCAAGTCTATCTTAAAGGGGCAGCCCGGGCACCATTTCAAACCACTATCTGTACTTCCTTCAGGAAATACACATCTAGTATTACAATTATAATGCGCCAATCACAAGTTATTCAGTTGATTTCCGCAATTAATGCGGCCCGAACCGCTACACGCACAGACTCCGTTGAGGTGTCGTTTCGAAGCCAGTGTCCACTAGAGGTGTGCTAAGTATTTTTCGTGTCGATCGAATTTGTAGTTTCTGTGCAATTTGCATTTGAAATTTTTTTTTCCCGTCATTGGAATGCACTGTCTCAATGCTTTTCAATGGGAAACTTAAAACGTGCCCTGAGGCGATTGAAATGGCAGTAAAGCTCATTGATATGCGCAGGCACACCCAGTTACTATGCCAACGCCTACGAACGTCACATGACGCCCCCAGGACAGAGCTTCTGCCACATAATATCAGCTCTTAAAGCGAAACCCACAGCACAAATGCAAATCTAGCTTCATCACATGAAGCATGCCCCTGAGAGAGAATGTGCGCCAAAGTGTGCCCCCCGCCCACCAAATCGGACCCTGAGGGACCCCGCCCACCAAATCGGACCCTGAGGGGCCCCGCCCAACAAATTGGACCCTGATGGGCCCCGCCCAACAAATTGGACCCTGATGGGCCCCGCCCACCAAATAGTACCCTGAGTGATCCCGCCCACCAAATCGGACCCCGAGGGGCCCCGCCCACCAAATTGGACCCTGAGGGGCCCCGCCCGCCAAATCGGACCCTGAGGGGCCCCACCCACCAAATCATACTCAGAGATCCCGCCCACCAAATCAGACCCTGAGGGGCCCCGCTCACCAAATCGGACCCTAAGTGGCTCCGCTCACCAAATCGGACCCTGAGGAGCCCCGCCCAACAAATCGAACCCTGAGGGCCCCGCTCACCAAATTGAACTCTGATGGGCCCCGCTCACCAAATCGGACCCTGAGGGGCCCCGCCCACCAAATCGGACCCTGAGGGGCCCCGCCCACCAAATCGGTCCCTGAGTGGCTCTGCCCACCAAATCGGACCCTGAGGGGCCCCGCACACCAAATCGGATTCTGAACGGCCCCAACCACAAAATCGGACCCAGAGGGGCCCCGGACACTAAATCGGACCCTGAGGGGCCCCAACCACAAAGTCGGACACTGAGGAGCCCCACCCACCAAATTGGACCCTGATCGGCCCCGCCCACCAAATCGGACCCAGGGGACACCACCCACAAAATCGGACCCTGAGGTGCCCCAGCCACCAAATCGGACACAGAGGGGCCCCAACCACAAAATTGGACCCTGAGGGGCCCCACCCACAAAATCGGACCCTGATGGGGTTCCGGCCACAAAATCGGACCCTGATGGGCCTCGGCCACAAAATCGGACCCTGAGGGGCCCCAACCACCAAATCGGACCCTGAGGGGCCCCACCCACCAAATCAAACCCTGAGGGGCCCCGGCCACCAAATCGGACCCTGAGGGGCCCCACCCACCAAATCGGACCCTGAGGGGTCCCGGCCACAAAATCGGACCCTGAGAGGCCCCACCCACAAAATCGGGCCCTGAGGGGTTCCGGCCACAAAATCGGACCCTGTTTGGCCCCGTCCACAAAATCGGACCCTGAGGGGCCCCATCCACCAAATCGGACCCTGAGGGGCCCCGGCCACAAAATCAGACCCTGAGGGGCCCCACCCACCAAATCGGACCCTGAGGGGCCCCGGCCACAAAATCGGACCCAGAGAGGCCCCACCCACAAAATCAGACACTGAGGCCAAAGTGGCCCCTGAGAGGCACCCACAGTTAAAACGGATCCTGAGTTGAAAGTCTTGCAGGGGCAGCAGGCAAGTCTCTCTTAAAGGGGCAGCCCGGGCACCATTTCAAACCACTATCTGTACTTCCTTCAGGAAATACATATCTAGTTCTTCTTCTTCTTCTTCTTATTTTCCAGTTGATTTCCGCAATTAATGCAGCCCGAACCGCTACATGCACAGACTCCGTTGAGGTGTCGTTTCGAAGCCAGCGTCCATGAGAGGTGTGCTAAGTATTTTTCGTGTCGATCGTATTGTAGTTTTTGCGCAATTTGCGTTAGAAATTTTTTTTTCCCGTCATTGGAATGAATTGTCTCAATGCATTTGAATGGGGAAATTTTGCCATAGACAAAACATGCCCTGAGGCGATTGAAATGGCAGTTGAGCTCATTGATATGCACAGGCAGACCCAGTTACTATGCCAACGCCTACGAACGTCACATGACGCCCCAAGGACAGAGCTTCTGCCACATAATATCAGCTCTTAAAGCGAAACCCACAGCACAAATGCAAATCTAGCTTCATCACATGACGCATGCCCCTGAAAGAGAATGTGCGCCAAAGTGTATTTAGAAGCCCAGTGAAACAAACTGGCTCTTAAAGGGCCGAAGCGCCAAAGTGATTCTTAAAGGGCCGGCGCACCGAAATGAGTCTTAAAGGGCCGACGCGCCAAATCGAAAGCTGAGTGACCCCAGGCTCCAAATCGGAGGCTGAGCCACCCCGGCCTCCAAATCGGAGGCTGAAACACCCCAGCCTTCAAATCGGAGGCTGAGCCACCCTGGCCTCCAAATCGGACCCAGTGTGGCCCCGCTCAAAAAATGAGACCCAGAGTGGCACAGCCCACCAAATCGGATCCTGAGGGGCCCCGCCCACCAAATCAGACTCCGAGTGGCCCCGCCCACCAAATCGGACCCTGAAGGGCCCCGTCCACCAAATCGGACCCTGAGGAGCCCCGCCCACCAAATCGGACCCAGAGTGACCCCACCCACCAAATCGGACCCTGAAGGGCCCCGCCCACCAAATCGGACCCAGAGTGGCCCCGCCCACCAAAATGGACCCAGGGGGCTCCACCCACAAAATCAGACCCTAAAGGGCCCCACCCACAAAATCGGACCCTGAGTGGGCCCGGCCACAAAATCAGACCCTGAGGGGCCCCAACCACAAAATCGGACCCTGAGAGACCCCGGCCACAAAATCGGACCCTGAGGTGCCCCGGTCACAAAATCGGACCCTGAGGGGCCTCACCCACAAAATCATACCATGAGGGGCCCCACCCACAAAATCAGACCCTGAGGGGCCCCGGCCACAAAATCAGACCCTGAGGGGCCCCGGCCACAAAATCAGACCCTGAGGGGCCCCACCCACAAAATCGGACCCTGAGAGACCCCGGCCACAAAATCGAACCCAGAGGGGCCCCAGTCACAAAATCGAACCCTGAGGGGCCCCACCCACAAAATCAGACCCTGAGGGACCCCAGCCACAAAATCGGACCCTGAGGCGACCCACCCACAAATCCAGACCCTGAGGGGCCCTGGCCACAAAATCGGACCCTGAGAGACCCCGGCCACAAAATCGGACCCTGAGGGGACCCACCCACAAATCCAGACCCTGAGGGGCCCCAACCACAAAATCAGACCCTGAGGGTCCCCGGTCACAAAATCGGAACCTGAGGTGCCCCGGTCACAAAATCAGACCCTAAGGGGCCCCACCCACAAAATCAAACCCAGAGGGGCCCCAGTCACAAAATCAGACCCTAAGGGGCCCCAGTCACAAAATCAGACCCTAAGGGGCCCCACCCACAAAATCAGACCCTGAGGGACCCCAGCCACAAAATCGGACCCTGAGGGACCCCGGCCACAAAATCGGACCCTGAGGGGCCCCAACCACAAAATCAGACCCTGAGGGTCCCCGGTCACAAAATCGGACCCTGAGGGGCCCCACCCACAAAATCAGACCCTGAGGGGCCCCAGCCACAAAATCGAACCCTGAGGGGCCCCACCCACAAAATCGGACCCTGAGGGGCCCCACCCACAAAATCAGACCCTGAGGGGCCCCACCCACAAAATCAGACCCGGAGGGACCCCAGCCACAAAATCAGACCCTGAGGGGCCCCAGCCACAAAATCAGACCCTGAGGGGCCCCACCCACAAAATTGGACCCTGAGGGGACCCGCCCACCAAATTGGACCCTGAGGGGCCTCACCCTCAAAATCGGACTCTGGGGGGCCCCACCCGCAAAATCGGACCCTGAGGGGCCCCGGCCACAAATTCGGACCCTGAGGGGCCCCACCCACAAAATCGGACCCTGAGGGGCCCCACCCACAAAATCAGACCATGAGGGGCCCCACCCACAAAACTGGACCCTGAGGCATTCCGGCCACCAATAAAAACCCTGAGGAGCCCAGGCCACCGAATCGGATCCTGAGGGGCCCCACCCACCAAATCAGACCCTGAGGCCAAAGTGGCCCCTGAGAGGCACCCACACTTAAAACGGATCCTGAGTTGAAAGTCTTGCAGGGGCAGCAGGCAGTCTCTCTTAAAGGGGCAGCCCAGGCACCATTTCAAACCACTATCTGTACTTCCTAAATACACATCTAGTTATACACATCTACTAACATCTAGTTAGTGGTTTGAAAAAACCACTATATTGTAATCCGAACGCTGCTAACTTCTTCTTCTTCTTCTTCTTCTTTTCCAGTTGATTTCCGCAATTAATACAGCCCGAACCGCTACACGCACAGACGCCGTTGAGGTGTCGTTTCGAAGCCAGCGTCCACGAGAGGTGTGCTAAGTATTTTTCGTGTCGATCGGATTTGTAGTTTTTGCGCAATTTGCGTTTGAAAATTTTTTTTCCCGTCATTGGAATGCACTGTCTCCAATGCTTTTCAATGGGAAATGGCAAAACGTGCCCTGAGGCGATTGAAATAGCAGTTAAGCTCATTGATATGCGCAGGCAGACCCAGTTACTATGCCAACGCCTACGAACATCACATGACGCCCCAAGGACAGAGCTTCTGCCACATAATATCAGCTCTTAAAGCGAAACCCACAGCACAAATGCAAATCTAGCTTCATCACATGCCCCTGAGAGAGAGAATGTCCGCCAAAGTTGATTTAGAAGAAGCCCAGTGAGCCAAACTAGCTCTTAAAGGGCCGACGCACCAAAGTAATTGTTAAAGGGCCGGCACACCGAAATGAGTCTTAAAGGGCCGACACACCAAATCAAAAGCTGAGTGACCCCAGGCTCCAAATCGGAAGCTGAGCCACCCCGGCCTCCAAATCGGAGGCTGATCGACCCCGGCCTCCAAATCAGAGGCTGATCCACCCCGGCCTCCAAATCAGAGGCTGATCCACCCCGGCCTGCAAATCAGAGGCTGATCCACCCCGGCCTGCAAATCGGAGGCTGATCCACCCCGGCCTGCAAATCGGAGGCTGATCCACCCCGGCCTCCAAATCGGAGGCTGAGCCAAACCGTCCTCCAAATCGGAGGCTGAGCCAAACCGTCCTCCAAATCGGAGGCTGAGCCACCCCTGCCTCCAAATCGGAGGCTGAGCCACCCCTGCCTCCAAATAGGAGGTTGAGTCACCCCGGCCTCCAAATAGGAGGCTGAGCCACCCCGGCCTCCAAATAGGAGGCTGAGCCACCCCGGCCTCCAAATCAGACGATGAGCCACCCCGGCCTCCAAATAGGAGGCTGCGCCACCCCGGCCTCCAAATCGGAGGCTCTTTGACCCCGGCCTCCAAATCGGAAGCTCTTCGACCCCGGCCTCCAAATCGGAGGCTGAGCGACCCCAGCCTCCAAATCTTACCCAGAGTGGCACCACCCACCAAATCGGATCCAGAGAGGCCCCACCCACCAAACCAGACCCTGAAGGGCCCCGCCCACCCAATCGGACCCAGAGGAGCCCCGCCCACCAAATTGGACCCTGAGAGGCCCCGCCCACCAAATTGGACGCAGAGTGGTCTCACCAACCAAATCGGACCCAGAGTGGCCCCGCCCACCAAATTGGACCCTGAGAGGCCCCGCCCACTAAATTGGACGCAGAGTGGTCCCGCCCACCAAATCGGACCCAGAGTGGTCCCGCCCACCAAATTGGACCCAGAGGGGCTCCGCCCACAAAATCAGACCCTAAGGGGCCCCACCCACAAAATCAGACCCTGAGGGGCCCCTGCCACAAAATAAGACCCTGAGGGGACCCAACAAAATCGGACCCTGAGGGGCCTCGGCCACAAAATCGGACCCTGAGTGGCCCCAACCACAAAATCGGACCCTGAGGGGCCCCGGACACAAAGTTGGACCCTGTGGGGCCCCGGCCACAAAATCGGACCCTGAGGGGACCCAACAAAATCGGATCCTGAGGGGCCCCGGCCACAAAATCAGACCCTGAGGGGACCCAACAAAATCGGACCCTGAGGGGCCTCG
Source organism: Dendrobates tinctorius (assembly GCF_039654945.1). Taxonomy (NCBI): domain Eukaryota; kingdom Metazoa; phylum Chordata; class Amphibia; order Anura; family Dendrobatidae; genus Dendrobates; species Dendrobates tinctorius. Next base: position 71,124,433 of record NW_027361703.1, on the reverse strand, counting down.
GCCACAAAATCAGACCCTGAGGGGTCCCAACCACAAAATCGGACCCTGAGGGGCCCCGGACACAAAGTCAGACCCTGTGGGGCCCCGGCCACAAAATCGGACCCTGAGGGGCCCAATCCACAAAATCGGACTCTGAGGGGCCCCGGCCAGAAAATCGGACCCTAAGAGGCCCCGCCCACCAAATTGGACCCTGACGGGTACCGCCCACCAAATTGGACCCTGAGGGGCCCCGCCCACCAAATCGGACCCTGAGGGGACGCGCCCGCGAAATCAGACTCTGAGTAGCCCCGCCCAACAAAACGGACCTAGAGTGGCCCCACCCACCAAATCGGACCCAGAGTGGCCCCACCCACAAAATCGGACTCTGAGGGGCCCCAACCACAAAATCGGACCCTGAGGATCCCCGGCCACAAAATCGTGCCCTGAAGTGCCCCGCCCACAAAATTGGACCCTGAGGGGCCCCAGCCACAAAATCGGACCCTGAGGGGCCCTGGCCACAAAATCGGGCCCTAAGGGGCCCCACTCACAAAATCGGATCCTGAGGGGCCACACTCTCAAAATCGGACCCTGAGGGGCAACACCCTCAAAAGAGGAGCCTAAGGGATCCCGGCCAACAATTCAAGCCCTGAGGAGCCCAGTCCAAGGAATCAGATCCTGAGGGGCCCCACCCACCAAATCAGACCCTGAGGCCAAAGTGGCCCCTGAGAGGCACTCACAGTTAAAACGGATCCTGAGTTGAAAGTCTTGCAGGGGCAGCAGGCAAGTCTCTCTTAAAGGGGCAGCCGGGTACGATTTCAAACCACTATCTGTACTTCCTTCAGGAAATACACATCTAGTTATAGTGGTTTGAAAAAACCACTATATTGTAATCCGAACGCTGCTAACTTATTATTCTTATTTTCCAGTTGATTTCCGCAATTAATGCGGCCCGAACCGCTACACGCACAGACGCCGTTGAGGTGTCGTTTCGAAGCCAGCGTCCATGAGAGGTGTGCTAAGTATTTTTCGTGTCGATCAGATTTGTAGTTTTTGCGCAATTTGCGCTTGAAAATTCTTTTTCCCGTCATCACATGACACATGCCCCTGAGAGAGAGAATGTCCGCCAAAGTTGATTTAGAAGAAGCCCAGTGAGCCAAACTAGCTCTTAAAGGGCCGACGCGCCAAAGTGATTGTTAAAGGGCCGGCGCACCGAAATGAGTCTTAAAGGGCCGACACGCCACATCGAAAGCTGAGTGACCCCAGGCTCCAAATCGGAGGCTGAGCCACCCCAGGCTCCAAATCGGAGGCTGAGCCACCCCGGCCTCCAAATCGGAGGCTGATCGACCCCGGCCTCCAAACCGGAGGCTGATCGACCCCGGCCTCCAAACCGGAGGCTGATCGACCCCGGCCTCCAAATCTTACCCAGTGACCCCACCCACCAAATCAAACCCAGAGAGGCCCTGCCCACCAAACCGGACCCTGAGGGGCCCCGCCCACCAAATCGGACCCCGTGGGGCCCCGCCCACCAAATCAGACCCAGAGTGGCCCCGCCCACCAAATCGGACCCTGAGAGGTCCCGCCCACCAAATTGGACTCAGAGTGGTCCCGCCCACCAAATCGGACCCACAGTGGTCCCACCCACCAAATCAGACCCTGAGGGGCCCCACCCACAAAATCAGACCCTGAGGGGCCCCAACAAAATCGGACCCTGAGAGGCCTCGGCCAGAAAATCGGACCCTGAGGGGCCCCTCCCACCAAATTGGACCCAGAGGGGCCCCACCCACCAAATCGGACCCTGAGGGGACCCGCCCGCCAAATCGGACCCTGAGGGGCCCCGTACACCAAATCGGACCCTGAGTAGCCCCGCCCATCAAATCGGACCCAGAGTGGCCCCACCCACAAAATCGGATCCAGAGTGGCCCCACCCACAAAATCGGACCCTGAGGGGCCCCGGCCACAAAATCGGACCCTGAGGGGCCCCACCCACAAAATCGGACCCTGAGGGGATCCGGCCACAAAATCAGACCCTGAGGCGCCCCACCCACAAAATCGGACCCTGAGGGGCCCCATCCATAAAATCGGACCCTGAGGGACCCCACCCACAAAATCGGACCCTGAGGGATCCTCGCCAACAATTCAAGCCCTGAGGAGCCCAGGCCAAGGAATCAGATCCTGAGGCGCCCCACCCACCAAATCAGACCCTGAGGCCAAAGTGGCCCCTGAGAGGCACTCACAGTTAAAACGGATCCTGAGTTGAAAGTCTTGCAGAGGCAGCAGGCAAGTCTCTCTTAAAGGGAGAGCCCGGGCACCATTTCAAACCACTATCTGTACTTCCTTCAGGAAATACACATCTAGTCTAATTATTGCTCCCACAGTTGATTTCTTCACTCCAAGCTGGTTGGCTATTGCAGATTCAGTCTTCCCAGCCTGGTGCAGGGTTACAATTTTGTTTCTGGTGTCCTTTGACAGCTCTTTGGTCTTCACCATAGTGGAGTTTGGAGTCAGACTGTTTGAGGGTGTGCACAGGTGTCTTTTTATACTGATAACAAGTTTAAACAGGTGCCATTACTACAGGTAATGAGGGGAGGAAAGAGGAGACTCTTAAAGAAGAAGTTACAGGTCTGTGAGAGCCAGAAATCTTGATTGCTTGTTTCTGACCAAATACTTATTTTCCACCATAATATGCAAATAAAATGAAAAAAAAACAGACAATGTGATTTTCTGGATTTTTTTTTCTCAGTTTGTCTCCCATCGTTGAGGTCTACCTATGATGTAAATTACAGACGCCTCTCATCTTTTTAAGTGGTGGAACTTGCACTATTGCTGACTGACTAAATACTTTTTTCCCCACTGTATATCATCCCCCAACTGTTCCTCTCACCAGTGTCTAGTATATGTGACTGCCCAACTCCACCATAGTAATGGCAGACACTGTATGTGTCACAGCAGATATCTGCTCACAGCCCTTGTCCCCATAGTATACAGTCAGCAGCACCCAAAACTCATGAAGATTCTGTATAATACAGAAGTAATGTGTGATATATCAGCCATGTCTGCAGGGAGGCCACACAAGAGCTGTCTCTGCAGTGTCTGAGGTAAGTTGTAGCAGACACATGACTGAATTTCTGAGGTAATATTGATTCCATGCATGTTGTAGGGAACAATACTATACTAGTACACAATGTTTGAGGTGAATGTGGAGCAGTATATCAGCCATGGAGCTGACTCTGCAGTGTGTGAGGAAACTTGTAGCAGATGCACAAGGGAGAATGAATTTCTGAGGTAATAATGATTCCATGCTTGTTGTAGGGAACAATACTATACTAGTACACAATGTCTGAGGTGAATGTGGAGCAGTACATCAGCCATGGAGCTGACTCTGCAGTGTGTGAGGAAACTTGTAGCAGATGCAGGAGGGAGAATGAATTTCTGAGGTAATAATGATTCCATGCATGTTGTAGGAGCTGATACTAACACTAGTACACAATGTCTGAGGTGAATGTGGAGCAGTACATCAGCCATGGAGCTGACTCTGCAGTGTGTGAGGAAACTTGTAGCAGATGCATCAGGGAGAATGAATTTCTGAGGTAATAATGCTTCCATGCATGTTGTAGGGAACGATACTATACTAGTACACAATGTCTGAGGTGAATGTGGAGCAGTATATCAGCCATGCAGCTGACTCTGCAGTGTGTGAGGAAACTTGTAGCAGATGCATGAGGGAGAATGAATTTCTGAGGTAATAAAGATTCCATGCATGTTGTAGGAGCTGATACTACACTAGTACACAATGTCTGAGGTAAATGTGCTCCTATCATCTGTAATGTAAGATGATAACCACAGTATTACACACCCTGACACTGCAGACATGTTTCTTCCAGTTCATCTGGTGAGAGAAAGAGGGAGAGAGACAGTCTATATAAGCCCACCATCATCAGAGTAACACACCAGGTACAGACATACTGGGTTCCTTTCTCTTAAAGCAACATCACTGTTGCTTAAAATCTACACTGCTATACAAACAAAGCTGCAGGAGCTAAAAGTCCACCCCTTCCAAAGTCATGTCCTCCTCCGTTTTGTGCTCCGGTGGTTTCTGTAATAATTAGATGTGTTAAAAAATGTTCCTGTGCTGAGATAATCGTAGGCTATGTGCACACGTAGTGAAAAGGTGCTGCGGATTTTTCCCCGCGGATTTGGAAAAATCCGCAGGTCAAAAGACCTGCAGTTTACCTGCGGATTAGCCTGCGGTTTACCCTGCGGTTTCACAACTCTACAGTGGAGAAGGTGTGAAAACACTGCGGATTCCGCACAAAGAATTGACATGCTGCGGATTTGAACCCGTAGCAAACCCGCGCGGAAAAATCCGCAGCATGTGCACAGCGTTTTTCATTTTACCATTGAAAACAATGGTACTGTACAACGCAGCTAAATCTGCTGCGGTTCCGCAGAGCCAAAAACGCTGCGGATCCGCAGCAGAAACCGCAACGTGTGCACATGGCCTTATAAATGTGCCCCTGCTGTGTACTGTGTAATGGCCATGTCTGACCGTACAAGAACATGGTCTGATCATATCACAGCTCCTGGGCGGGGGGGGATAGATGATTATACAGACGACTCAGCATGTAATTTCTGATGAGCTCAGAGGGCTGAAAACGCGTCAGAAATACTCGCTCATGTGATAAAACAGGCAGTGAAATGTTTTACATAACAGAAAGAATCAGTCGTGATCCTGTGCTATAATGTCTGTATATTATTTTTGCTTCCTCCCCTGCCCAGCAGCTGTGGTTTGATCAGACTGTAGGAGTGTGACAGGGACTGTCATATGCCTCTGCTCCTTAGAACAGTACTTGTAAAGGTGTGTGGTTTTTATATGTCATTTTTTTTGCATTTTTGTGATAGGTGAAACTGCATAGAGTTTTATAGGCACTAATACATGCAGTTCTCCTAATGTATTGTGATTTATGTACAACCTCCTTTGTGTATTAGACATAGGGAAAATATAGGATATAGTTTAATGCTTAGGTTAGAGATAGCTAGTGACAAGATATATGAGGACATAAGGTATAGTATAAAGCAGATAGACAGAATTAGGAAAAGGAAAGTTAGGAAAAGGAAATGTGCAGAGGCAGGCATATTTGGTATAATAAGTGAAGCACAAGGTTAGATACAGTTAATATGTTTGGGAACAGCCGAGCAATGGAGGGGGAAAGGTCATATAAAAAGGGGAGCACTTCCTGGTTAGATAAGATTGAGAGATAGATTAAGTTTTAGTAAAAGTTCAAAGCCAGAGGGCTGGAGGGCATGAGAAGTACGAATTGTTTTGCCAGTATGAGGATGAGATCTTCAGCAACGATCTTCAGCAGACATACCTGTAACTTCCTGGCCTACGGCCAAAGCTAGGCATTGGGAAGCGTGCATTATTCACTTCCAACAAGTGGAAGCTGTATGGAAAAAAGTGAGAGACTGGACGGGTCTTGTTAATACTGTGGAGTTGGATGGAGTATCCCGGGGTCTGGAAGAACCAGTAAGCAATAGAATAGCTCAGGCTGAACAAATGAAAATCATATAAATGTACTGTGCTGTTTCATCAATTGAACTCGGACTGTTAAGTGAAGTTAGAATCAATATCAGTGACATCCTGATATGATATCAGTATGGCCATACTATAATACACCCACACGCCTTGAGACTGCATGTACAAAGCATCACACAGGTGGTAGTATGGGTAAGTGGGTCTTACACATATGAATAAATTCATTACTCTTTGGATAGTGGACTGTGGTACCTTGTATTGATGTGTGCCTTCCCTCTAGTTATGGACTATTATTGTCTGGACACATTTTTCACTGTTATTATTAACAATAGAGTTGACATCTGTGCACAGACATTTATGAAAGAGGACTACCTGGAAGATCATGGATGCAAAGTGTCTATATCCAAGTATCTATATCAGTAGCGTAACTACCAGGGGGGCAGAGGGTGCGGTAGCCCTGGGCCTACCTCTCACAGGAGCCCACCCAGAGCTACGCTACCCTTAGATATATCGGCATGCTGTGCACGCTGATATAGCTAAGCTTTGCGGTAGAGCAGGGCGACAATCTCCCTGCACTACCGCTGTCCTGTCTTCAGCTAAATGAACGGGCTTCATATAGCTTAACAAGCAGCTAAACAGCTATACCGGGGTCCAACAAGGGAGACTGTAGTTGAATCTGTGGTTTATTGAACGTAGGTATATAGATGGTGAAACTACAATACAAGACAAATACATAGAATCAATGCTGTTTCCATAGGAATGCACAATATACATAGGCATACACAATCTGCACTACTAGCTGAGCGGGGAGAACTAACTAAGCTGACCAATATGAGAGATAGGGATGTATAGAGGGAACATGTCATCTACCGGCGATGCTAACGCATGGGGAGAAGAGGGATGAGGTGCTTCCAGTATGCAGACTTGATAGAAAATGGCAGACTGAAGAGAAAAAGGGGGCTGGAATAGACCATGGTACTTTGCAAACTTACCCAGAATACATTGTGAATTGGAGGGAAAATGAATCAGGAAGTAGAATGTATAATAACATGCGGTTATGACTTTGGCCACTAGATGGAGCCAAAACACTATACATTAAACTATAGAAATCTGAACATTCTATACATAAAGCAATCATTGTATGTTATCAAAATAGGCAGTTCATGAGTCATTAATTATGTCAGAGACAGAACACTCCCTGTCTGGCATTGAGCGGATGCCACTATTCCTATCCTCTGAAGACAACAATAGGACCAGCTCATTCACTGGTCTGGAGAATGTCTTAGGTCCATCTCCTTTGGCCATCCTGAGTTCGACTTTGCGGACATTGCCATCTTTACTCGGGAATGTAGCAGTCACTAGACCAAGTGGCCACTGGGATGGGCCTGACAGTCTTTAACAAGGACGAGGTCACCAATCCTCAGAATAGGCCTGGTAGATTGCCACTTTGTCCGTGGCTGCAGGGTAGACAAATACTGTTTGCGCCACCTGTCCCAGAATGTATTGGCAAGACTTTGTACCTGTCTCCACTGGCACTTGTAGAGGTTCTTAGAGTCGAATCCTCCTGGAGGGGCACTGGATAGTCCTGTTTTCTGGGTGAGGAGAGTAGCTGGAGTCAAGAACAAGAGCTCCTGAGGGTCAATAGAGACCGGAACCAAGGGCCTTGTGTGATTATAGCTGCAGCTTCTGCCATGAAGGTGGTTTGGCTTTCGTGGGTAAGTCTCGCTGCTCCTCCTGAAGAAGAGTAGAGTAGAGTCAAGAATTCTTCATACTAGACCAATCATTCGTTCCCAAGATCCACCCATGTGTAAGGAGTGAGGTGGGTTGAATGACCATGTGCAACTTTGGTCACTGAGGAACCTCTTGAGAGTCTTATGGTCTAGATTTGAAGGTATGCCCAATTCCTTTGCTGCACCAATGAAGTTGGTACCTCTGTCTGAATGTATATGTTTGATAGGACGACGGATGGCAAAGAAACATCTAAAGGCTTTGATGAAGCTAGAGGTGTCAAGTGACTCAATGAGCTCTATGTAGATGACTCTGATTGACAGACAGGTAAACATGACGGCCCAACATTTACTATTGGCTTGTCCGCCTCTCGTGTGACAAGTAAGAACTGACCAAGGTCCAAACACATCGAGACCAACGTTGGTAAAAGGAGGGTCTGGGCTGAGTCTATCTGCTGGTAGGTCAGCCATCTTTTGGGTTTGAGTGGAACCGCGAAGCTTACGGCAGGTAATACATTTGTAGATGACACTACAGATGAGTTTCTTTGCACCGACAATCCACAGGCCAGCAGTTTTGATGGCTCCTGTGAATAGTCTTCCTTGGTGTTTGACTAGATTGTGGTAGTGATGTACAATTAGGTAAGCAATGTGACATTTTCCAGGGAATTTCTCCTCAAACTCCATTTTAGCTTCTTTGAGGCGACCTCCTACTCTCAGCAGGCCGTTGATGTTGATGAATGGGTCAAGTTTTCTCAATGAGCTGTTCACGGGTATTGAAGCTTTGTTAATGAGACATTGGATTTCCACAGCGTAGGTTTCTCTCTGAACTGTGGAGATGATGTGGTTTCTGGAGGATTCCAAGTCGGAGGCAGCATAGGTGTTTTTGCAGAGATGCCAACCTTTACATTTTTCTGTGTCACAAGCTCTGGTGGTCTTGAATGAGTGAGCTATATGGATTAGACAGGTAATGGCTCGAGTAAGTGACTTCCAACTTGAAAATTTGTCAAATCTGTGGGATCCAAGCTAGATAACAGAAGTTATTGTATGAAGTGTGGACACCTGAGGGTGGATTTAAGCATCCGAGTCCTCTCCTATCAGTTCAAAGGTGTCTGGACAACGTTCCTCAGTGTACATTAGTTTTGGTCCTGAGAGCCATGTTGTGCTCTCTAGTTGACTTGCGTCAACTGCTCTAGTTGCATGATCTGCAGAGTTTTGGTCCGTGGGAATGTAATGCCACTGTTTTGGATGAACTGATCTCCTAATTCGTAGCACTCTGTTGTTGACATAAACGTAGAATCGCCTGGTTCATTATGGATGTATCCCAGGACTACTTTGCTGTCTGAGTAGAACTTGGCTTGTGTCAGGTCGATATCCATCTCGGATGCGATGAACTCTGCTAACTCGACGGCTAAGACTGCAGCACAAAGTTCTAACCTTGGTATGGTGTGCTCTGGTTGTGGAGCAAGTTTGGCTTTTCCCATAATGAATCCAATGTGGCTCTGACATTTGGAGTCCACAGTTTTGAGATAAGCAACAGCAGCAATTGCTTTGACAGATGCATCTGCAAATACAAGCAGTCTTTGGCTCTGTATCTCTGTAGACGGCACAGGGGTGTATGGCCTTGGTACGTTCAGGTTGGAGAGGGCTGCTAAAGAGTTCTTCCATGCTTTTGTGACGCCCGGGAGACCATGGAATACCCAGCACCGGATCGGTGGTGTCCTTGCTTCACCTCTGGGGAATGTCACGGGTGGCTTGACCCGGTGCTGTGGCCTCAGGCGATGCACAGTGCAAAAGGGGGTATTATGAGGGGACTTGAAGAGCATGGGCACTTACTTGTTCAGCAGCGGATTCTCTCAGCGGTAATGCTCCCGATCTTGGGTAGATGGCTACTGTCCAAATGAAAGTCTGAGACACTGGACACGGTTAACCAGTTTACTTCAACAAATAGGGGGTTACAATAAGTCCCGTCACCGGAGTCTGTATGGGAACTTTTGGGTTACTCTGGCCCTGCCGGGGCTTTTACCTCCTATTTTGCGCTGTTTCTGTGTGGCCCTGCTGCTGTGTGTGAACTGGCTGCCGGCCCAAACTGTCCTCTCCGGGTCTTGATTCAATGGGCAACTCGAGTCCTTTCCTTTTCGTAGCCCCTCCGGGAGTACCGCTGAACTCTACACCTGTTGCTGCGTCTGACCCTAGTGAGGCTGGTATCACCTCACGTTTACCGGTTGCTGTATTATATATAATGAATGCAGCCACGGATGCAGTACCCGTCTCTGCGCCTGTTCTGGGTAGTAATTAGTGCTACCCGGTTCTTAAAATGTCCTCTTTCTCTGTCCCTTTCTCCTCAGACCGGTGTTCTGTTGGCCCTGAAATTGTCAGTCAGTCCTTCAGGAGCCTGATACTGCTCCTCACACTCTGACCCTCCAGATCTGAACTCCTGGGAATAACTGACTCCTTTTCCTCAGGTCAGAATTGATATAGGGGAGTCTCTGGAGCTCCCCCTTCTGGCCAGAGGTGGTAATGCAGTGTTCCTATTCTTGTTTGTGTCTTGTGTCAGTAACTCTGTGGTGATCCCACTTTTGTGGCAAGTACCCCTAGGGGTGCCACATTCCCCCTTAGTTAAGAACAGTACTCCGGGACTGTGGGACAATAAACATTTGAAATAACAACTAATATATACAGAGTCTTAAAATGAAAAGTCACAAAAGCCATTCAAAGATCAAAAATAGAGTTCTGTAAAAAATCACTTCAAATAGCGTCCATTAATACAGTTCTATCCTTGAGGGTTATTTATTTGTTAGGAAAGGCACTGCAATTAGTGTCCAGGAATTTAGTTCCATTTTTTTTCCAACAGAGTCTAAAGATAAAGTTCAAAAAGAAAGTTCAAGAATATGCAAGAAGTTCATACAGAAGAGTCTCCGTAGATACTGGGCTTAAACGTTGCAAACTGATAACAAATGGCTAAGCTAGATTTTCTGTTCAACTATAAATGGCATAATATATATTCAATTCTCATAAATGGTATTCACATTTGGTAATCCGTATACCTTTTCGGTAATTGACCCTGAGTACTACGTTGTGATCTACGTAATAACGGTGTCTCTTCAGGTGGCGTACTACGGTCTACTGCTACTATGGTGTCTGCCCGTTCTGCTAAAGATAATTCCACAATTATGGGGTTGGCAAGTCCACCGTGAATGGGATCACCATGACCAGGAATCTGTTCTTCCTGTCTTGGGACTTCTTGTGGTACGGGGTCAACTTCTTGTCTTGGGGCTTCTGGTACTACGGGTTCTGGTGTTGGGTAAAAGGCCATCACTGGAACTATTACTGAGCCATAGTAGGTTGGCCATGTCTTAGGAAAGTCTCCTAATGTGGTATGATACACTTCTTCCTCTTCCTTAGCAGGTTGAACCTGTATGGGTTGAATGACTTCTGGTTCCGGTTGGATAATTTCTGGCTCTTTCAATGTTTCCGGACATAGTTTCAGATTGTCTCTAGATACTAGTACTGATGTTAGTCCTCCGTTTTTGCTGATAAGGCACATTTTTGGCTTGTTCACTCTTGTTGGTAAAACTGTATAGGGAACGGTTTCCCACTGATTGTCCAATTTATTGGTACGACGATTTCTCTTGAGCACTTGGTCACCCGGTTTTAATGGGGTTGCTAGAGCATTCCGGTTGAAAGTTCGCTCTTGTCTTTCTCTAGTTTGCTGAAGGCTTCTTTCCACACTTTCTTGTACTTGGCGATACTGCTTTTGCCGTATGGTGTTCCAATTTGAGTCTTGAACGTCTACGTCTGGTTTCAGAATTCCCATTTCTAGATCGATTGGTAGTTGGCCGGGTCTTGCACACATAAGGTAAGCTGGGGTGCAGTTGGTGGAGCTTACCGGGACATGGTTATATAGATCTACCAAGTCAGGCAATTTCTCCGGCCACTGATTTCTTTCCGATTCTGGTAAGGTTTTCAGTAGATCTATTACAATATGGTTCATCTTTTCGCATAAGCCGTTTGTTTGTGGATGGTAGGCCATCGTCCGGATCTTTTTGCAACCATACATATTACAAAATTCTCTGAAGATCTCTGATTCAAAGGCTGTACCTTGGTCTGTGAGTACCTGTTCTGGGTATCCATGGGGTCTCCAAAAGTACGTTTGGAACGCCTTGGCTGCTGTTTTTGCTGTCAGATCTTTTACCGGTACTACTACCAAGAAGCGTGAATAATGGTCCTCAATGGTCAAGGCATAAACATAGCCGGCCCGGCTTGGTGTCAACTTCACATGGTCTATGGCAACAAGTTCAAGTGGCTGCTTGGTGATTATGGGCTGCAGTGGTGCTCTTTGGTTTCTTTGATCTTTTCTTCTAAGGTTACAAGGGCCACAGTTTCTGCACCATTGTTCAATTGATTTTATCATTCCGACCCAATAAAATCTTTCTCTTAGGAGTACTTCGAGATTTTTCCATCCGAAGTGACCGGCACCATTGTGGTAAGCCTCTAGGACCATTTTCACATCTTGTTTAGGCATGATGATCTGCCAGACCAATTCATGCGTTTTTGGATTAGTGTACCTTCTGCAGAGCTTCCCTTGGTACAAGAACATTTTGCCTCTCTCTTTCCAGAGTTGATGCGTCTCTTCTGGAGCATTCTCATCGGGGTATGCACTTTGCTCAGTCAACAGTTCTTTCACCAACTTCACAGCCGGATTGCTATCTTGTGTGTCAGCCCATCTATGGTGTGCCAACGGGTTAAAATTCACCTCTTGTTTCTGGTAGGTACTTGACTGATGCTGTTTTGCCTTGGGATGATGGAAGGCTGGTAGCTCAATCTCTTCAAGCTCTTCCGGTTCTTCTTCCACGTCCCTCAAGTGTGGCATCCGGGATAGGGCATCAGCATTTCCATTCTTGCGGCCTGCTCTATACTTGATCACGAAGTTGTAATTGGACAATCGGGCTATCCATCGCTGTTCTAGCGCACCTAATTTAGCCGTATCCAGGTGGGTCAACGGGTTGTTGTTAGTATAGATGGTAAATTCTGCAGCTGCCAAATAGTGTTTGAAACGCTCAGTCACAGCCCAGACTACTGCCAGTAGTTCCAACTTGAAGGAGCTGTAATTTTCCGGATTTCTTTCAGTAGGCCGGAGCTTCCTACTTGCAAAGGCGATGACTTTCTCCTTGCCTCCCTGCTTCTGAGACAGTACGGCTCCTAGTCCCACATTACTGGCATCTGTGTAGAGGATGAAGGGTTGATGGTAATCTTGGTATGCTAGAACCTCTTCTCCTGTTAATGCCTTCTTTAGCTTCTCAAAGGAGTCTTCCCTCTCATCACTCCACTGGAAAGGAGGATTTTGGTTTGAAGGATTCTTCGTCTGCCCTACCAGGACGTCTTGTAGGGGTGCTGCTAACTTCGTGAACCCTCTTATGAATCTGCGATAGTAGCCCACCAGTCCCAGGAATTGCCTCACCTCTTTCACACTGGTGGGCCTTGGCCAATCCCTTATTGCGGTTACTTTCTCAGGATCTGGTGCTACTCCCTCTGAACTCACAACGTGTCCCAGGTAATGTACCTTTGGCTTGAGAAGGTGACATTTGGATGGCTTGATCTTCATGCCATATCTGGATAAGGCTTCGAACACTTCTGCCAGGTCTTGTAAGTGTTGTTCGTAAGTTTTTGAGTAGACGATCACATCGTCCAGGTACAGGAGGACGGTCTCGAAGTTCTTGTGTCCGAGGCAGCATTCCATCAGCCGCTGGAAGGTACCGGGTGCGTTGCAGAGTCCAAACGGCATACAATTGAATTCACAGAGACCCATTGGTGTGGTGAATGCTGTCTTTTCTTTATCTCTCTCAGCCACAGGGACTTGCCAATACCCACTTGTTAAGTCTAGGGTGGAAAAATAATTAGCAGATCTTAAAGCAGATAAGGACTCTTCTATCCTAGGCAAGGGGTAGGCGTCTTTATGGGTAATGTTATTAATCTGCCGGTAGTCTACGCACATTCTCATGGTTCCGTCCTTCTTTTTAACAATCACTAGAGGGGCCGCCCAGGGGCTACAGCTGTCTCTTATTACCCCGGCCTGTTTCATCTCCCTGAGCATATCTTTTGCACATTGGTAGTGAACGGGTGGTATGGGCCTATATCTTTCTTTTATTGGTGGGTGGTCACCAGTGGGGATTGTGTGTTCTACCCCTTCTATCCGTCCGAAGTCCAATGGGTGTTTACTGAAGACCTGTTCATATTCCGTCACTAGCCTATACACCCCTTGTTTTTGCTGGGTAGGGGTTGAATTTGTGCCCACGTGCAGCTGTTGGCACCAATCCTCCAATTCTCCATCTGAGCCATTGTCTTCCACCTGACAGGTTGGTTCTAAGGGCCCAATGGTCGTGATGGCATTGTTGTCAACAGTATATAGCTTTGCCACTGTAGCATACCTTGGCAAGGTGACCTCTTCCTCTCCACAGTTCAAGAGCCGTACCGGCACTCGTCCCCGGTGTACCTCGGCTACCCCTCTTGCCTTGAGTATAGTGGGCCTACTGTCAGTGTACACTGGTTCTACCAAGGCTTGATAATTTCGTCCCTTCATACCAATGGCTGCTCTACACCATACCAGCATTTCTGTTTTTGGTGGAATTACAATGGACGTTGGACTTACCCTCACACTGCCGATTTCTCCACCTGCAATCTCTACCTGTTGCTTTAGCATCAATACTTTTATTTCCCTCCGGAGAACTCTCTGCTGGCAGGATTGGGCAGTTTCAACAATTTGCTGTAAGACAGAAATAACTTCGGAAAAGCAGTTTTCTAACACATTCATTCCTATCAGTACAGTTGGTTCACAGTTCCGCCGGTCAACATCAACAACAATTATACCCTGTTTCTTCAATTCTACTTTACCAATCTTTACAGTCATCTCTCGGAATCCTAGTTGCGGTACCAACTTACCATTACTGGCCCATATATCTAGCCCAACATCAGAGGGTCCATTATCAATATCTGCATCAGCCCAGTACCTCTTATAAAGGATATATGGTATAGATGAAATCTGGGAACCGGTGTCCAGCAAAGCGTTGAGGGGGATTCCGTCCAGCACAATAGGGATAACGGGACGTCCTCCGATGTACTTGTCGTGCCAAGGTGTTGGGCCTTGAAAGTTCATTCCTGTGAAGCGGCCTGCATTCCCAGGGGATCCTTGTTTAAATCACAATCTCGTGCAAAGTGGCCTGGCTGCTGGCAACAGCGGCAGATGGGCTGTCCATCCGGTTGGTAGCGGTCGCTGGGTCGTCCTCTCCACGTTGGGTATCTCCAGGGTCTCATCGATGGAACATCCTCTCTACGGTTCACCAACTCCATCCGGGGTCCTCTCATCTCCTGCATAATTTTAGCCATTGAAGCAACAACATCAGTTAAAGAGTCAAGCTTTTGTTGAAGAGCCTCGCCTCATTGGTGCTGGGCTCCAGGGACTTAGCACTGGCCCCGGACATAGCTGATGTCACTGGTACACCCGGTTGCTGAGATGCTTCTGCCATGGGGTGCGCAGGATCCTGATCCCAAGGTGCCTCTGCCAGTTGGAGACATATAGCACTCTCTTTTAACTGGGCAAATGTCAATTCAGGGTCCTTAAAAGCCAGCATGCTCACATGACCCCTGTGAGAAGGGGCGTCGAGTCCTTCAATGAATTGATCTTTTAGCAGCTTATCCGCTCCGGTGTTAAAAATGGGTTCAGCCAGTGTAAGTGCTTTAAGGGCTTCCTGCAGGTTTAAGGCAAAGTCTCTCACGCCCTCATTGGCTTTCTGTTTGCAATTAAAGAATTGTGCTTTAGCTTTACCACCGGCTGTGGGTTCAAATGCTGCTTTTAATCCAACAAATATACGTTCAACAGTGTCTCTGAGGTCAGCTGCCCATGCTGTGACTTCCCGCTTGGCATTGCCTCCTAACTGTGCTATCAGATACCCAACACGCTGCTGTTCTGCCATGGGGAATATGTTGAAATGGGCCAGCATCTGTTCCTTAAAATCATCGAGGGTATTTGACTTACCTTCATACCTCGGATGCCACGGGGAGCCCGGGGTATATGGCATCAGCAGCGGCATAATGAGCGCTGCTCCTTGCGCCGCTGTACCATCGGGCGCTTTGTTTACATTCTGCCCTTCAGCTGCAGTTGCGTCGCCGGGTGCTTCAGCGTTCCCGTGCTGCGACATTCTGTGCCCCCTTAGTTATTCTGGACCCTTTCGGTCCTCTGCTTCCGTCGGGATAGTGTAGAATCGTTCCACTGTGCAGCCGGATTCGTTTTCCCCTTCCTCTGGCGTCAGAGCACTCAGCTGAGTGCCACCCACAATGACACGCCCCTTTTTGCTCCCGCTCGCCACTCGCTCTGTAATGGTGGATTCTGAAATTTTTCTGTCAGATCAGGGTTCAGGCTGTGGCGCAGTTAAAACAGCAGTCTCGCGCCCTGGCAGTTATGAGGTATTTACCTCAGAGGCTGGCGGCCATTTTAACTCCATGTTAGTCAATGGGAAAAAGTCAGATTCAATGATTCTCAATGGGGACAGCAATTTTTCTCCAATAAAGTCAATTTTAGGTCTTTTTCTTCCGAATTTTCACAATTTTGGGCTCAAATCACGGCACACAATACCCGGTTAGCGGGCACGGTGAATCCTGTTCGTGACGCCAATTTGTGACGCCTGGGAGACCATGGAATACCCAGCACCGGATCGGTGGTGTCCTTGCTTCACCTCTGGGGAATGTCGCGGGTGGCTTGACCCGGTGCTGTGGCCTCAGGCGATGCACAGTGCAAAAGGGGGTATTATGAGGGGACTTGAAGAGCACGGGCACTTACTTGTTCAGCAGCGGATTCTCTCAGCGGTAATGCTCCCGATCTTGGGTAGATGGCTACTGTCCAAATGAAAGTCTGAGACACTGGATACGGTTAACCAGTTTACTTCAACAAATAGGGGGTTACAATAAGTCCCGTCACCGGAGTCTGTATGGGAACTTTTGGGTTACTCTGGCCCTGCTAGGGCTTTTACCTCCTATTTTGCGCTGTTTCTGTGTGGCCCTGCTGCTGTGTGTGAACTGGCTGCCGGCCCAATCTGTCCTCTCTGGGTCTTGATTCAATGGGCAACTCGAGTCCTTTCCTTTTCTTACCCCCTCCGGGAGTACCGCTGAACTCTATACCAGTTGCTGCGTCTGACCCTAGTGAGGCTGGTATCACCTCACGTTTACCGGTTGCTGTATTATATATAATGAATGCAGCCACGGATCCGGTATCATTCTCTGCGCCTGTTCTGGGTAGTAATTAGTGCTACCCGGTTCTTAAACATCTCTTCAGCAGACTCAGTAAAAATCTTGAAATTTGCCGATGATATGACACTGATTGGTCTCATCAGGGGAAATGCTGAAGACTTGTATCGGAGTGAGGTGGAATGAATATGTGACTGGTGTAAAGCCAATAATCTTGTACTCAACACTAAAAAAACTGCTGAGATGGATGTGGATTTTAGGAAAGATCAACATGAGATACTTCCAATCTACATCCATGACGAAGTGGTTCTTAGGGTCACAGAGACCAAATTCCTTGGTGTTATCATCTCTCATGATCTTAAATGGGGGAAAAACGTGGATGCTGTTATAAGAAAAGCACAACAGAGGATGTTCTTCCTGCGTCAGCTGAAAATATATGGTTTGTCTAAGAATCTGCTGATCTTATTCTTTAATGCTGTCATCAGATCTGTGATTTGTTCCTCTCTGATAGTCTGGTATGGGGGAGCCACTGCGCATGACAAACTCCGCTTACAAAGGACTTTCAGAACAGCAGAGAGAATTATAGGTTCCCCCCTGCCTAAAATCCAGGATCTTTATGATAAGAGTATTCGATCCCACGCATTGAAAATTTCATCCGATCCCTCTCACCCGGGACACTCCTCATTCCAACTACTCCCTTCAGGACGTCGCTTCAGAGTCCCCAAATGCAGCACCAACCGCCATATGAACAGCTTCTATCCACTCTCTGTTCAACAATTAAATCGTCATGTGTAGACTATATACTGTATCTGTCTTGTTAGATGTTACTTGTTGTACCTGTTGTTATATATTATGTTGCCTCTTTGCCACAAAGAATTCCTTGTATATATGTAATATGTACTTGGCGATAATAATAAATTTGATTTGTTTGATTTGATTAAAATGTCCTCTTTCTCTGTCCCTTTCTCCTCAGACCGGTGTTCTGTTGGCCCTGAAATTGTCAGTCAGTCCTTCAGGAGCCTGATACTGCTCCTCACACTCTGACCCTCCAGATCTGAACTCCTGGGAATAACTGACTCCTTTTCCTCAGGTCAGAATTGATATAGGGGAGTCTCTGGAGCTCCCCCTTCTGGCCGGAGGTGGTAATGCAGTGTTCCTATTCTTGTTTGTGTCTTGTGTCAGTAACTCTGTGGTGATCCCACTTTTGTGGCAAATACCCCTAGGGGTGCCACACTTTCCACTGGGTTCTCTTATCAGGTGGCAGAGGTGCATCCCAGTCAGAAGTCTCCTTAGTTAAGTCTCTTAGTATGGCTTTGTCTTGTATAGTAACAGGAGCTGCAAAACCTAAGGGATCGTACTGGCTGTTGATGGTAGACAGGACACCTCTGTGTGTGAAAGGCTTTTCTTCCTGGCTGACCTGAAAGGTAAAGGTGTCTGACTGTAGATTTCAGAGAAGCCCGAGGCTGCGTTGCATTGGTGTGGGGTCTGACCCTAGGTCCAGGTCTCTGAGACCATTACACAAGTCTTGTGAAGGGAATGCTTTCATGAGTTCTTGGCTGTTTGAGGCTATTTTGTGAAGCCTGAGGTTGGAGCAAACAAGCATCTCTTGGGCTCTCTTGAGAAGACTGATGACAGTCTCATTTGAGGGCATGGCTTTCAGACAGTCATCAACATAAAAGTCTTTTTCTATGAATTGTCTGACATCTGATCCGTATTCTGTTTCTCCTTCTTGAGCTGACCTTTTGAGACCATAAATGGCGACTGCAGGAGAAGGGCTATTGCCAAAGATGTGCGCTCTCATGCGGTACTTTGTGACCTCTTTAGTAGCATCATTGTCTCTGTACCGGAAGAATCTTAGGAAGTTCCTGTCTCTCTCTCTCTCACAAGGAAACAATGGAACATTTGCTGGATGTCAGCAATGAAGGCAATGGAATCCTTACGGAAGCGCATAAGTACTCCCAGCAGTTTGTTATTGAGGTCTGGTCCTATCAGTAGAACATAATTCAGGGAGACATCATCAAACTTAGCACTGGAGTCAAACACCACTCTAAGGCTAGTTTCACACTTGCTTTTTTTTGCAGCGCGTTTTTCCCGCAAAAAAACGCATTGAAAAAACGCATACATAAGCATACAACTGCTGCGTTTTTTTCAAGCATTTTTATGAGCATGCATGAAAAAAACGCAGCGTTTTTATGCGTTTGTATGCGTTTTTAGCGCGTTTTTACCGCGTTTGCGTTTTTTTCCAACATTTTTAGGTGGCCCCTCACACTACCCAAACCATGACTTTACTAACCCTAACCCTGACCCTAACCCTAACCCTAACCCTGACCCTAACCCTAACCCTAACCCTGACCCTAACCCTTAACCAAATCATACTTAACCCTAACCCAAACCCTAAACCCTAACTAACCCTAACCCTAACCCTGACCCTAACCCTAACCCTAACCCTGACCCTAACCCTAACCCTAACCCTAACCCTAACCCTGACCCTAACCCTGACCCTAACCCTGACCCTAACCCTTAACAAAACCATACTTAACCCTGACCCTAACCCTAACCATAACCCTAACCCTAACCCTAACCCTAACCCTAATCCTGACCCTAACCCTGACCCTAACCCTAACCCTAACCCTGACCCTAACCCTTAACAAAACCATACTTAACCCTAATCCTGACCCTAACCCTGACCCTAATCCTTAACAAAACCATACTTAACCCTAACCCTGACCCTAACCCTAACCCTGACCCTAACCCTTAACAAAACCATACTTAACCCTAATCCTGACCCTAACCCTGACCCTAATCCTTAACAAAACCATACTTAACCCTAATCCTGACCCTAACCCTGACCCTAACCCTAACCCTAACCCTGACCCTAACCCTAACCCTGACCCTAACCCTTAACAAAACCGTACTTAACCCTAATCCTGACCCTAACCATGACCCTAATCCTTAACAAAACCATACTTAACCCTAACCCTGACCCTAACCCTAACCCTAACCCTGACCCTGACCATAACCCTAACCCTAAACCCCCTTAACTAACCCTAACTCTAACCCAAACCCCTAAATTCCATGGTTTAAAAAAAAAACGCATATGCAAAAAAACGCATACATGAGCATGCCAGTGCGCACATATGCGCATCCATAGGCTATAATGGCCATTTTTAGCGCAAAACGTGCGCATATGTGCGCATGCGCTTTTTTGCAGGGCCAAAAAATGCAACATTCTGCGTCTGGAAAATCCAATCGCACACCCCAAAAAAACGCAGCGCATGAAAATCGCATACATGCGCTGACCAGTGCGCAGGTATGCGCACCCATGTTAAATATAGGGGAAAAAACGCATGCGCAGGTGTGCGTTTTTTTCCAGCGCTAAAAAACGCAAATGTGAAACCAGCCTAATCTGGCCCGGTTTCTTAGGGTGGTACACTCCAAACATGGGCAGGAACCAGCATTCTTCAGAGTCTTGAGAGTGGGAGCTAGTTCTGCATGACAGTTCCCAAATATCTTTGACATGAAGGAGAAGAAGTGATCTCTCATCTCTGGCTTCCTTTGCAGATTATGTTTGAGAGAGGAGAAACGTTTGAATGCCTGATCTCTGTTGTTTGGTAGACGTGGTCTGTGGGTTCTGAAGGGAAGAGGTGCGACCCAGCTGTTGGTCTCATCTTTTACGAGCCCCTTGTCCATTACCTCTAAGGACAGCTTATCCTCTACCAACCTTGCTACTTGGTTGTCTTGCTTAGTTCTCTGGAAGACTGTGCACCCCAACTGATCCTCATAGCTTCCTGACACCATACTGCTGTCATGAGTAAAGTCTATTAGATGTCTAGTGAAGTCTATTAAATGATTGGGCAGTTGGATGCTGTGTGGTAGTTCCTTGACATGGAACTCGTTATTGCAAAGTTGAAACAGAGATGGGTGTCCTTTCTCCAATGTGTTTGTTAGCATACTTGTCACGGAAGATGGGGCGTGCATGTATCCCAAGCATACGTTTCCTATTATGACCCATCCTAGGTCTAGCTTTTGGGCATAGGTAGCATTGTGACGTCCATTGATATGACTTCTCACTTTATGAACCTGTAGGATATCTCTTCCCAACAGCAGCATTATCTGTGCCCGATGATCGAGCTCCGGTATAAGGTGAGCTATGCATTTTAAGTGAGCGTGATGGATTGCCACATCTGCCATAGGGATTTCAGCTCTATTGTCTGGGATCTGCTTACACTCGATGTTTGTAGGTAGTGGCAGGCAGAATTGCCCGTCTAAGGACTCAATTTGGTAATCAGTGACTTTCCAACCTGCTGTTGTCATGGTACCTGCACATGTCTTTAATGAGTAAGGAGTGCTTGGTCCTTTAATGTTGAATAGGTCAAAGAATGTTGATCTAGTCAGGGATCGATTACTTTGATCATCCATGATAGCATACAGTCTCACAGCTTTGTCTCTATGGCCCTTTGGGTACACTCTGACGAGGCATATTTTAGAACAAGACCTGCTGTCTATTGTCCCTTTACAGACTTCAGTACATTGCAAAGTGATCTCTGGCATAGCTGCATCAGTGCTCTTTTCCTCCCCGCCATGCTCACTTTCAGCTGGCGTGTTTTGTGCACTCCATGGAGGTGGGCCAGGGTGTAGGGCAGTGTTATGATCTGTGGTACCACATTCTGTGCATTTTACACTGACCTTACAATCCTTGCCGAGATGAGTGGTGAATGAGCAGCACATGTAGCAGATACCGTTCTCTTTCAGGAAGCTTCTGCGATCCGGCATAGATTTTCCTCTGAAGGCTCTGAAGGAGAGGATGAGGCTTCTGATGGAGCGGGCACTGCTTGTCAGGTTCTTGTACCTTTTTCTCTGATTGAGAGTGGCCAGCAGACCTGTAATTGGAACTTGGAGAAAAAACATTAGTCTTGTGCACTGCCACAGATGTTCTGCATGGGTTTGCAGCTGGTAGTGGTGCGGTATATGACATTGCAAAGTCAAAGCTGGGATCATTTCTGATTGTCGCTTGTTCTTGTATAAAGTCTACAAAAACGGAGAAGGGAGGGAATGAAACACTGTGTTTGTATTTGTACGTGGAACCATGTGTGAGCCACCTCTCCTGTAGATTGTAGGGCAACTTTTGGACTATAGGGTTAACACCTTTGGCTGTGTCAAGGTATGCAAGTCCTGATAGGTCACCTTCACATTTGGCAACTAGGACCTCCTGTAACAGGTCACCTAGCTCTCTAAGTTTTGGGAGACCTTTGTTAGATATTTTAGGAAAGTCATCGATTCTTTTGAACAAGGCTCTCTCTATTACCTCTGCAGAGCCGTAACACTCATCTAGCCTCTTCCAGATCTCTTTAAGGCCGATTTGAGGGTGGTTTATATTAATGTCTCTGACCAGATCCGACAGGAAATTATCTCCAAATCCCCTCATACCATGCACTGTCCTCCCTCCCCCACTGCATCTAACTCACTCTCTGATTTTGAACCAGTCACAGTAGAAGAAGTAAGCAGGCTCCTTGCATCTTCTCGCCCAACTACTTGCACCAGTGATCCATTTCCGTCACATCTCCTCCAGTCCCTTTCCCCTGCTGTCACCCCTCACCTAACTAAAATATTTAACCTCTCTCTCGCTTCTGGTATTTTTCCCTCCTCATTTAAGCATGCCATCATACATCCACTACTTAAAAAACCATCCCTCGACCAAAACTGTGCCGCTAACTATAGACCTGTCTCTAATCTTCCCTTCATCTCTAAACTCCTGGAACGCCTGGTCCACTCCCGTCTTATCCGCTATCTCTCAGAAAACTCTCTTCTCGACCCTCTCCAATCCGGTTTCCGCTCTTTACACTCCACTGAAACTGCCCTCACTAAAGTCTCTAATGATCTGCTAACAGCTAAATCAAATGGTCATTACTCCATGCTAATTCTCTTGGATCTATCTGCAGCATTCGACACTGTGGATCATCAGCTCCTCCTCACTATGCTCCATTCCATTGGCCTCAAGGACACCGTTCTCTCCTGGTTCTCTTCCTATCTCTCCGACCGCTCCTTTACTGTTTCTTTTGCCGGTTCCTCCTCCTCTCACCTTCCCCTTACTGTTGGGGTTCCTCAAGGATCGGTTCTAGGCCCCATCCTCTTCTCCTTGTACACTGCCCCTATTGGTCAAACAATCAGTAGATTTGGTTTCCAGTACCATCTCTATGCTGATGACACCCAATTATACGCTTCTTCTCCTGACATCACGCCAGCCTTTCTAGAAAACACTGGCGATTGTCTAAACGCTGTGTCTAATATCATGTCCTCACTTTATCTGAAACCGAACCTGTCAAAGACTGAACTACTGGTGTTTCCTCCCGCTACTAATGCACCTATACCCGACATTGCTATTTCTGTGTGTGGTTCCACTATTACTCCCCAGCAACATGCCCGCTGTCTTGGGGTCATACTTGATTCCGAGCTTTCCTTTGCCCCCCACATTCGATCACTGGCTCGCTCTTGTCATCTGCACCTCAAAAACATTTCTAGAATTCGACCTTTTCTTACTTTTGACTCTGCAAAAACTCTTACTGTTTCTCTTATTCATTCTCGTCTCGACTATTGTAACTCTCTTCTAATCGGTCTCCCTCTTACCAAACTCTCCCCTCTCCAATCTGTCTTGAATGCTGCAGCCAGGATCATATTCCTCACCAATCGTTACACCGATGCCTCTACCTTGTGCCAGTCATTACACTGGCTACCCATCCACTCCAGAATTCAGTATAAACTTATTACCCTCACCCACAAAGCCCTCCATGGCTCAGCACCACCCTACATCTCCTCCCTTGTTTCAGTATACCACCCTACCCGCGCCCTCCGTTCTGCTGATGACCTGAGGTTAGTATCCTCAATAGTCAGATCCTCCCACTCCCGTCTCCAAGACTTTACACGTGCCGCGCCAATTCTTTGGAATGCACTTCCCAGGTCAATACGATTAGTCCCCAATCCCCACAATTTTAAGCGTGTCCTGAAAACGCATTTATTCAGACTGGCCTATCGCCTCAACACATTAACCTAACCTATCCCTGTGTGGCAGAGCCAAAAGTTTTACCATAACCAGGTTCCCAGCATCATGTTCCCACATGCTTTATGCATCCATTAGCCCTCTGTTTCTGTACTGTTACACACTTAACATTATGGCTGGTCCATACAATCAGAGCAACTGTTACCACCCACCTTTCGTGTCTACCTCTTTCCTCATAGACTGTAAGCTTGCGAGCAGGGCCCTCACTCCTCTTGTTATTTGTTATAATCTACTGTATGTGATTATTGTTATGCTGTAATGTCTATTGTCTGTACAAATCCCATCTGAAATGTAAAGTGCTGCGGAATATGTCGGCGCTATAAAAATAAAATTTATTATTATTATTATTATTCTTACTGCGTGTTTGACTGACTCTTCTCCCAGGCATTTGACTAGGAGGTCTATTCTCTGTGTTGCAACCCCAAGTCTCTAGTAACATTTTGGAAGGAAGCTTTCCAATCTCTGTAACCTTCAGCATGGTCAGTGAATTTCATGAATCCCTTGGTAACCAGATCACGTCGTGTGAAGATCCTAGCAAGTTCTGTTGTGAATCGGTTGTCAGCGGAGTATACTGGTGATGGGTCACCCTGATAGTGATGTAAGGTGCGTTCATACCTGTTTGCATCCTCAGGGTGGCGCCAGCCGGTGTCATATTGCTTCGGTCTGACGTGTGGTGTGTCAGCAAGGTGATTCACATTGGTTACCTGGTGAGGGGCAAGGTAGACAGCAGAGTTGCTTTGCTCCACGTTTTCGTGGAGCTGAGCCTCATGTTGACTCTCACTCGTTTCACTGGATGTGTCGTGATCTTGGTTATAGTTTGGATCAGGAAGTTCATTTACATACTGAGATGTTCGTTGTGGTGAATCTTGCAGCGGCAACTTCAGACTTGACGCATTGCTACGGCTATGCAGCTCAGGGTTGTGCACAGCTTCTAGTGCTTCTGCCTCGGCCAATGCAGCCTCTCTTTTTACTGCTAGGCTCTCTAAGGCGGCATCCACACGTGCCTTCTCTAACTGCGTCTTTCTCTCTTGCTCATTTCTTTCTATGCGTGACTTTCTCTCTTGATCTTCTAGGCGTGCTTTCTCTAATTTAAGTTCCATCTCTTCTACAGCAAAGCTTGCTCGCATTTTGGTGGCTTCAGCATTTGCGTGGGCAATGGCGACCATGCTGCTTATGGATACAGTCTTTGAGAAGATGGATGTAGCAGATTTTGTCCTGTGTGATTAGTGGGACATTGTGTCTTAGAGGGATGCTTGGCTGTGCAGAGATTGCTGTAGCTGTATTAGTCTCTGTGTAGCCGGTGACTTGAATCTCACTAGATGGATTTCTGCAGTTTACTAGTTCCTGCAGAATGGATGAAGGCTCTTCTATCTCTGAGTTCCACTAGCTGGAGAGCCACTGTTCACTGCGGTCCTGCAAGATGGAAAGCGCTTCTCTCTGTATTCCCACTAGCTGGAGAGCCGCCGTTTCACTGTCCTGTCTTCACCTAAATGAACGAGCTTCATATAGCTTAACAAGCAGCTAAACCGCTATACCAGGGTCCAACAAGGGAGACTGTAGTTGAATCTGTGGTTTATGTAGATGGTAGATGGTGAAACCACAATACAAGACAAATACATAGAATCAGTGCTGTGTCCATAGGAATACACAATATACATAGGCATACACAATCTGCACTACTAGCTGAGCGGGGGGAACTAACTAAGCTGACCAATATGAGAGATAGGGATGTATAGAGGGAACATGTCACCTACCGGCGATGCTAACGCATGGGGAGAAGAGGGATGAGGTGCTTCCAGTATGCAGACTTGATAGAAAATGGCAGACTGAAAAGAAAAAGGGGGCTGGAATAGACCATGGTACTTTGCAAACTTACCCAGAATACATTGTGAACTGGAGGGAAAATGAATCAGGAAGTAGAATGTATAATAACATGCAGTTATGACTTTGGCCACTAGATGGAGCCAAAAACACTAAACATTAAACTATAGAAATCTGAACATTCTATACATACAGCAATCACTGTATGTTATCAAAATAGGCAGTTCAAGAGTCATTATAAATGTCGGAGACAGAACAACCGCGGTCTTTTTTGTAGTGGGTCATGTTAAGACGCTGGGTGCCGGCACTGTACCTTTATGCTGCCTCCAGTGGACATGCCCACATTGCAGGCTGTGTGATGTCTGCAGAAGAGGAAGAGACATCAGGATGCTACTTCTTCCCTGCTCAACAGTAAGTAACAGCTCAGGCTGCAGGTGGCTTTATCCGGGCCGAGGTGTCTGCACTGTGCAGCGAGGAGGAGGCAGGACACTGCTCCCCTTCTGATAAGACCTGGCTGGATTCTTGTATCCATTTTTTGCTATTTGAGCCACTAGATTTATGGCGGCTGCTTGAATTTTTAAACACATCGGTGTATGTCAGTGCAAATTGCCCGAGCATCACCCGATTTGTAAAGGACTTGAAAGCAGCTGCCTTAAATCTCGTCATGTATCAAAGAGAGCGGCAGTAAAGACTGGTTAGTACCTGACCCCGGCTGCAGGACACCACAGATGAGGCTATGCATCTTTCCTTCTTCACACATATATACTGTATATGTGTGGCACCCCTGAGGGTTAAGTCGCCACAGAGGTACTGCACCTCCTCCTGAGGTGTAATATCCCACTCCTCAGGTAAGATGGTAACACCTGACCAGACTCCAGCACCTGCACCCAGCATGGACACCTTAGAACAGCAGAGCACCTTTTATGGCAGCTGCTTTGGTTCATGAAGGGTGCTGGAAGGCAGGTGGAGCTTAGTTTGAACTAAGAGGGGAAAGCTGACAGGAAGTTAGGTCAGTCCCCTAGAGGGGGAAGCAGAGAAAGGACAGATGCAGCAGCCTCCTGTGAGCTGGAGCTGCTGGCAAGGAAAGAGAAAGAAAGAAGGATCAGTTCTTCAGAAGAAAGATAGAAAAGCACAGAACATGTGGAGGAGAGAGCTGTGGACTAGTGCTAGAGCAGAGCCCTTCCCTAAGTTTAATGCGCCAAAGGCCGGGCGCCTGTATCTGAGGCTGTGTGTGATACTAATGATCCTACAGCAGAAACTGGAGGAATAGAAGTTGAGACCACTTTATTCCCACCTAAGGCCTCTTTCACACTTCAGTTTTTTTGCATCAGTTCAAATCCGCCAAAAAGGCAGACAAGCGGATCCGTTCTCAACTGATGTGAACGGATGCTACAGGATCCGTTCTCAGACGGATCCTGAAAATGAGGAAATTTAAAGGAACCGCTGGCTGGCCGGGAGAGAGAGAGAGAGAGTTTTTTTTGTCCGGCACCCAGAAAGAATTGCGGGTTAAATGAGTGTCTGGAGGATCCGCCAGAGAAAAAACATTGCAAGCTCTGTTTTCAAATCTTTGAGGATGGTGACGGACAGCAACTTTTGGCGGATCCGCAAAAAACAGATGCAACGGGACAGCAATCCGTCACAATCCGCCAGTAATGGAAGTCAATGGGGAAAAAAAACGGATCCTCAAAAGAAAATTGAGGATCCGTTTTTTTCAAAACCTGGCGGATTGTGACTGATTGTAAAAAACTGAAGTGTGAAAGAGGCCTAAGACTCGACGACATAGCAACATGTGTGAGCTGGAAAATGATTGTAAGGAGTCCCCAAAGTTGGCTACAGCTGCCTGTCATGCGAGTGGAGTTATAAGTAACAGCAAGAAAGAGGAACTTGAGTGTAATTCATAACTACAAGTACTTCAGATTAGCGCTAGTAAGGAGACATTCAGAAAAGGCACATTTTGAAGGGAGTGCTGGAAGCGTGTATTCCATCTGCCTGGGAGTTGGCTGAGCCCCTGACCTGGAGGACACAGCACTGAAGCGGGCATCTGTCTATGCCAGAAACGTGAGTAAAGCATTGGAACTGCATTCAGCTGTGTTATTGCCTTCTTCCTGCGCCAACCTACTTAGCACTGCTACATCTCTGTGCCTAACACTATACCATCTACCTCAACATCTACTACTGCTGCCCTGGGACTACAGCTCTGCCTTTGGAGAGCTATTACATCTTTGCTGCACCACACCATCAGTCCCAGAGGATCTGCAGCGCTGGTCACCTCTGACCAGATACCACAGGTGGCGTCACGAACTTATCCATACACAAACTTTATTCAATCCACCTATTTTACATGGACACCCAGGGCCACGGACTCATTGCCACCGTGACACTTCCCCTTTAAGACATCGGCCCGGTACCGAGTAAGTGAACCCCTCCACTTGCCCTGGGGGTGATCCATATGTATATCTTGTAATGTGGTCCTGTAACCGGGGTCAGTGTGCTATCAGTCCAGTGTCTGTGTCATCTCATATCAGGAAATCCAAGGTGACAAATTACCACAAAGTTGAGGATAAATATATATGATAAAGAGCCAAACAGAAGAAAATAGGAGCAGCAAGTAGGTGTGTATAGACAATCACATATGGATACATATGTATACTCAGTCTGGACAACATGGCCCCCAAAGTAGGAGTAAGGGAAAAAAAAAAGAAGACGTACAATAGGGCGCACTTTCTCCTTTACATGTGTAATATTTTAACTTCCCCCACTTTCTTTTGCTTCCCTTTTTCTTTCCATTTCCCTCTTTAGAGTCTTGTCCAGACAAGAGTATTCCTTTTAGGGTTACCTGGATACATTCAGGGACCTATACCCATATGATGGACTCTGTACGCACTTACTGCCTGTTTTTATTTTCTGCACATTGCAGCGCACAGAAAGGGACAGACAGAGACCAGAATCCAAGGAGTGGGAGATAAAATGGGCACCATTACACAACATGGGAGATAATTTGAGGTACATTATACAGCATGAGAGCTAATTCAGGGCCCATTATACAACCTGGGAGCTAATCCAGGGGCCATTATACAGTCTGGCAGCTAATACAGGGCCTAATATACAGCCAGGGAGCTAATTCGGGGGCCATTGTACATCGTGGGAGCTATTCCAGGGGCAGTTTGAAGGCTACTGTGGAGGCCATCATACAGTGTGGGTGCTACTTTGGGGGGGGGCTGTCAAACTGTGGAGTCACAAAGGAGGCATTATTACAATGTAAGAGGCACAGGGATGGCGTAATTTTGTGGGGAAGTATGAGGAGCATTGCTTTTGTGCCACACAGCAGGTGCAGTAATAGGGACACATGCGGCAGCAGCTGCTCAGTATTGGGATAAAAAAAGGAGAGAAGCCAGCGCTGCTTGTGGTCAGAACGCAATACATAAAGTGCATAGGCACATATTAATTTCTAGCTGTATTCAAAATAAGATATTTGGCAAAAAAATTGATCAATCATTTGAGCCACCCCGCCGCGCCAAGGCAATCTCATATGGAGCAGTCCTACTCTACATTTTTTATATTCGCTGTGCCATTGCAGCCTCCTAAATGCATTAAAAGCTAGACCATAGTGAATGCAATCTGTACCTGAAACATTTCTGAATCAATCCCATGTGATTGATTAGGGTGCTGTGCACACACAGCAGCCCAGCCCTGCCCCAGAGCTCTAGTTAATTGTGCACCTGTATCTGGGCCTGCATTGCCCTTCATCTGTGATTGCTGGTAGGGAGAGTGTGGAGGTTAA
This sequence comes from Dendrobates tinctorius, assembly GCF_039654945.1. Taxonomy (NCBI): domain Eukaryota; kingdom Metazoa; phylum Chordata; class Amphibia; order Anura; family Dendrobatidae; genus Dendrobates; species Dendrobates tinctorius. The sequence continues at coordinate 71,095,304 of NW_027361703.1, read as the reverse complement.
ACCTGAGATGTCTGTCTAGACCTGGTTGGCCTTTATCTGCGCTCCCCTTTCCTGGCTTCATGGGAGTGATTCAGAAACGTTTCAGGTACAGTGTGCATTTGATATGGTCTTGCTTTTAATTTATTTAGGAGGCCGTAATGGCTCAGCGAATATAAAAAAACGTAGAGTAGGACTGCCCCATATGAGATTGCCTTGGCGTGGCGGGGTAGCTCAAATGATTGATCAATTTTTTGCTAAATATCTCATTTTGAAATACAGTTAGAAATTAATATGTGCATATGCACTTTATGTATTGCGTTCTGACTACAAGCAGTGCTGGCTTCTCTCCTTTTTTTATTCAGTTTTGTTATATCAGCAGGATGAGGAGTTTGTGCAGGTTGGGAATAGATTGGGACAATGCTTGAAAAGTGAGAATTCAAATGTGTCTTTGTTGTATTCTTTGTAGCCGAGTCCTGGCTGGAGGAGTTGTCATGTCGGGCTGGGACAGATGGAAAAGACGGGAAAAGTGAATGAATCCATCAGAAACAACGTCAGCGGTAAGTCACCATCTGTAACTGTGCTGTGATCTCTATATGATCTGTAGCACTGGTATCTACCACTATATAGTCACCATATGGAGGTAGTGTTGGTCTTTGTGTACGGATTTATTTTCAGTTACAGCAGGATCATCTGCTGAGGTTCCCCTATACCCATACCCATGATTAAAGTGTGCCACCATAGTTGTAATCAAGGGGCCCATTCAGATGTTTTGCCACCCCCGAGCTGAACCCCGAGCTAAGCCTCTGATCTATAGCTATAATAAGTGACTGAATCTAATGAAAATGTAAAGTCTCTGTGGGTGGAGATAAGGGGAGGGGGAAAAAATAATAAATTACTGATAGGGGTTTGTTATAAGTCTCCAAAAATAATGGAAGCAACGGAGAATATCCTCGTAAAGCAAATAGATGAAGTGGTGACTCAAGGAGAAGTAATTATTATGGGGGACTTCAACTACCCTGAAATACGTTGGGGAACCGAAACCTGCAGTTCCAGCAAAGGTAATGGGTTTTTGACAACTATGAGAGACAATTACCTTTCACAACTGGTTCAGGACACAAGAGTGGGAGCACTGCTTGACCTAATATTAACCAACAGGCCAGACCGCATATCAAATATAAGGGTTGGGGGGGTCACTTGGGTAATAGTGATCATCACAAAATAATAAGTTTTCATGTATCCTTTAATAAGATGTGTAGTAGAGGGGTTACAAGGACACTAAACTTCAGGAAGGCAAATTGAAGAGCGACAAAGGTTATTAGAGAACTGGGGGGTCTGCAATACCAAGACAGGTTATTACACTTGGGGTTATTTAGTTTGGAAAAATGAAGGCTTAGGGGTGATCTTATTACAATGTATAAATATATTCGGGGACAGTACAAAGACCTTTCTGATGATCTTTTTACTCTTAGACCTGTGACGGAGACAACGGGGCATCCTCTACGTCTGGAGGAAAGAAGGTTTAAGCATAATCAAAGACGTGGATTCTTTACTGTAAGAGCAGTAAGACTATGGAACTCTCTGCCATATAATGTTGTAATGAGTGATTCCCTACTAAAATTTAAGAAGGGACTGGATGCCTTTCTTAAAAAGTATAATAGTACAGGTTATATACACTAGTTTCCTTTATATTGCGTTGATCCAGGGAGCTAGTCCGTGTCTATACATCTAGAATTGACATGTTTTGAGGTAGTGTCTATGCTCTATCTGGGAGTATGGAGTATATACTGGATAAATAGCTATGTGATAAACATGATCTATGTGTATGTATAAAAATTGTCTACGATATTCCAGGAAGTGACAGGGAAGTGCACCTATTTCGGCACCTGAGATTTACGAGAATAGCTATAGTTCCCTTACTTGATTTAGTTGATCTTTGTTAATATCGTGTGTGTGTGTGTGTGTGTGTGTGTGTGTGTGTATATATATATATATATATATATATATATATACCTACCTGGGCCTGGAAATTCACCAGTCAGGGGGCTTCAAACAAGCCATAGAGACCCAGGACAAGGCTTGCAAAACCTTCAATGCCATCCGAAGGAAACTCTACCATCTGAAGTCGCCAGTGAGGGTCTGGCTAAAAATCTTCGATGCCATAATCACCCCAATCCTCCTGTACGGCAGTGAAGTCTGGGGCCCTCACGCATACCCAGACTGGTCAAAGTGGGATTCCAGTCCAACAGAAATATTCCATCTGGGATTCTGTAAACACCTTCTCCAGGTCCATCGGAGCACCACCAACAGTGCCTGCCGGGCTGAGCTGGGAAGATTCCCACTGCACCTAGTGGTCCTGAAGAGGGCGCTGTCCTTCCAGGCTCACCTACAGAGTAGCAACCCAAGCTCCCATTACCATAAAGCCATGCTACATATAGGTGGTCTGCACAAACCAGGACCCCTGGAACAGCTCATCCAAACCCAACCTGACTGAACCTTCAACCATAGGAACCTGACAAAAGCCAGAATCAGGAAGATGGTAGATGAGGGGCTGGAGAGGTACGTAAGTGACTGGAAGAACGAGATCAACAGCTCTCAGAAACTGACCATGTACCAGAGTCTTCAGAGAGACTACAGACTGGCTCCATATCTGGAGAAACTCTCGGACCCCAGAGACTGACAGATCCTGAGCCGGTATAGACTCAGTGCCCACAATCTGGCCATCGAGGTCGGCCAGCACAAACAGAGCTACAAGCCCAGGGAAGACAGACTGTGCCTACACTGTGACCTGGAGGCCCTGGAGGATGAGAACCACTTCCTGCTACACTGCACCAAATACTCAGCAGTGAGGGACACTCTCCTCAGGAGACTATCCAATCTCTTCCCGGATTTCAGCTCCATAAAGGAGGAAGAGAAAACATATATCTTGCTGGGGGAAGAATAAAGCGCGGTGGAGATAGCAGCGCAATATGTGAGTGCATGCCATAGGCTGCGAGAAAGACAACCATGATGTGCCATGGACATCCTTACCCCACCCTGTACCCCATCCATTGTTCCTTCAGTCCCCACCCATTATCCCCACAGTCCCTACTCCCTATTCCCTACTGGACACATGCTTTGGTTAAACTAATGTTTTTTTTGTCCTGCCAATAAAGCTTCTTTGAATTGAATTGAAATATATATATATATATATATACACAGGGTCAGACTGGGGTGTCTGGGGCCCACCAGGAGAATGGACTCTAAGGGCCCATGCTACAGCTATATGCAAATATCTGTCAGTCGTTATCCTCGTTATAGTGGACTGTAAAATACCGGCAGCTCCTGCACATCTACTGTGTGCCACCGTAACTGGGATGTATAATTATGGTAGTTTACATTACATTTGTTAAAACAAATTATCACCATTCCATGGGCTCCACAGGATAGGTGATCGCTTAGGTCTGACCATTAGAAACTACACCAATTGGAAGACAGAGGAAGTGTTATCGTTGATAGGACACTTATCCCTACTTTAAAATGGAGAGGCAGGTGGGATATCTGACCGCAGCTCCATTCATTCTCTTTGGGGCTTCTATAAAAAACAAGTGCAGCCACTGAGGGAATGAATAGATCAGTGGTCAAGTCGGACATGCCACTCCAGTCTAATGGGAATAAAAGTTAAACATTTTGCTGAATGGGTCCAAGCATTCAGACCCCCAACAATCAGTACGTTATCACTTATTCTATGGACAGGTGATTACTTTTTTTCACAGGAAACCCCCTGTAAGTGCATCTCTGCCACTGTGTACAAAGTATTTAATCTCTAATGGAAATAAATCTTCTAATTAATATCAGAGAGAACAAATGACCGCCATATACAACACAATCACCTAAACCAAGACCAATACCACCACACACAGGAAGAATTACAACCACACCGTGACCAGACCACATAGTGACCGAATAATACTACATACAAGGGACAAGTACCGCCACACCATGGCCAGACCACATTACCACCACATAGTGACCGAAAAATATGACATGTTACCACATATAGGTCCAAATAATACCACATACAAGGAAAAATACTGCCACACCGTTACCAGACCACAAATTACCACCACATAGTGACCGAATACTACAATACTGGTTATGAATAGAAACCACAATACTAACAACACTGTTTTTACCACCAGTGACATTATACACAGGAGCTCTGTATACAGTGTCAGTGTACAGGTTATACAGTGATCACCAGTGATATTATACACAGGAGCTCTGTATATAATGTCAGTGTACAGGTAATACAGTGATCACCAGCCAGTGACATTATACACAGAAGCTCTATATATAGTGTCAGTGTACAGGTAATAGTGATCACCGGCAACATTATACACAAGAGATCTGTATATAGTGTCAGGGTAGAGTTAATACAGTGATCACCAGTGGCATTATACACAGGAGCTCTGTATATAGTGCCAGTGTACAGGTAATACTGTGACTACCAGTGATATTATACACATGAGCTCTGTATATAGAGTCAGTGTATAGGTAATACAGTGATCACTAGTGACATTATACACAGGAGCTTTGTAAATAGTGTCAGTGTACACTTAATACAGTGATAATCGGTGACATTATACACAGGAGCTCTGTATATAGTGTCAGTGTACAGGTAATACAGTGATCACCAGTGATATTATACACAGGAACTCTATATATAGAGTCAGTATATAGGTAATACAGTGATCACTAGTGACATTATACACAGGAGCTCTGTATATAGTGTCAGTGTACAGGTAATACAGTGACCACCAGTGATAGTATACACAGAAGCTCTGTATATAGTGTCAGTGTACAGGTAATACAATGATCACCAGTAACATTATACACAGGAGCTCTGTATATAATGTCAGTGTACAAGTAATACAGTGATCACCAGTGACATTATGCACAGGAGTTTTGTTTATAGTGTCAGTGTACAAGTAATACAGTGATCACCTGTGACATTATACACAGGAGCTCTGTATATAGTGTCAGTGTGCAGGTAATACAGGGATCACCAGTGACATTATGCAGAGAAGATCTGTATGTAGTGTAAGTGTACATGTAACACAGTGATCACCAGTTATATAGTGTCAGTGTATAGGTAATAAAGTGATCACTAGTGACATTATATACACTGGAGATCTGTATCTAATGTCAGTGTACAGGTAATACAGTGATCACCAGTGACATTATGCACAGGAGCTCTGTACACAGTACTGTATATAGTGTGCGTGTACATGTAATACACTGACTCACCAGTGACGTCTGTAGTTGAAGTCCTTCATCTTCGCTTTTCTTCTTCAACCAGAACAGACCGCAGTCACTTCTTCCAGCCAGGACTCGTCTCTGCAAAAATAACACAGTCATCAATAGGTGATCACTTCCAGAGCACTTTCACCACTTTTTCCCTGACTTCTACACTACGTCAGATGAAGAAGAAAAGCGGCATAGCACCGCCCTGCAAAGTAACAGGACCTCCCTTTTGTTCCCTCCATGGAAGATCGTTTCCTAAAAAGTAAATTAAATTACAGTAGTAATAATGTCCCTCGTTGGACCCTAAAGAAATTATACTCCCCAATTAACCAAGTCCCTCAACCTGGCCCCCTTTATTTAATAATCTTGTCCAGCCTGGCCCCCTATATTTTATAATATGCCCCAGCCTGGACCTCTTTATTGTATAATATGCCCCAGCTTGGCCCCCTTTATTTTATAATATGCCCCAGCCTGGCCCCTTATGTCCCTTTACCAGCTGTGAGCAGGTTGCGGGATGCAGTGACGGACAAGAGACAGAGCAAGGGTTAACATACACTCACTGGCCACTTTATTAGGTACACCATGCTAGTAACGGGTTGGACCCCCTTTTGCCTTCAGAACTGCCTCAATTCTTCGTGGCAGAGATTCAACAAGGTGCTGGAAGCATTCCTCAGAGATTTTGGACCATATTGACATGATGGCATCACACAGTTGGCGCAGATTTGTCGGCTGCACATCCCTGATGCGAATCTCCCGTTCCACCACATCCCAAAGATGCTCTATTGGATTGAGATCTGGTGACTGAGGAGGCCATTTGAGTACAGTGAACTCACTGTCATGTTCAAGAAACCAATCTGAGATGATTCGAGCTTTATGACATGGCGCATTATCCTGCTGAAAGTAGCCATCAGATGTTGGGTACATTGTGGTCATAAAGGGATGGACATGGTCAGCAACAATACTCAGGTAGGCTGTGGCGTTGCAACGATGCTCAATTGGTACCAAGGGGCCCAAAGAGTGCCAAGAAAAAATTCCCCACACCATGACACCACCACCACCAGCCTGAACCGTTGATACAAGGCAGGATGGATCCATGCTTTCATGTTGTTTACGCCAAATTCTGACCCTACCATCCGAATGTCGCAGCAGAAATCGAGACTCATCAGACCAGGCAAAGTTTTTCCAATCTTCTACTGTCCAATTTCGATGAGCTTGTGCAAATTGTAGCCTCAGTTTCCTGTTCTTAGCTGAGAGGAGTGGTACCCAGTGTGGTCTTCTGCTGCTGTAGCCCATCTGCCTCAAAGTTCGACGCACTGTGCGTTCAGAGATGCTCTTCTGCCTACCTTGGTTGTAACGGGTGGCAATTTGAGTCACTGTTGCCTTTCTATCAGCTCGAACCAGTCTGCCCATTCTCCTCTGACCTCTGGCATCAACAAGGCATTTCCGGCCACAGAACTGCCGCTCACTGGATTTTTTTTCTTTTTCGGACCATTCTCTGTAAACCCTAGAGATGGTTGTGCGTGAAAATCCCAGTAGATCAGCAGTTTCTGAAATACTCAGACCAGCCCTTCTGGCACCAACAATCATGCCACGTTCAAAGGCACTCAAATCACCTTTCTTCCCCATACTGATGCTCGGTTTGAACTGCAGGAGATTGTCTTGACCATGTCTACATGCCTAAATGCACTGAGTTGCCGCCATGTGATTGGCTGATTAGAAATTAAGTCTTAACACACAGTTGGACAGGTGTACCTAATAAAGTGGCCAGTGAGTGTATATTACTTTAACAAGTATGTACTCCACGCAGGGAGATAAAGAGTTAAACAGGAATAATGCAGATGATAGGTAATAAAGGGTATGCAGTTTGCACAAATGCAGGGGAAAATAAAGGTAACAGTTTTTAAGGTATAACTTATCCAATCCGACGACTTCCAGAATGTAGAGTCCACGAAACAAGCATTGGTGCCAACAAAAGTCAGCACAGGGTTAATCAGATGTGGTCCTGGAGACAACGACGAGCTGAGTCCTCCCGGCAGCGGTGAGTCTCTGAAGCCTTCTGCAAGTTCCAAAGTCCAGCTGGTGCTGTGGAGGGTAAGGCACAGGCCACAGCTATGTCGGAGCCCAAAGTGGCCTGACAAATATGCATCGGGGGGTCAAGAATTAGTTCACAGTCACACACCTGGTCCTGCTTATGCGGCACGCATGCGGTACACACGAGCCTGGAGCATTTGGCACCTTGCTTTGCGGGTGCCGACGGGTACACGGCACGTCTCCGTTCACAGACTGTAACAACCCTGCTGGCATCACTGCATGGCCTCCCCCTTCCCCCGCACACCAACTTACTCACTGCTCCGGGTCATGCTGTGAATTCTGTTTGCTGCCAGTCCAGTTTGGGTTCTTTGTCTGCCATCCAGGAGGCTGCATATCCTGGTCTCTGTGTCTTGGTCCTAGCTTTGTGTTTACTTGTCCTTCCGCCTGCCAGGAGGCAGAATAATCTGGTCCTTGAGTCTTTGTCCCTGAACCTTGTCTGAACTCTGTCCTACCCCTGCCTCCTTGTCTTTGGCTTCCTTCCCTGCTGTGTCTTTCCTTGTGTCCTCCCTGTCTGAGCCTCTGCACCCTTGCAGCTCTGTCTGAGCCTCTGCACCCTTGCAGCTCTGTCTGTGCCGCTGCACCCTTGCAGCTCTTCCTGCTCCTCTCCTGCTGCTGCAGAACCTCTTGCAGCTTCTCTCCACAGACCTTGTGGTTCAGCTTTGCTCTGCTGCTGCAGAACCTCTTGCTGCAGCTTCTCTCCACAGACCTTGTGGTTCAGCTTTGCTCCGCTCCTGCTGCCGCTGCAGAACCTCTTGCTGTAGCTTCTCTCCACAGACCTTGTGGTTCAGCTTTGCTCTGCTGCTGCAGAACCTCTTGCTGTAGCTTCTCTCCACTGACCTTGTGGTTCAGCTTTGCTCCGCCTGCTTGCCCTGTGTCTCAGCCGTGCCTGCTTGCCCTGTGTCTCAGCCTGCCTGTTAGTCACACCTGTCCAAGTGACTTGTCCCCGAGTGGGATCAACAGCCATAGCCAGACATGATTTCTGAACTCTTCCTGAGATAAAACATTAGTATTGTTGTTTCTAAATGATTATGAACTTGTTTTCTTAGCATTATTTGAGGTCTGCAAGCGCTGCATTTGGAGCACCCCGCGGGGCCTGGGGGTACTCGGTACTGGGCCCGTCAACTTCCATGGGGGACGGTGTCACGGCGGCGACCCGATCTGTGGCCCAGAGGCGTCCAGTAATAAAATAGGGGAAAGTTGAGTGGTATTTTTGTGGTAAAAATAAAAATAATGTTTATAGATGGTGAAATACGTGACGCCACCTGTGGTATTCTAGTCAGAGGTGACCAGCGCTGCGGTGTTGCTTCTCTGGGATGGATGTTGGGCGCGCTATGATATTGTAGCTCTCCACAGGTAGGGCTGTAGTCCCAGGGCAAAGATGTTAAATAAATAGTAAAAATGGCTGTAAACATTGGGGTGCAGATAAATGAGAGAAAGACACAGAGAGGTGCAGTTTCTTTACCTTTTACTGGTAATTTGTTGTAGTCCGGAGTACCACATACAGATGATGGAATAAGTCCGGCTCGCCTGGAGGCATTCAGGTTATCCACCTTGCCAGTTGGGGATTTAGGACCTTCCTTTCTGCGCTTTGTGTGTGGGTCTCCGCTGTATATAACTATGCTGCGACCCTCTATTCGTGATGGTTTCACTAACCTGTACGGCTGTCAGCGTGAGCCTATTCCACGGGTACCGTTCTCTTCACCGTCGGCCCCGGGCTCTTTATCCGCTGACATGCCGTCAGGTGTTCAATGTGCACAGGAAATTACAATCCCCTGTACTTTCAGATTTGGCTATCAGGGCGTACAGCTCCTGTCAGCCTTGGACTCTGATGTCCCTTTTCTCTTTATTAGCGCTTCACTCAGGGGTCTGCTATATGCAGTATTTTAGCTTCCCTAGAGTCTCTCAGTCTCTGCTCTTGTCCTTTCCCTCGTCACAGATCAGCTGCCTGTCTTTATCTGACAGGATCTTCCAGAAAGATCTCTTTTCCTCACCTCCTCACGTTGTAACTGTCATTTTTCCTCACAGCTCACAGCTGTTTTGTTTCCATGACAACTCCCTCAGCTGACTTCTAGCTGACTCAGCAACCCCCTCTGCTGGCCAGAATTTATAAGGCATCTCCCTTTTCTGACCTGCAGCAGGAAATTGTGATTAAATGTATTACCTGGCATGGGGGCCCCTTTCTGCCTTCAAGCATGACTTTACCCATTAGAGGGAGGTAATGTCACTGTGACAACCGGACTCTGGGGTGTCACATCCCCTCCAGTTAAGTTCAGTACTCCTGGACTGAGGAAAATATAACAAGAATTGTTAACAATAACAATTAATGAAAATCTACAAAGTCTTAAAAATTGTAAAAATTATCAAAAACCAGACAAGAAAAAGAAAACAATAGCACAGTTACTGCAGCGACCAGTCCTTACGCTGCTGTCCAGGAATTGTCTTTGTGCTTGTACCTGGAGTTTAGTTGGTGGGAACCGCCTTAACCCACTTTGTGTGTTGTCCCTGGGTGTGGCTACAGGGCACTCTGTAGATGGGCCTGTTTTTCGGCCACACCGGCGACTTATTTTTAAGGCCTTTTTGGAGTAACTGTCATGTCCGCCATGTTTGTCATGTCTGCCATGTCTGTTTTGTCTCAAGAACTCCTGGAACGATGTGCATATCTTGTCTGCTGTCCTGCATATTCACTAGAGCAGTGTGCACACTCACCTCATGTCTGAGCTGCAGGATGCCTGCGTTTCTGCTCTGTCTTCTGTGATCTTCTCGTCATGTCTAGGATTCCTGATCATGTGTTCCTGCCTGGATCCTGCACTGTCTGGTACTGCAATCATCTCGTCATGTCTGAAACGCTGATCATGTGACGTTTCCTAAAGATCCTGCACTGTCTGGTTCGGCAATCATCTTGTCATGTCTGAAACGCTGATCATGTGACCTTTCCTAGGATCCTGCACTGTCTGGTTCGGCAATCACCTCGTCATGTCTTGAACTCTGATCATGTGACCTGTCTAGGTTTCAGCACTGGATCTGCAGTCGTCTCGTCATGTCTGGAACTCTGATCATGTGACTGTGCTCTGTTATCCTGTGGATCTGAACCCGGAAGTGCTCCCCTGGTCCTGACCTGGAAGAGGAGGTGCTATGCAATATATCAGGCCGCCCCTTCCTATGCTCTGGGCCTGAGTATTGTGTGGTGTCCCTGCATGGCTGCTTGGTCTGTGGGGCGCTCCCTCTATTCTGTGCCCTTGCACTCTGCTCTGTCGTGCATCTCTGCACACGCTCCGTGCTCGTATTCCGTCTCTTGTCTTGTGTCTTGTCTAGTGTTTGTCTCTCGTCCCATGTTCTGTCCCTGCTCTGCTTTGCCTTGTAGTCCTTGTTTGCTCTGCTTCTGTTCCGTGTTTCTGTCCTCGTGTCATGTCTCGCTCTGCATTGTGGCTTCAGGTACCCTGCCTCTGTCTCTGTCCCTGGCGTGCCTCTCTGCACGCGCAGGACTCTGCCTCGCCTGTCCCTGGTGTGCCTCTCTGCACGCGCAGGACTCTGCCTCGCCTGTCCCTGGCGTGCCTCTCTGCACGCGCAGGATTCTGCCTCACCTGTGTACCTTGTCTAGTCCCAAGGCCCTGCCTTGGCCCGGCTCTGGGCTTCGGCCTACGCTCCGCTGCTCGACTGTCCCTGTCCCTGGCATGCTCTTTGCATGCGCAGGTCTCTGCTTTGTTCTTTGTATTGTCCCTGATGTTTTGTGCGCCCTTGCACTTTTCGCACTAGGCTTTGCCGTACTGTCTGTACGTGTCTCTGTCCTGTGTCTTTGCCTAGCCCTGCCTTGTGGCTCCGTGCCTCCGTGCACGTGCCTGGTTGTCTGTGCCTGCCTGGTGTGCCTCAGCCGTGCCGCCTCTAGCCGTGCTCGCCTGTGTGCCTCCGCCGTGCCCCGTCCAGTGCTATAGTGGTCTGGCTGCGTGGCCCCGCGGCGGTGCCGCATCTAGTCGTGCCTGCAACTGCCATCATCAGTACCACCTGCCGGCGCTCCCAGCCGTGGTCTCCGTGCTCCCTTGCTCTCACGCTGGTTCTTGCACTCTGCCTTTTCGTGCTACTCTTGCACAACTCTTTGTTAACTTTGCTCTGCTCTGATCCCTGTCTTGCCTGGTTCTTGAACCCTGTTCCTGGCGTGCCTCTCTGCACGCGCAGGACTCTGCCTCGCCTGACCCTGGTGTGCCCTTTGCACGCTCAGGACTCTGTCTCGTACCTTGTGCCTTGGCGTGTCTCCACACACGCACCCTGTCTAGTTTTGTGAACCCTGGCGTGTCCCCTACACACGCACCTAGTCTTGAACCCTGGCGTGTCCCCTACACACGCACCTTGCCTTGCACCTAGCCTTGAACCCTGGCGTGTCCCCTACACACGCACCTAGCCTCGGACCTCGGCGTGTTCCCTAACACGCACCATGCCTGGATATCTGTCATGCCTCCTTGCCTGAAACATGGTTTGCCTGCCGGATGCCCGAAACCTGCTGATCGCTGCCAGAGATCATGAGCTGGATGACTGCGGCCTGACGTCCGGAGCTGATGTCCGCAGCCTGATGCCTTGATGATGTCGATCGTTGCCAGCAGTCCGGAGTCCGATGTCATCGTGCCGTTACCTGTACCTAGGCGTGCCACCTGGCACGTACCATGCTATGGACCTTGGCGTGCCCACGCACGCACCTTTCCGTGTTTGCTTTCTCACGTTTTTGCACTGTGTGATCCTGAGTTATCCTAATGAAGATACCTTGCACCTACGTCTCGTCTTGTCTTGCTTCCTGCTCGTCTTTGTAGTCAGACACTTGCACTTAGTGTCCCCTGAGCCAGCCATCTGGTTGCAGCAGTCGTGGTGGCTCACCCCCTTGGTCTTGCCCCTGACACTCCCTGTATAGGGGGTGGATTCTCACAAGGTAAGCTCGCCCTCGGTGGGTGGGTGCCATGACCCAGAGGGTCCACTCAAAAAATGGGCTCAGCAGGAGCTGAGTCCGTCACAGTAACTATTTACAAATACAGTTCTGACCACACATAGTCCTGTGGCCCAATTGTCCTTTAACTGGTTATTGCGAATACTTAAAAAGGTTCTTACAGTAAGTCTCTGTAGGCTCTCATGCTTAACGGTTACTACTATACATTCTTATTACATTATTTACATTACGTAATCTCTGTAATGGGCAGGGATTTGACCTTTAGTACTACGAGTGGATCTACACAGTGTAGGTATTTCTGATGACCTGACCTGTTCTCTGATGTCTACTGTTGGTGCATTAGTCACTACACTATAAGTAGACTTGTGTAAGATAGGTATTCTAGACTGCCTTCTCTCTACTCCTAGACTCACCATGAGATTATCAGATTCGCTGTTAGCAGGGGACAGATTTCCGCATTCCTCTGCAGATGTGGTATCTGTTACTGGAGCCATTTCATTTAGAGTCTCTTCTTCATCTGGTGCAGTAGGCTGATGAAAGGTTAGGACTGGTACTACTATTGCCTGATTTACTTGTGTCCACGTCTGAGGAAACTCTCCAAGTATTGTTTGAATCTTTTCTTCCACCTCTACTATGGGTTGTGGAGTGTCTTGGACTTCTTTCTTGTCCTTCAATTGATCAGGGCACATTTTTAGATGATCTCTCGAGACTGCTTCGAAGGTTTCTCCTCCATCTTTACTGATGATACATACTTTGGTGTTATTAAAGTCTGAAGGTATCACAGTGTATGGCTCTGCTTCCCACTGGTCATCTAGTTTGTGAACTCGTCTCTTTCTTTTAAGTACTTGTTCTCCTGTTGTCAATGGAACTGCAGGGGCGTGTTGGTTGTAATTTCTTTCCTGTCTATGTCTTGTTTGGGTCAAACTTTTCTCCACACATTCTTGCACTTTGCGGTATTGTTGCTGCCGCTCTGTATTCCAGTCTGCATCTGGTGATGTTGTCTCTGGTGTTAAGACTCCCATGTCTAAATCAATGGGTAACTTGCAAGGTCTTGCTCTCATCAAGTAGGCCAGAGTGCAATTTGTAGAGTTTACCGGTATATGATTATACAGATCTACCAGATCTGGCAACTTCTCTGGCCACTGGTTTCGTTCTTCCAGAGGTAAGGTCTTCAATAAGTCAATTACCACCTGATTCATCTTCTCACACATGCCATTTGTCTGTGGATGGTACGGTGTCGTTCTGATTTTCTTGCAACCGTACATGTTACAGAACTCCTGAAACACGTCTGCCTCAAAGGCTGGACCTTGGTCGGTGAGCACTTGTTCAGGGTATCCGTGAGGTCGACAAAAGTGTTGCTGAAATGCCTTGGCTGCTGTCTTTGCTGTTTGGTCTTTAACAGGTAAGACTACCAAGAACCTTGAGTAATGGTCCACGATGGTCAAAACATAGATGTAGACATTCCTACTCGGAGTTAACTTCACATAATCCAAGGCTACCAGTTCAAGCGGCTGTTTTGTGATGATCGGCTGTAATGGGGCTCGCTGGCTGTTTCGGTCTTTTCTGCGCAGGTTGCATGGGCCACATTCTCGGAACCACTTCTCCATGGAACTCCTCATGCCAACCCAGTAGAATCTTTCACAAAGTAGAATTTCCAACTTCTTCCAACCGAAGTGTCCTGCTCCATTGTGGTACGCCTCTAAGACCATTGGCGCATCCCTCTTCGGGACTACCACCTGCCAGACAAGTTCGTGTGTGCGCGAGTCGATGTTCCTCCGACAAAGTTTACCATCATAGATAAACAGCTTGCCTCTCTCCTTCCATAGCTGCTGTGCTTCCTGTGGGTCATCTGGACCAGGGTGTGCATCAGCTTGTGTCAGCCACTCCTTTACTAGGCGAACAGCTGGATCACTATCTTGTGTCTCTGCCCTCTCATGATGGGGTAATGGGTTAGATTTCTTCAAGTTCTTTTGGATCTTCTCCCCCATCAGGTGAATTGGGCATCCGGGATAACGCATCTGCATTAGCGTTTTTATGTCCTGCTCTGTACTTGATGGTGAACTCATAGTTGGACAGTCGGGCCATCCATCGTTGCTCTAGTGCCCCAAGCTTTGTCGTTTCACGGTGGTTTAGAGGATTATTGTCCGTGTAGATGGTGAACTTTGCGGAAGCCAAGTAGTGCTTGAAGCACTCTGTTACTGCCCAGACTATGGCGAGGAACTCCAGCTTAAAGGAACTGTAGTTGTCGGGGTTCCTCTCAGTGGGACGAAGCTTCCTGCTGGCGTAGGCAATCACTCTCTCTCTGCCTTTCTGCACTTGTGACAGCACTGCTCCCAATCCCACGTTGCTGGTGTCAGTGTAAAGTACAAATGGTTGGTCATAGTCAGGGTAGGCCAGGACCTCATCTCCTGTGAGGGCCAATTTCAACTTGGTGAAGGACTCTTTTATCCTTTTGTTCCACTCGAACGGAAGATTTTTGTTCTTGGCCTTCTTGGATTGGCCCACTAGAAGATCTTGCAGCGGTGCTGCTATCTTGGTGAAGTCCTTGATAAATCTTCGGTAGTAGCCTACTAACCCAAGATATTGCCTCACTTCATGGATAGTGCTGGGTCTTTGCCAGTCCCGGATAACGGTGACTTTGTCAGGGTCGGGTGCCACACCTTCCGCGCTCACCACATGGCCTAGGTACTGCACCTTGGGTTTCAAAATGTGACATTTGGACAGTTTTATTTTCAGGCCAAAGTTTGACAGGGCTTCGAATACCTCGGCTAGGTGCTTCAAATGGTCTTCGTAGGTTTTGGAGAAGACGATGATGTCATCCAGGTACAGCAGAACGGTTTCAAAGTTTTTATGTCCAAGGCAGCATTCCATTAGCCGCTGAAATGTTCCTGATGCATTGCTGAGCCCGAACGGCATGTAGTTAAACTCGCAGAGGCCCATTGGTGTTGTAAACGCTGTCTTCTCTTTGTCTGCCTCTGCCACAGGAACCTGCCAATACCCACTTGTGAGATATAAGGTAGAGAAATAATTAGCAGTTCTCAGTGCAGTTAGTGATGTCTGTTATGAATGAGTCACCGTAGGAGGCAAAAGCAGAAATACTAGCTAAGTCCAGAAAAACCAGAGAGGTTGGCAGCTATCAGATTGCAGACCCCTGAACCTATCAACAACAACTAGCAGTAGCCGTGGGGGGTTCCTACGATGCCCTAGACCCCTCGATCACAGCCGGAGAACTACATAGCCTAAAGACAGAAAGGGAAATCTAAACTGCCCCAGAGCAGTCCCCAAAGCAATAGGCAGCCCCCAACATATAATGACGGTGAAGCAAGATGAAAAAACACTCACACAGATAGAAAGATAGGCTGAGCAAATGATGGGGCCCAAGCTAACTAAATAGGACAGGATAGGAAAGCTGCTGTCTGCAATCCGCCAAAACCCCTATCAAAACAAGGGCCAACAGGCTGATAGGGAAAAAGGCCCTGAAGACGCTAGGCTTCAAAAAGACTATATCAGCACTCAGGTATTTTCTGAAGACAGAGCAAAAAGGAATTCAACTCACCCCAGCAGGGAATGGCAGAAATTCAGAAAAACACGGCAAAACAAAACAAAACACAAATGCAAAAAGCAGTGCAGAAAACTTAGCTTTTGAGGAGCAGGAATCAGACTGGTCTCCTAGAATCCCTCAGAGAGATCACCAGCAAGGCAGAAGGGCGTCGGCTGCCTTATATCCAGTCAGCAATTCCCGTCACCCAGTCATCATCATCATACCCAGGTGCTTGGTAATCAGCCTCACTACCTTCCTTCACCAGAAGAGGGAGTTCATCAGACCTCAATGGTGAAGGGAAAATGAACTCACAACAGATTCCTCAATTCTAGGCAATGGGTACGCGTCTTTATGTGTAATGCTGTTAATCCGCCTGTAGTCTACACACATCCTCTAGTACCAGCTTTCTTTTTAACGAGGACTAATGGAGCTGCTCAGGGGCTACAACTATCTCTGATTACCCCAGCCTCCTTCATCTCTCGTAACATACTCTTGGCACATTTCTAGTGTGCTGGGGGTACAGGCCAATGTCTCTCTTTAATGGGTGGATGATGTCCGGTGGGGATATGATGTTGAACCCTTTTGCCTGCCCAAAATCTAGAGGATGCTTACTGAAGACCTGTTCAAATTCTCGAGCCACCCGGTAAGCCCCATGCTTTTAGTGTGAAGGGGTGGAGTAAGTGCCTACGTGCAGCTGCTGACACCAATCCTCCTGTTGCCTTTCAGAGCCATTCTCTTCCACCTTGTCAGACGGAAGCAAGGGTTCTAGTGTCTCAATTGCATTGTTACTGACAGTGAACAATTTAGCAAGGGTGGCACACCGGGGTAACTGGACCTCTCTCTCCCCACAATTTAAGATTCGTATTGGTACTCTCCCCTTGTGGACATCAACTACCCCTCTACTGTCAGGATTTTGGGCCTACTATCAGAATACATGGGTTCTACCCGGGCTTGGTAATCTTGACCCCTTAGGCCTATTGCTGCCCGACACCAAATTAACATTTCACTTCTGGGAGGCACTGCAATGGGGAAAGGATCACTTACTCTGACACTGCCGACTTCTCCACCAGACAGCTCTACCTGTTGTCTCTGCATCAGGGCTCTGATCTCCTTTTGCAGGACCCGTTGCTGACTGGAGCTGGCGGTCTCGGCTACCTGTTGTAACAAAACAATAATTTCTCCAAGACAATTTTCAATTACATTAGTGCCTAAAGTGATCATATGATGGCATTCTCGTTTGTCAATGTCAACTATTATCAAACCTTGCGATTGCAATTCTACTCGGCCAATCTTTATGGTCACCTCTTTATACTCCATCTGAGGCAAGGGCTGACCATTGCTGGCAAAAATGACAAGGTCTTTATCTGGGCTATGAGTAATGTCTGAATATGCCCAGTACTGCTTAAAAAGAACATATGGTATCGTTGTCACCCAGGAACAGGTGTCCAGTAACGCGTTCATCGGAAAACCGTCAATCACAACAGTCAAGACTGGTCGTCCTCCTACGTACTTGTCTCGCCAATTTGGTGAGCCTGGTCATCTTCCTCTTGGGTGTTAGCTCTTGGCCCCAGGGGTTGCTTGTTTAAATGACAGTATCTTACTAGGTGTCTTGCCTTGTTGCAGCGGCAACAGATGGGCTGTCCGTCCTCGTTGCAACGATCACTGTCTCTCCCTCTGGTCGGCGGGATACTCTTCTGCTGTCGCCACGGGACGTCTTCTGGACTGGAGGCCAGCTGGATCTTTTTCTTTGGAATCACTTGCAGGGACTGCACAGTTTTTGTGAGTGTAGCCACACTTTTAGTTAGTTCCTTGACTTGGAGACGTAAGTCTGCAGCAGAATCATCATCGTGGGACGGCTTGTCAGTCTCAATAGAGGTCTTTGGAAAGGATGTTGTCTCCTGCTGGTATATAATTGCAGGATGCTTAGAGGGCTCTGTGATGCTAGGGTTTGGTTCACGCATCCCTCAGATGGCTCTATCCTTAGGCTAAGTGCACACGTACCGGAACTCTCGCGGAAATTACCGCGAGAATTCCGGAATTCCTTTCCGCGGGAAAATCGCATTTTAAATTCCCGCGATTTTCCCGCGGAAAAACTAGCATTTTGCAAGCGTATTTAGCTTGCAAAATGCTAGCGTTTTCCAAGCGATCTGTAGAATCGCTTGGAGAACTGATTGACAGTTTGACGAGTGTTTGACGAGTGTGACCAACTTTTTACTACTGAGGCTGCCTATGCGGCATCAGTAGTAAAAGATAGAATGTAAAAAAAAGTAAAAAATGGTGTTATTCTTACCCTCCGACGTCCTGCGCATCCGTTCCCAGTAATCCTTTGCGAAAATGCCCGCGATGACGTCCGTTCTCGCGGGATCGCGATGTCTCGTGGTAATTCGCGATGACGTCGCGCGAATGACCGCGAGACTTCGCGATCCCGCGAGAACGGACGTCATCGCAGGCATTTTCGCAAAGGCTTACTGGGAACGGATGCGTGGAGAGAGGTGGGAATGCTGCGCGGGACGCCGGAAGGTAAGAATAACAATATTTTTTATTTTAAATTCTATTTTTTACAGGGATATGGTACCCAGAGCCCGGAGGACAGTCTCCTCTCCTCCGGACCGTGGGTACCATCCGCAATTGTTCTGCTTACTTTCCACATGGTGTGCACAGCCACATGCGGGAAGTAAGCGGAACAATGCATTCCTATGGGTGCGGGATCGCCGCGATTCCGCAAATTAATGAGCATGCTGCGTTTTTTACCGCGAAGCGATTCCGCCGCGGTAAAAACCGCAGCATTAGCACAGCATTGCGGAATCCCATAGGAATGCATGGGATGCTTATTTTTCGCGGCAAAATCACGCGGTTAAAACCACCGCGGAAACGCGAAAAAAACGCCAGGTGTGAACTCAGCCTTAAAGTGTGCAAAGTCCAATTCTGGATTTTGTAGGGCCATTATGTGCAGCTGTGTCCTTTGGTTGTTAGACTGGAGTCCCTCTAAGAACTGCTCTGTTAGTAATCTATCTTCATCTTGCTTGCTCTCAGGGTCAACCTGCTTTACAGCCCGTAGTGCCTCCTGAAGATTAAGGGCATAGTCTTGCACTCTCTGTTTGCACCCAAAAAATCTAAATTTTATCTCTGTTGCAGTACGGGTATCAAAAGTGTCTTTCAGTCTGGCTAAGATTTGTTTGACAGTTCTTTTATCAGTGTCCAGCCAGGACTTTACTTCCCTCTGAGCCGCACCAGTTAACTGGCCAATGAGGATACTGACTTTTTGGCTTTCTGACAGGGGGTACATCTTGAACAAACTACATAGTCTTTCTTTAAAATCGCTCAGGGTGTGCGACTCCCCTGATTACTGTGGTAACCAGGCCGCCCTGGTATATATGGCATTGATAGCGGCATTATTGAGGCTGCGAACGCCGCTGAATCTTCACACGCGATGAGCATTCAGGGGATCCACCTTGCATGGTGGGGATTTAGGACCTTCCTTTCTGCGCTTTGTGTGTGGGTCTCCGCTGTATATAACTATGCTGCGACCCTCTATTTGTGATGGTTTCATTAACTGTACGGCTGTAAGCGTGAGCCTATTCCACGGGTACCGTTCTCTTCACCGTCGGCCCCGGGCTCCTTATCCGCTGACGTGCCCTCAGGTGTTACAATCCCCTGTACTTTCAGATTTGGCTATCAGGGCGTACAGCTCCTGTCAGCCTCGGACTCTGATGTCCCTTTTCTCTTTATTAGCACTTCACTCAGGGGTCTGCTATATGCAGTATTTTAGCTTTCCTAGAGTCTCTCAGTCTCTGCTCTTGTCCTTTCCCTCATCACAGATCAGCTGCCTGTCTTTATCTGACATGATCTTCCAGAAAGATCTCTTTTCCTCACCTCCTCACGTTGTAACTGTCATTTCTCCTCACAGCTCACAGCTGTTTTGTTTCCATGACAACTCCCTCAGCTGACTTCTAGCTGACTCAGCAACCCCCTCTGCTGGCCAGAATTTATAAGGCATCTCCCTTTTCTGACCTGCAGCAGGAAATTGTGATTAAATGTATTACCTGGCATGGGCGCCCCTTTCTGCCTCCATGCATGACTTTACCCATTAGAGGGAGGTAATGTCACTGTGCAAACCGGACTCTGGGGTGTCACACATTATTTTGTTATTTTGACCATTTCTCATTTTCTGAAAATAAATACAAAATTTAGTGCTTGGAAATTCGAAGACATGTCAAATGTCATGTCTGACGCTGTTCACACCACTGCGTCCGGCAGGCAGAGGTAGTTCCACCTCCAGCCACTATAGCCTCAGTGGCGCCGGCTTGATCTTCAGGCTCTCGGGGGTTAATCCTGCTGGAGACCAGGTTGGATGGTTAGTCACGCCCACAGTCTTTAAATAGTCATGCTGGCCTATGGGCGTCGCCGATTATAGCTTGTGTTTCATACCAAGTGGTTCCGGTCTGGAGTGGAGGTGTTGCAGAGAGAGAGAGAGAGATTCGTGTCTGGTGGCATATGATCCGTTGTTTTCCTTTCTCCTTCCCATATTTGTGTTTAGTTGTGCCCTGTTCACATTACTGTATATTCCTGTGTGTGTGCGGCGCAGTGCAGTTTAAGTTCTCCCTGTCTGTCATATTTGTGTGAGGGCTTTGGTGTTGTGACTCCTCACTGGGTGGAGGGTGGAGGGTTAAGTGCAGGGCTGAGCAGGAGATAAGGAAAGGGTGGAGGCTCAGGCATTTGCACCATCAGCAAAAACCCTGGGTTGAGGGTCAGACAGGGTTTCCCCTAGTTATAGGGACATCACAGGGGCCCCGGGAGTTACAGCCTTAGTTGAACTAAGCCCCCTGTGACATCAGTAGAATAAAAGAGCAATTTACATTTTACTCAAAAATATACCTATATAGAGAAAAATCAGACAAACTGAAAATTTTGCAGTGGTCTCTTTTAAATTTTGCCAGAGCTGTATATAATGTGTGTGTACCAGTGATCAGAAGATTTTTGACTGATGCTCAAACTTTATAAAGATGGCCGTTTGCTGTGTGATGCTATCTATGTAGATTTTGAATATTACCGTGTATCTGTTTTCACAATCACTATTATATTATCATGTTTTTGTTGGTGTTAATATCTAGGGTATAATAGGGTCAGAGAGGGACAGACGATATTATGGTGCCAACCTCCGCAAGCAAGGCAGAGGAAGTGTTCGAGGCCTTAATAGGGCCAGTAACCCCCCTACTGTAACTCCGTTAAGTTATGTCCCCCTTTTTAATAATAATAATAATAATAATAATAATAATAATAATAATAATATTAATACAAGTGTTGTAAATAGTAGGAGGGTCTTTTTTAAGTTAAGTTGTTGTGCATTTATTGGGACCTTTGTCTATCTATATAAGTTATGTTTAGGTCATGCCCATTTTTCACATCCTACGTCACGCACTAACTAATGAGGATTTCACCCATTGATGCTTGATGCTCCGGTGCAGAGGCGGATCCTGGAATAGCCTAACAATAATATCTTACCGAAAATCATACTAGCATGTTCTTATGCAGACGCATGTTTGCATTGATGTTGTGGGCACATCAGTGAGAGGATTTGCTGATACTCCCCCTCACTGATGGCAGATGTCGAGGCCGGTGGGAGGATATGTCCTCTATTTATAACCTCCAGCTATAGACACACATGCCTTCATATCCTCTATTTATTTTGATTGCGCAGCACTCTACATGATAGCTCCTGGATTTCCTGGCACTACTGTACCCTGTTGCGAATACCTCAAAACACACTACTCTGATAATTCTTTGGGTACTGCTCTTGTAATGGCGGTAGTTACAGTATGACGTGGGTCACGACAGGGTTGTTAGCCGCTCTCAAAATTATCTAGCTCATGGTCCCATTGGATGGTGGAATAGCGTTGCATGGATTGGGTGAGATCTAACCATCTTCTACATGAGCATTCTCATACGGGTATTCAGGTCACTATTTTGTGCTATTTAGTAGTACGCTACTCATTTATTGCCTTACTTGTTTTATTGTATGGGCTCGGTTCTTTTCTATTTATTTTTCTAATAAAAATTAGCTTTTTATATTCATATATATTTCTCTCTTGACTCATTGTTTGATATTAAATTTGAGAGATAGAAAACTACTATCACTAGTAAAGGTCCATAATTTTGCAGTTTATTATGGAATAAGGAGACCTGAATCTAATGAATGTCTTGTTTTGGACAGTCAATTGCTTATACTGTGCTTACCTGGGGAAGGGATGGCATCATGATTTGCTTTGAGAATCCAACAAAAGTAGTGTGATATTCTGGACAATTTTCTGCTAGGGTTCTTTAGGGTCTGGCATTCATCTAAATGTTACTTTTATCCATACCACCTAAACATTGTTCCAAGGCAATTATACCCATCGTAGCAGCAGTATTCAGTAATGGCCTCTGTAATCACAATAAGGCGTTCTACCACATGCCATGTAAGCGCGGAACACACAGGAAGAGGCGGACAAGAGACCGTCAGGAGACAAAGCCAGAGCGAAATATGTTCAGCAGGAGATGACAATATGAGTATAAGCTGTTTTACTTTTTATTATAGTTAGGCTATATGAAAAGTTAAAGAACTTGTTGGACAACCCCTTGAAATTTAGCTCACTTTTTGAAACGACTTAACTCTTTCTAAAAAAAAATGTATATAAAGTAACAAAATAAATATGACATATTTGTGGTAAAGCCAGTAAAACGGCATCTTCAGTTTTGTTCTTTCAAATGGACTTCATTTTTCCAAGACAGATTATAAGACCCATTGCTGGCAACCTTGAGGACATTTTTTTTTTCTGAACCATTGTTTGCTGATGATGAACAGTCAAATGCAGCCAGTACATTCCAGTATCATGCCATACACCATTATTCAGGCAGCACATCATGTAACTTCAAACAGACCTGAGGTTAGCAAAGTTCTGTAAATACTACAGTATCTCTATCAGCAAATTAGTGCAAATGTACTTCAGTCTTACCTTAGTTAACCACTTAGTGACAGAGCCATTTTGCAGCTTAATGACCAGGCCAATTTTTGCAATTCTGACTACTGTCACTTTATGAGGCTATAACTCTGGAACGCTTTAACGGATCCCGCTGAGTGTGAGAATATTTTTTTCGTGACATATTTTATTCATGTTAGTGGTAAAATTTCTTCTTTATGACTTGTGTTTATTTATGAAAAAAATGGAAATTTGGCAAAAATTTTGAAAATTTTGCAATTTTCAAACTTTAAATTTTTATGCCCTTAAATCAAAGGGATATGTCACACCAACTTCTTAATATATAGCATTTCCCACATGTCTACTTTACATCAGCACAATTTTGGAAACAAATTTTTTTTGTTAGGAAGTTATAAGGGTTAAAAGTTGACCAGCGATTTCTCATTTTTTACAACAAAATTTACAAAACCATTTTTTTAGGGACCACATCATATTTAAAGTCATTTTGAGGTGTGTACATGACAGAAAATACCCAAAAGTGACACCATTCTAAAAACTGGACCCCTCAAGGTGCTCAAAACCACATTCACGAAATTTAGTAACCCTTTATGTGCTTCACAGGAACTGAAACAATGTGGAAGGAAAAAATTAACATTTAACTTTTTTTTGCAAAAAATTTACTTCAGAACCAATTTTTTTTATTTACACAAGTGTTAACCCCTTCAAGACCTTTGACGCCACATAGGCGTCATGAAAAGTCGTGCCAAAACGACCCATGACGCCTATGTGGCGTCATGAAAAGATCTCCCTCCTGCGGGTCGGGTGAGCGGGTTCAATGAAAGTTCACCTGACCCGCAGTTACAGGGGGACCTAGACTTGACCCCAGGGGGGGTGGCTTCATCCCCCCGGGGATACGATCACTCCCAGTGTCCTTTTTGTCACCCCCCTCGCATCTGATTGGAGCTAGCATCCATGTGACGCTAGCCCTCCAATCAGATGTGGAGGGGCGGACTAAAATCATGGCTGCCTCGTTCCTCAACTTCATCCCTTCATCATAGCCTAAAGACAGAAAGGGGAAAAACTAAACTGCCCCAGAGCAGACCCCAAAGCAATAGGCAGCCCCCAACATATAATGACGGTGAAGCAAGATGAAAACACTAACACAGATAGAAAGATAGGTTGAGCAAATGATGGGGCCCAAGCTAACTACATAGGACAGGATAGGAAAGCTGCTGTCTGCCAGCCGCAAAAACCCTATCAAAATGAGCCAACCGACTGATAGGAAAAACTGGCCCTGAAGTCGCTAGGCTTCAAAAGACTATATCAGCACTCAGGTATATTCTGAAGACAGAGCAAAAGATCAACAGATCAGAGACAAAAATGGAATTCAGCTCACCCCCGGCCGGGGATGGCAGAACTCCCAAAAAACAAGGCAAAACAAAAACAAAACTGAAGAGTACAAAGCAGAGCAGAAAAACTTAGCTTTGAGACGCAGGAATCAGACTGGTCTCCAAGAATCCAGCAGGAAAATCACCAGCCAGGAAGAAGGGCGTCGGCAGCCTTATATCCAGTCCTCAATTCCAGCCACCCAGTTCATCTAGCTGCCCAGGTGTTTGGTAATCAGTCTCACTACCTTCCTTCACCAGAGGAGGGAGTTCATCAGACCTCAATGATGAAGGGAAAAATGAACTCACAACAGTACCTCCCCCTTGAGGAGGGGTCACCGAACCCTCATCCATGCCACCAGGGCGATCCGGGTGAGCCCGATGAAAGGCACGCACTAATCTTTCGGCATGAATATCAGAGGCAGAGACCCAGGAATTATCCTCCTGACCATAACCCTTCCACTTAACCAAATACTGGAGTCTCCGTCTAGCCAGACGGGAATCCAGTATCTTCTCTACCTCATATTCCATGTTACCTTCAACCAATATAGGGTCAGGAGGTGCCACCACAGGAACTACTGGTTCAACAAACCTCTTCAACAAGGACTTATAAAACACATTATGAATTTTAAATGTGACAGGAAGAGCCAACCGAAAAGAGACCGGATTAATAATCTCCAAAATCTTGTAAGGTCCAATAAATCTAGGCTTAAACTTAGGAGAAGCCACCTTCATAGCGATATTTTTTGATGACAACCAAACCATATCACCCACCTTAAACTGGGGACCAACGGTCCTACGCCGGTTGGAAAACCGCTGGGCCTTTTCCTGGGAGAGAGACAACTTATCCACTACTTGGTCCCAGATCTGGTGCATACTCTCCACCACAGTGTCAACACCTGGGCAGGCAGAAGGCTCCACCTGCCCTGAAGAAAATCGAGGGTGAAAACCAAAGTTACAAAAAAAAGGTGACATCAAAGTGGCAGAACTAACTCTATTATTTAAAGCAAATTCGGCCAAGGGCAAAAATGAAACCCAATCATCCTGATCGGCAGAAATAAAACATCTCAAATACGACTCGAAAATCTGGTTTGTTCTCTCCGTCTGCCCATTGGTCTGAGGGTGAAACGCAGAGGAGAAGGACAACTGAATTCCCAGCTTGGAACAGAAAGTCCTCCAAAATCTAGACACAAACTGAACTCCTCTGTCAGATACAATGTTCTCAGGAATCCCGTGCAAGCGAACCACCTGTTGCAAAAACAAGGGCACCAACTCAGAGGAAGATGGCAACTTAGGGAGTGGTACAAGATGGACCATCTTAGAGAATCTATCACAAATCACCCAAATAACAGTCATTCTCTGAGAGACAGGCATATCAGAGATAAAATCCATTGAAATATGGGTCCATGGCCTCCTGGGAACCGGCAAAGGCATCAACAAGCCACTATAGCGAGAACAAGATTTAGACCGGGAGCAAGTCCCACAGGACTGCACAAAGTTCCTGACATCACGAGACAAGGCGGGCCACCAAAAAGAGCGACTCACCAGATCTCTAGTACCAAAAATACCTGGATGACCAGCCAATGCAGAACAATGAACTTCAGACATCACTCTCTTCCTCCACTGGTCAGGAACATACAACTTTCCACTGGGACAACGCTCAGGTTTGTCCTCCTGAAACTCTTCCAGAGCACGTCTCAAATCGGCCGGGGATGGCAGAACTCCCAAAAAACAAGGCAAAACAAAAACAAAACTGAAGAGTACAAAGCAGAGCAGAAAAACTTAGCTTTGAGACGCAGGAATCAGACTGGTCTCCAAGAATCCAGCAGGAAAAATCACCAGCCAGGAAGAAGGGCGTCGGCAGCCTTATATCCAGTCCTCAATTCCAGCCACCCAGTTCATCTAGCTGCCCAGGTGTTTGGTAATCAGTCTCACTACCTTCATTCACCAGAGGAGGGAGTTCATCAGACCTCAATGATGAAGGGAAAAATGAACTCACAACAACCCCCCCTGCTGCTGCCGCTGGTTCCATCTCCACTTCCATCTCCTCAATCCCCTCCTGCCCTCCGCACGCCCGACAGTCTCCTCCTGCCCTCCGCGCGCCTGACAGTCCTCTCCTGTCCCCCGCACGCCTGACAGTCCCCTCCTGCCCCCCACGTGCCTGACAGTCCCCTCCTGCCCCCCGCACGCCTGACAGTCCCCTCCTGACAGCCCATTCCTCCAGTAAAACACTCGCACTTACTCACGCACACTATAATAAAGGTTTTTTACACACGCACACACACCACACGCACAATGTCCCTCTCATCCCAGTCATCCCAGTCCCAAAGGGTCTACTCAGTTGAGGAGGCATATGAAATTATTGCCTCTGATACTAATAGTGAGAGAGAGGACATCACTTTTCTCTATTCCTCCCACTCTTCCTCTTCCAGCGACACAGACTTGCCACCACTGAGATGTCGCAGGACGAGAAATCGTCCGGAGCCCAGGGAGGAAGAGTCGGAGGCCTTAGAGGAAGTGTTGGAGGCCTTGGAGGAAGTCTCACAGCCAAGTGTGAGTTTCCCCCAACCTAGTGCTAGTCATGCCCAACCTAGCACTAGGTCTCCCTCCTGGACCCCCGTCCCTGAAAATTTTGCTCCACGGATTCCTGATTTTGTTCCCCAATCAGGAATCCAGTTTGAGACTGTCAACTTCAGGGAAATAGACTTTTTCAAAGTCTTTTTCTCAGAGTCAATCGTCAGTCTCATGGTGGAGCAAACTAACTTGTACGCCCAGCAATTTTTGGCGGAACACCCAATTTCTTCATTCTCTACTTGAAGTCCCGTGGACTCTGTAGAAATGATTAAATATTGGGGACTGGTCCTTCACATTGGAATTGTGAAGAAACCAGAAATTCGCCAATACTGGAGTGCTGATATTTTATATCAAACTCCAGTATTTGGCATGGTGATGACTCGGAAACGTTTTGAGGCTATTCATAAATTTCTTCATTTCAGGGACAACACTGAAAGCCTTCCCCGCGATGACCTGAATTTTGATAGACTGTTCAAAATTCGGCCAGTCGTCGAACACTTCAGCAACAAGTTTGCTGAAGTGTACATTTCCAAAAGGGAAATTTGTGTGGATGAATCCCTCATCCACTTCAAAGGGAGGCTTCAGTTCTGTCAGTACCTGCCCAGCAAAAGGGCAAGGTACGGGATGAAACTCTACAAGCTGTGTGAGAGTACCTCAGGGTACACTCTCAGCTTTAGAGTTTACCAAGGAAAGGACAGTAGGATCCAGCCCCCAGAATGTCCACCTGCTCTGGGGGTGAGTGAGAAAATAGTGTGGGATTTGGTCCACCCTCTGCTTGATAAAGGTTACCATCTGTACGTTGATAACTTTTATACAGGCATCACACTATTTCAATCCCTCTCTGCCAGAGCTACCGTCGCTTGCGGTACCGTGCGCCTAAACCAGAGGGGTCTCCCTTTGCCGCTAATTGAGCAGCCTCTCCGAAAGGGTGAGACCCAAGCCCAATGTAGCGGCAACATGCTTGTGGTCAAGTTCAAAGACAAAAGAGACGTCTTTGTCTTGACCACAATCCATGGTCCCGGCACCACGGCCACCACCATTCGAGGTACCCCAGCATCGGTCCACAAACCGGACTGTGTCCTGGCGTACAACCATCACATGGGGGGAGTTGATCTTTCTGATCAAGTCCTCCAGCCCTATAGTGCCATGCGGAAAGCGAAGGTGTGGTACAAAACACTGGCTGTGCACCTCGTACAAATGGCACTGTATAACGCATGCGTGCTATCACGATGTGCAGGCCAGAACCACTCCTTCCTTGACTTCCAGGAGGCAGTGATAAAGGCCATGATTTTTGGAGAGGAGGACAGAGCACGCCCCAGCACCCCTGGAACGCAAGTGTCCCGTATGGTACCAGGGCAACATTTTCCCCTGAGGAGAGAAAAAAAAAAGGTGCCGGGTATGCTATAAAAGGGGGACAAGAAGGGAAACTCGTTTCCAATGTGAAACGTGTCCCGACAAACCTGGACTGTGTTTGAATGAATGCTTCAGAATTCATCACACGTCCATGGACTAAACACATCCTGACACTCCACTACAGAACTCACCCACACCAGCCTGACATACACAACACAACACCACACACACCAACCTGACGTACACTACACCACACACCAACCTGACGTACACTACGCCACACACACCGACCTGATGTAGTATCAGGTTGGTATGTGTGGCGTGGTGTACGTCAGGTTGGTGTGTGTGTGGCATAGTGTACGTCAGGTTGGTGTGTGTGGTATATACTATACCACACACACCAACCTGATGTACACTACGCTACACCACACCACACACCAACCTGACGTACACTACGCCACACACACCAACCTAATGTATTGTCAGGTTGGTATGTGTGGCGTAGTGTATGTCAGGTTGGTGTGTGTGTGTGTGTGGCGTAGTGTACGTCAGGTTGGTGTGTGTGTGTGGGGTGTGTACTACACCACACACACCAACCTAACGTACACTACACCACACACCAACCTGACATACACTACACCACACACACCAACCTGATGTAGTGTCAGGTTGGTATGTGTGGCGTAGTGTACGTCAGGTTGGTGTGTGTGTGTGGCATAGTGTACGTCAGGTTGGTGTGTGTGTGTGGTGTGTACTACACCACACACAGCAACCTGACGTACACTACACCACACACCAACTTGACATACACTACGCCACACACAGCAACCTGATGTAGTGTCAGGTTGGTATGTATGGCGTAGTGTACGTCAGGTTGGTGTGTGTGTGGTGTATACTACACCACACACAGCAACCTGATGTACACTACACCACACACCAACCTGACATACACTATGCCACACACACCAACCTGATGTAGTGTCAGGTTGGTATGTGTGGCGCAGTGTACGTCAGGTTGGTGTATGTGTGTGGCATAGTGTGCGTCAGGTTGCTGTGTGTGTGTGTGTTGTGTACTACACCACACACACCAATCTGACGTACACTACACCACACACCAACCTGACATACACTACGCCACACACACCAACCTGATGTAGTGTCCGGTTGGTATGTGTGGCGTAGTGTACGTCAGGTTGGTGTGTGTGTGTGGCGTAGTGTACGTCAGGTTGGTGTGTGTGTGGGTGTGTGGTGCACACTATACCACATACACCAACCTGACGTACACTACATACTTTCCATAAGCGACCTGGTGTCCGCTAATGATTGGAACTAACTTTCCATTCAAAAAGTCAAACGGCGCTTCTTCCCTTCAGGGCCCTGCCGTGCGCACAAACAGTAGTTTATGACCACATATGAGGTATCGGAGTACTCAGGAGAAATTGCCCAACAAATTTTAGGATCCATTTTATCCTGTTACCCATGTAAAAATGAAAAAATGTAGGCGAAAAGAAATTTTTTGTGAAAAAAAAGTACTTTTTCATTTTTACAGATCAATTTGTGAAGTACCTAGGGGTTCAAAGTGCTCACTATGCATCTAGATAAGTTCCTTGGGGTGTCTAGTTTCCAAAATGGGGTCACTTGTGGGGGTACTCCAATGTTTAGGCACACAGGGGCTCTCCAAACACGACATGGTGTCTGCTAACTATTGGAGCTAATTTTCCATTCCAAAAGTCAAATGGCGCTCCTTCCCTTCAGGGCCCTGCCGTGCGCCCAAACAGTGATTTATGACCACATATGAGGTACTGGTGTACTCAGGAGAAATTGCCCAACAAATTTTAGGGTCCATTTTATCCTGTTGCCTATGTAAAAATGAAAAAATATAGGCAAAAAGAAAATTTTTGTGAAAAAAAGTACTTTTTAATTTTTACAGAACAATTTGTGAAGTACCAGGGGGTTCAAAGTGCTCCCTATGCATCTAGATAAGTTCCTTGGGGTGTCTAGTTTCCAAAATGGGGTCACTTGTGGGGGTACTCCAATGTTTAGGCACACAGGGGCTCTCCAAACACGACATGGTGTCCGCTAATTATTGGAGATAATTTTTAATTCATAAGTCAAATGGCGCTCCTTCCCTTCTGTGCCCTGCCGTGCATCCAAACAGTGGTTTATTGCCACATATGAGGTATTGGTGTACTCAGGAGAAATTGCCCAACAAATTTTATTATCCAATTTATCCTGTTGCCCAGGAGAAAATGAAAAAATTGATGCAAAAAAAATTTTGTTGGAAAAATTAAAATGTCCATTTTTTCCTTCCACGTTGCTTTAGTTCCTGTGAAGCACCTGAAGGGTTAATAGTCTTCTTGAATATAGTTTTGAGTAGCTTGAGGGGTGCAGTTTTTAGAATGGTGTCACTTCTGGGTATTTTCTGCCAAATAGACCCCTCAAAATGACTTTAAATACGATGTGGTCCCTAAAAAAAAAAAATGGTTTTGTAAATTTTGCTGTAAAAATGAGAAATCACTGGTCAACTTTTAACCCTTATAACTTTCTAACAAAAAAGTATTTTGTTTCCAAAATTGTTCTGATGTAAAGTAGACATGTGGGAAATGTTATTTATTAACTAGTTTGTGTCAGATAACTCTCTGGTTTAACAGAATAAAAATTCAAAATTTGAAAATTGCAAAATTTGCAAAGTTTTTGCCAAATTTCCATTTTTTCACAAATAAGCGCAAAAGTTATCGACCTAAATTTACCACTAACATGAAGCCCAATATGTCATGAAAAAATAATCTTGGAATCGCTAGGATGCGTTGAAGCGTTCCTGAGTTATTACCTCATAAAGGGACACTGGTCAGAATTGCAAAAAATGGCCAGGTCATTAAGGTCAAAATAGGCTGGGTCATGAAGGGGTTAAAAAAGAAAATGAACCACAAAATTTGTTGTGCATTTTCTCCTGAATATGCCAATACCCCATATGTGGGGGTAAACTACTTTTTGGGCGCACAGCAGAGCTCGCAACGGAAGGAGCACCGTTTGACTTTTTCAACGAATTGGCTGGAATTGAGATCTGACGCCATATTGCATTTGGAGATCCCCTGATGTGCCTAAACAGTGGAAACCCTCAACAAGTGACCCCATTTTGGAAATTAGACCCCTTAAGGAACTTATCTAGATGTGTGGTGAGCACTTTGAACCTCCAAGTGCTTCACAGAAGTTTATAACGTAGAGCCATGATAACAAAAAAATCATTTTAGATGTGTGGTGAGCACTTTGAACCCCCAAGTGCTTCACAGAAGTTTATGACGCAGAGCAGTGAAAATAAAAAATCATTTTTTTTCCTCAAAAATAATTTTTTAACCCGCTATTTTTTATTTTCACAAAGCTAACAGGAGAAATTAGACCACAAAAGTTGTTGTGCAATTTGTCCTGAGTACACTGATGCCCCATATGTGGGGGGAACCACTGTTTGGGCGCATGGGAGAACTCAGAAGGGACGGAGCGCTATTTTGGAATGCAGACTTTGATGGAATGTTCTGCGGGTGTCATGTTGCATTTCCAGAGCCCCTGATTTGCCTAAACAGTAGAAACCCCCCATAAGTGAACCCATTTTGGAAACTAGACCCCCCAAGGAGCTTATATAGATGTGTGGTGAGCACTTTGAACCCCCGTGCTTCACAGACGTTTATAACGCAGAGCCATGAAAATAAAAAATCTTTTCTTTTCCACAAAAGTGATTTTTTTTTAGAACCCAATTTTTTTATTTTCTCAAGGGTAACAGGAGAAATTAGATCCCCAAAGTTGTTGTACAATTTGTCCTGAGTAAGCTGATGCCCCATATGTTGGGGTAAACCACTGTTTGGGCACATGTCTGGGCTCGGATGGGAGGGGCCACCATTTGACTTTTTGAACGCAAAATTGTCAGGTAACAATAGTGGCACGATGTCGCGTTTGGAGACCCCCTGATGTGCCTAAATAGTGGAAACCCCTCAATTCTAGCTACAACTCTAACCCTAACACACCCCAAACCCTAATCCCAACCCTAACCCTAATTCCAACCCTAACCCTAATTCCAACCCTAATTCTAACTCTAACCCTAATTCTAACCCTAACCTTATTTCTAATCTTAATCCTATCCCTAATTCCAACCCTAACCCTAATTCCAACCCTATCCCTAATTCCAACCCTATCCCTAATTCTAACCCAACCCTAATTCCAACCCTAACCCTAATTCTAACCCTAACCCTAATTCCAACCCTAACCCTAATTCTAACCTTAATGGAAAAATGAAAATAAATATATTTTCTTTATTTCATTATATTTCCCTAACTAAGGGGGTGATAAAGAGGGGGTTATTTACTATTTTTTTCATTTTGATCACTGTGATAGGGTTTATCACAGTGATCAAAATGTACATTGAATGAATGAATGGAATCTGCTTGCCATTTTCTTTCCGGACGCCGGAGGATGCAGGAGGGCCCGAGGACCACCGGGAGGTATGGGGGGGGTCGTGGACCTTATTTCTCTTTCCTCTGATGTGCGATCGCATCAGAGGAGAGAGAAAGTAAATGCAAAATCGCGGCTTTTTTGCGGTCGCCGTTATACGGTTAATGGCGATTGCAAAAGCCGTGGTCGGTAAAAACTGACCCGAATCATGTTCTCTGTGGTCTCGGCTACCCCTGGCAGCTGAGAACCCGGAGAAAATCCGACTCTGGGGGTGCTGTACACTTTTTACTCGGCGCCGTTAAAAGGCGTATCGGCGGTCGTTAAGGGGTTAAAGAAGTTGGGAAAATATGGTCTTATTTTCATTATTGTTTATACTTTGTATTTTTGTAATATTTTTAATGAATGCTGTTTTCTTAATATAGAGCTATACAGTACACTTGGTAACTTAATATTTTGCTGCATGACCTTTTGCAGTAATCCCTGCAAACTAATGATTTCTGTCAGGCTATGTTTACACGTTGTGTTTTTGCTGTGTTTTTTTTCTGCAGGCAAAACCTGCTCTCTTGTAAAGAAGATGCTCACAAAAATCATTGTTGCATTTTGCTGCGTTTTTTTTTATCTCTTGTGTATGCTGAAAAAGCAACAAAAGCTGATAAAGCAGCAAAACCTGATACCTGCTTTTTTTGCTGCGTTTTTGCACTGACTCATTGATTTCTATGGGTGAAAAAACGCTGCAAAATCGCTGAAAGAAGTGACATGCTGCAGTTTTAAAAAAACACTGCAATTTTCCAATTCAGAAAAAAATGCTGTGTATGCACGAGATTTCTGAAATCTATCTTTTGCTGGTACTTTAAAACGCAGCTTAAAATTTTAAAAATTTAAGAGCAGCACAAAATCGCAACGTGTGAATATAGCCTAACTCTCCATGAGACTCCTGTCTACAGGCACTTTGGCTGACTCATGAACAAACTGGTCCAGGTATCGCATGTCTGAAGAGTGCCTTCTCCAGACTGCATGTTTCAGCTCTTTCCACAGATGTCCAATAGGATTTAGGTCAGGGCTCATAGAAGACTACTTCAGAATTGTCCAGTACATTGCTGTAAGCTATTTTTGGATGTTTGCTTTGGGTCATCATTATCCTATTGGAGGACCCATAATCTGCAACTTAGACAAGCTTTCTGACATTGGGCAGCATATTTGGCTCCAGAATGCCCTGATAGTCTTGAAATTTCATAGAATCATAGAATTATACAATGGTAAAGTTGGAAGGGACCTCCTGGGCCATCTGGTCCAACCCCCTGCTCAAAGCAGGATTCACTAAATCATCCCAGACAGATGTCTGTCCAGCCTCTGTTTGAAGACTTCTATTGAAGGAGAACTCACCACCTCTCGTGGCAGCCTATTCCACTCATTGATCACCCTAACTATCAAAAAGTTTTTTTATAATAGCTAATCTGTGTCTCCACCCATTCAGTTTCATCCCATTTCTTCTAGTCTTTCCTTGTGCAAATGAGAATAAAGATGATCCTTCTACCATGTGACAGCCCTTGAGATATTTGTAGACAGCTAATAAGTCTCCTCTCAAGTTTCTCGTTTGCAAGCTAAACATTCCCAAATCCTGCAACAATTCCTCATAGGACATGGTTTGCAGACCGGTCACCATTCTGGTCGCTCTTCTCTGAACTTGATCCAGTTTGTTGATGTCTTTTTTTAAAATGTGGTGCCCAAAACTGGACACAGTATTCCAGATGAGGTCCGACCACAGAGGAGTAGAGGGCAATAATGACTTTACGTGATCTAGACTGCATGCTTCTGTTAATACATCCCAGAATTGCATTTGCCTTTTTTGCTACTGCATCACACCGTTGACTCATGTTCAGTCTATGATCTATTAGTACACCCAAGTCTTTTTCACATGTGCTGTTGCTTAGCCCTTTTCCTTCCATTCTGTATATGCTTTTTTCATTTTTATTGCCCAGATGTAGTACTTTGCATTTTTTCCTGTAAAAACCATTCTGTTAGTTGCTGCCCACTGCTCCAGTTTATTTATATCCTTTTGAATCCTCTCTCTCGTCTAATTCATTGTAACCGGCTACATATTCTAGACACCGTGTGCAAGATGCAGCAGAACAGCCCCAAAACATAACTGAGCCTGCTCCATGTTTCACAGTAGATAAATGTTCTTTTCTTTGTATGTGTCATTTTTTCGTCAAAGAACATGGAGGTTATGAGACGTGCCAAAAAGTTACATCTTTGTCTCAAGAAGCTTTGTGGCTTGTCAATTTTCATTTTGGCAAATTCCAGCCTCAATTTTTTATGATATTCTCTTTGGCAAGATAGCGACTGATGGTGCGATCTGACACTGATGTACCTTGACCTTGGAGATCACATCTTATCTCTTTGGAAGTTGCTCTGCGTTCTTTGGCTATCATTCATACTATCTGTCTGTTCAATTTTGTAATCAATTTTCCTCTTGTGGCCACATCCAGGGAGATTGGCTACAGTCCCATATACCTTTAAATGTCTGAATAATGTCTGGGCAACTGCAATAACATGACCATCATTAGCTGTTTGTACATGATACTATAGCCTTTACTTTCAACACAGTTGTCTATATTTATCTTTCTAATCTCCTGAGACCATTCTTTCCTTAGTTATCTTTAATCCATGTTCAGTGTGGTACACTACTCACCATGATACCAAACAGAACAGTGACTACTTTTCACCCTTCAAATAAACAGACTGACTGATTGCAAGTTTGTAAACACCTGTGATGCTAATTACTGGACACACCTTAGTTTATCATGTCCCCGTGGTCAAATTATTTTTTATATTTTCTCGGGGAATTCAAACACTTTCACTGCTTTTGAATTGTAGTTTTAACAGAAAAAATAATGTCTGATTTTCATTAGTTGATATTCAGTAAACTGAAATTGAATATTACTTTTCTCAGTTTCAAGTTGTTTCAGTGATGATTGTGAGTTTTTTTTAACTTAAACAGAAGGGTACCAACTGTTGTGTCCACATGTACCGTATTTTCCGCTTTGTAAGACGCACTTTTTTCCCCCCAAAATTTGGGGGGAAAACAGAGGTGCGTCTTACAAAGCGGACATGCCTTACCTAGGCTGTGATCGGGGGCGTCCGGCGGTTGCTGGCCGCTGCTGCGGGTGTGTCCGGTGCCGCGTTGTGTGCCCGTCGATGCCCGGGGCTCTGCCAACATTGTGCGAAAGGCCAGAGCCGCGGCATTTCCTCAGTTCCCTGTGTGCCGGTAAAAAGATGGCCGCCGGCGTGTGCGCAGATGGGATCTCGGGACCCAGTTCTCGAGAGATGAGATTTGAAATCTCATCTCTCGAGAGGTGGGTCCCGAGATCCCATCTGCGCACGCGCCGGCGGCCATTTTCCCTGGGTTCCCTGTGTGTGCGCGCGGTGGTGCCTGCAAAAAAATGGCCGCCGCGCGTGCGCAGATGGGATCTCGGGATCCAGCTCTCGAGAGATGAGATTTCAGATCTCATCTCTCGAGAACTGGTCCCGAGATCCCATCTGCGCATGCGCCGGCGGCCATTTTTTTTTACCGGCACTTCAGCGCACATATACAGGGAACCGAGGAAATGCTGGGGCTCTGGTCTGTCGAACAATGTCGGCAGAGCCCCGGGCATCGATGGGCACACAACGCCGCACCGGAGCACCCGCAGCACCGGCATCCAACCGCCGGACAAGTGGAGAAACCTGACACCAGCACAAGACTCTGCAGCAGCAACAGCACACATCGGAGCCCCCCCTCATCCCTGAATGCGGCCTGCAGCATCACTCCACGCCTGCCTCCTCCAGCAGCGAGCCTGGGACCCCTCTACACCGCAGCCACCAACCTCGGTAAGCAATAAGATGCAAGGATTATAAGAGGCACCACCATTTTCTTAAAAAATATTTTTTTCTTATTTTTCTCCTCAAAAATTGTGGTGCGTCTTATAATCCGGAGCGTCTTATAAAGCGAAAAATACGGTATATTGTGAATTTCCTTTACGCCTCTTTCAGTCAGTGGCTCCGGTACGTGTAGTGACAGTTTTCTCACGTACCGGATACACTGACACACGTAGACCCATTCAAATGAATGGGTCTATGCAGATGTCAGCGTGTTTTCACAGACCATGTGCCCATGTGCAAAACACAGAGACATAACATAGTAACATAGTTATTAAGGTTGAAGGGAGACTTTAAGTCCATCTAGTTCAACCCATATCCTATCCTAACTTGCCCTAACATGTTGATCCAGAGGAAGGCAAAAAAACCCCATGTGGCAAACAGTAAGCTTCACACTTCACACAGTAAGCTTTCACACTTCAAAGTATCGGATCGGAATGGATCGGCCGATCTTAAAAAAAAAGTATCGGTATCGCCGATTCCGATACCGGAAGTCCCATTCAAGTCTATGGGACTTCCGGTATCGGAATAAGAAAAATCCTGTTTTTCCCTTGTACAGCCTCTCTGGGGTCTGTACGGGCCTTTCGGGGGGCTGTGCCGGCCTGCCAGGGGGTCTGTGCAGGCTCCGGTGGTCTGTGCCGGCCTGCCGGGGGGCTGTGCCGGCCTGCCAGGGGGGCTGTGCAGGCTCCGGTGGGCTGTGTCGGCCTGCCGGGGGGCTGTGCCGGCCTGCCGGGGGGCTGTGCAGGCTCCGGGGGGCTGTGCCGGCCTGCCGGGGGGCTGTGCAGGCTTCGGGGTCTGTGCAGGCATCGTCCGATGGGACTACAAGTCCCATCGGGCGATGCCTGCTACCATGACAGTGATTGACACATTAGCCAATGATGGGACAGTAGTAGTCCCATCATCCGACTAATGTGTTGAATGTAAAAAAAAAAAAAAAAAAAAAAAAATTACATGCTACATACATACAACATGCATACTACATACATGCTACATTCATACTACATACTACATACACTCACTGGCCACTTTATTAGGTACACCTGTCCAACTGTGTGTTAAGACTTAATTTCTAATCAGCCAATCACATGGCGGCAACTCAGTGCATTTAGGCATGTAGACATGGTCAAGACAATCTCCTGCAGTTCAAACCGAGCATCAGTATGGGGAAGAAAGGTGATTTGAGTGCCTTTGAACGTGGCATGATTGTTGGTGCCAGAAGGGCTGGTCTGAGAATTTCAGAAACTGCTGATCTACTGGGATTTTCACGCACAACCATCTCTAGGGTTTACAGAGAATGGTCCAAAAAAGAAAAAAAATCCAGTGAGCGGCAGTTCTGTGGCCGGAAATGCCATGTTGATGCCAGAGGTAAGAGGAGAATGGGCAGACTGGTTCGAGCTGATAGAAAGGCAACAGTGACTCAAATTGCCACCCGTTACAACCAAGGTAGGCAGAAGAGCATCTCTGAACGCACAGTGCGTCGAACTTTGAGGCAGATGGGCTACAGCAGCAGAAGACCACACTGGGTACCACTCCTCTCAGCTAAGAACAGGAAACTGAGGCTACAATTTGCACAAGCTCATCGAAATTGGACAGTAGAAGATTGGAAAAACGTTGCCTGGTCTGATGAGTCTCGATTTCTGCTGCGACATTCGGATGGTAGGGTCAGAATTTGGCGTAAACAACATGAAAGCATGGATCCATCCTGCCTTGTATCAACGGATCAGGCTGGTGGTGGTGGTGTCATGGTGTGGGGAATTTTTTCTGGGCACTCTTTGGGCCCCTTGGTACAAATTGAGCATCGTTGCAACGCCACAGCCTACCTGAGTATTGTTGCTGACCATGTCCATCCCTTTATGACCACAATGTACCCAACATCTGATGGCTACTTTCAGCAGGATAATGTGCCATGTCATAAAGCTCGAATCATCTCAGATTGGTTTCTTGAACATGACAATGAGTTCACTGTACTCAAATGGCCTCCTCAGTCACCAGATCTCAATCCAATAGAGCATCTTTGGGATGTGGTGGAACGGGAGATTCGCATCAGGGATGTGCAGCCGACAAATCTGCGCCAACTGTGTGATGCCATCATGTCAATATGGTCCAAAATCTCTGAGGAATGCTTCCAGCACCTTGTTGAATCTCTGCCACGAAGAATTGAGGCAGTTCTGAAGGCAAAAGGGGGTCCAACCCCTTACTAGCATGGTGTACCTAATAAAGTGGCCAGTGAGTGTACATGCTACATTCATACTACATATATACTACATGCAACATACATACTACATACATACTACATGCAACATACATACTACATATATACTACATGCATGCAACATGTATACTACATATATACTACATGCTACATACATACTACATATATGCTACATACATACTACATATATACTACATGCATGCTACATACATACTACATACATACTACATATATGCTACATACATACTACATGCTACATACATACTACATATATATTACATGCATGCTACATACATACTACATGCTACATATATACTACATACATACCACATACATACTACATACATACTACATGCTACATACATACTACATATATACTACATGCATGCTACATACATACTACATACATACTACATGCTACATACATACTACATACATACTACATGCATGCTACATACATACTACATGCTACATACATACTACATATATACTACATGCATGCTACATACATACTACATGCTACATACATACTACATATATACTACATACATACTACATACATACTACATGCATGCTACATACATACTACATGCTACATACATACTACATATATACTACATGCATGCTACATACATACTACATGCTACATACATACTACATACATACTACATGCTACATACATACTACATATATACTACATGCATTCTACATACATACTACATGCTACATACATACTACATATATACTACATGCATGCTACATACATACTGCATGCTACATGCATGCTACATACATACTACATACATACTACATGCTACATACATACCACATATATACTACATACATACTACATACAATACATTCATACAATACATACATAGACATACAGTACATATAACATAGAGTAACATACTTACCAATACTTGTCACATTGTTCCCCGAAGCCATTGTCTTTTACGGAATAAATATTAACATAACAAACCACAAAAATACTCACCCACGATCCGAAGCAGTCCACGAGTGTGTCCCACGACGATCTTGGGTAGAGAACTGCAGCATCAGCTGTTGCTGCCGTTCTCTACGGGCTGCAGGAATCCAATGACGGAAGGTAGGTATCCTTCCGCACTGTATTCCTCCGCCACTTAAAAAAAAAAAAAGTCCCTAGTCTCACTTTATGCCATTGCTGTGTGGGAAATTCCCACGCAGCAATGGCATAAAGTGAGACTAGGGACTTTTTTTTTTTTAAGTGGCGGAGGAATACAGTGCGGAATGATACCTACCTTCCGTCATTGGATTCCTGCAGCCCGTAGAGAACGGCAGCAACAGCTGATGCTGCAGTTCTCTACCCAAGATCGTCGTGGGACACACTCGTGGACTGCTTCGGATCGTGGGTGAGTATTTTTGTGGTTTGTTATGTTAATATTTATTCCGTAAAAGACAATGGCTTCGGGGAACAATGTGACAAGTATTGGTAAGTATGTTACTCTATGTTATATGTACTGTATGTCTATGTATGTATTGTATGAATGTATTGTATGTAGTATGTATGTAGTATATATGTGGTATGTATGTAGCATGTAGTATGTATGTAGTATGTATGTAGCATGCATGTAGCATGCAGTATGTATGTAGCAAGCATGTAGTATATATGTAGTATGTATGTAGCATGTAGTATGTATGTAGCATGCATGTAGTATGTATGTAGTATGTATGTAGTATATATGTAGTATGTTTGTAGCATGCATGTAGTATGTATGTAGTATGTATGTAGTATATATGTAGTATATATGTAGCATGTAGTATGTATGTAGCATGCATGTAGTATATATGTAGCATGTAGTATGTATGTAGCATGCATGTAGTATA
Organism: Dendrobates tinctorius; assembly: GCF_039654945.1. Lineage (NCBI taxonomy): Eukaryota > Metazoa > Chordata > Amphibia > Anura > Dendrobatidae > Dendrobates > Dendrobates tinctorius. Next base: position 71,054,779 of record NW_027361703.1, on the reverse strand, counting down.
TATGTAGTATGTATGTAGCATGTAGTATGTATGTAGCATGCATGTAGTATGTATGTAGTATGTATGTATTATATATGTAGTATGTATGTAGCATGTATTATGTATGTAGCATGCATGTAGTATATATGTAGTATGTATGTAGCATGTAGTATGTATGTAGCATGTATGTAGTATATATGTAGTATGTATGTAGCATGTAGTATGTATGTAGCATGTAGTATGTATGTAGCATGCATGTAGTATATATGTAGTATGTATGTAGCATGTAGTATGTATGTAGCATGTAGTATGTATGTAGCATGCATGTAGTATATATGTAGTATGTATGTAGTATGTATGTAGTATGTATGTAGTATATATGTGTTATGTATGTAGTACGTATGTAGTATGTATGTGGTATGTATGTAGTATGTATGTAGTATGTATGTAGTATGTATGTAGCATGTAGTATGTATGTAGCATGCATGTAGTATGTATGTAGTATTTTTTTTTTTTTTTTTTAACATTTAACACATTAGCCGGATGATGGGACTACTACTGTCCCATCATTGGCTAATGTGTCAATCACTGTCATGGTAGCAGGCATCGCCAGATGGGACTTGTAGTCCCATCGGACGATGCTTGCACAGACCCCCGGACATCAGCACAGCCCCCCGGCAGGCCGGCACAGCCCCCCGGCAGGCCGGTACAGACCCCCACAGGGTGCACAGACCACCGGCAGGCCGGCACAGCCCCCCGGCAGGCCGGTACAGACCCCCACAGGGTGCACAGACCACCGGCAGGCCGGCACAGCCCCCCGGCAGGCCGGTACAGACCCCCACAGGGTGCACAGACCACCGGCAGGCCGGCACAGACCACCGGCAGGCCGGCACAGCCCCCCGGCAGGCCGGTACAGACCCCGGGCAGTCCACACAGCCCCCCGGCAGGCCGGCACAGCCCCCCGGCAGGCCGGCAGAGACCCCCGGAAGGCCCGAAATGACGGCGCATCATGATGTGCACACACCACGCATCATGATGACGTCAGGCTGTCAATCAACTTTGAACTTCCGATTCCGATGCCGACTTCCGATATTGAAAAAATATCGGAAGTCGGTATCGGAATTCCGATACAGCAAGTATCGGCCAATACCCGATACTTGCGGTATCGGAATGCTCAACACTACCCCTAAGCCTTCGATTCTCCAAACTAAATAACCCCAAATGTAATAACCTGTCTTGGTATTGCAGACCCCCTAGTTCCCTAATAACCTTGGTCGCTCTTCTCTGCACCCGCTCCAATTCAGCTATGTCTTTCTTATACACCGGAGACCAGAACTGTACACAGTATTCTAGGTGTGGTCGCACTAGTGACTTATATAGAGGTAAAATTATGTTCTCCTCATGAGCATCTATGCCTCTTTTAATGCATCCCATTATTTTATTTGCCTTTTCAGCAGCTGCCTGACACTGGCCGCTAAATGTGAGTTTGTCGTCCACCCATACACCCAGGTCTTTTTCAGTGACTGTTTTGCCCAGTGTTTTACAATTAAGCACATAATTATACATCTTGTTCGTTCTACCCAAATGCATGACCTTACATTTATCCCCATTAAAGCTCATTTGCCATTTATCAGCCCAAACTTCTAGTTTACATAAATCCTCCTGTAATATAAAATTGTCCTCCTCTGTATTGATTACCCTGCAGAGTTTAGTGTCATCTGCAAATATTGAAATGCTACTCTCTATGCCCCCTACAAGGTCATTAATAAATATGTTAAAAAGAAGCGGGCCCAAAACTGTGGTACCCCACTGCTAACCGTGACCCAGTCCGAGTGTGCTCCATTAATAACCACCCTTTGTTTCCTATCCCTGAGCCAGCTCTTAACCCACCTACTCATATTTTCCCCTATCCCCATTGTTCTCATTTTATGTATCAACCTTTTGTGTGGCACCGTATCAAAAGCTTTTGAAAAGTCCATGTACAACACGTCCACTGCATTCCCTTGGTCCAGTCCGGAACTTACCTCTTCATAAAAGCTTATCAGATTAATCTGACAGGAACGGTCCCTTGTAAACCCATGTTGATATTGGGTCATGAGGTTATTCTTCTCCAGATACTCCAGTATAGTATCTCTTAGAAAACCCTCCAGGATTTTACCCACAGTTGAGGTTAAACTTACTGGCCTATAATTTCCAAGTTCAGTTTTTGTCCCCTTTTTGAATATTGGCACCACATTTGCTATACGCCAGTCCTGTGGTACAGACCCTGTTATTATGGAATCTTTAAAGATTAAAAATAATGGTCTATCTATGACTGTGCTTAATTCCTGCAGTACTCGGGGGTGTATCCCATCCGGGCCCGGGGATTTGTCAATTTTAGTGATTTTTAGACGCCGCCGTACTTCCTGCTGGGTTAAGCAGGTGACATTTAACAGAGAATTTTTATCCCTGATCATGTTATCTGTCATGGGATTTTCTTGTGTGAATACTGTTGAAAAAAAGTCATTTAGCATATTGGCTTTTTCCTCATCCTCATCCACCATTTCACCCAGACTATTTTTAAGGGGGCCAACACTATCATTTTTTAGTTTCTTACTATTTATGTAGTTAAAGAATATTTTGGGATTATTTTTACTTTCTCTGGCAATGAGTCTCTCTGTCTCAGTCTTTGCTGTCTTGATTTGCTTTTTACAGAATTTATTTAATTTTCTGTGTTTAGTTAATGCCTCATCACTATCTACTTGCTTTAATTCGCTAAATGCTTTATTTTTGTCCCTTATTGCGCCCCTCACAGCTCTATTTAGCCATAGTGGTTTCTTCCTATTCCTCGCATGTTTATTCCCATACGGTATATATTGTGCACAGGTCCTATTCAGGATGCTAATAAACGTCTCCCATTTTCTTTGTGTATTTTTATGTCTCAGGATATTGTCCCAGTTAATTGCACCAAGATCATCTCTCATCCGTTGGAAATTTGCTTTCCTGAAGTTTAGTGTCCTTGTAACCCCTCTACTACACATCTTATTAAAGGATACATGAAAACTTATTAATTTGTGATCACTATTACCCAAGTGACCCCCAACCCTTACATTTGATATGCGGTCTGGCCTGTTGGTTAATATTAGGTCTAGCAGTGCCCCCCCTCTTGTTGGGTCCTGAACCAGTTGTGAAAGGTAATTGTCTCTCATAGTAGTCAAAAACCTATTACCTTTGCTGGAACTGCAGGTTTCGGTTCCCCAATGTATTTCAGCGTAGTTGAAGTCCCCCATAATAATGACTTCTCCTTGAGTCGCAGCTTCATCTATTTGCTTTAAGAGGATATTCTCTGTTGCTTCCATTATTTTTGGAGACTTATAACAAACCCCTATCAGTAATTTATTATTTTTCCCCCCTCCCCTTATCTCTACCCACAGGGACTCTACATTTTCATTAGCTTCATATATATTATCACGAAGGATGGGTTTTAAGGATGATTTTACATATAAACACACACCTCCCCCTCGCTTATTTGTTCGGTCATTTCTGAACAGACTATAGCCCTGTAAATTAACCGCCCAGTCGTGGCTCTCATCCAGCCATGTCTCAGATATCCCCACCATGTCATAATTATGTTCCAACAACATTAACTCCAATCCCTCCATTTTGTTGGCAAGGCTTCTGGCATTAGTATACATGCACTTTATGTATCTCTCTGTACCTCTATTCTTTCTTAAATTATTAACTGTTCTAACCCCACCCCCCATGCCACCCCCACCCCCAATTTCATTATTTGTGCCCAGGTCTCTATCTGCACTGGTTTCCCCTCCTATAAAAGGAATACCCTCCCCCCCGTCCCTAGTTTAAACACTCCTCCAACCTTCTAGCCATTTTCTCCCCCAGCACAGCTGCACCCTCCCCATTGAGGTGCAACCCGTCCCTAGCGTAGAACCTGTAGCCAACTGAGAAGTCGGCCCAGTTTTGCAGGAACCCAAACCCCTCCTTCCTACACCAATTCCTGAGCCACTTATTAACCTCCCTAATCTCCCGTTGCCTCTCTGGCGTGGCACGTGGTACAGGAAGTATTTCTGAAAATACCACCTTGGAGGTCCTTGCTTTAAGCTTACAGCCTAATTCCCTGAAATCATCTTTAAGGACCTTCCACCTACCTCTAACTTTGTTATTTGTGCAAATGTGCACCATGACCGCTGAATCCTCACCAGCCCCTCCCAGTAATCTGTCAACCCGATCAGCGATGTGTCGGACTCGAGCGCCAGGTAGGCAGCACACCGTTCGACGATCCCTGTCTTTGTGACAGATTGCCCTATCTATTCCCCTAATAATTGAGTCTCCCACTACCAGAACCTGTCTGGCCTGCCCTCCTCTCCTATTTCCCCCCTTACTGGAGCAGACACTCCTCCGGCTTTCAGAGGACATGCCTTGCTGCAGCAGTGCTACTCCTGCACTAACACTCCCCTCATCTGCCAACTTAGCAAACTTATTGGGGTGTGCCAGATCAGGACTAGCCTCCCTGGTGCTCTTCCCTCTACCCCGCCTTCTAACTGTCACCCAGCTAGCTGCTTCATTGTCCTGCAGCTCCAACCTAGCATCCCCCCCCTCATCTATCCCATTGAGCGTCTGCTCAGTGAGCAGAAGACTCCTTTCCATATTGTCTATGGGTCTCAGTGTTGCCAGCTGCACATTTAGATCCAGTATCTGGGCTTCCAAATGCACAACGTGCTCACATCTTGCACAGCAGTATGCACCCTCGACCGGCTGTTCAAGGATTTCATACATGCGGCAAGACGTGCACTGGATGGCATTGGCAATAGTGGAGCACATCCTAATGGGGATTGCACCAGACAATAAGATAAGCAAAAATAAATAAATAAAAAAAAAAAAGTATTAATATAATATAACAGCAATTCAGTAAGACCTCCCTTGGAAACTCCCTGAATCCAAAGTCACTGAATCTCAAGTCACACACTTACCACAGTTCGCACTTACACTCAGGTCACACTCAGCTCGTTCACACTCGCTCAGGCAGAAGATTTAAAAGAGTTTTTTTTTTTTTTTCCCCTTTCACCAGCACACCACCTTGCTGCTCAATGCACTTCCAAAAGAAGTTGAGCCCCAACCAGCTGCCCCTTATAAACCCTTAATTACTGTATGAACTCCCACCCTTAATTAACCCCTTGTGAATATAGTTACACCTCAAGATTTAAATGCAATATAGTTAACCCTTAAAAACAGATAGTAAAATAAGAGCTTAACCCTGTAGAGAGAAAAAATAGGTTAAACAAGCCCCCAAGCCCCCAAAAAATTGAACAGGTAGAAAGCACTCAGCAACCTACAATTCAGCAACTCACACAGGTATTTGTTATAGGTTTTCCAAATACCTCTTCACTGAATGTCAAGTCACACACTTACCACAATTCGCACTTACGCTCAGGTCACACTCAGCTCGTTCACACTCGCTCAGGCAGAAGATTTAAAAGAGTTTTTTTTTTTCCCCTTTCACCAGCACACCACCTTGCTGCTCAATACACTTCCAAAAGGAAGTGTTTTAACACGGATACATGGCCCGCAACACGTGCTGCACACGTTCACACGGAGAACTGTTCACACTGGCTCACGGACGGCTGCCGGGAAGAAGCGGCTACTGTAAACGCTGTTCCCGGCGGCTGGTGCTGACCGCGGCTGTGATTCTTCTCTCCTGCTCTGCCGGAAGGAGAGAAGAACGAATAAAAACCCGATGTGGGGTCCCCCTCAGTTCATGAACCAACCAGACGAAACTTACAGCTGGGGACCCCTCTATTCTTGAGAACCAACCTTTCATGAAGATGACAGCTGAGGGCTGCAGCCCCCAGCTGTAAGTTTTGTCTGGTTGGTTCAGAAACTGAGGGGGACCCCATGTCAGGTTTTCATTCATTCTTCTCTCCTGCCGGCAGAGCAGGAGAGAAGAATCACAGCCGCGGTCAGCACCAGCTGCCGGGAACAGCGCTTACTGTAGCCGCTTCTTCCCGGCGCCGTCCATGTGGTCCTGATTCGGCTCAAGTGCGGCATACGATTGCCACACGTGTCACAGGGAGGTACCACGAGTCCACACGGTCACGGATAGCTCCGGTACCGTTTTTTCCGGTACCGGAATTATCTGGACGTGTGAAACTGGCCTTAGGGTATGCTCAAAGTAGCGTATAAACGGTCAATTCTCACCAGTGTGCTGTCTGTATAATCCATTTTTTTTTTACTCTGCAGCTATTAATCTTTTACAGGACCATTTACAGTTTCCTATGCTACAGAATTGTAATGTATCTGAAAAATCCGATGCCAGACTGATGAGATTTTTTTCTTGCACAGTCTGAAGTCAGTGAAATCACAGCATGCTGCGGTTTTCTTCTCATGCCTAATACAGCTGAGAAACAATGCAAAAATCTGCAATGCCTCATTGAATATCATTGGTCTCAGTGCAATCCAAGTTTTTATCGGATTGCACTCATCCGGTTTACTCGCTAGTGTTAGCACGCCCTTATAGCGAGGAACATATAAAAAGGCAATGTTTTTCCCTGGAGCCAGTAGACTGGCATTTGCCATACAGTATAACATTTCTGGCACTGTTCCTGGCCAGTATATTTCCTCTTATTGAGTAAAAGACAAATTATTTAGTAAAAAAAACAAACAAGTAAACGATACAAAAGGAAGACACATTCAGAACAGTTTATTTCCGTATTAACATTAACAGAACAGAGAATGATATTTTCTATCAATATGTAAAGAGGGCCATGATATATACAAATTAAAGTAGATGAAACAAGAGGGCACATAGTCAACATTTCAACTGTATTTAAAATCTGCAAACATTTCTGGGTGCTTCTTTTTTTTGGGTGAGAAAAGAGGTTTGGGGTGACTATGCTGCGATTACTGCAGACATACCGTATATAAAATGAGATTGACATACAGATCAGAAACACAAACAACAACGACTATATCGCATGTATAGCACTCCTGCATATGCTAGCCATTTTAAACATTGCTTGTATCTTTATTTGGGCTGGAAAAGTCTAAAATGTTTTTTATTTTCTATGATTCATAATGAAAGTGGCCATGTCATTGTTGCTGGTGGTAGCTATATTAGCAGAGGATACATAAAACCGCAGTAGGGACATATTACAGATAGAAAACAAAGAACACATCTACAGGCTACAAACCACTCTAATGTCACGGACACCACTATGCAGCTACTTTGGGGTTTATTGGCCTTTAAAACTAATAACAATGTCACTGCCTATAATGGAATGCTGAGGCATCTGTTAAGGATATAGTCACAATTCTAATAGGGAAACGTTCAATATCACATATCCTTATTTGTATTGACACTTCACTTATAATGCATTGCCAGATGTATGCTGCCATGAATTGATCTTTGAATGTTATAAGATATATCTGGAGTTACATTTTCAGGTTTGATAACAGCCATTGGGACAGGAACCACACGGAGATGCCAGCATGTCACTTTTAAGAAGAAGATATAAAGGACAAAAACATGATAATTTAATTTTATAAAATATGATACATAGATGAAATACAGTGCACTTAATATCTAAGTGTCAACATTTTGTTAAATACTGTAAATATACAGCCTTTCCGTATGTTCCAACAAGTCCTTGTGCTTAATGATGATTTCATGTTAAACAGATTATATTGCTTAACTGAAATGCTTCCAATTAAACTGTTACAAAGATCACAAACTGTCACAAACACATCAACATTATAACAATTACTGATGAGAAAAGAAGTTACTTCTCATTAGTTCACAGTGCGAAAAGTGGAGTATGGTCAGTCTTAAAGGAGGTTCTTAGTCATTTAAGCAAACTGCAGGAATGTTTTGAGTCTTGACGCAGTCTTGAGATCGAACACAATGAAAAGCAAACACTTCACATGATGGCAGGAATTTTACATATTTCACTTCTTTATGGGTAACGTCTCAGAGCCCTCCTTCGCCTGTTGTAGAAATGCCTGAGCCCATGTTGTCGTGAAAAATTCATCATGTAATTTTGTTTGCGAGTGCTGCAAAAAAGAATTCAGAACATAAAGTAATGAAATGGTGCTGAACAGAATGTGAGCAAGCACAGTACAAGCTGTACTTCTCAAAATAAGCAATGTATATATGTATGTGTTTTGAGAGTCCATCTAATTTAAATTGTGATGAATCACCAAAGGAAAGAATGGGAGGTTAATTTTTCAAATTTTATGAAGAATTGAGAAAAGAGGAAGAAAAAGCAGTTGACAAAGTGATCACAAATATGAAGATTGCACATCAGTACTCACATGATGACAGCCAGTACAATAAAAAATCTTAAAGGGAATCTGCCCGCAGGTTTTTCCTATGTTATCACTGATTCCAGTGATGTTTCACTTACTTGGCTGTGTGTTGCTGTTTCAATACAATAATTGTTCTAAAAACAGGAGTTTATCACTACAAGACAAGCTGGTCTCATTCCTCCTGGTCCAGCCACTCCCACACCATTGATTAGCAGCCAATCAGTGGTGTGGGCAAGGTTATTCGGGGCTCAACATTCCAAGCTCTGCTAGATCTTCAGCAGAGAAAACTGATTGCATCACAACTGCTGCACTCAGTAAACTAGGTAAACTAGGTCATACATCACTGGAATCAGGGAGTCTGTATTTACATCATGCTGCTGTCACATTACATAGCAATCACCTGCTGACAGATTTCCTTTAATAATGTTTACTCTATACACTTAGAATTCCACATTAGTGATGAGCGAGCATGCTCAGATAAGGTGTTATCAGAGCACGCTCGTGTCCTAATCGAGTATTTTCGACATACTCTTTAAAAATGCTCGAGTCCCTGCACCTGCCTGTCTCGTGGCTGTTCGACAGCTGCAACACATGCAAGTATTGCCTAACGAACAGGCAAATCCTGCATGTGTTGTGGCTGCTGAACAGCCACTAGACATGCAGTTGCGGTGACTCGAGCATTTCTAACGAGCTCGCCAAAAATACTCAAATTAGGGCACCTTATCTGAGCACGCTCACTCAATCCACATGTCACATTACATCACTTGTCTTCTTCATGGCCCGGAAAACACTAATAGACGTTGGAGTAAAAGCTGGAAAAGTAGACATTCTCATGTTAAAGCTGAAGTGTACATTTATTTCTAAAGAAAGACTCCAATGAGGAACAACTGACAGTGGCCAAATCAAAGTCCTGTCTGGTTGTGTAGTTCACAATTGGTTTTAAAGTATCTCTTTCATTACGGTTTTATTACAGAAATGAATGTCCAGCTCACAATTAACACTATCATTTAATAGAATATTTTGGGGTAACACCAGAATGTTAGAGGTTTGGAGCAAGCAAGCCGCTTTGGTCAGAAAATCATCTCTTAAATGTAAACATGCCTGGGATAAAGATATGTGTATCCTAAGATAAAGAATGTGGGGACAAAAATGTAAGAACAGACTAAATGGACCAAGTTGTCTATTTATGAAGCTAATTCTTTGTTTCTACAGGATATATGTAAATCCATGTTTACTTTGTGCCCCCTAGTGGCAGCCCAGTGGCACAAACATGTACTGTACAGTATTTAAAGAAGCAGTTGCATGTTGCAACCTGTCGATAGCTATCTCATGGTAGACTGCAGGTCAAGCACCATCTTCAATGTAATTTGTTTCCTGAGTTGAAAACTACAGCAGAGCATGACTACCTGCTGCTACTGCATCCTGCTCCTGTATGATGCTCTTAAGCTACAGGTGAGGAGCCTTGTTCTCAATTGTTCTGAAATCACCACTTAAATGGTTGTTCCACTACATTGCTGACATTAGGATTAGTCATCAGTATTAGATTGGTGCAGGTTCGACACCCAGACCCACTACCCCGACCAATTAGCTGTTCACAGCATCACAGACAACCAAATATAGGCAGTTGCAAAGCTGAATGGCACAACTCTGTCAACTGTTCAGTGGCCGCTGCCTGAGGCTGGCGTCACACACAACGTATAAAAAAAAAAAATCGGTCCGTTTTACATGGACGAGAATCACAGAAATGTTCACTGAACAGTGATTCGTATGTCATCCGTGTGCAATGCGAGGATGTGATTTTCTCGCATCTAAGCATCTGTGTGACATCCGTATGGCATCCGTATGGTGAGATATTCTTGCAGCCTTGCAAAATGGACATTTAACCCCTTAGCGATCGCCGATACGCCTTTTAACGGCAGTAATTAAGCGTACATAAACCACAGCACCGCTAATTCACGGCGCTGTGGAGAAAGTGAATAGCGCCCCCCAGTGTCGGATTTTCTCCGGGGTCTCGGCAACTGGGGGTAGCCGAGACCCCAGAGAACATGAATCAGTCGACCCCGCTTTTGTGATCGCCGTTATTAACCCTATAACGGCGACCGCAAAAAAAAAGCTGTGATTTTGCATTAAATTTCTCTTTCCTCTGATGTGATCACACATCAGAGGAGAGAGAACTAGGGTCCCTGATCCCCCCTGGTACCTCTCCGTGGTCCAGGGTCCCCTCCCGGTGGTCCCGCATCCCACCGGTGTCCTCCGGTGGGCGCCACCATCTTGGATCCGGAAGAAAATGGCGGGCGCATGCGCAGTGCGCCCGCCGGGAATCTGCCGGCTCCGGCTGGCAGATTCCATTCATTCATTTTGATCACTATGATAAACTATCAGTGATCAAAATAAAAAAAATAGTACATAACCCCCTCCGTTTATCACCCCCTTAGTTAGGCCAACATAATGAAATAAAGAAAATATTTTTTTTTCAGTTTTCCATTAGGGTTAGGGTTAGGGCTAGGGCTAGGGTTAGGGCTAGGGTTAGGGTTGGGCTAGGGTTAGGGCTAGAATTAGGGTTAGGGCGAACTAGGATTAGGCATTAGGGTTGGGATTAGGGTTAGGGTTGGGATTAGGGGTGTGTTGGGGTTAGGGTTGGAGCAAGAATTGAGGGGTTTCCACTATTTACCAACTTTGGGGGTCTAAAAATTGGGGTCTAAAAGATCACTTTTGTGGGAATACCACCATGGTTACTTACCGGTAGCCGGTTTTTCCGGAACCCATGACAGCACCACCTGAGAGAGGGATCCGCCCCGCCAGGACAGGAACCTACTGAGACATAAGGGGCGGCACCTCTCCCCCGCTTCAGTTGGGTTACAGAGCATTGAGAGGACTTCCCGGTTAGTTACATGTTTAATCCAACACCACAACACTCAAAACACCCTACTAATTGTGCACACCCATACAGTGAAAAAGGGGGGGAATGTACGGGTGCTGTCATGGGTTCCGGAAAAACCGGCTACCGGTAAGTAACCATGGTGGTTTTCCCTTCACCCATGACAGCACCACCTGAGAGATTTTTGGAGACTTCGAAACACCTTAGGGAGGGACCACCGCTTGCAGCACCCTTCTACCAAAGGTTAAGTCAGCAGAGGAGGATAGATTTAATCTATAGTGCTTAAAGAAGGTTGAAGGTGAGGCCCAGGTAGCGGCCTTACAAATCTGTTCAATTGATACCTCTGCCTTTTCAGCCCAGGAGGTCGCCACGGCTCTGGTGGAATGAGCATTGATGCCGTCAGGAATCGGGATACCACTAGCTGAATAGGCTACACTAATGGCTTCCCTAATCCATCTAGCAATAGTCCCTTTTGAAACCCCATAGCCTTTCCTGGCACCCTGAAAAGCTACGAATAGGGACTGTGACCTCCTCCACTGGCTAGTGGCAGATATATATTCTACGAGAGCCCTTTTAACATCCAGACTATGGAATTTTTCCTCCCCCAGATTTTTTGGATTTTCGCAAAAGGATGGAAGGACAATTTCCTGACCCCGATGGAAATCTGATACTACCTTGGGCAGATAACTGGGGTCTGTTCTTAAAACTACCCTATCCTGAAAGACTTGCGTGTAAGGAGGATTTACTGAGAGAGCCTGTAAGTCGCTTATCCTGCGGGCTGATGTGAGGGCTACTAACAGGATTGTTTTTAGGGTCAAGAACTTTAGGGGTAGCTGATGTAATGGCTCATACGGATCTTTTGTAAGGGCTTCTAACACCAGGTTTAAATCCCAGGGGGCTATTCTGGGTATTGGAATAGGCTTAGCTCTATGGCAGGATTTAATAAATCTGGCTATCCACCTATCTGATGCCAGTTTGCAATTGTAGAGCGCCCCTAGTGCCGACACCTGAACCTTAAGTGTGTTTACTGCTAACCCCATCTGCAACCCAGATTGTAAGAACTCTAGGATGGCCCTAATCGGGGGTTCTTTTCCTAACGGCTTACCCAAGAACTGTAGAAACTTATCCCATGTTCTGCCGTAGATGTTAGTAGTCACCGGTTTCCTGCTTTTTAGCAGAGTGGCCACCAGCCCAGGGGAGAACCCCCTATCCATTAAAAGCGACCTTTCAAATTCCACGCCGTCAGATGGAATCCTTTGACCTGAGCGTGCAATATTGGACCCTGAGCTAGTAGGTCCGGGATTTCTGGCAGAACCCATGGATCGGAGAGGGACATCTTCCGTAGCAGAGCAAACCAGGGCCTTTTTGGCCAGAATGGAGCTATTAGAATCACCCTGGCTTGATCGTTTCTGATTTTTCTTACCACAGTTGGGATCAGAGCTACTGGGGGGAACGCGTAAGCCAGTCTGAAGTTCCACTGGATGTGCAACGAGTCCACTGCCCATGGATTTTCCCTCGGGTTTAGAGAGCAGAACCTTTCTGTTTGCCTGTTGTGCTTGTTTGCAAAGAGGTCTATCACCGGTTCCCCCCAAAGCTGAATTATCTTTTGAAAAATGGACCGGTTTAGCGCCCATTCTCCTTGCCTCAGGGTATTGCGACTCAGGAAATCTGCCTCTATGTTTTCTGCCCCTTTTATGTGTAGGGCTGTCACGGAGTATAGGTGTTCCTCTGCACTGCACAGAATGTCTGTTGCTGCTTCCATTAAGGAGTGTGATTTTGTCCCACCTTGGTGGTTGATGTATGCCACTGCTACCTTGTTGTCTGACATGATGCGTACGTCTCGACCCTGGAGTAGCGGAATGAAATGGCTTAGGGTCTTGCCCACTGCCCACAGTTCTCTCAGGTTGGAGGATGCCTTCCTTTCTTGAGGTGTCCAGGAACCCTGACCTATGAGGCCCCTTAGGTGTGCCCCCCACCCCGAGGAGCTTGCATCTGTTAAAATTATATCTGTCGCCTGTCTGTCCCATGGTATTCCTAAGGTCAGATTTGTCCCGTTCAACCACCAGTTGAGAGAGTCTCTGGTTTTTGAGGAAAGCTCCAGCTTCCCTTCCAAACGCCCTCTTAGCGATCTTTGTGCTCTTAGTATCTCCCCCTGGAGTTGCCGGGTGTGAAACTGAGCCCACCTGACCGCCGGAATACAGGATGTTAGGGTACCTAGTAGGGACATTGCTTTTCTTAATGTCATACATGGTTGGTTTCGGCCCGCCAAGGCCAGATTTTGTACCTTCTCTATCTTGGACTCTGGGAGCAGACACTCTTGCCTTTCTGAGTCCAGTATAAATCCTAGGAAGGTCTGTTTCTTTAGGGGTTGTAATTTTGATTTTTTGAAATTGACTATCCACCCTAATTCTTGCAAGGTGTTGATCACCTGAGTCAACTGTGCTGTACAGTGGTCCTCTGAACTGCCCACTATAAGAAAATCGTCCAGGTATGGTATTATGACCGTATCGTGAATCCGGAGAAAGGCTGTCACTTCCGCTATGACCTTGGTGAAGACCCTCGGGGCTATGGATATGCCAAACGGAAGAGCCCTGAACTGAAAGTGCCTTAGTGTGCCCTGAATATAAAGCGCTACCCTCAGGTATTTCTGGTAATCTGGATGGATAGGGATGTGATAATACGCATCCTTTAAATCGACTACGGCCATGAAGCAATCTTGATGTAGCAGCTTCACTGCCGTAGTCACTGATTCCATCTTGAAGGTCGGGTTCCTTATCCAAAGATTGAGGAGTCTGAGATTTATGATTGTCCTGAACGACTGATCCAGTTTTTTTATTAGAAAAAGGGGTGAATAAAACCCCTTTCCTTCCTGTAAGCGTGGCACCTCGGACAGTACCCGCTTGTCTATCAGGCTCAGGATTTCTGTTTCTAAGGCCAGTTGTTCTTCGGTCATCTTCCTGATAGGTGTGATGACGACCACGGGTTTTGGCTGACGAATAAAGGGGATTTTCAGGCCTTCTTTTAGGATGCTCAGAATCCAGGTATTGGAGGAGATCTTTTCCCAGGCCTGGAAAAAGAGTGCCAATCTCCCTCCTACTGGAATACCGGCGTCATTGTGGTGACTTTTTTGAGGTGGAGGTGCCTCCACCAAACATAAACCCTGATTCTTTCTTTCTTTTATCCTCCCATCTTCTCCTGTCAGCGGGAGGACGCCCTCTATTGAATCTCCCAGGTGGTGCTGTCATGGGTGAAGGGAAAACCACCATGGTTACTTACCGGTAGCCGGTTTTTCCGGAACCCATGACAGGACCCGTACATTCACGAAGATCACTCACCACCCGTAATCAAGGGTACCAGACTTGGAGGCTGCATCGGAGCACCTGACCCGCGCTCTTTGGACCTTGAGGAGTGCCCCGACCTGCGGCTGGGGTGACTGCTGCTTGAATGGCTTCCATGCTTCCTGCCAGAGGGCTGTGAGGGAGGCAGGGACGCTGAACGTTCCTGCTCGGACTCCATTTTGCACCGCCGATCTACAGCTGTCTTCCTCCTTTTAAATTGCATGCCTCCGCCTGGTGAGCGTCTTCCTCCCCTCCCCCCTGCGACCGCCGGCTCAGCGCTTCAGAAGCCGGCCGGCGTCGCACCCAGCGCCATTACACCGTCGCCTTCTGCTGACGTCAGCCGGCGCACCCAGCATTCCAAGCGCCGCTGACGTCAGCGGCCGGAAGACGCCAGCGTCTCTCCCCTACCACGGGGATCGAGATGCGGCGTGCGCGAGGGGAGGGCGGCGCGGTGGGGGCTTCCCGGAGCCACCGGAATCCCATCCACGCCCGCACGAACCCGGAGCCCCAGGGACCCCGGGGACTGCGCTTCCAGGACCCGACGGCCGGCGCTACAGGTAAGCTACCTGTTCTTCCCGTGCCGGGACGGGCCTGGGTCTTATCTTTTTCTTCGCCCATGACAGGCACCGCCACAGTGGGATTCCTTCCAGGACAGGAACCCAACTGAAGCGGGGGAGAGGTGCCGCCCCTTATGTCTCAGTAGGTTCCTGTCCTGGCGGGGCAGATCCCTCTCTCAGGTGGTGCTGTCATGGGTGAAGGGAAAAAAGACTTTTTATTTTCACGGCTCTGCGTTTATAAACTTCTGTGAAGCGCTTGGGGGCTCAAAGTGCTCACCACACATCTAGATAAGTTCCTTAATGGGTCTAGTTTCCAAAATGTGGTCACTTGTTGGGGGTTTTTACTGTTTAGGCCCATCAGGGGCTCTGCAAATGCAACATGATGCCCGCAGACCATTCCATCAAAGTCTGCATTCCAAAATGGCACTCCTTCCCTTCCAAGCTCTCCCATGCGCCCAAACAGTGGTTCGCCACACATATGGGGTATCAGCGTACTCAGGACAAATCGCACAACAACTGTGGGGGTATGATTTCTCCTGTTACCCTTGTAAAAATAAAAATTTGGGGGCGAAAAGATCATTTTTGTGGAAAAAAAAATGATTTTTTATTTTCACGGCTCTACGTTATAAACTTCTGTGAAGCACTTGATGGTTCCAAGTGCTCACCACACATCTAGATAAGTTCCTTAAGGGGTCTAGTTTCCAAAATGGGGTCGCTTGTTGGAGGTTTCCACTGTTTAGGCACATTAAGGGCTCTCCGAATGCAACATGGCATCTGATCTCAATTCCAGCCAATTCTGCATTGAAAAAGTCAAACGGCGCTCAATCCCTTGCGAGCTCTGCTGTGTGCTGAAAAAGTGGTTTACCCCCACATATGGGGTATCAGCGTATTCAGGAGAAATTGTACAACAAATTTTGTGGTTGATTTTCTCTTTTAACACTTGTGAAAATAAATAAAAAATGGTTCTGAAGTAAATTTTTTGCAAAAAAAAGTTGAATGTTAATTTTTTCCTTCCACATTGCTTTAGTTCCTGTGAAGCACGTAAAGGGTTAATAAACTTCTTGAATGTGGTTTTGAGCACCTAGAGGGGTCTAGTTTTTAGAATGATGCCACTTTTGGTTATTTTCTGTCATGTACACCCCTCAAAATGACTTTAAATATGATGTGGTCCCTAAAAAAAATGGTTTTGTAAATTTTGTTGTAAAAATGAGAAATCGCTGGTCAACTTTTAACCCTTATAACTTCCTAACAAAAAAGATTTTGCTTCCAAAATTGTGCTGATGTAAAGTAGACATGTGGGAAATGTTATTTATTAAGAAATTTGTGTGACACATCTCTCTGATTTAAGGGCATAAAAATTTAAAGTTTTAAAATTGCTGAATTTTCAACATATTTCCACTTTTTTCATAAATAAACACAAGACTTATCGAAGAAATTTTACCACTAACATGAAGTACAATATGTCACGAAAAAACAGTCTCAGAATCAGTGGGATCCATTAAAGCGTTCCAGAGTTATAACCTCATAAAGTGATAGTGGTCAGAATTGTAAAAATTGGCCTGGTCATTAAGCTGCAAACTGGCTCTGTCGCTAAGGGGTTAACTGATCCATGGCCTCAAATATTCGTACAAACATATATTCAGTATATAATTCAATTGTTGGCTTCTGTAAAATAATTACAGAACCCGACAGGATATGAGACATGGTTTACATACAGTATACCATTGCATATCCGTTAGATTTATATATATCCCTCACTAATAATGTTATTAAAGTGTGTGTGTGTAAAATTTTGGCGCTGTAGGTGTTAAATTAAAGAACTAAATCACGGAAAAAACTGGCGTGGGCTCCCGCGCAATTTTCTCCACCAGAGCGGGAAAGCCAGTGACTGAGGGCAGATATTAATAGACTCGAGAGGGACCATGGTTATTGGCCCCCCGGCTAAAAACATCTGCCCCCAGCCACCCCAGAAAGGCCCATCTGTAAAATGTGCCAATTCTGGCACTTAGGCCGGGGTCACACTGGTGAGGAAACGGACGAGTGAGAGGCATTAAAAGCACACATTACACACGGACAAATGATTCTCTATGGGTTTGCTCCCAACAGCCGTATATTTCTCGTCCGTATTCTACGGTCCGTGCCAATCGCAGCATGCTGCGATTGTCAGCGTACTACGCCCATAGTACGCCAATGAAAGTCTATGGGTGCACTAAAAATACGCATTACACACGGACCACACATGTGACTTGCGAGAAATACGCACCCGGTGTCTTTTAGAAAAGCTCGCAATTCAGTGCGCTATACAGTAAACTCACACTGACAGGTTTAATAAAGAAACGAAAGAATAGATTTATACACATAAATACATATATATATATATATATATATATATATATACACACACATACATGTCATTGTGACAAACATATATATATATTTAACAGAGTTCTTCATATCAGGATAGCCGCTAATTAAATTGCCGGCTTCTATCAAATCATTCCCCAACCCGACATGAAATGACACATGGTTTACATTCAGTAAAGCATTTCATTTCATTTCATTTCATGTTTTTTTATATGTCCCTGACTAATAATTAGATGTGGGTTTGTGTGCAAAATTTTGGAGTTGTAGTTGTTATTTTAATGGGTTAATTCGTTGTTAAAAAATGTGTGGGCTTCCCATTGCCCTATAGTGTTGGCGAGTGGGTTAATCTAACAAAGGGTTAATGTCACCATTCAATTGTAAGGTGACATTAATCCTTTGTTAGATTAACCCACTTGCCACCGCTACAGGGCAATGGGAAGCCCACACATTTTTTAACAACGAATTAACCCATTAAAATCACAACTACAACTCCATAATTTTGAACACAAACCAACATCTAATTATTAGTCAGGGACATATAAAAAAACATTAAATGAAATGCTGAATGTAACCATGTGTCATTTCATGTCGGGTTGGGGAATGATTTGATAGAAGCCGGCAATTTAATTACCGGCTATTCTGCTATGAAGAACTCTGTGAAATATATATATATATATATATATATGTTTATCCCAATGACTTGTGTGTGTGTGTGTATATATATATATATATATATATATATATATATATATACATTCTATGTGTCTATATCTATTATTTTGTTTCTGTTGGAAACCCTGTCATAGGGCTCCATTATATGTCCATTTTGCAAGGGGGCGAGAAAATCTCGCCATACGGATTACATACGGATGCAGACATGCGCAAAATACGCAACCACACCTTGCTTACGGATGACATACGGAGCACTATTTAGGGGTCATTCATCCGTATTACGCATGTAAACTACGGACCGTATTTTGCGTCGGTTAGTGTGACCCCGGCTTTAGCGTGAGAAAGTTTCTGAACATTTTCCCATGCTGTCGAGTTCACCACGGGTCAGGTGGGGAGACTGTGCAGCCTCAGTGACTACCGCTGACGTCACTTACACCCACTACAGGGCAATGGAAAGTGAGAGGCTAAGTGCCAGAATTGACACATCTTACAGATGCGCCTTTTCTGGGGAGGCTGGGGGCAGATGTTTTTAGCCGGGGGGGGCAATAACTATGGTCCCTCTCTAGGCTATTAATATCTGCCCTCAGTCACTGGCTTTCCCTCTCTGGTGGAGAAAATTGCGCGGGAGCCCACACCAGTTTTTTCCGTGATTTAATTCTTTAATTTAAAACCTGCAGCTCCAAAATTTTACACACACACACACATTAACAACATTATTAGTGAGGGACATATATAAAGCTAGCGGATATGTAATGGTTTATTGTATGTAAACCATGTCTCATATCCTGTCAGGTTCTGTAATGATTTTACAGAAGCCAACAATTGAATTATCACCTATTCTGCTATCTATATCTCTATGAAATATATATATATGTGTGTGTGTGTGTCAATGACATATATATATACCTATACTATGTGTATACACATATTCTCTCTATTCTATTTTAACCTGTCAGTGTGATTTTACAGTATAGCGCACTAAATTGCAGGCTTTTCTAAAGGACACCGGTGTGTATTTCTTGCAAGTCATACGCATGGTCAGTGTGTAATCTGTTTTTTTCTCGCACCCATAGACTTGCATTGGCAAGTCTCGGCCATAATGCAGTACAAATCGCAGCATGCTACAACTTCTTTTGCACGTATAATACGGGCGAGAAAAAAACATGATGGAAGCTGCTGCATAGATTAATATTGGTCCGAATGCTGTGCGATTTGTTTTCTTCGCATAGCACTCGTTCATATTCTATAGTAGTGTGATTCCGGCTTAATACTGCAGATCTGCTTGCTCTTATTGAAATAAAAATAGACTAGATCTGCAGTAAACAATTGACAGTGCTGTGCTGATAAATGCCTATATCTGGGAGACCATGGCACTGAGAACAGCTAATCAGTAGTGCTGGGAGTTTAATCCCACTGATATCATATTTTATACCTATTCTAAGATCATCAATATCATTATACTAATAGTAGATCAACCCTTTAAGTGGTGATTGGTCTGGGTTAGTCCGATGCAGATGACCATAAATTCTCTCATCCAAGATAATCGGGCTGATTATGCAAATCCAAATCTGGTTCAACCATGATCAGAATTTGATCAAAGTTTAATCATCGTGTGAACCAAATCTCTCGGAAGAGGATATGATAGAGAAGAAAATGTCTCCATCTTCACCATTCTGTCAACCTGTGGAAATTGCACTCAGATGTCATCCCAGTGCAGTCCAATGTTTTCCACAAATAAATTGTCATGCATGAACAAGTGCGATCTGATAATCAGATCCAACTCAGGCAACCTGCGATTATTTCACCGGACTGGCTCTGTCAGAGGGAAAAATCGTAAAAGTGCATGGCCCCATAGAATAACATGCGGACTAGTGCTATCTGTCAAAACGACAGATCGTACTTGTCCGATTATTACAGTCATCTGCACGAGCCCTTAGGCCGAGGTCAGACTTGTGAGTGTGATGCGAGAAACTCGCGAGAGTCTCTCACATCAATACCCGACACTGCCGCTGGCACTTGGACTGGAGTGTGCACCTGCATAAAAATACCTGAAGCCGCACACTCCGGTCCGAGTGCCGAGTATTGATGCAAGAGACTCTCGTGAGTTTCTCGCATCACACTCGCAAGTGTGACCCCGGCCTTAGAGGCAGATATTAACTTACAAAATTTCTGCTTCATGCTGCCTGTACCTCTAACGTGACCCTCTTTTCATTTGTTAAATATGATATTCAGCGACTGTGGCTTTGAAGCCCCTGATAACTTCCACACTATTCCCTCACTAGATGGGCTGCAGTTATTGTCAATAGCTACTAAACAGTGAATAGAGCCATGCTTTTTGGGCTCCATTCACTAAAAACAGCTGGTCAGTACTGAAAATAGTTGATTCGCAGAAGTGCCAGATATCAGACCCCCACCAATTGTATACTGATGACTTATTCTAAGGAAAGGTAGTGAAAAAAAATAATATCCTGTCCCCTAAAAGGACTAAAAAATACACTAAAAAAAAAAAAAGTTAAACAAATGAAACAAAAAATGACAAATTTGCATCACCATCTTTTCCTCCATTAAAAATAAAGATATTCAAAAAATACACCCATTTGGTATCCTAGTGTCCCTAAAGATCAGATCAAAATATACATTTACATTATAAATACATAATGTTACACTTCTTGTAAAATGGCAGCAGAATTAAACAATTTTTTATTTTGTACACAATTTCTTATTTTTATTTCACCACTAAAATAATAATAAAAAAAACTGTACTAGTTTGGTATTGCTATAATCGCACTGACCCAGACCATCAGGATGTTAGGTCATGTTTACCACAAAATATATGCCGTCAAAAACAATTTCCAAAAACCAATGTCAGAATTGTATTTTTTGTTTTTCACAATTTCACTGCACTTGAATTTTTTTTTTTACAATTTTTCTGTATACTATCTGGTAAAATGTACACATTCAAAAGTAGATCTCGACTCGCAAAAAGAAAAAACAAGTCCTCATACACCTATGAGGACGGAAAAATAAAAAAAAAGGTATGGTCTTGGAAGAAGGGGAAGAAAAAACGAAAATGCAAAAATGGAAATTGGCCATGATGGGAATGGGTTAAGGGTATGTGCATACGTTGCGGATTTGGCTGTGGATTTTACCGCGCGGATTTGGCTGAATCCGCAGGTAAAATTACCTGCGTTTTACCTGCGGATTTTCTGCAGATTTTGTGCGGATTTCGCCTGCGTTTTTACACCTGCAGATTCCTATAATGGAAGAGGTGTAAAAACGCTGCGGAATCCGCACAAAGAGTTGACATGCTGCGGAAAATAAATCCCAGCAAATCTGCGCAGAATTTTCCGCAGCATATGCACAATGGATTTGGTTTTCCATAGGTTTACATGGTACTGTACACCACATGGAAAACTGCTGCGGAGCCGCAGCCAAATCTGCAACGTATGCACATACACTAACATTATCCGCCATTTAGTTGATACTAAGTAAGCCAGGTACATGGTTCTTGATAAGAAGGATTTGTATACTAAGGGTAGACTTGATAACACTGCTCCATTTGTGAGTTGCCCTGATGTCACTGCTACCTTCATACATATAGGAGGGAGGCAGGGAAACACTTACCTTACTCTAGTGTAGGACCAAGGAAAGCAAACAATGAAATATAACACAAGTTAGAAAATGGCTTTCTATGCATGCAGCACTGTGATTACTCATAAAAGACGGATGAGGATTAGCGGCAAAAAACGACTTTTCATCTCTTATAAAAAGAGAAATTAGAGACATTACTATTGTTGCAAACATTCATAATACTTGCTACATATGCCATGCAGTATTTGCTCACAAAACAAGAGATGTACTGAACATTCATGATTTAATGATAAATGTCTGGAGGTGACAGTGAGACTTTATTTTAGGTTTATATTAAATCTGTGACAATAACATCTTACACAAAAAAATACTTAGCGCACACTATGCAGTCAGCCATATGTAAGAAAAGATCTTAAACAGAATAAAGTGTAAATTATTAGAACTGTCAGCAGTATCACAGTATGAGAAAGTCATGATCTTCCCCCACGGAGAGCAAGATCTACACACACATATTACATATATATGGGTGTGCAAGTAGTAAGGCAGCAATGTTTCCACTCCGGTATGGCTCTTCCACATTGCAATAACTCCAGATGCACATGCAGACTTTGGGTGACTTTTTTCCTTTTGGTGCAGCAAACAAAAGAGCGTGTTTTTAGGGAGCAGATAAAAGGATGATGTGCAAAGAATACACGCAGGCAGTTCCAGCAATTTACAAGTGCATATACACAGATAGTGGTAGCATCGAAAAAGACCTTGTCTGCACATGGCATCGCGTCAGCCTTTATACCAGAATACTGCTTCAGGATATATAAAGGGGGAGCAAACTAGTGTTAACCATTCAAAACAGCATTACTTTGAAGATGGAGAAATAGAGGTATAAAGGATTGTCTATATTGTGAAGAATGAGTTGTCAGATTTACCCAATACTGGTTATTGTTAATTAGAGTATAAATAGACATGATTATACAATACATATGCTGGAAAAGGAAGAACAAATATTGGTGCCATAATGAATCAGAAAATGTCCTATTGTTCAAGTCAAGTTTCTGTGTAATGTTTAAGAGAATCTGTCAGCAGGGTTCTCCTACCCCTCTTGAGAGCTGCCTGAAGTAGGGACAGAGACCCTGATTCTAGCGCTGTTTTATCCTTAAGGCTGGGATCACACTAACCGACGCAAAATACGGTCCGTAGTTTACAGGCGTAATACGGATGAATGACCCCTAAACAGTGCTCCGTATGTCATCCGTAAGCAAGGTGTGGTCGCGTATTTTGCGCATGTAAGCATCAGTATGTAATCCGTATGCCATCCGTATGCTGAGATTTTCTCGCCGGCTTGCAAAATGGACATATAATGGAGCCCTATGACAGGCTTTATAACACAAACGAAAGAATAGATATAGACACATAGAATACATATATATATATACACATGTCATTGAGACACACATATATATATATATATATATATATATATATATATATATATATTTATATTTCACAGAGTTCTTCATAGCAGAATAGCCGCTAATTCAATTGCCGGCTTTTGTCAAATCATTCCCCAACCTGACATGAAATGACACATGGTTTACATACAGTAAACCATTTCATTTCATTTCATGTTTTGTTTGGTATGTCTTTCATTAGTAATTAGATGAGGGTTGATGTGTAAAATTTGGGAGGTGTAGGTGTTAATTTAAGGGGTTAAATCGTTGTAAAAAATGTGTGGGCTCCCGCATTGACAAATTACCGCGGGAGCCCACACATTTTTAGGCTGTGTGCACACGCTGCGGATTTTGCTGCGGTTCCGCAGCGGTTTTGGCCGCTGCGGACCCGCAGCAGTTTCTGCTGCGGTGTACAGTACAATGATTTCCTATGGGAATCAAAAACCGCAGTGCAGACGGTGCGGAATTTTCCGCGCGGATTATCTGCGGTTTTCAATCCGCAGAAGGAATTGACATGTCAATTCTTTCTGCGGATTCTCCTGCGGTTTGCCATCTCCTCCATTGAGGAGATGAAAAACCGCAGGGCAAAACCGCAGAGCAATCCGCAGGTAAAACCGCAGGTCTTTTGACCTGTGGTTTCACCTGCGGATTGTACAAAATCCGCGCGGATGAAACCGCACCTTTTCCGCAGCGTGTGCACACAGCCTTATACAATGAATTAACCCCTTAAATTAACACCTACACCTCCCAAATTTTACACATCAACCCTCATCTAATTACTAATGAAAGACGTACAAAACAAAACATGAAATGAAATGGTTTACTGTATGTAAACCATGTGTCATTTCATGTCGGGTTGGGGAATGATTTGACAAAAGCCGGCAATTGAATTAGCAGCTATTCTGCTATGAAGAACTCTGTGAAATATAAATATATATATATATATACACTCACTGGCCACTTTATTAGGTACACCTGTCCAACTGTGTGTTAAGACTTAATTTCTAATCTGCCAATCACATGGCGGCAACTCAGTGCATTTAGGCATGTAGACATGGTCAAGACAATCTCCTGCAGTTCAAACCGAGCATCAGTATGGGGAAGAAAGGTGATTTGAGTGCCTTTGAACGTGGCATGATTGTTGGTGCCAGAAGGGCTGGTCTGAGTATTTCAGAAACTGCTGATCTACTGGGATTTTCACGCACAACCATCTCTAGGGTTTACAGAGAATGGTCCGAAAAAGAAAAAAAATCCAGTGAGCGGCAGTTCTGTGGCCGGAAATGCCTTGTTGATGCCAGAGGTCAGAGGAGAATGGGCAGACTGGTTCGAGCTGATAGAAAGGCAACAGTGACTCAAATTGCCACCCGTTACAACCAAGGTAGGCAGAAGAGCATCTCTGAACGCACAGTGCGTCGAACTTTGAGGCAGATGGGCTACAGCAGCAGAAGACCACACCGGGTACCACTCCTCTCAGCTAAGAACAGGAAACTGAGGCTACAATTTGCACAAGCTCATCGAAATTGGACAGTAGAAGATTGGAAAAACGTTGCCTGGTCTGATGAGTCTCGATTTCTGCTGCGACATTCGGATGGTAGGGTCAGAATTTGGCGTAAACAACATGAAAGCATGGATCCATCCTGCCTTGTATCAACGGTTCAGGCTGGTGGTGGTGGTGTCATGGTGTGGGGAATTTTTTCTTGGCACTCTTTGGGCCCCTTGGTACCAATTGAGCATCGTTGCAACGCCACAGCCTACCTGAGTATTGTTGCTGACCATGTCCATCCCTTTATGACCACAATGTACCCAACATCTGATGGCTACTTTCAGCAGGATAATGCGCCATGTCATAAAGCTCGAATCATCTCAGATTGGTTTCTTGAACATGACAATGAGTTCACTGTACTCAAATGGCCTCCTCAGTCACCAGATCTCAATCCAATAGAGCATCTTTGGGATGTGGTGGAACGGGAGATTCGCATCAGGGATGTGCAGCCGACAAATCTGTGCCAACTGTGTGATGCCATCATGTCAATATGGTCCAAAATCTCTGAGGAATGCTTCCAGCACCTTGTTGAATCTCTGCCACGAAGAATTGAGGCAGTTCTGAAGGCAAAAGGGGGTCCAACCCGTTACTAGCATGGTGTACCTAATAAAGTGGCCAGTGAGTGTATATATATATGTGTCTCAATGACATGTGTATATATATGTATTCTATGTGTCTATATCTATTCTTTCGTTTGTGTTATAAAACCTGTCAGTGTGATTTTACTGTATCGCGCACTGAATTGCCGGCTTTTCTAAAGGACACTGGGTGCGTATTTATCACAAGTCACACATGTGGTCCGTGTGTAATGTGTATTTTTAGTGCACCCATAGACTTGCATTGGCGTACTACGGGCGTAGTACGCTGACTGCGATTGGCACGGACTGTAGAATACAGACGAGAAATATACGGCTGATGGGAGCTGCCCCATAGAGAATCATTTGTCCGTATGTAATGCGTGCTTTTAACGCCTCTCACTCGTCCGTATTCCTCTCTAGTGTGACCCCGGCCTTAGGCCGGGATCACACATGCGAGGAATACGGCCGAGTCTTGCATGGTAATACCCGGCACTGCTGTCAGCACACGAGAGCAGAGCGTGCGGCTCCATTTATTTCTATGCAGCCGCACGCTCCGCTCCGGAGTGCTGGTGCCAGAGCTTGGTTTTAACCTGCGAGACTTGGCCGTATCTCGCTGTGTGTGATCCCGGCCTTAAGTCTCCTCTACTTCAGTCAACAGCCATTTTGGCCATCTCTCCGACACACAAAGGGCGCTAATTTAACTGAGCGCTAATATGTTTTCTGTAAGAAAGCTGCCAAAAGACAATTCTGCTGGCGGCTTACCTCTGGGAAAACAATCAGCAAAGCAAAATGAGACATGCTGGATTTACTTCTCTCATAACAATCCACTGCACCTCCATACACATTAGGGTACATACCCATTTGCGAGAAAATGGACGAGTGCAATCAGATAAAAAAAAATCGTATTGCACTCTGACCAATGTTATTCCATGGGTTACATCTCATCTGAAATCGGACTGAGAAAAAAAATTGCAGCATGCTGCGATTTGCAGCGTATCTTGGACGACACTCACCAATGCAAGTCAATGGGTGAGAGAAAAAAAAAAAAAAAAAAATCGCACAGCACTCGCAGATAGAAGAAAAGCCAGTAAAACATCTGCCGGGTTCTGTAAAATCACTGCAGGAGCCGACAGGATAGAAGAGATGGTTTACATATAGTAAAGACAAATGGAATATGTAGATTTTATATTTTCACTGATACAGTATCTATATTAGTACAGTGTGTGTGCAAATTACTGGACATGTATTTAATGAATAAAAGATTATATTTCCGAAAAAAATGGCGTGGGCTTCTGTAAAATTTTTGTAATGAGCAGAGTGTAAGCCGATGGCCTGGGATGGGGGTAATACCCATAGAGCTTCCCAGGCTATTAATATCAGCTCACAGCTGTATACGTAGCCTTTGCTGGCTATTAAAATGGGGGGATCCCCCAAAAAATTACGTGGGATTCCCCTATAATCTCCTTTAACCCCTTAGTGTGACGGGGCCAGTTTTTTAAATCCTGACCAATGTCACTTTATGTGGTGATAATTGAATGAGGAGATCACGGTGATCTGCTGTGAATACACTAAGCTTGAACTGCTGTCACCTCATCACTGGCATTTTCCCACGGTTCAGAGGTCACCACAGTTCAGGCTGTGAGTGAGCACAGCGTCATTGACGTCACCACTAGTCACTGAAGCTCCACTCCCAGCATCTCATTCACCAGTGGTTTTCAGCCGGGGCGGCTGCATCTTGGCACCGCCCAGGTTGAAAACTGTATATCCTCCAGATATGGATTACTGCATGGGAGACAACGACGGACAGGTATGGTATATTGTTGGTTTATTGTTTTACTTTTATTACAGGAGATCAAGGGCTTCGCAAGAATTGGGTGAGGTCACAAGTATGGTTTAATTAAGAATATTAAATGAGTCTTCTGTGTCTTTATTTCAATTAAAGGATTTTTTACTGGGTGTCTGTATTTTCTTTACAATTTGACTAAGGGGTTACTAATAGGGGCATCTTATTGATGCCTCTCCATTACTAACCTTGGGGCTTGATGTCACAAAGGTGACATCAACCCCCACAACTATTACCCCACTTGCCACCGCTACAGGGCAAGTGGGAAGAGCAAGGTTAAGTGCCAGAATTGGCGCATCTTGGAGATGCACCTTTTCTGGGGTAGCTGAGAGCTGATGTTTTTAGCCAGGGGGGGGCAGTATCCATGGCCCCTTCCTAGGCTATTAATATCAGTCCGCTGCTGTCTGCATAGCCTTTGCTGTTTTTACTCCTTGAGGCAACGTTTTTGTCTATAAAATTTTGCGGTGAATTTTGATAACTTTAGATTGCATTTTTTTGAGAAAGTGCAGCGTCCTCTCAAAAACCGCAATTTTGACATTATGATTTTTTTTTCTTTTCACCATTTAAAATGTGGTTTAAATAGCTTTATAATCTGAAGGACTGGAATTTTTTGGACATGCTTATTCAAAGGCGTGTTAATTTTATAATTTCTTTATTTTTGATGGGGGAAAAGAGGAACAATTTAAAGAT
The DNA here is from genome assembly GCF_039654945.1 of Dendrobates tinctorius. NCBI lineage: Eukaryota > Metazoa > Chordata > Amphibia > Anura > Dendrobatidae > Dendrobates > Dendrobates tinctorius. The sequence goes on along the minus strand of NW_027361703.1, from coordinate 71,027,003 downwards.
TTATTTTATATTAATATTTTTAAAAACATTTTTCTTTTAATTTTTTAGTCCCCCTAGGGTACTTGAATCTGCATTTGTTTACATACGGCAAAACTGCAGTATTGGCATATAAAACAAAATCGCTGTTCTATGAAGTCTACGACACTATAGCTGAACTTCAAAAGAGGACTAGGATGTCTGTTATAGGGGTCTTCAGCAGGGGCCATTAGAAGCCAGTGCATGAGCATACCAACAATTACGTAATTTTAATGCTGCTGCCAATGACTGAAAGAGGCATTGAAATGCTAAGGCTATGTACCCACATATGCAGAAAATTCCTGACTGAAAACCGAACTCTTTCCCAGAAAACGCGTGTTTTTTTCCGTGCGTTTTCCGTGTTTTTTGCGCAAAAAAACACGCGTTTTTCACGTGTTTTTTTCTGGAGCGTCCTCAGTCTCATAGAAAATAGTGAGAAATGTGGATTTTTACGCAAAATTAATGAGCATGCTGCGTTTTTTACCTCGATGCGTTTTTTTGCTGCAAAGCCTGCCCCCATCGTGACATTACTGCCCTCCTGCTGCGATAGCATCGGGCCTATTTCTAGTGTGTGTATATTTGTATGATTGGTATTTTCCATTAACCCTGTCCACGGCTGTTAACCTGTTAAGTCCCACTGTCAATCTCTGACAGCAGCATTAAACGCACGCTGGCAAGGTGGCACATCGTTCCACGAGCCTATAGGTGCTCATGATGTGATCTCTGGGCGCCAATGAGTTGTCATGACAGCCGGGGGTCTGCTGAAGACCCCATTGCCTGTCATTCCGATACTCCTGTGAAACCCAGCCTGTAGATAGCGTTCATAGATCAGCATTTTAGCTATGTACAGCACAAGCGGTCAGCCGATCACAGCTTCAATCTCTCTAAAGGGACTATTAAATACAGTAAAAAGTAAAAACAAAAAAGTTTTTAATAATATAAAAAATTAAAAAAATACACAAGTTCAAATCACAAACAAAAATAAAGCAAAACAAAAATACACAGATTTGATATTGCTGCAATCCAATTGGTAAACGGTGTAAAAAACAATCAAAATGCCAAAATTATGCTTTTTTGGTAGCCGCAACATTGTAATAAAATGAAATAAGAGTCGATCAAAATATTGTATCTAGCTCAAAATGGTATAAATAAAACATCAGATCAGGGCACAAATGACAACAAAAGCAACCTTTTTTTTCACCACTTAAATAAAAAAAAAAAATTATACATGTTTGATACCTGTGTACTCTTACTGACCTGGAGAAATATATTGCCAGGTCAGTTTTACCATATAGTGAACATGGTGAATAAAAAACCCCCCAAAATAATCGTATAATTGCTATTTTTTTTACAATTTCAACTCCCTTGGAATTTTTCTCATTTTTCATTACACTTTGTGGTAGAATAAATGGTGTCCTTCAAAAGTACAACTTGGTCTGCCAAAAAACAAACCCTCATACGGCTATATTGACGGAAAATAAAAAAAGTTATTGCTCCTGGAAAAAAGTGAGGAAAAAACTAAAATGATAGATTTCCATGTCATGAAGGGGTTAAATATAAAGTGCATTTGGACCTTTGGCAGTTCAAATTGCAACTATACAATAGAGGTTCCTGGAGCAGAGCTCCTGTTAATTATATTAGAAGCCGCTTCATATTGGAAAAGGATGCCTAACATAGGGCTTTGTCAATTTACCAGTGTCTATGCTGCTTGAACTCAGAAAAAATGACTTTGATAATTCACTACATTTTTGAAAGCCTATTGTCATTTCTAACTGTAGTTGCACTTTAAATAGACTTTCTAGGTTATAACTCAAGACTGCTCAGTTCCTGCTAAACTTTCCTAATCCTCTGTGCTTGGAAAATGATGAAAGTAATGATATAACATTCATGGGACATCACATCATGCTAACACAGTTTTTATAAGAGACAAACCCTTTTACTCCCCTGGCGTCACAGCCAGTTTTGTCCTTAATCACAACCCATTTTTTTTCTTTTCAATTTTTTATTGTCACAATTCTGAGACGTGTAACTTTTTTTTTCTGACGACAGCTGTATGAGAGCTTGCTTTTTTCAGGAAGTTTTGTATTTGACAGTGAAAATATTTTAGGGTACCTATAACTCAAATGCTTATTAACACTTAATAAGTACAGCAATTCTGTCTCTGTTTTCTGCTTCCTAAATTCTACTTTATTAACCAGTCACCATGCTACAGAAATAAACTACCTTTATTTTGAAAGGACAGTATAATTATGGTGATGACAAATTTATACAGTTTTATTTGTTTTATTATTTTTGAACAATAAAAAAATAAAAAAAACTGTTTTTGTGTCACTATATTTTGAGAGTCATGCATTTTGCTATGTTCCGTCAGTAAAGCTGTATGAGGGCTTACTTTCTCATAGAAAGTATTCATTGGTACAATTTGTGGTAGATTTTGATCTCTTTTTTTAACTCTTTGAGAGGCAAAATGAACAAAAAAGTAGTACTTATGTTAATTTTTTTCCGCTATTGCTTTTTTTTTTTTTTTTTTTTTACAGCATATGATCAGGATTTCCTGAGACCCTTAGGCTGGAGTCACACTAACCTGCGCAAAATACAGTCAGTATTTTACATGCGTAATACGGATGACAGACCCCTAAACAGTGCTCCGTATGTCATCCGTAATCTAGGTGTGGTCGCGTATTTTGCGCATGTCAGCATCCGTATGTAATCCGTATGGCATCCGTATGGTGAGATTTTCTCGCAGGCTTGCAAAATGGACATATAATGGAGCCCTATGACAGTTTTAATAAAGAAATGAAAGAATAGATATACACACATAGAATGCATATATATATATATATGTATTCTATGTGTATATATCTATTCTTTCATTTCTTTATTAAAACTGTCAGTGTGAGTTTACTGTATAGCGCACTGAATTGCCGGCTTTGCTAAAAGACACCTGGTGCGTATTTCTCGCAAGTCACACGTGTGGTCCGTGTGTAATCCGTATTTTTTGCGCACCCATAGACTTGCATTGGCGTACTACGGGCGTAGTACGCTGACAATCGCAGCATGCTGCGAGTGGCACGGAGCGTAGGATACTGAGGAGAAATATGCGAGTGACCCCATAGAGAATCATTTGTCCGTGTCTAATGCGTGCTTTTTGCGCCTCTCACTCTCCCGTATTCCTCGCCAGTGTGACCCCGGCCTTACTTTATTTTTCTGTTCTTCTGGGTGAAGATACCATTTATGTGTAATTTTTAAAGGGTTTGTTTTTCAAACAAATTAATATTTTTTTTCATTGTTAAAGGAGTTGTTTGGCCTTGGGGTACAAGTCTGCAGTTACTCCTGTATGTGACAGCAGGATTGTGAATCCTCACAGCGTGTGCACTACAGACAGTGAGGATTCTCAGTGTTGGTGATGGAAGCATGCGATCATGTAACCACAGGTATGTGCTATTTGCATACTTCCAGCCACATTACGCCTAGACGTGTCTATCCTCGCTTATTACACTGGCATTAAGCGAGGCTGTGAATGTCTAGTTGGCATGTGACCTCATGCCTGCAAATTGCATACTTGTGGTCATGCGCCTTCTGCTCTGTCAAATGCCTCTTCAGCTGCTCTCACTATTGATGATGGCATGTCAGTGCTTAAAGTGCTGGGTTCAGAGCTACAGTAGATCTTGTCCCAGCAGATTCAGCAGAAGTTTACCTGTGTATTACAGCTGACTCAAGTTGTGGATGGCAAGGACACATATCCTGTGCCTGTAATTTCCGGAGTATGTACCTTTTTAGATTTCGGTAAACTGCTTGAAATCTGGATGTACAGTCCTGCCCATTTGTTGGAGATAATAATGTTTTGCTATCTCATGGCATTGTTACAATATTGTGTTGTTCAAATAAAGATGGATAGTATCGATCTGGAAATTTCTTTGATTTAAAAGAAAAATAACTGAATTACCATTGTGACACATTATTTTTCACAATAGACTGGATACATACCCTTGAAACAGTTAAATAGCTTGCTTTTCAAGGGGACAGTTCCAGCGTGCCCCTTAAAGGGAATCTGTCACCCCTTTTTTGAGGTATCATATAATGATATCATTCAATTGTGTGTCACATAAGGATTCTCTTAGTACTTTTGCTTCCCCCTGACCCCACACCTTTCATGCATAAATACCTTTTTTATATCGGTTCAGATGTATGTAAACTGCCGTGGTCCGGTCAGATGGGCGGGGCTTATTCACCTGCTCCCCTCCTCCCTGTCTTGCTCTACACAAGAAGAAATACGTAGAGCAAGACAGGAAGGGGGGAGCAGGTGAATAAACCCCGCCCAGCAGACCAGACAGAGGCAGTTTACATACATCTGAACCAATATAAAAAAGGTATTTATGCATGAAAGGTGCTGGGTCATGAGGAGGCAAAAGTACTAAGAGAATCCTTATGTGACACACAATTGAATGATATCATTATATGATATCTCAAAAAAGGGGTGACAGATTCCCTTTAAGGAAGCCAACGCAAAATGGGTGTTGAGGCTGTCAGCGTGGTACCACACATGGGTAAGAGTTCATATTGGTTGTTTGTATGGATGCAGTGTTACATTCAGGTTAAGGACACTTTGAAATTAAGTACGAATCCACTTTGTAGTGGTACGGTATCCTCTCGGCATCTCTTCACACACCTGGTTGAGGTTCACATAAAGCATTTGCACTTTATTCAGTTATGAATTGAATAAAACACTCCCCCTGTCCTAATTATGTATGTGATACACACGTTTTTCTACCAGAATCTCCTTTCTCCTTTATGTTGCATTGATACGTGTGTGTGAATGTGTGCAAAATATATGCTTTTTGAATTACACCTTGGACTATATACGGTACTCCATGTTTTCAGTATTCATTCAAGTATAGAAGTGTCCATATAGACTGACTGATTGGGTGCCTAAAATTAGGCACGGGGTCCTAAATATACCTATGGTTAAATATGGTTTCTGTTTTGATAGTATTGTTTCATGCCAAAGTTGATGAAGTTTAAATCACATTTAAGTAGCAAGATCTGCCTTCTTTTAACTTTGGTGCTCTTTTTTTTTTTTTTGACCAGGGACTGCCCTTCCTCCATCATTGTAGTTTTTCCCAGCAGCTGGCACAAAGACACCATAGTGATGCTGAGGACAGAGAAGAGCCCTGATCCACATAGCACAGAATGGACCAGAACTGACAAGCTCAAGTGATCCCACAGCCCAAGCCTCCCATAGTAGTTAGGATTACAGGTGTGCGCCTGGGTGCTGTGATATATATGCCACATTGTCTCCCATGATCCACATGCTTCCTATGTCTCCTATGATGTTCATGCCCCCAGCATCTCTTGTGATGTATATGCCCCAGCTAGTGTTGTGATGTATACTGTATATCCCCAGTCCCTCCTGTGATGTATATGCCCCCCAGCCCTTACAGTGATGTATATGCAGCCCTTACAGTGATGTATATGCCCAAATGTCTCCTTTGATGTATATGTCCCCAATGTCTCCTGTGATATATATGCCCCCAGCCCCTCCTGTGATGTACACTACCGATCAAAAGTTTAGGGTCGCTTAGAAATGTCCTTATTTTTGAAAGAAAAGCACAGTTTTTTTCATACATTGTTAATGTGGTAAATGACTATTTTAGCTGCAAATGTCTGGTTTGTAATGCAATATCTTCATAAGTGTATAGAGGCCCATTTCCAACAACCATCACTCCAGTGTTCTTATGGTACTTTGTGCTTGCTAACTGTGTAAGAAGGCTAATGGATGGTTAGAATACACTTGAAAACCCTTGTGCAAGTATGTTAGCACAGCTGAAAACAGATTGGCTGATTAGAGAAGCTATAAACCTGACCTTCCTTTGAGCTAGTTGAGAATCTGGAGCATTACATTTGTTAGTTCCATTAAACTCTCAAAATGGACAGAAAAAAATAACTTTCTTGTCAAACTCGACAGTCTATTCTTGTTCTTAGAAATTAAGGCTATTCCATGCGAGAAATTGCCAAGAAACTGATGATTTCCTACAAGTGTGTACTACTCCCTTCAGAGGAGAGCACAAACAGGCCCTAACCAGAGTAGAAAGAGAAGTGGGAGGCCCCGCTGCACAACTAAGCAACAAGACAAGTACATTAGAGTCTGTAGTTTTAGAAATCAACGCCTCACAGGTCCTCAACTGGCAGCTTCATTAAATAGTACACGCAAAACGTCAGGGGCAACGTCTACAGTGAAGAAGAAAGTGTTATGGACAGACGAATCCAAGTTTGAGGTGTTTGGATCATGCACAAGAACATTTGTGAGACGCAGAACAACTGAAAAGATGCTGGAAGAGTGCCTGATGCCAGCTGTCAAGCATGGTGGAGGTAATGTGATGGTCTGGGGTTGCTTTGGTGCTGGTAAAGTGGGAGATTTGTACAAGGGAAAAAGGATTTTGAATAAGGAAGGCTATCACTCCATTTTGCAACGCCATGCCAAACCCTGTGGACAGCGCTTGATTGGAGCCAATTTCATCCTACAACAGGACAATGACCCAAAGCACACCTCCAAATTATGCAATAACTATTTAGGGAAGAAGCAGGCAGCTGGTATTCTATCTGTAATGGAGTGGCCAGCGCAGTCACCAGATCTCAACCCCTTTGAGCTGTTGTGGGAGCAGCTTGACCTTATGGTACGCAAAAAGTACTGGAGAGGATCTGCAAGGAAGAATGGCAGAGGATCCCCAAATCCAGGTGTTAAAAACTTGTTGTATCATTCCCAAGAAGACTCATGGCTGTACTAGCTCAAAAGGATGCTTCTACTCAATATTGAGCAAAGAGTCTGAATACGTATGACCATGTGATATTTCAGGTTTTTTTTTTTAATAAATTGGCAAAAATTTCTACATTTCTGTTTTTTTCAGTCAAGATGGGGTGCAGAATGTACATTAATGAGAAAAAAAATGAATTTTTTTGAATTTACCAAATGGCTGCAATGAAACAAAAAGTGAAAAATTTAAAGGGGTCTGAATACTTTCCATACCCACTGTACATTCCAATCTTCACTTAATCTATTGTTTCCAGATCAAACATAAGCAAAAGGAAAACATAAAGGCAGGCAAAGCAAAGTTGTTGCTTTCAAGTATCAAAAATGTCTTTAAAAAAGTGACTGTTTACTTTAGCACCATTCAGTTTCTATATTTAATTTTTCCCATACAGTTGTAGAAAATAGAAGCGGATCTTATAGGCCACAGTTTTAGCCTCTCTAACCCATATTTATCAATTTGTTAGTGCCTTTTTTGATGCATTTTACTCTAGATGAATTACTAATTTGCTAATATTACATTATTTATCAATTTGTGCTAGATTTGAAATTTGGAGTGAAACGTGGGCATGGGTTTCTGCTTGAACAGTATGTAAGCACATTCATGAAGTGCAACTCAACAAAAAAATTAACGCCTTAATGACCGGAGCTTTTTTCAATTTTGCGTTTTCCTTTTTTGCTCCCCTTCTTCCCAGAGCCATAAATTTTTATTTTTCTGTCAATATGGCCATGTGAGGGCTTGCTTTTTTGCAGAACGAGTAGTAATTTTCAACGACATCATTGGTTTTAGCATGTTATGTACTCAAAAATGGGAAAAAATTCTAAGTGTGGTGAAATTGCAAAAAAAGTGCAATCCCACACTTGTTTTTTGTTTGGCTTTTTTGCTAGGTTCACTAAATTCTAAAACTGACCTACCATTATGGTTCTCCAGGTCATTACGAGTTCATAGACCCCAAACATATCTAGGTTCTTTTTTACCTAAGTGGTGAAAAAAAATTCCAAAATTTGCTTAAAAAAAATAATTTGTGCCATTTTCCAATACTCGTAGCGTCTCCATTTTTTGTGATCTCGGGTTGGGTGAGGGCTTATTTTTTGCGCGCCGAGCTGACATTTTTAACGGTACCATTTGTGTGCAGATACGATCTTTTGATCGCCCATTATTGCATTTTAATATAATGTTGCGGTGACCAAAAAAAATGTAATTCTGACATTTTAGTTTTTTTTCCCACTACACCGTTTAGCAATCGGGTTAATCCTTTTTTTTTTACTGATCAGGCGATTCTGAATGCGGCCATACCTAATATGTGTATGTGTAAATTTTTTTTTTAATTGTTTTATTTTGAATGGGGCGACTTAAACTTTTAGATTTTTTTATTTTTTTCATATTTTTTTAAAACTTTTTTTAAATTTTGGCATGCTTCAATAAGGGTAGAATCATTCACAACTTGATCGGCTCTGCTACATATAGGCGATGAGCAGATCGCCTTTATGTAGCAGAATTACAGCATTGCTATGAGCGCCGACCACCGGGTGGCGTTCATAGCAATGCCTCATCAACAACCATAGAGGTCTCGAGAAGACCTCTGGTTGTGAAGACAACGCATCACTAACCCCCGATCACGTGATGGGGGTCTGCGATGGGCGTATTTCCGGCACGGCGGCTGGAAGCGCTGGTTAAATGCCGCTGTTAGCGTTTGACAGCGGCATTTAACTAGTTAATAGATGCGGGTTGATCGCGATTCCACCTGTGCCTATTGCAGGCACATGTCAGCTGTTGGAAACAGCTGACATGTCCCGGCCTTGATGCGGGCACGCCGCCGGTACCCTCATCAAAGCGGGGATACTGTCATTAGACGTACCATTCCGTCCAATGGCAGTTCACCAAAAAATATTAAAGAAAGAAAAAAATTATATTCTACACAAGTCCTAGCATAATTAGCATCACCATTTTATCCAGTATGAAAACTAATGTCAGTTATGTAGGTTGTGACAGATTTGTTAAAGAAGGAAACTTTTATGTGTCAGAATATTTGTCAATAAAGTAACCTAGCTTTAAAGAGGACCTTTCAGAAGTTTAAGCATATTAAACTGGCCACATCATGGAATAGTGTCTGCAGGGCTGACTAAAAGCAGAGCAGAGCTGAGTTGCATCACTTGATGAATCTGAAAAGTTTAGTAATGACACATAACTCTGCTCTGCTGTATCTCTACAGAGTTTTGTATCATTACAAGTACTTCCAGATCTCCTCTCACAGTGCTGCCAGCTCTGACCCTCCACCCACACTGACCGCTGTGAAATGAGATCTGCAAGACTTTGTAAAAAATTTAATAATATATAATTCATCTCTGCTATATCTGTACACCAATAGTGCCCAATCTTTCTTAACTTGAGAGATACATTCACTTCTGATGGAAATCTGCTCTTCTGTGTGGGGCTACTAAAAAACTTACCATCAGAAGACCTGCTCTTCATAGCTGTTTGACCTGGTGCTAATATACCAACATGTCAGACAGCCACGAGCCACACATCAATGGACCTGCAAGCCACATGTGGCTCCTGAGTCACAAGTTGGGGACCCTTGCTCTACACAGTAGCTACAGAGATCAGTGAGGAGGGTGTGTTCTTATCTCCCCTACATCACACTGCTTGTTTATGATTGGTCAACCTCATGCAAATGAAGAAGTACACACCCTCAGAGACAAATCTCCGGTAATGCCAAATTTAACTTAAACAAAAATTATTGCCTAAATTTTGCAAGCTAACACTTCTGGGGGCCAGAAGAAGGTAGTACATCGAAATGCGTGTCGGGGCTAGGTTACACCTTGCAGGAGGTAAGGTCATTTATTACATGAGTATCTCTCCTTTCAAGCCAATGCTAGTTATGTTACTGGTGCTCTAAGGTTACATGCACTGTATACACTTGTTTCATGTAATATATATATTGTTTGATCTATACATATTGTCACTATGGAACATTGTCTGAGATATAGTATTAATATATGTATTTCTAACTACCTCCTGCGACACACTTTTGTGGTATTGTGGTGCCATCTTGTGGTTTCCAACTTTTTTGCTAGATTTTTAGTAGGTTGTAGTTTGTATTGATGTAATAAATACATTTTCATTATTTTACATACGTGGTTCTTCTGTACAATTTCTTTGTAGGATTTTAAGCTAACATCTCTGCAGCAGAGAGCAGAAATTAAGAAATAAAAACTATATTTTACTCAGCTGTCCAGCCACTATTCAGTTATGTGACCAGTTTAACCTACTCTAAGGGGTGAAAGGCCCTCTTTAACCTTTGATTGGTGGTGAGTGAACGTGCTTGGATAAGGTGTTATCAGAGCATGCTCGTGTGCTAACTGAGTGACTTCGGTGTGCTCGAATGATATGTTCGAGTCCCTGCATCTGCATATCTCACGGCTATTCGACAGCCGCAACACATGCAGGGATAGCCTAACAAACAGGCAATTCCTGCAATGCTGTCGAACAGCCGCAAGACTTGCAGCCACGGGGATTTAAACATATTTTTCGAGCACTCTGAAGTCACTCGGTTAGCATACGAGCATGCTCGGATAACACCTTATCCAAGCACGTTCGATCATCACTACTTTTGATAAATGTGGGTTTATGTCATAAGTCAAAGCCAGTTCACAGAGGCAAAATTAAAAGTTTATAAAATACACTTAATAAGTCTCACATGATGGAGGTTGTTTGCAAAAAGACTATTATGGCCTATTTATCAGACAAATCTAATTGTCCAAGAGATGAGGGTGTGGGTGATGGGGTGCTAACCGTACATGTAAATGAGCCAGTTTTGACAATATTATCAATGGAGAAATGACTAAATGTCAAGTCATAGATTTGGGCTTCTTCCCAACTTTTTTATATTTCGGTATGCAAGACCTCTTGATGACTGAAGCAAAGATCGCTCCATTCTTGGGTTGTGTCAGCGTTTGACACCACAGATCTGACTCTTATGGCATGTCTGATTTATTAATTATATGATAACCCTTATTACCTTGGTTTGTTCAGTCAACAGCAGATAACAGTTGTTAGAATGCATGTGGAAGGTGGATACTTACATATCCACACAAAGATAGATGAATGGATTTGTTTTCTAGCGATGGAGTTGGAATGTTTCTATATAACGGATATATGAGCAGAGCAGATACTCACAGTACAACTTCTACATGATCCAGAGCCCACTGATCATGACCTGATCCATTGTGGCGTGGCTGCCACCACCGTAATAGGACTCCTTTCATACGGGCTTCTCTGTAGAAAAAGAAATGTTACATTCACTGCAGATCATAAAAAATCACAAGTGAACACCAGTTACCACTTTATAAATAAACTATAGAATTAGTAGATTATTTCCAAAATTGTCCTAAATTAATCTCTGGGAACACCTTGGTATTCTTGGTGAATTTGGCTGACGTGTAGTACCAGTCACAACTAAACATACAGGTGGGCAGCTGTTTTTTTAGAAGCATTAAGAAAAGCTAAGCATTCTAAAGAGTGATGCGACCATTGTGTTCAGTATATCTGAAGTAAAACCCCAATGCACATTAGACTGATATTGGCATTCTAATATGAATGGGGGCACCGGCCCATTGTTGGGGGAACTGTCGATTTATCTTGTCAAATTTTGGACTGCCGATTGCTTTGTTCTCCTGAAAATAAGCTGTTAGCATGTGTGTCAGTGGCTTTCTCATAGAGAGAACAGGAGCCCAATGCCAAGCAAGCACTCATGTATATGGTAGAGACAACCAAGATAGTTGTCAGCCGAACAATCAGCTGCAACATCTTTTGGCCAACATCCATCTAATGTGTATTGGTGGATGAAGGACTCAAGGATAGGTATTCTATTTGTTTTCCCTGAAACCCCCATTTGAAACATAATGATTCGACTATAAAGAAGAACAATGGTTACTTACAGAGGAATATTGTAAGACACTCTTTGTGCTTGTATGAAGTCTTTTGGCTGGTGCTGTGCAATGACTTGCCATGTTATCCCATTATTGACACTGTACTGTAGTAACACAGCCTTATCTACAGTATTTGCATCGCTTAAGTTAGTATTGCAGCTCTCTGTTTGGGCAATGCTTCCGATCTGAAGCACAAACATTATTTTGCTGTTAAGAGAAGCAAATAGCAAAAACTTTTTAGATAACAGTCGATTTATATTTTTACATATAGCATATCCATGTATGTCAGAATAAGTCATACCTGGCACGGGTAAGATCAAGTGGCTTCGTGATAGCTTGTCTAATTTGACACCCATTAAAATAAAGAGAATCTCCATGAGCATAAGGTGCAAGTTGACCACATCCATTTCCAATAGTGCCTCCTTGAATATTTTCCCAATTAATTTCTGTTACCTTTTCTGATTCAAAATTATCTTTAATGTAGCTTGGGAGGTCATAGTTAAACAATGAGCAATCATCACCTGCAAAAGAAATATATATGAAATATATATATATATATATATATATATATATATACACACACTGTAGATCTATAAATAATATTTTACATCTTCATATTAGGATTAGTTATGATCTAAGAGGTCAGCCTACCACTTATCAGAATGTTATGTCCTTTCCTAGCAAGATGCCTTACCATTCTAACATGGGGATTTCACTTTAAGTACTGAGCGTCATTATTTTTCACACTGTTACAAGATTACCTTGATATCCCTCATCACATATGCAGACAGCTCCAGTTGTGCAGTATCCATGTCCGCTACAAAGCTTAGGACAAGCTTCTCCAATATATACATGATCAACAGCCCAACTCTGCTTTTCAGTCTCATCCCCTTTCTGAATCCAGCGGAACTGTGTTGCGCTGTGAAGAAAAAAAAAACATTAGCCATTTGCTTTTTTTTTAATTTTAAACAGAAAACAAACATAACAACGTGGCCTGTTTGAACTGTTGGGGCATAGCCGCATAGCCACAATTTTCATGCGTCACTCTTTGTGTCAACAACTTTGGAACACTTAAGTATTAAGCTGATTATTATATCGTTTTTAGGGACATATACCTAACATAATTAGTACATTTAGGTAAATATGTTTTCAGTTTATTAAAAAAAAACAACTAAAATAGTTAATACTTTACATATCCCATATGTCTACTTTATGATGGTATCATTTTTTATATGTCCATTTATTTTATAGGATGTTATACAGCTTCTTCCAGAAACCTTTTTTTGTAGTTATCGATTCAATTTTCAAGTGACATTGAGTGGCGCCTATACATTAGAAACCCCCTAAAATAGCCCCATTTTAAAAATTGCAACCTTCAACCTCATTACCCTTTACAAATATCCATTTTTAACACCTAACTACTTTTGTAATTTTCTATATTCTAAAATACCCTACTCTTCTCCTTAGGCCGGGGTCAGACTTGCGAGTTCAATGCGAGAAACTCGCATCAATACCCGGCACTGCCGCCAGCACTCCGGACCAGAATGTGTGGCTGCATGTGTTTCTCCGGTGCTGAGTGACGGCGGCAGTGACGGGTATTGATGCGCGAGTTTCTCGCATTGTACTCTCAAATCTGACCCCGGCCTTATACAGTTAATCACTATATGTGATTTTTTACTTTCCTTCTTGTGATGTTTTGTTTAAGGGGAGTTTCAAATAAGACAGCATTAGAAGGATGGCCCTGCAAAATTCTATCACCCCTCCAGAAACATTCACTTATCACAGGTTCTTTCATAAATGGCCTTTGGTGACATCTGGAATCAACAACCTGTCATGGTATGCCTAGGTTACTTTAGGCAAAAACCCCGGGACCCCTGCGATGTCCCTCAGACTAGGGGAACCCTGTCTGTCCCTCTACCCAGGGTTTACACTGAAGGTGTGCCTGCCTGAGCCTCCACCCTGTCCCTGTCTCCTGTCCAGCCCTAAGCTGAACCCACCACCCTCCACCCAGTGAGGGGACCAGACCCCACAAATACGTATGGACAGGGGTAAAAGAAACACCACACAGTTAATACACAAGGGAATACAATAATGTGCAAGGGCAACCAAATATATATATATAACAGATTGGAGAAAGAACCACTGAGGGATATACTGCACCAGATATCAGACGCTCCAACACCACCACTGCTGACCGGTATTGCTAGCACTAGGCTAAAGCTATAGTCGGCGACGCCCATAGTCAGGACGAACTATTTAAAGACCAAGGGCGTGGCCCAGCCCTCAGCCAGCATGACAACCTGGTTAACCCTATCCCGACTGGAACAGAATACCCAACAGGGTATTACCGCTGTCTGCCGGACACCCTGGTGTGAACAGTGTCCGACATGACAGTACCCCGCCTTCTACGAGGGACCTCCGGAACCTCACCATGTCGAGGACCTGGCTTGTCCAGATGGCGACGATGGAACATAGTAACCAGTCGATCAGCATGAATGTCAGAGGCCAGCACCCATGTCCTCTCCTCAGGACCATAGCCACGCCAGTGGACCAGGTACTGTAGAGTGCGACGCACAACCCTAGAGTCCACCACTTTGGACACCTCAAATTCCAACGCGCCATCCACCAAGACGGGAGGTGGTGGCCCGGGGGAACCATCCACCAAACCCACGACCTTCTTTAGCAATGCTTTGTGAAATACATTATGAATCTTATACACAGCCGGCAACTCCAAACGAAATGCCACTGGGTTGATCACTGCGGAGATTCTAAATGGGCCAATGAACCTGGGACCCAACTTAAGTGACGGTATCTTGAGCTTAATGTTCCTAGTAGATAACCACACCCAATCACCCACACACAGGTCCGGACCTGGCACACGTCTGCAGTCAGCCACCCGTTTGTACCTGGAACCCACCTTCAACAAGCGCTGCTTGACTCTCCTCCAAACAGACGACAATAGAGCTCCCAACTGGTCCTCTTCAGGGACGCCAACTGAGCACCCCTGACGCAAGGTGCAAAATTGAGGATGTTGACCATACACACAAAAAAAAGGAGATTCCCCAGATGATTCCTGGCAATGGTTGTTTATTGCGAATTCTGCCAGAGGAAGAAACGCTGACCACTCTTCCTGATTGTCGGAAATAAAGCAGCGCAAGTATTGCTCCAGGTTTTGGTTCATCCGCTCAGTCTGTCCATTCGACTGAGGGTGGAAAGCCGATGAATGAGATAATTTGATTCCAAGGCGAGAACAAAAAGCTCTCCAAAACTTTGCCACAAACTGCGTACCTCGATCAGACACAATGTCAGATGGGACACCATGAAGTCTGACCACCTCGCGAATAAATATCTGAGCAAGAGTCTTAGCATTGGGCAAAGACGCTAAAGCAACGAAATGTGACATTTTGGAGAACCTATCAACAATTACCAAAATGACCGAGTTCCCTGCCGAGGCGGGCAAGTCAGTAATAAAATCCATGGAAATCTCAGTCCATGGCTTACTGGGCACCCCGAGAGGCTGCAAGCTACCAGCGGGACGGGAACGAGGAGTCTTGGCCCGTGCGCACGTGGTACAGGCAGCCACATATGAGGCCACATCCTGCCGGATTTTAGGCCACCAAAAACGATGCGATACCAGTTCCAGAGTGCTCTTAACCCCTGGATGACCTGCCAGTACCGTGTCGTGATGTTCGCCCAACACTCTAGAGCGTAGATGTAGCGGCACAAAAGATTTATTAGCAGGCAACCCCGGCGGTACCACCTCCTGAGCCTCCGCAATCTCTGCCTCAATCTCTGTCGTGATGGCAGATACCACCACACCCTTTTGGAGAATAGGCACCGGCTCTTCACATAACTCTCCACCCGGAAAACACCTGGATAAAGCGTCTGCCTTAACATTCTTCGACCCAGGTCGATAGGTAACAATGAAGTTGAACCGGGTGAAGAATAATGCCCAGCGAGCCTGTCTGGAGGACAGGCGCTTAGCAGATTCTAAATAAAGCAAATTCTTATGGTCGGTTATCACAGTAATCTGATGAACAGCTCCCTCCAAGAAGTGTCGCCACTCCTCAAATGCCAATTTGATGGCCAATAGTTCCCTGTTGCCAATATCATAATTACGCTCCGCAGGCGACAGCTTCTTGGAGAAGAAGGCACACGGATGCAACTTGGCCCAAGAAGGGCCCTGAGACAGTACAGCCCCCACTCCAACCTCCGACGCATCCACCTCCACGACAAACGGTAAGGAGACATCAGGCTGCACCAGAATGGGCGCTGAGGCAAAACTATTCTTGAGGAATTCAAACGCCTGTACCGCAGGCTCAGACCAGTCAGAAAAGTCGGTACCCTTCTTAGTCATGTCAGTCAGTGGTTTGGCAATCATAGAGAAGTTCTTAATAAATTTCCTATAGTAATTGGAGAAGCCAAGAAATCGCTGAAGCGCCTTAAGATTATCAGGCCGATCCCAATGTAGTACCGCCTGCACCTTTGCGGTGTCCATCTTAAAACCTGAGGCGGAGATTATATAACCCAAGAACGGTAGCTCCTGTACGAAAAACACACATTTTTCAAGCTTGACATAGAGCCTGTTCTCTCTGAGCAACTGCAGAACCTGTCTAACATGCTCTATATGTGTATCATGGTCGCGAGAGAAAATGAGGATGTCGTCAAGATAAATTATAACAAACCTCCCCAACAACTGAGAGAAGACATCATTAATGAAGTGTTGAAAGACCGCCGGTGCCATAGTCAACCCAAACGGCATTACCAAACTCTCAAAGTGACCCTCAGGGGTATTGAACGCTGTCTTCCACTCATCCCCCTGACGGACTCTTATAAGATTGTACGCCCCCCTGAGGTCCAGTTTGGAGAACCACCTGGCACCAACCACTTGGTTGAATAAATCGGGTATAAGTGGCATAGGGTAAGGATCACGGACCGTAATCTGGTTGAGTTCTCTGAAATCCAGACACGGGCGTAAACCGCCATCCTTCTTTTTAACAAAGAAGAAGCCAGCAGCCAGAGGAGAAGAGGAAGGTCTAATATGACCCTTGCTCAGGCTATCCGCAATGTATTCCTTGAGAGCTAGCCTCTCGGGACCTGAGATATTAAACATTCTAGCTTTAGGTAACTTGGCCCCTGGTTTCAACCTAATAGCACAGTCATAGGGGCGATGCGGTGGTAGTTCCGAACAACCCTTCTCAGAAAATACATCCGCATAATCCAGCAACGGCTCCGGGATACTGGGAGTCAAAGCGGAAATACATGTAGCCAGGCACCTCTCCTGACACTCCCTGCTCCACTGAATTATGTCCTGGGTCTTCCAATCAATAACAGGATTATGCATTGACAACCATGGAAAGCCCAGAACCATCTGAGCCGGTAAGTTACTAAGCACCTTACAAGTTACCCGCTCTGAGTGTAATACTCCGATGTGGAGTTGTATATCCAACACACACTCTGTGATCTCCCCTTGAGACAACGGGGAAGCATTGATGGTAACCACCCGGATGGGGTTCGGCAATTTCTCCACCGGAAATCCCGCTGTATGCGCGAACCTCTCATCAATGAGATTGGCAGCTGAGCCACTATCAATAAATACTGTAATAGAGAGCATTTGCCCCCCAAGTACCACCCTAGCAGGGAGCATACACTGGGAAACCATGACGGAGGATACACAAAGGCTCAGACTAGACTCCTCCAAACCCTCTGAGCCTATCAGTTTTCCGCCGGCGCGCCCTTCTTAGGTACCAGGGGGCAAGCGTTAATAAAATGTCCCCCTTTGCCACAAAAAAAACAGAGCCCCTGCCTTCTGTGCCAAGGACGTTTAGGCTTGTTACTCGGTGACTGTGCTATACCAGCGATCTGCATGGGTTCCACGGATTCACCCGCGGCAACCTCATCGACCACTCCCCCACCTCCCGGAGGCAACGAAACCAGCGCCCCCTGACGGAGACGTCTGTCTATGCGTACTACAAGTGCCATCGCAGCCTCCAGAGAGGCGGGAGTCTCGTACATTAGGAGAGTCTGTTTAACCCTTCCAGAAACCCCATGCAAAAATTGACTTCTAAGCGCAGGGTCATTCCACTGCGTGTCCACCGCCCAGCGCCGGAATTCCGTGCAGTAATCCTCAGCTGGTCGATCACCCTGTAGCAGTGAGCGTATCTTAGACTCTGCTAAGTTTAATCTATCCGGATCGTCATAGATCAAACCCAGAGCAGAGAAAAAAAAATCTACAGATTCAAATGCCTGTGAGTCTGAAGGGAGTGAAAAGGCCCAGGCCTGTGGGTCACCACTCAGCAAAGAAATCACCAAGCCCACGCGTTGAGCCTCATTACCTGAGGAATGTGGACGCATACGGAAATACAATTTGCATGATTCACGAAACACCGTGAACTTACCACGATCACCAGCAAATCGTTCAGGAAGGGGAAACTTGGGCTCAGCTGCCCTGGCTGCAGCCTCAGCAGGTACTGCAGGAGCTGACAGGCCTTGTTGCTGGACCGCCACCCTGAGTTCAGTGACCTGTATGGATAGAGCCTCCAGCTGCTTGGTTAGGGAAAGTATAGGATCCATAGTAAGTAACCCCTATATTCCCTATCTATACCTTTTTTTTTTTCTCTCACTTTATTATTTGGGCCGACTATAATCTCATGGTATGCCTAGGTTACTTTAGGCAAAAACCCCGGGACCCCTGCGATGTCCCTCAGACTAGGGGAACCCTGTCTGTCCCTCTACCCAGGGTTTACACTGAAGGTGTGCCTGCCTGAGCCTCCACCCTGTCCCTGTCTCCTGTCCAGCCCTAAGCTGAACCCACCACCCTCCACCCAGTGAGGGGACCAGACCCCACAAATACGTATGGACAGGGGTAAAAGAAACACCACACAGTTAATACACATGGGAATACAATAATGTGCAAGGGCAACCAAATATATATATAACAGATTGGAGAAAGAACCACTGAGGGATATACTGCACCAGATATCAGACGCTCCAACACCACCACTGCTGACCGGTATTGCTAGCACTAGGCTAAAGCTATAGTCGGCGACGCCCATAGTCAGGACGAACTATTTAAAGACCAAGGGCGTGGCCCAGCCCTCAGCCAGCATGACAACCTGGTTAACCCTATCCCGACTGGAACAGAATACCCAACAGGGTATTACCGCTGTCTGCCGGACACCCTGGTGTGAACAGTGTCCGACATGACACAACCTTGACAGTGTAGTGAAACCTCCACCAGGGGGAGCTGGTGAGGGAAGAGAGGTTACACACTAAGAGTAGCAACACTGAGCAACAGCACAGGTGTCACAGGTAGAAACTATCAGGGGCAGACGTACCAGAAGCAGCAGCAATACACGTAGTCAAAATATCAAGCCGAGGGTCAAAAAGCCAAAACATGAGCACGGGGTCCAAAAACGTGAGGCGAAATACATGGTCGTGATTCAAGCCGTGGAATCAAATGCCAGAGAGGAAATGTAGCAGCAGAGACGAATACCAAGAGACGGGGTCTGAGATCAGTCCGGGTCATACACGTGGATACAAGTCAAAGGCAGGAGGATCACCAAAGTACAAGGGTCAGAGGCTCTAAACTGGAAGCTTGAGCTATCACTAACACTGGTCAGCAGGCTGTGAGAGACTGAAATAGCCCAGCTGGCTCCAGAACAAGGCTGAGGAGATTAACCCCCGAATGACCAGTCCAGAGTGAAGACAGCAGAAAATAAACTCCAGACTGGATCATGACAAACAGAAGCAGTGGGAGAGGTGACAACAGCACTGACCTTCATGATGATTAATTTCAGTGAGGTATAGCTGCTGTCACTCAATCTGCTTCTATGACAGCCCGTAAACAAATTGTCAACATGGGGTGGCACCAGTGTCACTCCCCCTGCTTCTATCATCAGCCCTTGATCAGATACTGTTTCAGAGGAATAATATGCGGGCCAATTGACAGATCTGTGCTGTGCAGCTCCGCAACTGATCACGTCTGATATAGATGGCCTGTCCTAATAATAGACGATCAGTATAAAAAGTTCTGGACAACGCCTTTAAGGGCTGATGTCTAGCCCTTTTGCAGCAGTATTATTTACACTTTGAAAAAGTATCCTATTAGTACACACTAAATAAATAAATAAAATCCAAAGTTTTGCTGGCATGTTTTGTAAAAATACCAAACAAGTGGACATCCTTATTATGCTAAAATATTACAAAAGAAAAGTAATCGCAGGAGAATTATTCTTTTAGTATTCTATGACTACTGCATACCTGGAGGAAACATAATCTGGAAGTTGCAGTGTTATTCTTTTCCAGGCTGAGCTGTTGATGGAGTTATAGACTGTAGCTTCATGGAACTGGAATGGAGAGCAGCCAATGCTATTTGATGAGGAAGGAAGACACTGTGTCTGAACCAGCTGCCACAAATCCGTTCTGTTAGAAATAATAAACAGAAGAAAAGGTCAATTAGAGAAACACGAAGTTAATGGGAAATTTAAGAGTGCAAAAATATTTAATAGCTAATAGTGATTTGTAAAATCTCTGAAAGCTGCCTTGTCAGCATTTCTCTAACAGACCCATTTTTGCACATGCAGAACTGTGCAAAAATTTTAGGCAGGTGTGGATAAAATACTGGAAAGTAACAATGCTTTAAAAAAATATATAAGTATTATATATGGGGACCAGTTTCAGCAATGAGTTCCAATATATGGTAATTATTATATGACTTCACCTTGGTAACTAGCACATCTGTAACAATAGAATGAAATATTTTCTCTCTTACCTGGCATCCTTTGTATACTCAAGCAAAACTGAATGAAGATCAACACATGAATTTGCTTCACAACCAACCACAATCTGAAAAAAAGGAAGGATATAGTTGGAAGAAAACTAAATAATAGAGAATATGGAAATGGAAAAAATAAGGTGCAGTGGATATAACAATGTAATGAATATCAGCAATCATTACATAACTTTGGAAGACATAGACTGTAAACACTTATATATACACACATGGTTAAAATTGTTGGTACTCCTCGTGTAATGACAGAAAAACTCACAATGGTCACAGAAATAACTTGAATCTGACAAAAGTAATAATAAATAAAAATATCTATGAAAATGAACAAATGAAAGTCAGACATGGCTTTTCAACCATGCTTCCACAGAATTGTTAAAAAAATAAAACTCATGAAATAGGCCTGGACAGAAATGACGGTACCCCTGAAAATAATGTGACAAAAGGGACATGTTAAATCAAGGTGTGTCCACTAATTAGCATCACAGGTGTCTAAAATCTTGGAATCAGTGAGTGGACCTGTATAGAGGGCTACAGATACTTACTGTGCTGTTTGGTGACATGGTTTGTATCACACTCAACATGGACCATAGGAAGCGAAGGAAAGAGTTGTCTCAGGAGATCAGAAAGAAAATTACAGCCAAACATGTTAAAGGTAAAAGTTATAAGACCATCACCAAGCAGCATGATGCTCCTGTGACTACAGTTGCACATATTATTCAGAAATGTAAGATCCATGGGACTGTAGCTAACCTCCCTGGATGTGGCGCAGGAGGAAAATTGATGACAAATCAAAGAGACGGATAATACGAATGGTAACAAAAAAGTCCAGAAACACTTCTAAACAGATTAAAGGTGAACTTCAAGCTCAAGGAACACCAGTGTCAGATCGTACCATACGTCGTTGTATGAGCCAAAGTGGGCTTCATGGGAGATGACCAAGGAGGACACGATTGTTGAAAAAAAATCATAAAAAAGCCAGACTGGAATTTGCCAAACTACATACTGACAAGTCACAAAGCTTCCTGGAGAATGTCTGATGGACAGATGAGGCAAAAATGGAACTTTTTGGCAAGGCACATCAGCTCTATGTTCACAGACGGAAAAATGAAGCATATCAAAAAAAGAACACTGTCCCTACTGTGAGACATGGAGGAGGTTCTGTTATGTTCTGGGGCTGCTTTGCTGCATCTGGCACAGGGTGCCTAGAATCTATGCATGGTATAATGAAATCTCAAGACTATCAAGGGATTCTAGAGAGAAATGTGCTGCCCAGTGTCAGTGTCATGATCCAGGTAGGATCTGACAGAGTAAATGCACAAGGTAACCTTTTTTTTTCCTTGGCTGTGTGCCAAAGGTGGTTTTGCCCCCGGTGGCCATTAGGGTCATTGCACTTTGGTGATTTCAGTTGTAGTTTTCCCCCGGTAGCCATTAGGTTCATTGCACTTTGGTCACCTTAGTTTGTGCACGTAATTAGGTATCAGGTGTGGTAGCTCTATAAGAGAGTATCAGGTGTGTTAATCACTGTTGGTGGTAGAGCTTCAGTTACAAGCAAGCCTGGGTGAAGGATGGAGCTGAAAGAGAGTACTGGGCAGCCCAGCCAGAGTCCTGGAGTAGCAGCTATGGTGTCTGCAAGGAGGGCTGGCATGGCGTGGTGGAGTCGCGGTTATGGTGTCTGCAAGGAGAGCTGGCATTGCTTGGTGGAGTGGCAGCTATGGTGTAGAGCTGCACTCAGGATGCTGGACTCGGTTGTGGAAAGCTGGACTCAAGCATGCTGGACTTTTTGGCAGAAGCTGGACTCATTTGCTGGACTCTGTTTCTGGACAGCTGCACATAGGTGGTGGACTCTGTTTGCTCCAAGGCTGCACTATGGTGATGGATCCGGTTGGAGGAAAAGATGCACCCAGGTGGTGGCTCTGTTGCTGGGAGCGTAAGCAACAGAGCAAATCTAAGTGGTGTTCCCCTGTATTGTCATTTTTCCTTAAGTGTTTAGTGCAGTGGTGGGATTAGTTTCTGCACCGACCAATTCCCTAGTGAGGGTTTAGGTGCAGGGCGAGCTAGGGATATCAGGTATCCAGATCGGCGCCCGGTGCGGAACCGGCCTAGGGAACGTTAGGAGTGTAGAGACACTGACTCAGGGGAGTGCAGGAGGTCTCCACGTCCTCGTTCCCTATCGCAGGGCCCCCATTGTTATTGTTACCCAGGTTTCCCTTATTGTTTAAATTCGCCTTACTGGAGACGAGGTTTCCAGATTTACGTGTTATGTGTATTACCTAAATTCACCTGTTGGAGGTGGTGCATCCAGCTGCACGTCTTATTATTTAAATTCGCCCCACTGGAGGCGGTGTATCCAGGGTCACGCGTGTCATCTAAATCCGCCCTGCTGGGGGCGCTGTGTCCAGCCGTGCGTGACCGTGACAGTCAGAAAGCTTGGTCTCAGTCGCAGGTCATGGGTCTTGCAACAGGATAATGACCCAAAACACACAGCTAAAAACACCCAAGGAAGGCTAAGAGGAAAATATTGGACTATTCTGAAGTAGCCTTCTATGAGCCCTGACCTAAATCCTATTGAGAATCTTTGGATAAAATGCCTGTCGAGAGGTGCAGAAGTCTCATTGACAGTTACAGGAATCGTCTGATTGTAATGATTGCCTCAAAAGGTGGTGCAACAAAATATGAAGTTAAAAGTACCATCATTTCTGTCCAGGCCTATTTCATGAGTTTTATTTTTTTTTAAAATTTCTGTGGAAGCATGGTTGAAAAGCAATGTCTGACTTTCATTTGTTCATTTTCATAGATATTTTATTTATTATTACTTTTGTCAGATTCAAGTTATTTCTGTGACCATTGTGGGTTTTCCTGTCATTAAACAAGGGGTGCCAACAATTTTGACCACGTATGTGAGTCTGCATTCTGTTGTAGGAAGCAGATATCCTGCACATAGTGTAAACTTTTGTTTATTTATTGTGAATCTCCTATTTTTACATTTTTCCAGACAAAAGCCATTATCCCATAATCAGAGGTAGGTGATGAATGCCAGCTTGTAAGGGGTTAGATTGCTTGAGTTCCCACTGACCGACAAAATAGGGGACTCCAGTCCCTCATACCTTTACAATGGATAGAAGAAACTTGAATGCGGTGGTGGTCAGGCATGCACCCTACTGATGATTCAATGAATATGGCTCTGAGAGAATTAGACAACTAATCCCAATGTTCATTCCTCTAGCAATCTAACATTTATCACTTTTCAAGTGGATAAGCAATCAATGTTTATGGCTGGAATAGCCCCTTAACCCCTTAGCGACAGAGCCAGTTTGCAGCTTAATGACCAGGCCAATTTTTACAATTCTGACCACTGTCCCTTTATGAGGTTATAACTCTGGAACGCTTTAATGGATCCCGCTGATTCTAAGACTGTTTTTTCGTGACATATTGTACTTCATATTAATGGTAAAATTTCTTCGATAAGTCTTGTGTTTATTTATGAAAAAAATGGAAATATGGCGAAAATTTTGAAAATTTTGCAATTTTAAAACTTTAAATTTTTATGCCCTCAAATCAGAGAGATGTGTCACACAAATTTCTTAATAAATAACATTTCCCACATGTCTACTTTACATCAGCACAATTTTGGAAGCAAAATTTTTTTTTGTTAGGAAGTTATAAGGGTTAAAATTTGACCAGCGATTTCTCATTTTTACAACAAAATTTACAAAACCATTTTTTTTAGGGACCACATCATATTTAAAGTCATTTTGAGGGGTGTACATGACAGAAAATACCCAAAAGTGGCATCATTCTAAACACTAGACCCCTCATGGTGCTCAAAACCACATTCAAGAAGTTTATTAACCCTTTAAGTGCTTCACAGGAACTAAAGCAATGTGGAAGGAAAAAATTAATATTTAACTTTTTTTTGAAAAAAATTTACTTCAGAACCAATTTTTTTTATTTTCACAAGTGTTAAAAGAGAAAATCAACCACAAAATTTGTTGTACAATTTCTCCTGAATACGCCGATACCCTATATGTGGGGGTAAACCACTATTTCAGCACACGGCAGAGCTCGCAAGGGATGGAGCGCCGTTTGACTTTTTCAACGCAGAATTGGCTGGAATTGAGATCGGATGCCATGTTGCGTTCGGAGAGCCCTTAATGTGCCTAAACAGTGGAAACCTCCAACAAGTGACCCCATTTTGGAAACTAGACCCATTAAGGAACTTATCTAGATGTGTGGTGAGCACTTTGAACCCCCAAGGGCTTCACAGAAGTTTATAACGTAGAGCCGTGAAAATAAGAAATCTATTTTTTTCCACAAAGATTATCTTTTCGCCCCCAAATTTTTATTTTTTACAAGAGTAACAGGAGAAATCATACCCGCACAGTTGTTATGCGATTTGTCCTGAGTACGCCGATACCCCATATGTGGGGGGGAACCACTGTTTGGGCGCATGGGAGAGCTCGGAAGGGAAGGAGTGCCATTTTGGAATGCAGACTTTGCTGGAATGGTCTGCGGGCATCATGTTGCGCTTGCAGAGCCCCTGATGGGCCTAAACAGTGACCCCATTTTGGAAATTAGACCCCCTAATGAACTTATCTAGATGTGTGGTGAGCACTTTGAACCCCCAAGCGCTTCACAAAAGTTTATAAACGCAGAGCCGTGAAAATAAAAAGTCTTTTTTTATTTCCACAAAAGTGATTTTTTAGACCCCAATTTTTAGACCCCCAAAGTTGGCAAATAGTGGAAACCCCTCAATTCTTGCTCCAACCCTAACCCCAACACACCCCTAACCCTAATCCCAACCCTAACCCTAATCCCAACCCTAATCCCTAATCCTAATTCTAACCCTAATTCTAGTTCACCCTAACCCTAATTCTAACCCTAGTCGTGACCCGAGCCCTAACCCTAGCCCTAGCACAACCCTAACCCTAGCCCTAACCCTAGCCCAACCATAACCCTAGCCCAACCCTAACCCTAGCCCATCCCTAACCCTAGCCAAACCCTAACCCTAGCCCAACCCTAACCCTAACCCTAACCCTACCCTAACCCTACCCTAACCCTAGCCCTAACCCTAATGGAAAACTGAAAAAAAAAATATTTTCTTTATTTCATTATATTGGCCTATATAAGGGAGTGATAAACGGGGGGGTTATGTACTATTTTTTTTATTTTGATCACTATGATCGTTTATCATAGTGATCAAAATAATGAATGGAATCTGCCAGCCGGAGCCGGCAGATTCCCGGCGGGCGCACTGCGCATGCGCCCGCCATTTTCAAGATGGCGGCGCCCATCGGAGGATGCCGGCGGGACGTGGGACCACTGGGAGGGGACGGAGGGCCACGGAGAGGTACCGGGGGGGGATCGGGGACCCTATTTCTCTCTCCTCTGATGTGCGATCACATCAGAGGAGAGAGAAATTAAATGTAAAATTGCGGCTTTTTTTTTTTGCGATCGCCGTTATAGGGTTAATAACGGCGATCGCAAAAGCGGGGGTCGGTAAAAACCGACCGATTCATGTTCTCTGGTGTCTCGGCTACCCCTGGCAGCCGAGACCCCGGAGAAAATCCGACACTGGGGGGCGCTATTCACTTAAATCACAGCGCCGTGAATTAACTGCGCTGTGGTTTTAGTACCCTTAATTACCGCCGTTAAAAGGCGTATCGGCGGTCGTTAAGGGGTTAAATATGCTTTAATATGACTATGCTAAGATCAAAAAGTGACCAGTAGCTTTGTGGGCATTAATCCTTTTGCACATCCACATTCACAGTTCATGTCAAGTGTTTATGAAAATCAAAGTGTTTCAATATGATAGAACAGTAAAATGATTTTATATGAAATTATACTTTATAGAAATATAAACTGGAAAACTGTGCATTTATAAACTATAACGATTGTGTCCTCCTTTGATTACTTCAGTCACTATTCCTTCAAATTGTTCCTTCAAAATGTATATAATAGTGACCCTCTATTATTATATTTGACACTGTACTTTAAGTTTCCCTTTAGGGGAATACAGTATTTCATATGAACTCGTCTTCTAAGCTTCTGCTACTTCAAAGAGAATTCTAGACTGTAACTAATATGGCTTTCTAAGGTGAATGTTCATTTTTAAACCCCATTTTCTTTAACATCGTACTGTACTGATTACCATAATATATTGTACATATACAGTCATATGTAAAAGTTTGGGCACCCCTATTAATGTTAACCTTTTTTCTTTATAGCAATTTTGGTTTTTGCAACAGGTATTTCAGTTTCATATATCTAATAACTGATGGACTCAGTTATATTTCTGGATTCAAATGAGGTTTATTGTACTAACAGAAAATGTGCAATCTGCATTTAAACAAAATTTGACCGGTGCAAAAGTATGGGCACCCTTATCATTTTCTTGATTTGAACACTCCTAACTACTTTTTACTGACTTCCTGAAGCACTAAATTGGTTTTGTAACCTCATTGAGCTTTGAACTTCATAGCCAGGTGTATCAAATCATGAGAAAAGGTATTTAAAGTGGCCACTTGCAAGTAGTTCTCCTATTTGATTCTCCTATGAAGAGTGGCATCATGGGCTCCTCAAAACAACTCTCAAATGATCTGAAAACAAAGATTATTCAACATAGCTTTTCAGGGGAAGGATACAAAAAGTTGTCTCAGAGATTTAACCTGTCAGTTTCCACTGTGAGGAACATAGTAAGGAAATGGAAGAACACAGGTACAGTTCCTGTTAAGCCCAGAAGTGGCAGGCCAAGAAAAATATCAGAAAGGCAGAGAAGAAGAATGCTGAGAACAGTCAAGGACAATCCACAGACCACCTCCAAAGACCTGCAGCATCATCTTGCTGCAGATGGTGTATCGGTGCTGCAGGATGGTGCATCGGTCAACAATACAGCGCACTTTACACAAGGAGAAGCTGTATGGGAGAGTGATGCGAAAGAAGCCGTTTCTGCAAGCACGCCACAAACAGAGTCACCTGAGGTATGCAAAAGCACATTTGGACAAGCCAGTAACATTTTGGAAGAAGGTCCTGTGGACTGATGAAACAAAGATTGAGTTGTTTGGTCATACAAAAAGGCATTATGCATGCGCTGTATTGTTGACCGATGCACAGTGACATCATCTGCAGCAAGATGATGCTGCAGGTCTTTGGAGGTGGTCTGTGGATTGTCCTTGACTGTTCTCAGCATTCTTCTTCTCTGCCTTTCTGATATTTTTCTTGGCCTGCCACTTCTGGGCTTAACAAGAACTGTACCTGTGTTCTTCCATTTCCTTACTATGTTCCTCACAGTGGAAACTGACAGGTTAAATCTCTGAGACAACTTTTTGTATCCTTCCCCTGAAAAGCTATGTTGAATAATCTTTGTTTTCAGATCATTTGAGAGTTGTTTTGAGGAGCCCATGATGCCACTCTTCATAGGAGAATCAAATAGGAGAACTACTTGCAAGTGGCCACTTTAAATACCTTTTCTCATGATTTGATACACCTGGCTATGAAGTTCAAAGCTCAATGAGGTTACAAAACCAATTTAGTGCTTCAGGAAGTCAGTAAAAAGTAGTTAGGAGTGTTCAAATCAAGAAAATGATAAGGGTGCCCATACTTTTGCACCGGTCAAATTTTGTTTAAATGCAGATTGCACATTTTCTGTTAGTACAATAAACCTCATTTGAATCCAGAAATATAACTGAGTCCATCAGTTATTAGATATATGAAACTGAAATAGCTGTTGCCAAAACCAAAATTGTTATAAAGAAAAAAGGTTAACATTAATAGGGGTGCCCAAACTTTTACATATGACTGTATCAATTCTTCTGATAAAGAGTTCCAGATTATATACATACTCTAGCCATAGAGTAAAACAATAAAACTAATCGGGACAGAATGTTGGCCCTTAACGAAGATTAAAAAGATGGGTACATATACATATGGAGGAATAGAAATCTTACCTTGAACTGCATCATGTAGCCAGGTTGTATAATGAGTTCCCTGGAGGACAATATATTGTGTGTTTTGTCCTTCTTTTTGTTTGGCCAATACAGATGAAATGATGGGTTGCCACAAAAACCAGCTGTTCTTACAGCATTGGGGTAGAAACTCCAATGTTCATCATGGGACGTACCTTCTAGTAGGAGAACAAGTATTAATGATTTTTAAATATCACAGGTAGTTTTACACTAACCTGAAAATATACTAATAAAACAATCACAGTTTATAACATCAGATAAAATCTGTACTATTTTCCATGTACAATAATAAATATTAGCAATACACTCAAAAAGTGAAGAATGGTGACTAATGGTATAAAAAAAGCAGTAGAATTTTTTGTTTCTTTGAAAAGTCCAGCACGCCATTAAAATCCAACCTTTTATTGAGATACAATAAATTTCCATCTTAGGTGGTCTGGGTATTACTGATCTTCGTGGACTAACTATGAATTGAGTGCTAAACGTGGATAGAATTTTCTACTTCCAGTAATTTTTAAAGGGTTTGTCCAGCCGTTGGGTACAAGTATTCAGTCACTTTATGTGACTGCAGACTTGTGAATACTAACACCATGCAGGATTCTCCGTTGCTGGAGACAGGAGTAGGCGGGCGCATGTCAGCAAGTATGTGATTTGCATACATGCAGTCATGTGCCAACTAGACGTGAGCGGCCTCACTCAATACAAGTGTATTAAGGAAGCCTGGACACATCTAGTTGAAATGTGGTCGGAAGTATGCAAATTGCATACCACACGCTCATGGTGCGGGCACAGGAGAATTCTCATAGCATGCACTACGAGGATTCACAAGTCAGCAGTCACATAGAGTAGACTTGTGCCCTAAGGCTGAACAACCCCTTGAACATAGTTATAAACACACCATCATCAAATGTGTCAACAAGCTGACTCGGGTTGATTTCAGCTCCTCCAATTAATATGTTATCAAGGGCCCATTGAGATCGATCCGGACTTGGGACCACATATCCATTGCTGATCGTAAAGGGCTGCCACCATCGCAAGCGAGTTGTGTTGGTTTGGGCATGATCTGGAATAAGTATATAATCATAGCGAACTGCCAGGTATTTTTGGTAATCCAGCTCATGAAGCAGTGTCCAAGAGATCCCTACAAAGAGATAAAATATACCTATAATTGTTTTGTTTTTAATTAAAATGCACCTTAGCCAAAATGTTTTAATGCGAAATACATTTACATATACATATACATCTATACATGGATTACTAGGATATATAAGTAATGCTGTTTTCGATTAACGTAATAAAAGATAACCTCATTCAGGACACTATATGAGATTTCGTTTGTTTGTCTGCTCAACTTATTAAAAAAATACTAAGGCTTAAAAAAATGAGAGGCTGCTTCAACTGTGATAAGTGTCTTAGGACACGATGTTCCTGTTCCTCTCCATTGCCATGCAGTATTCAAAAGAGAAGTTACATCTGAGCATGGAAACTCATTCAAAGGAAGGTCATGTTACTGTACTGGTTAATTTACTAGATATTTCACATATTTGAAATACACAGCATCGTTTTATGTTGTATATTTTTTGAGTTGCAAAATTAATTCAAAGGGTTTTGTTTTAAATTTCATATTTGCAGTCAGGAAATATTTTGACCTCCAGATTTTTTCTGAGCTGGATGGACTTGTGACTTTTTAAAAAATGTACTTTGTTACTGCAACCAGAGATCAGAAATATTTTATCTGGAAATTGGCCCCCCCAAAAAATCGTACATAAGAATTAATTAAATTCTGCTAACTTATTGAATATTATTAGATGCCAACATACTTTCATTTAGTCAGTAAAAACCTACCTCCATCAGTTGAATAATCTAACAGAACGCCTTCTTTCCTACATGTTGGTTTATGGCAAGATGTTATATTTTCACTGCCAATTCTTGCCCAATATTGAACAAACCTAGAAGAATAATATTTATTTAATGTATCAGTCAGTGATATAATTATATGTGAATGTATTTATCATCTTCTGCGAATGATAAAATTGTCATTATGGGTATAGGATTATTTGGAGTCAGTACATAATAGCATTCAATTTTACTGAGTCTTACTTTGCTCCCCTTAAATCTAGATCCTGGGTGACTGTTTGCCGAATGGCAGATGACCAAAAATAAAGGGCGGTGTCCTCAGCTAGGATTCCACAATCAGTGCATGTTTTTCCTCCCTCCATAGACAGCCAAGAATCAGGTTTGAGTTCATCACTGTCAAAGCGCTCCTTCAGAAATGTCTGTAAAGCAGGGCATTCATTTTACAAAGGACAGATTAACAAATATGAGGCAAAGAATTATTTAACCTATGGCAATAAGCGAATTACCATAAATGGAATTGTCAAACAATTGTCATTCATTATTTCCTAATATCCCATGTTATCTATAGTTTTAAATATTTCCCAGATATTGAAGTTTTCACACAGACCACTCTTCCTCACAATAGTCCGACATCCCCAGTTTCATAAAGATCAGTGTCAGTAGCTATCCCCTAATAAAAACAGGAGTCAGATAACACAGGATCCCCTGCAGAGGTGACAGAGCATTGCTCTAAAGAAGTCAATCAATTATCTACAGTTTCTGATATGGGTGCCTTGAAGCATGTCTCTAAATGTTGATAAGAGATCAGAAGCTAAGCTGCCTCCATGATCATCCACTAATTTGTACGTTAGTACTCGTTTTCTTCATCTTTTACGGACCATTGGCCACACCAATATTTTGCCCTGAATTGCACAGTTCACTTTTTTAATAAATCTTGTGCATTTACAAATTCTTCTAATCAAACACCTTAAATGTTATTTAAAAAATGTCTAAAATAAACAAAAAACTTGGCATGTCATGTACTTTATTTTTTTTACACTTTGCACAAGATTTTTGGTGACCTTTTTACTAGTATGTCTCCACTAATAAATGTATGGCGCTCACCTTTATGGGATGGGACAGATAACAGTTTGGCCCAGAGTATCCTGGATCACAAATGCATTGCTCCTTCAAGCAATCCCCATGACCATTACAGTTGTCCAAGCAGCCAGGTCCAATGTATAAATTATCAATTCCCCACTGCATATCTGAATACTTCTGGTAAAATCGAAACCTGACAGGACTATAATGAAAAGTAGTGTTAAAACAAGGCAACAGAAGAAATTGCAATACTTCAGTAAATGGCAGAGTTTTAGGTGCTGAAGAGGAAAGTCAATGCCAATAAGTCACTCAGCCTTATTCAAGCCATTTAAATACATGACTATTACTACAAATCAAAACTGTCATTGACACACCTATAGTAGCAGCCTAGCAAATTATTTTTGCACATACAGTACTTTCTTATCACGAGTCATTTCCATCCATACAGTTTGAGCCCATTATGATAGGCAGCTGTGTCATGCAATTGTGAATCTGACTACCAGTCCAGTACATGCTCTCTTAAAATAGTAGGTCTCGGTTCCTGATGTATCACTGATGCCATTACATAGGACTCAAGTCCTATGAGCACCATACAGTAGTGTTATGACTCTGGGTGCTTGGCAAAGCTTAGAGGCAATAATGGGAAATGTGATCTGCATTTGGAGTGCCATATTAGAGGAGAATAAAGAGTCAAGAAGGCACAGAACCCAAAACTGGAACATGAAATAAAACAGACAAAACCTAAGAAAAGAAAAACAAAACAAAATGAGCATATCTCATACAGCAAGAACATATGAAAATAGTAATAGTGCATGTAAAAAACAGGGTATTTAGTCAATGCTATTTTGATCAAAAAAGCATAAGAGCAATCCATAAAAGTATATGGCTTTTCTGCTTGTTTGATCAAAATAGCATTGACTCAGTACCCTAAGTTATTTACATGTACTTTTACTATTTTCATATTTACTTGCTGTAGGGGATATGCTCATTTTGTTGTTTTTTCTTGAGTTTTATAGGTTAAATGGCCACAGTATGAATGAGCTTTTACATTTTGCATGTATACCAACTGTGGTGTAGTGACCACTGTGTCCGCTAGGGGGCGCTGTGTGGGTGTCCCAGGATGGTTGGATGGCCATGTCCAGAGTGGTAACAGGAGCAGGGTCCTAAATTACCGTTATGTATCCCAAGGTGGGTGGTCATGGGATGAAGGCTTGATTATGTGCTGATCAGCAGAGTTGATCTTTTGTTCCAATGTGTTAGGGAGAAGCCTTCAGGTGATTGATGAGACGGGTGGGATCAATCACCTACAAACCCACCTAGGGGCGGGTGTTTAAAGCGCCATAGTAAAGTATATGTATGAGTGGTTGAAGGACCTATGATGAGGTCAAAGCCATGTGATCTGGTGGGCGTGGCTACGGACCATATAAGGTGGCCAGGGTAGGTCACATGAGTGAACGCTTGGACCCGGTTGGTCCGTATGGAAGGTCTTGTCTGGCTGATGTGAGGCCGACTGAGGAAGATGTGTCTGTCTTCCTGAGTGCATGTGGAGACGTGTGTCTGATAGTTCCTTGGAGGGAATGAACGTCTGCACTGAGAAGCAGCTATGAGAAGGTAACCCAAACAGGGGATATAACTGTGAGGCTAGATAGCCTGTGTACCGGACATAGCAAAGCCTGTGTGACCACAGGGATAACAGAGCGGAGCTCTGTCATGGACGTTATGCTGATCTGATATGAACTTTCTGTTGCTGTTGATGGTTTATATATCCAAATGGTAATCAAATCACTCAACTTCTGAACTGATTCACCCTGCATGTATTCACTCCATTCACTGTTAGCAAGCAGCCTGAATGGTAAAACTCCCCACCTCTGCTGGCTGTCATTTCTGCTGCAATATATCCAAATGGTACAACTCCATACTTAAGCTTGCTGTCTGTCTTCTGCTGCTTTACCATTTTGCTAAATATTTTATTGTGTCTGCAAAAGCTTTGATATAATTCATTTTTTACACTGTATTTAATACTTACTGCTTTATATCCATGACTGGGGCCTCTCTAGATCTTATCAGGTGGAAGGTGCTATAGCAAATTGATGCAGCCTGGTCTCGTGCCTTTGATCATGTAACCATCCCCTGGTGTGCTGGCCCCAGCTGCCAAATTATCCCAAACCAGCTCCCACAATCCCTCTCTCCTGACCCTGTAGTGTGGCCTATATATGTAGTAGTTCCTAAGGGGAAGCACGCAGTGTGGGGTGCACGCAGGTATCCCTTAAGCAAAGCATCACAGAAGTTAAGCATCAAGCAAACGACAGTTATCCATGACAGTTAATCAGGGCAGGAATCAGGAAACCCACACTTTGCATTCCCTTTTACCCATGTGCTTTATTTCTATTCTCCTTTGCTCCTTTGCCATCCACATTCACCACCCCATCCCCCCCCATCAAGACTCATACACATCAGTCCCTCTATACTTCCCTCTCCCATGTATAGCTCCCATGCACTTCTCACCTTCCTGAGAAACCTCAGCCCATCTTGCCCAAACACATCGCAGAAAAAAAACTACTTGCAATTCCAACAACTATCTGCTCTATCTTCCAACTCCTACTGATTGCAGGGGACATCTTCCCCAATCCTGGTCCACCATCCCCCAATCTCAACCCCCACCCTACCTCATATCAAAACCATAATAATCTTATTAAGATTACTTGCACTCCCTCATCTTCAGCTTTTAATTGTGCACTTTGGAATCCACGGTCTGTTTGTAACAAGCTTCCTTTCCTGCACAACTACTTTCTGAACAACTCTCTTAATCTGTTGGCCCTCACTGAAACCTGGATTCAGGATTCTGACACTGTCTCTCCTGCTGCCATTTCCTATGGTGGCTTATAATTCTCTCATTCCCCGAGACCCACAAACAGACATGGTGGTGGAGTCGGCATACTCCTGTCCCCACAATGCACTTTCCAGGTCATCTCCCCAGTTCCATCACTCTCATTCCCTTCTTTTGAGGTCAACACCATCAGGCTCTTCCATCCCCTCTCCCTCAGAGTAGCGGTCATATACCGGCCCCCAGGCTCACCCACCCACTTCCTTGACCACTTTTCTGCCTGGCTGCCACACTTCATGTCCTCAGAACTACCAACTCTTATCCTGGGAGACTTCAACATCCCCATTAACAGCCCTACTTCCATATTTGCATCCCAGCTTCTATCACTAACCACCTCTAGGCCTCTCGCAGCTCTCAGCCTCTGAGACACACAAGGATGGTAACACCCTTGATCTGGTCTTTGTCCGGCTCTGTACAATCTCCCACCTAAATAACTCACCGCTTCCACTCTCTGACCACAACATACTCTCCTTCATGCTCACAAATCCTCGCCCATCCCAGCTCACTCCTACCTACCACACAATCAGAAATCTACAAGCTATTAACCCTCAGACACTTTCAGACTCCCTACACTCATCACTGTCCCCAATCTCCTCTTTTTCCTGTCCTGATCTGACTGTTCATCACTACAACGACACTCTTAGAAGCACCCTTGACCTAGTAGCTCCCCTCACCCTCAGAACCTCCAAGCACAGAATAAAACAGCCCTGGCTCACACCGCAAACTCAACTTCTCCAGCGATGCTCTAGCAGTGCTGAACGCCTATGGAGAAAAACCCACACACCAGAAGACTTCATCCACTTCAAATTCATGTTAAGAAACTATAACGCTGCCCTTCACCTCGCCAAACAGACCTACTTCACCACCCTGATCTCCGTCACTAGCCAACAACCCCAAGAAACTCTTTGACACCTTCCACTCCCTCCTCAGGCCAAAAGCACAAGCCCCTATCACAGACATTTGTGCTGATGACCTGGCCTCCCACTTTACAGAAAAAATTGATAATATCCGTCAGGAAATCTGCTCCCAACCACCAAGTGCTGTGACTCCCATTCCTTCCTGAATCTCCCCTGGCTCACTTTCCACATTTGATCCCATCACAGAAGAAGAAGTCTCCAGACTCCTCTCTTCCTCTCGTCCGACCACATGCACTACAGACCCCATTCCCTCACATCTCCTCCAGTCTCTCCAGTCGTCACAACTCACCTAACTGCAATCTTTAATCTCTCCCTCTCCTCGGGCATTTTCCCATTCTCCTTCAAACATGCCATCGTTACTCCATTACTAAAGAAACCCACTCTCGACCCATCCTGCACAAACTACAGACCAGTCTCCAATCTCCCCTTCGTCTCTAAACTTTTGGAGCGCCTAGCTTACTTCCGCCTTACCCGTTACCTCTCCACTCACTCCCTTCTAGACCCTTCACAGTCTGGCTTCCGCCCCCTACATTCGACTGAAACTGCACTCATCAAAGTGACCAATGACCTTCTGACAGCAAAACGTAATGGTGACCACTCTCTGCTCATTCTTCTTGACCTATTTGTAGTTTTTGACACTGTTGACCACCATCTCCTACTCTCTAGGCTCCAGTCACTAGGCATTAAGGACACTGCTCTCTCCTGGTTCTCTTCCTATCTTTCTGACCGCTCCTTCAGTGCTTTGTTCTCTGGCTCCACGTCATCTCCTCTTCCTCTCGCTGTCGGGGTACCTCAGGGCTCAGTCCTTGGCCCCCTTCTCTTCTCTCTCTACATGGCCCCAATTGGACAGACTATCAGCAGATTTGACTTTCAGTACCATCTTTATGCTGATGACACACAACTATATACGTCATTCCCCGAAATTAGCCACACTGTACTACAGAACGCCAGTAACTGTCTGTCCGCAGTCTCCAACATCATGTCTGCTCTCTATCTGAAACTCAACCTCTCCAAAACTGAACTTCTTCTGCTCCCGCCGTCTACTAACCTCCCTAAATCTGACATTTCCCTCTCCGTGAGTGGCACTATAATAATACCCCGGCAGCAGGCGCGCTGTCTGGGTGTTATGTTTGACACCAATCTCTCCTTCACATCCCATATACAATCTCTTGCCCGCTCTTGCCGCTTACACCTAAAGAACATCTCTAGGATCCGCCCTTTTCTCACCATGGAAACAACAAAAATCCTCACAGTAGCACTGATCCACTCCTGCCTGGATTACTGCAACGCTCTATTAATTGACCTCCCCATTACTTGACTATACTCTCTACAGTCTATACTTAATGCAGCAGCCAGGGTCATCTATCTGGCTAATCGGTACTCGGACGCGTCTGCTCTTTGCCAGTCCTTACATTGGCTGCCAATTCATTATAGGATCCAATTCAAAGTACTTGTTCTCACCCACAAAGCTCTCCACAGTGCAACACCCCCCTACATCCCCTCCCTCATTTCTGTCTATCGGCCTAACCGACCGCTGCCCTCTGCAAACAACTTTCGACTAACCTCTGCACTAATCCGTACCTCCCACTCCCAACTCCAAGACTTCTCCTGAGCTGCACCAATCCTCTGGAATGCTCTACCCCAAGAAATTAGGACTATCCACAATTTGCATAGTTTTAGGCGCTGCCTCAAAACACATTTGTTCAGAGCGGCCTATCACGTTCACTAATCAAAATCATTCTATGTGTAAGTGTGCATGAGTAGCCCATTCACTATCTCCATCCATCCCTCACTCCCTCAAGATGGCTGGACCATTATTGTAAATACACCATTGTAAATACACACCTGTACTTTGTATCTCCCCCACCTCATTGTAGATTGTAAGCTCTCATGAGCAGGGTCGTCTTATTTTGCTTTAATTATTGTATTGTTAACGTTGCTACTTATGACTTGTGTTTTGAAACTGTTAAACTGTAAAGGGCTGCAGAATATGTTGGCGCTATATAAATAAAGATTATTATTTATGCTGCATAATAAACCGAATGGACTGAGTTATGTTGAGAAACCTGTGCCGGACCTGATTTATCGGCTGCCTAGCGAGTATCCCCTACCTGAATAACAAGCGCTACCTTACAATTGGTGAGAATGCAAAGGGCATTGTTGTAGCCTTGTTGCTAGGGGCAACGGACGAGGTCTGCAAAACTCGGTTGCTAAGGGCAACATATTCCAAAAGCACATGTTGCAGTGCTGGCAACGCTGAGCCAGGAGGGTGGACGGTCTTGAAAACCGTGTGATATGCTGACTGGGGTCAGTGGAAGAGATTGATAGGACACCTCTGCGGTAGAGGGGTCCGAGAACCTGCGTGGCCGGCAGGTGACGGTCGTGAAAACCATGTGGTATGCTGACCGGGGTCAGAGAAAAGAGACTCTGGATAAATTGTGGATACCTCTGAGGAGAAGAGGCGTCCGTGAACCTGTGGGGCCGATATCAGCAGGCAACAGACAGGAATCTGTGTTGTACTGACCAGGGACAGTGAGAAAGACTGTGTACCTGGAGGGTTCAGTGTGCAAGGTCCTCCAGGGTCAGTGTTGGGAGGTTCTGGGAGAAGAATTGGATCCCTGGAGCACGTGCTGTGACCTTGGACCTGGTGAGGCGTGAGTGTTGGACAGTCTCAGGCGGAGACGGATGTACTGAACAGCACCCGCTGAGCCCCTGGACCTGGTGAGGCCGGTGTTGGGAAACCCTGGGAGGAGGGTTGGCTCCCTGAATAGCACCCGGTGCACCCTGTGTGTTGGACATCCTGAATAGCACACAGACAGGACACGTGAGTTTTGTGTGGTTTTTTTCTTTTCCCTCTCAAGTCAGCTTGCGGTGGCTCAGTGGGGTCAAGAAGGTGACAAGCGGCTTGCTGTAACTCGGCGGGGTTACGAAGGTGACAAGCGGCTTGCTGTAACTCGGTGGGGTTACAAAGGTGACAAGTGACTTGCTGTAATTCGGCAGGGTTGCGAAGGTAACACCAGCAGCTGTGCGTGTGCGGCAGCCGGAGGTGTCGGAGATCGGTGACAGCAGGAGCTGTGTGGGTGCCAGCAAGAACTTGTGTGGTATCGTACTTAAAGGGCCAGTACAGGCCCAAGAGACAAACTGTTTTGTGTGAACTGTGGTCTCAGGAGACCTGTAGAAAGGACATGGGGAAATCCCGAAAGTGGGCGGTGACCCAAATCGGGGTGGTCCAGAAAAGGGCCGTTTTTCCAGAAGGGGCAGCACTGGTTACCTCAGTGGACATGTCTGGGGAACGGCAGTGTGAGTGTATGACTTTTTCAGAATGTGGGACATTCTTTCCGGATAACGACGGGCCACAGATGTGTACCGTGATGTTGCACCGGGAAGGAGTCTCTGGATGGTTGGACTTAAAGAGTCAGGTGACTCTGACAGGAACTCCTCTCATTTTCTGCCTGACCAAGAAAAAGGAGCAGGTTCGCTGTAAGCATGGGGTCACTGTGAACTATGCAGTAGACAGAGTAATGTTTGAGGGGTCCAACAGCATTGAGTGCCAACATGGAGGTATACCTCCAGACTTAGTGTATGCCTTTGAGAGGGGCCAGGACTTTGTTTTGTTTGATGATGTATGGCAGGATGATGGAGACGTTTCTAATGTTGGGCTAGCAGATATTGAGACGGTGACGCCTCCTAAAGTGGACAGGTCTGATGTAGAAGTGACCGGAAGAAGGGATACATCTGCCCAATGTCATGATCTCAGTGCGGGTTTGACTCGCACACGTGGGGTTAATGTTTGGAACCAGTGCTGATGACTGGCATTTCTGGGGTTAAAGGTTGTGATCCCGATGCAGGCTTACCTGCACACCTGGGGCTATGATTGTGGCCTCTCCCTGGTTCTGGGGGAGGCTTCTTATAGCCTCAGGATGCTCCCATCCCTGTCAGTTATACTCTTGCCCTTGGCACTTGTGTGGTGACCCCTGAGTGTGTTTGTGCTGTGTTCTGGTTACTTGATTCTCTGTGTATGACTCGGTCTGTTCTCTGGATATCGCTTTGGATTCTGCCTGGTACCTCCTATGTCTGTTTGGTTTTGATCTCTGCTTGGCCCTGATTATCCGCTCTGTCTCATCCCTGGTACTGTACTGTGATCCTGTGTATGACCTTTGGCTTTGTCTGACCTCCCGTCTGTTTATTCCTCCTGTACCTCGTTTAGCACTGCTTCTGTACTCAGGACACGCACACTGGCTCTATGAGCAAGTGTAGTGCGGTGTCTCTGACATTATAACTGACCCTTTCAGGTTTTTTTTGTTTTTTTGTTTTTTTTTCTGAAGAAAAAAAAAAAAAGGTGTGTGTTATCCTCATGGATCCCATACAAGCCTTGGCTGATCAGGTCAAGCACCTGACCCAAATGTTCCATAAGCTCAATGTGGAACAACGCACGATGGCCCATACCCAGCAACAGTTGGTGGTTACTGTGCAGGGGGCTGTCGATGCAGGGGCTTCTGGTTCTGGGGGTAGGGATGTGTCATTAGCGTCCCCCGAATCTCCGGTCAAATTACCAGACCTTTTCTCAGGGGATAAAAAGGAGTTCAGGTCTTTCAGAGAAGGATGCAAGCTTTTTTTTTCTCTAAGGCCCCGCTCCTCCGGGGATGAGTTCCAGAGGGTGGGGGTCATTATTTCCCTACTTCGGGGGGCTCCGCAAGCATGGGCTTTCTCTCTGTCTTCCTCTGCTCCTGAACGTATGTCAGTGAACGCATTCTTTGAGGCCCTCGGGCACATTTATGATGAACCTGACCGAGTGCGATTGGCAGAGGACATGGTGATGAGTGTCCGTCAGGGGAAACACACAGCTGAGTGGTTTTGTTCTGAGTTCCGCCGCTGGGCGGCAGAGGTCTCTTGGAGCAACGCTGCACTCCGAGGACTCTTTCGCAGAGGCTTGTCCGAGCGGCTGCAGGATGCCTTGGCGTTACATCCCCCACCTAACTCTCTCGAGGACGCCATGACCCAGGCCGTCCGGATGGACCGCAGGCTGCGGGCCAGAGGGGTGATGCAGGTGGATACTCCATTATTCCCCAGTGGAAAAGAGACTGCCCCTGAGCCCATGGATGTAGGCGCCCTCTCCCTGAAGGATACGGAGAGGAAACACCAGAAGGACAAGCAGTTATGCTTTTACTGCGGTAAAACGGGACATTGGAAAAGGGAGTGCCCGAATTGCCCGTCTTCAAACCCGGTCGGCGGGAAACGACTAGGTCTGGGTAGTCAACGGGGAGGCTGCTCAGACCCTCAGGTACCATTTTCCTCGTTTTCTAAAGTAGTACTGCCTGTGGAACTGTTTGTGGATGGTAGTTCTTTTTCCTCTACAGCCTTTGTGGACTGCGGATCATCTATTAATCTTATTGACTCCCAATTGGTCACACACTGCAAGATAGGGACAGTTAGGCTCAAGGTTCCGATCAAGGTGATGGCCATTGACTCATCTCCCCTCACTAAGGAGGGAATTCGCTTTATGTCTGATGTGTTTTCGCTCAGAGTGGGCGCTACTCATGTGGAAAACATAAGTTGTTTTGTGCTGGACAATCTACCTGCAGGGTTGGTGTTGGGCATGCCCTGGTTACAACACCATAACCCAGTTATTAACTGGAAAACGGGGGAGATTGTACAATGGGGGTTTAATGATTTTGAGTTATATGATAAAGCCGCACTGCTGGTTGAACCTGTTAAATCTGTGTCTGTATCATCTGTCGAGCTGGAAGGTATTCCGGAATGCCTGAAGGACTTCGAAGATGTATTCTCCGAAAGCGAGGCCGAGACGTTACCGCCACATAGACCCTTTGACTGCGCTATTGAGCTGGTCCCGGGGGCTAAATTACCCAAAGCCCGTCTGTTTAATTTGTCCGGTCCTGAGCGCTTGGCTATGAAGGAGTACATTACTGAAAGTCTGCGCAAAGGACACATACGTCCTTCAGTCTCACCTGTGGCG
Source organism: Dendrobates tinctorius (assembly GCF_039654945.1). NCBI lineage: Eukaryota > Metazoa > Chordata > Amphibia > Anura > Dendrobatidae > Dendrobates > Dendrobates tinctorius. The sequence goes on along the minus strand of NW_027361703.1, from coordinate 70,985,787 downwards.
GCAGGTTTCTTTTTTGTAAAGAAAAAAGATGGCGGGTTACGTCCCTGTCTCGACTTCCGGGAGCTTAATCAAATTACTGTACGGAATACGTACCCCCTTCCGTTGATTCCCGATTTATGTAACCAACTATCAGGGGCAAAGTGGTTTTCTAAACTGGACCTTCGGGGGGCATATAATTTGATAAGGGTCCGAGAGGGGGATGAATGGAAAACCGCGTTCCTCACGACCGAGGGACTATTTGAAAATTTAGTCATGCCGTTTGGTCTTACCAACGCCCCTGCCATATTTCAGAATTTCATTAACGTGGTATTCTCGGATCTCATTGGTCGTTTTGTCGTTATCTACTTAGATGATATTTTGATATATTCCCCCGACAAGTATTCTCATTTGGAACATGTACGAACTGTGCTCCAAAGGCTGAGAGAAAATCATTTGTATGCCAAATTGGAAAAATGTGTATTCTGTGTACAAGAGTTGTCCTTTTTGGGGTTAATTGTATCCGGTGAGGGTTTTCGCATGGACCCCAAGAAGGTGCAGGCCATTGCGGATTGGGTGCAACCCCGAGATCTTAAGGGTCTTCAGCGCTTCTTGGGGTTCGCCAATTATTACCGCAAATTTATCCGGGGGTTTTCGCAAGTGGTCAAACCTCTCACGGATCTAACATGCAAAGGTGCGGATGTGAGAAATTGGTCCTCGCTCGCAAAAGCGGCCTTTGCGACGCTGAAAAAATGTTTTATGTCTGCTCCTGTGTTAGTGCAGCCAGATCCGTCCAAACCATTTGTCGTGGAAGTGGATGCCTCTGAGGTGGGGGTGGGGGCGGTGTTGTCCCAAGGGCCTGCCACTCTAACCAACCTCAGGCCATGTGCTTTCTTTTCCAAGAAGTTCTCTGCTGCGGAAAGAAATTACGACGTAGGCAATAGAGAGCTTCTTGCGGTCAAATTGGCGTTTGAAGAATGGAGGCACTTTTTGGAGGGGGCCAGTCACCCTGTTACGGTGATCACAGATCACAAAAATTTGTCGTACATTGAGTCTGCTAAAAGACTAACGCCCAGACAAGCCCGTTGGTCACTTTTTTTCCCGTTTTCAGTTTACAATTACATTTCGTCCAGGGTCTAAGAATGTCAAGGCTGACGCCTTATCATGCAGTTTTCAGCCGGTGTCGCCCCCTGAGCCACCGTCCTCCATTCTTCACCCTGGGGTTGTGATAGCAGAGGTCTCATCTGAATTGGAACGGGAGATTCAGGGGGCCCAGTCGCAGGCCTCGGCGGCCAAGCAGGAGGGGAAGTTGTTTGTCCCAGAGCAACTTCGCCTGAAACTCTTGCAGGAGTTCCATGAATCCAAGCTGAGTGCTCACCCTGGTATTTCAGCCACACGTCTGGCGGTGGCTAGGATCTTTTGGTGGCCTACCCTTGGTTCGTACATAAAAAAATTCATTGCTGGTTGTGGGGTCTGCGCTCGTTCTAAAAGCTCTCATAGCCGGCTGGCAGGGGAGCTGATACCCTTGGCAGTGCCCGAAAGGCCATGGACTCACTTATCCATGGATTTTGTTACCAATCTCCCTCCATCTAAGGGTAATACAGTGGTATGGGTAGTGGTGGACAGGTTTTCTAAGCAGGCTCATTTTGTACCCCTGTCCGCACTACCGTCAGCTGAGACGTTGTCCAGGTTGTTTGTGCAGCATGTGATCCGGTTGCATGGGGTACCCCTGAATGTGGTGTCTGATCGTGGTGTGCAGTTTGTGGCTAAGTTTTGGCGTGCTTTCTGCAAAAAATTAGGTATGTCCTTTTCGTCTGCATACCATCCTGAGAGCAATGGGCAGACGGAGCGCACTAACCAGTCCCTGGAACAGATCCTCAGGTGTCTAACCTCTGCTAGACAGAGTGACTGGTGCGATGCACTGCCGTTAGCTGAATTTGCCTTCAATAGTCGGGTGAGTCAATCCACTGGTAGGTCCCCTTTCTTGATTAACTATGGGTTCAGTCCTCATTTCGGTGAGTTTTCTCATCTGGATTCGGGGTGCCCCGGGGCTGAGGACTCTGTTCAGCGGTTAAAAAATACATGGGCAGAAGTCCAGCGGCGTATATCCAGGTCTCAAGGCAGGTATAAGTATTTCGCGGACAGGAAACGAACACCTGGTCCCATGTTTCGGGTGGGAGAGAAAGTTTGGCTCTCCACGCGAAACATTAAGTTAAAGATTCCGTCAGCCAAGTTAGGACCCAAATTCATTGGCCCGTACAAGATTGTGGAAAAAATCAATCCAGTGGCGTATAGGCTGTGCCTTCCACCCTCTTTCAAGATCCCTAATGTCTTCCACAAATCTCTACTGAAACCTTTTGAAGCAGTCCGGGGAGACTCCGAGTCTGCTGCTTCTCCTGTTTTGGTCGAGGGGCAGGTGGAGTACGAGGTTGGTCATATCGTAGATTCCAGGTTGGTACGGCGGTCGGTACAGTACCTGGTTCATTGGAAGGGGTATGGACCGGAGGACAGGTCCTGGGTACCGGCCCGGTTGATGCATGCTGATCGCCTGGTACGGGCTTTCCATGCTAAGTACCCGGGCAAGCCTGGGGGTCCAGAGGCCCCCCGTTGAGAGGGGGGTACTGTCATGATCTTAGTGCGGGTTTGACTCGCACACGTGGGGTTAATGTTTGGAACCAGTGCTGATGACTGGCATTTCTGGGGTTAAAGGTTGTGATCCCGATGCAGGCTTACCTGCACACCTGGGGCTATGATTGTGGCCTCTCCCTGGTTCTGGGGGAGGCTTCTTATAGCCTCAGGACGCTCCCATCCCTGTCAGTTATACTCTTGCCCTTGGCACTTGTGTGGTGACCCCTGAGTGTGTTTGTGCTGTGTTCTGGTTACTTGATTCTCTGTGTATGACTCGGTCTGTTCTCTGGATATCGCTTTGGATTCTGCCTGGTACCTCCTATGTCTGTTTGGTTTTGATCTCTGCTTGGCCCTGATTATCCACTCTGTCTCATCCCTGGTACTGTACTGTGATCCTGTGTATGACCTTTGGCTTTGTCTGACCTCCCGTCTGTTTATTCCTCCTGTACCTCGTTTAGCACTGCTTCTGTACTCAGGACACGCGCACTGGCTCTATGAGCAAGTGTAGTGCGGTGTCTCTGACACCCAACTTACGGACCTGATGTCTCGTGACATGACGGATGGTGGGCTGGGAGATGAGATGACTGGAAACACGGTCAGAGGGTAACTGGAGGGTTCACTCGACTGATGGGGCTGTCCCAGTGGTACCCGTTGAAAATATAATTAAAGAAGTAGTGGTGCGACACGTGATGGCCAAAAGGGAACAGGATCATGAGATACAGCTGATAAAAGAGACAGTGGAAGAACATGTCAAACGAGAGAGTCCTGAGACAAATGGCCGAGCACAGGGTCGAGGAGCTCGAGAAAGAAGTCTTGGAGCTCAAAGAAACTGTAAGAGGTCTTCTTTGGGAGAAGAGGTTGGACGACGACTTACAGCGGCCGAGCGCGAGTGATTGCAAGACGGAACTGACAGTACCCATCTTGGCAAAGGGTCTTGAAGAGGCTAAATCTCACGAAGATTTGGAGCCAGGAGCTGAAGAAGACAGTCACCCGGTCGGGACAACTGTAGTGAGGGAAGTGTCCGTTGTAATCCAGAGCCTTCTGTCCAGGAAGAAAGCAAGACCCCGACCTTCAAGTCTGTGACTGACGTACCCGAAGACATGCAAGAAGCCTGTGCTAAGGAAGGTGTGCATGAGGCTTTCAAGGAGGCGGTCAAGGCGTGTAAGGTGCACTGGGCATCTGAGACTCAGCAATTGGTGATAATATCAGCCAGGGAAGACACAGCAAAGCAGGTAGCTGTCCTGAAAAACATGCATCTGCAATGTCTTCATGTCAAACAGTTGTTCTGGCGGAGTAATATGAAAGCTGCTCGACGCCTAGAGATAGCAAGTAAAGTGATGAAACGGCTGGGCATGGGGGAAGATATAATTCCCGTACCCAAAGGTCTGATTGGGAGAATCATTGGAAGACTCGGGAAGGTAATGCAAGACCTTGTAAATATCTTCGGTGTGGCAAGGGTGAGAATCCCTCCAGATGATGAAGTCCAGGTATCAGCTGAAGAGGGTGTGACTTCTGTCACGGTGGTTGGCTCCATGGAAAGCCTGAGGAACTTTCGGATGCTCTTGGTGTATCGGGTGAGGTACCTGCAAGAGATTGAGCAGTTGAGGCTGGACCGACTGCAGATCAACAAAGAGGTGCGGAACATCAGGTGGCGGTCGCCTTCAACTCAAGATGTAAGGGTCCCTCCAAGAAGTGACATGGCAGGTGGCCAAAAACTAACAGCAAGGCAAGGACATCAAAAGGCTGCAAGTGGCAGTTCGACGGGCCGTACGAGGCTGAGAAACCTTAGTTCCTGTGAGACACTTAATGGGTCAGACTCAGGCCAGACAGTAGGCTCGAATAAGACTCATGACCGCACCAACCGGGAGAGCCGGTCGGGGAACGGAACAGACAGGGAGAGGATAGAGACTAAACAGTGTCTAATGACGCATACGGACTGTGACTAGAAGGCCAAAGACCAAGGCCGATATTCTGACCACTGGGGGCGGCCTAATGGAAATATGAGGACGTATGACAGACAAAACAGCCGGAGATGGTCCTCTAGACTGGTAGGGCAAAGTGACATGGGTGCCCAGTCTCGAGATCACGGGGTGATGTCGTGTGTTCAACCCCACAAGTTTGAACAGAGGGGGAGGTATGTGGTGTAGTGACCACTGTGTCCGCTAGGGGGCGCTGTGTGGGTGTCCCAGGACGGTCAGATAGCCAAGTCCAGAGTGGTAAAAGGAGCAGGGTCCTAAATGACCGTTATGTATCCCAAGGTGGGTGGCCTTGGGATGAAGGCTTGATTATGTGCTGATCAGCAGAGCTGATCTTTTGTTCCAATGTGTTAGGGAGAAGCCTTCAGGTGATTGATGAGACGGGTGGGATCAATCACCTACAAACCCAACTAGGGGAGGGTGTCTAAAATGCCATAGTAAAGTATATGTATGAGTGGTTGAAGGACCTATGATGAGGTCATAGTCATGTGATACGGTGGGCGTGGCTACGGACCATATAAGGTGGCCAGGGTAGGTCACATGAGTGAATGCTTGGACCTGGTTGGTCTGTATGGAAGGTCTCGTCTGGCTGACATGAGGCCGACTGAGTAAGATGTGTCTGTCTTCCTGAGTGCACGTAGAGACGTTTGTCTGATAGTTCCCTGGAAGGAATGAACATCTGCACTGAGAAGCAGCTATGAGAAAGTAACCCGAACAGGGGATATAACTGTGAGGCTAGAGAGCCTGTGTACCGGACATAGCAAAGCCTGTGTGACCACAGGGTTAACAGAGCGGAGCTCTGTCATGGACGTTATGCTGATCTGATATGAACTTTCTGTTGCTGTTGATGATTTATGCTACATAATAAATCGAATGGACTGAGTTATGTTGAGAAACCTGTGCCGGACCTGATTTATCGGCTGCCTGGCGAGTATCCCCTACCTGAATAACAAGCGCTACCTTACACAACTTATAGTCTGTTTCATTTCTTTGGTTTTGCATAAATTAAAAGAGGAATACACAAAACATTCGCAAGAGCCTGTACATTATTATTTCTGCAGACAATAACATTTCTGGAGTGCTGCTTTGATAGAGGATTTATGTGATTTTTATACCAGCAGAGACATCTGGCTCAGAGACTATTAGGTATTTGAGTTCACATCAATTTAGAAGTGATAAAACTTTCACACTTCTTGTCTATCGACTCTATCACATAATTATAATTAATGATTTTTCCTCAAGATTTGTCTGTGGTATTTGTTTGATTTTTCTTCAAAAGTACATTAATTACTACTGATACTTTATTGTATATATACATATACATATTCATCACTGTATGTTCGGGTATATAGAAAGAAGTCGTTGCAGAATGCTGAGAGGGGTCCAGAGATGTGAACATTGCTTTACACAGGCAAATGTTCTGCAGAAATAATGTTCAAAGGAACGTTGTTGCTTCTATCTGAACACCAGAAAAACGGTTCCAATCATGTAAATAGAGATATTTGGTCTGATGAATGTTCAGCATATTTCAGGCAGATTTAATCACATAACAGGTTCCTTTTAACAATTTACCAACATTTTTTTTCTTAATATATTGTTCTCCTGTTTACCTGGTCAAAAATATAAAGAGATGAAAAATTTAAATGTGGGTCTCATTATTAAGAATATAATTGGTTCAGAGTGATACATAAAACAAAAATGATATCAATAAAATTAAATAAAATCAAATAAACCATCTGAGAGAATAATTTCAGAAGCACAAAAAAAACTATTAAATATTAATAATCATATACATATTGTAAGATACCCCACTTACTCATCCGCTGCTTCTTGTTAATTCATACACAGCTGTTCTCCGTGTCTGGCATATGGCCGGTGTGCAGCACACACCATGCTGATCTCATTTGTCCTGATACACAGTCATATAGCCAAACGGTAAATCTCTCTCAGAGTGATACACCAGGCAATTTTCTACCCTGAAAAATCTCCATAAACAGCCATCCATATGAAAACTATTAGAACTTCCCTGGAAAGAATACATTTTGGTTTAAACCTGGGCCTTAGGAGTGGTTATCACATGAAGCCATTCTTTATTTATTTATTTTACTCATTTATATAGCACCATTAATTCCACAGCGCTTTACAGACTTTATTGGCATTGTCCCAAATGGGGCTCACAATCTAGATTCCCTATCAGTATGTATTTGGAATGTGGAAGGAAACCCACGCACACACGGGGAGAACATACAAACTCCTTGCAGATATTGTCCTTGGTGGAATTTTAACCCAGGACCCCAGTGCTGCAAGACTGCAGTGCTAACCACTGAGCCACAGTGCTGCCCTAATTCTTTATCCTTATGTCCTTTTTGAGCCACTATGTGGAAGTGGCTCCCACTATGTGGAAGTGGCTCCCACTATGGTGAACCAGGTCCATCTATGTATTATACGGGGTGGGCCATTTATATGGATACACCTAAATAAAATGGGAAGGGTTGGTGATATCAACTTCCTGTTTGTGGCACATTAGTATATGGGAGGGGGGAAACTTTTCAAGATGGGTGGTGACCATGGCGGCCATTTTGAAGTCGACCATTTTGGATCCAAATTTATTTTCTCCAATGGGAAGAGGGTCATGTGACACATCAAACTTATTGAGAATCTCACAAGAAAAACAATGGTGTGCTTGGTTTTAACGCAACATTATTCTTTCATGAGTTATTTACAAGTTTATGACCACTTATAAAATGTGTTCAAAGTGCTTCCCATTGTGTTGGATTGTCAATACAACCCTCTTCTCCCACTCTTGACACACTGATAGCAAAACCGCAGACATACCTACATACATACCTGGGTCAGATACCGGTGAATCCCTGGAGCACACAGTCTGTGCACTGAGGTTTCATAAGTCTGCAATTACACAGAGTGACTACAGACTTATCAATTTTAACCTGATAACCCCTTTAAAGTAAATAAATAAATCATATCATTAGGGCAACGAGTGTTTCACTGAGATTTCTCAAATGATGCATCCATTGATCGATCAATTTAAAGTATAACATTTCTTGCCTAGTTTGAGGCTTCTATTAGTCTATTATTTCTACTGGATTAGATGGTAAGCATTTTCACATATTCCAATCAGTCTCCCAACCATTAACCATTTTTTTCAAAGGGAAGAAAATCTACTGTAAAAAAACATTGATAAAGTTGTCATTTTTTACTATAATGTTTTGTTCAAAAGAGAAAATCAAAGAAACGTAGATCTTGACGTCCAGTACATAAACGCCTATGAATCATATTGGATAGTTACAACATAACAGACCTCATAAAACTTTGATAGAAAATGCATTTTTTGACAAAAAAGTAAGGCAAAACCATAGTTCAGTGACTTACTTTACAATGAGGTTAACCGGTAAAGGATAGATTACACGTTTCCATCGTTTCGATGGAAAAAACACCGAAGGCTGTGACACACTCCCAGAGCATTTTGGGTCAGCAGGTAAACACTGTGGAACTAGGTAACTCCAGCTTACACCAAAGTCAGTGGAGTACTGTACATGAACATTGTTCGGCACATTCTTCTCTGAGGTCTTGCAGCCAACTGCTATCTGTTATACAAAAGAGCACAATAAATTGTCAGTTTTCCCACTGCAGTGTTATCCAATGTCAGTGGTCACTTCTGTAATGCTAAGGAATGGCTGAAAAAAATATGATATAGTTGAGAAAAAGAGTAAATGAGTGGGAAGGGTGGGGGGTGGTGTGTGGAGGTCACATGGATGACATGAAAAAGTAACAGTGCAGAAAATTATACAAAGTTTTAGAATTTACATTTGCAATTATTAATAGTTCTTGTAAAGTAAGGGATATTTAGTGCCATACCATTAGTAATGGTAAAACACAGCATTAAGGGGTTTGTTTGACATTCAAAAAATGTTTCAAAAGGCAGAGATTGATATAAAATAATAAAGGAATGTATACTCACCTTCTCTCACCATTGTGGTTCCAGCACAAGACCGCTCTGGTGGTCTCATCTATGACAGGAAGCAATGTTGTTCTTTCCCTGACACCTGAGCCTGACGTCAGTGGTCAGTTGATCGGAAAAGGACATTGTCGGATGTACATCAGATCAAGTCACTTTATTGCTGCAGCAATCACAGACCTCAGTGGTCAGAGACATCATGGCTTCCTGTCCTCACTGAAGTGGGGGGTAGAGATGGATTTTATCACATTCCTTACATTTTAAAAATTTCAGACAAACTCTTTAAAAGTAAAGTTCTTTCTTCTGGAGCTGCTACAAGTGAACTAAATTCTCTAAAATGATGACGAATGGAGCTAACAACTAATATATACAGATTTAAAAAGGACATATAAACCTATCAGCCCCTGGGAAACCTTATAAAGTAGAAGATGACTACATATAAATCTTAATAATTAGAAAATGAAAACAGTTCCACAGTAATTTTGGAATGAAAGCTCTGACCCTTTCAGCGATGAAGACTGTAGAGGGCTGAAGTTCGATGTCTCATTATTTGACAGCTGTGTGATGGTTCCTGAGCTGGGAGATAAGATTGTTTGGGGTAGCCTGGGAGACTGCAGCATGTAAATAACACAGAAGAGTCTCTACTTCATGCTAAACATATTTATATATGCGGGATAAAATCAGATTGAGCCATGTATATCATGAAACAGTTGCTAACAGTAGGAGGATAGGAGCAGCAGTACGGGTAAATCTAACAGCTTTCTCTGGATAGTTTGGCTGCTTTTGAATTTGTACAGTGTGCAGACACAGATTAAGCCTTTATAAACTTCTGTGTCCTCCTATTAGCATATTAACCTTTTATAAACAGCTATGTCCTCTTCCTATAGTTGGTCTGCAGAATACAAGACAAATCTTATTACATGTCTGATACATAGCAACAGTTCAGACTCCTGGTTGAAGGGAGGAACACTTTTTGCCTGATTTTTTTTTCTCACTGATTTAATGATAATTGAGAGATTTGTGAAATTATCCAGGTTTGTGAACCTTTTTAGGAGAGTTTAGACGAAAAATAACTTTCTCAAATTTCTCATAGCATTCAATGGACACACAACTTGACAAAACATTGAATTCACCCTAAATCCTGCAGATCTAAGCATGATTCCATTTACCATGCAGATGCTGTAGAATCATTCTCCCTCTCATAACTGGTTCAACCTCACCAGATTTTGAGCTCATTTTCGAAAACTTAAACTTCTGCATCTATATAAAACTAAAATAAATCAATCAATTGATTTGCTAATGACATGTATTTCAGAAAAGTCATGTAGTAATTTCTTATATTTTTCTAAAAGCAGATAGGTCTTCTGGAATGACTCCTGCTCTTCAGCAAAATGGAATGAAGTACTAAAAAAATTAGGGAATGGAAAACATTTACCTTAAACTGCATGATCCAGTTTTCTGCAGGTGTCAGATCATGGGTCACTGTGTACACTTCTCTGCCGTCATGACTTCCACAGATCATTACACCATCAGGTGAGTCACAGAATCTCTCAATACTGCAGTCATCATGGAAAAGCCAATGCTCATTTACTGGTAAATAAAAAAAACAGTATATACTGATTAATAACTACTAACACCCAATAGCAAATGAAAAAGATTTAGTTACTAGACAGTTCACATAAAACCTGCTTCCCGCTTGTCTGGAACATTCCAATGAGTTGCTAGAAGTCAAGTGTTTTACTTGTGAAACTGTGAATGATGTTAAAGTAAATGTAATACATTTTACTTTTTTTTTTCTTTTTACATTGGCTTCCATCTGTCTATTGCTCTCCACGTGAATAGGGGGTGTTTACTTTGCTTTGTCAGACAATTTAAATGTGTTATTTTATAAAGTGTATGCTTAGAAAAGCACATGAAAAGAGGAATTTGTATGCTATGATGCAAATGAAGTGCCTCCAATAAGAAATAGAGTCTGTGTTTGGTATTACAGATCAGCTCAATGCAAATGCTCTATTCAAGACAGAGTATGTTCTGCACCTGCTTATCTGATATACATACAGTATGTATTCTGCGAAGACAAACACTTCTCTAGTATATTATATTCTCCGGTATGTATTGCCATGAACATAACCCAGGACGTGAGTAGAAACATGTTACAACGGCTAATATCACTTTACTTTAATCGTATGAACATATATTTTAACATCATATAAGAATAAAAAAACAAATCAAAACAAAAAAAACAGTGATTGAAAAGAACAAAGGAACAGAAATCAGAGTCGAATATCGAGGTTTTCTATGTATGCAATAACATTGTCATTTCCAGTGTTATTCCAATATCATCATAGTGTTATTAAATACCTGCAGTTTTTTCTTCACCAAAAAAATCAAAGGCTATCCTCCCAATGGGGCCTGCATCAGCTGGCGTGCGCTCATGCTGTGGAAGTGGAGCACTGCTGAATGTGTCTAACATCACTGTACTCTGATCTACAGATCCAGATATCAAAACATTGTCGATTGCCCAATCATTTTGGTCTAAGCCATCATGCTTAGCCTGCCACCAGCGAAATCGAGTGCCAACTGTCTTAGCACTGGGGGGTAGGAGAATATTCACAAAGCTGCAAGGATAAAAACATTATCATCAAGTACCTCATTTAGGGGTCATACTGTGAAAGGTAGGAAATGGTTATTTTCAAAAACTGCAAGACACAAAGTAGCATTCTGCAAGAATACACCTAAGAAGCCATAATCTGTAACTTGACCTGTGTGATACATTTTAAGGGGGCTTTTTCAAATGGCCATTTGATGCATATGAGAAACTGAAACTGCTGAATCTAAAAAGTGTGAAGAATATATCTAGATCCCTTTGTGATCAACTCCTGACATTAGCTTCAAAAAGTGCATGAATAACTGCATCAAAACGATAAGTGAAAAAGCACCCTTATTCTCTTGATATTTCCACTTGCTCTATTTGCAATAAGGTTGAAAAAAATAACTTAACGTTTACTGCAAAACATCTAGTGTTAATTTTAAGCAGTCTGTTTATTTAATACTAACATAGAAACCAGAAGAGTCACTAAACAAGTTACATACTGAATGTAATTTTATAGAAGAACACTAGGGGGAGCTGTGATATAACAATAGATAACTACGCAAACCTTCCACTGCCTGAATGTTATGCAAGGTTATAAAGTTGTTTCCCTTCCTTTGTGCTTTAAAGTTCATATTATTTTTCTTCATAATAATATTATTCACAATTCTTCAGGTCTACTAACCATGTTTAATAAATATATGATAGTACCAGTCGATTTCTATACTGTTGTTTAGTAGAATGTAAAATTATAAGGCCCGGGGATGAGATTTCAATTTGTAACAACAGGTTATCTGCTTTGCTAACAAAGACGTGCCTACAATGTAGCACACTGAAGAAAATTATTCCTAGCTAATATACGAAAATAGTAATTAAAATGAATAGAGCAATACAAATAAATCCAGTACTTGTGAATGCAGTAATGAGGCAGAATAAGCATTTGCAGGCAAATGTGACATCTTTCCTGATCATAGACATTCTCTTTTATTTTCTCCATCTAGCCCTGGCCACCCTGACAACTATTCCTGGACACAACATGTCTCTGCAGAGTTTGCTATCCCAGATGACTGTGTCTGACTATAGAGTGAAAGGATGTGCAAAACCAGAGACAAACTTCTCCTCCTTTAATATAATTATGCTAAACACTGAGCTCTCTGAATACGAATACACTGCAAACTGTGGACCCTGAACATAATTACACTAAATACCATGCCCCTTGAAAAAAGAAGTGCCACATAGTAGCTCCGTAAAATGGTACTGGCATATATAGTGCAACCTGACATTAGTGTCAAAGTGCTACCAGTAAATATTTTCCCTTTGAATACACTATTGGCAAGTAGTGATGAGTGAGTATACTTGTTAGTCGAGATTTCCCTAGCATGCTCGGGTGATCTCCGATTATTTGGATGTGCTCGAAGATTTAGTTTCTGTCGGTAGCTGTATGATTTGTGGCTGCTAGACAGCCTGATTACATGTGGGAATTCCTAACAAACAGGCAATCCCCCCACATGTATTCAGGCTGGCTAGCAGCCGCAAATCATGCAGCTACAGCGACAGAAACTAAATCTCCGAGCACATCCAAATACTCGGAGATCACCCGAGCATGCTCAGGAAATCTCAAGTAACGAGTATACTCGCTCATCACTATTGGCAAGTATAGTTCACCCTGAAAACATTAGTGTCACATAGTGCCCCATGAAAGCATTACTAGTAGATACAGTGCCCCCTGAAAACATTACCAACACAGAGTGCCCCCAGAGAACATTAGTGAAGCAGCTTGCCGAGAAGGCCTTCTCCTATCTGTGCCCTTATCATATTCTGCCTTATACTGTAGCCACATCCTAAATACACATATACAATAGATTCCGGGAATAGGGTTGGATAAGCATCCTGCTTCTCCTCTGTTCTGTGAACTGGCAGCAATAATGTCAGTTGTGGTGTATTTTTGTGACATAAATCCATTGCATAGGATAAATCTTCTGTGGAAATCTGCAACGTGATCGGAAACAACATGGGTATGCTACATATTTGAAAATTTGAAAACCAGACGCTAGAGCAATGTCCTAAAAACGTAGGAAAAGTAGAAATGGGTCATAGATTTGCATACATACCCTGGTTTGCTGTATTGATCATAAAAGATTTCCATTAATAGGCTCCAAGAGATGCCTCCATTTACAGAATACTCCAGCAATACACCTTGATTGCGGCTGTGAGGGCTTATCAGACAGCCATACATGAAATAGAACTGAATGAATTCAGCACTGGTGAGATTCAGATCCACAGTGACTAAAAGACGACTACAGCCCTGTGCAAAAAAAAAAAGTTCATTACAAAAGTCAGACAGCAACAAAGTCTACAGACTAAATAGAGATACACAAAGAAAAACGCCCTGAGATAAACAGCAATTATTGGCACTTCAAAATACCGCACTACACCAACAGGTCATAACTGAAATTAACCAGCCGACCAAACGAAGAGAACAAATGTAAAGATAAAAAATCAATTGTTATTAATAAATATGATAAAAGACACAGATCATTAATACTGCAGAAACCCTATTTGCTCAAGGAATCATACTACAATGATACACAAAAAGATATAAATATGTTACCTGTGCATAGAAGTCTCCAAAGTCCCGATAGGTAAAGAAGCTGATAGTGGGTGATTAGTCAAGTTCCCCCCCAGCCCCGACGTGCGTTTCGCCCTTGACTTCTTCCAGAGGCATCACGCAAATAGGGTTTCTGCAGGCTTTATGATTTATCTTATGATGCTTTAGGCACCGTTTACCTTATCTTGTTTAGCCTATAGACCCCTTCAGTTCACCCTTGATGCTAATATTTTACATTTAGGTTTTTTGTTGATTCCATTGTGCCTGGCTCTCCATTCACCCATTTTGAAATATACTGTGGGTACGGTCTATCTGGTTCCCCCCGGGTATTTGTTGTGTATTAATGATCTGTGTTTTTTTATCATATTTATTAAAAAAAATTGATTTTTTTCTTTACATTGGTTCTCTTCGTTTGGTCAGCTGGTTAATTTCAGTTATGACCTGTTGGTGTAGTAGACTAAATAGAGAGTAGAGATCTTGGTGTCTACGCACTGTGAAGGGTTAAACTGAAATCAAAACTGAAAGCTTCATTTTTTGTGCTTGTAACTCTATCTTGTTGTTTACGAGATAAATTCTGTTAGCTGTTATGACTAGTTCAAACCAGTATGAACAAAGGGGGTTGTTGTGTAGTGGCCTTGACTCATGAAGTTCTGTAACTTTTTTCCATGTCACGTAGCTAGGGACATATTCCGATTTTCTTGCAATACTACTGGCTTATAAAGTAAATGTGTTACAATGCTATTGGTAGCTGTATACTTTGTATAACTAAGAAGAATACTATATAATGTGTGACTCAATAAAGGGGGTTAGTGATCTGCTTTGATCCTCCCAAACAGAGACACACGTCTCCGTCTGGTCATTCTCAGTTGCTCAACCGTGAAGGGTCACAGATCCTTCCTCAACAGCGCCACTTGTACCCTAAAGAGGCATGACCTAGATAAAGGACATCGGAGAGTCACCATGATATGTCTGTCACATTTAGCGCGGTTTTGAAAAGCAATATCTCATTCTTTCTTGTACCGTAGTCGTAGTATAATTAATACATTTCAGAGTTTAGCTACAGTTATTAGGAGCTGAATCAATGCAAAAAAGGCATGAAATAACATAAATGTGACACAATTTACACTCACCCCACTGAAGTGAAGAGCCATTCCTGATGCTACTGCACCACAGACACTACTGAGTTTGCCGCCACTTACTGTTAGCCAGTTCTGGCTAGCTGGAGCTCTATTAAAAGTGTCTTTCAGTTGAGTAGGTAAAGACACCTCAGGCTCATCACAGTAAATCCCACCCCAGTAGTCATCACATCTGTAGAGCAAATGCAGCACAATAAGTACATGAAGAACCTTAATGGTTCAAAGGTAGAGCTATATATTCATAATATCAAGGCAAAATAATGCAATAGCTACACAAAGCCAGCAGCATGTGGCATAGTGTTACTGCAGATGAGTGCCAATAAAAGATCAAAAAAATAAAGATCATTCAGCACGGTCACTCAGTTGAGAATGTGTAATGCTACTGCAGGACCGATTCTTAAAACTATTTACTTTCATTAAGTTATAAAAAAGGTTAAAAACATAGGTGTCACATACCACCCCCTTTAAATATCACTGGGAGATATTTACCCGCTTACACCACTCCACAACCTCTGAATTTGTCATTGGCAAGTATACTGACCCCTGAGACCATGAAAACATTAGTGCCACTTTACATCCTTGTAAAAATATTACTGGCAAATACATTAACCCCTGAATACCTTAGTGAAAGCAGTTTGCTGAGAAGGCCTGCACCTATCTGTGCTCTTACTTGAGTATTCAAGTAGTTGGTGTGCAAACCACTACTTTGCATTCTATTGGACTCTGTTATATTACTGGAACCATCTGACACTCTCTATTCTAATTTACCATAGGACTCTGCTACATTACTGTGAGCCACATGTTATACTTAACTACTTAACTTTGCGACACTGCAGGACTCCTCTACATTACTGTAAGTCACCTGTCTACACTCAACTGCATTGTATCACGCCCCCGGAAGAAGCGAGCAGTGGAACGGCACCCGTCGGGTGTGAGGGGAACACTGCACTTTTTCCTATGACCATCCCTGGGCAGATAAATGATAGACATTTTGTCTAAATTGGACTTTAAGTTAAGGCTATGATTTATAAGCCACTTTTTCCCTGCTGAACTCTCTAGTATGAAGTATTCCAGCATATGTGTACTGTAGAGCCCATGAGTGGACTGCATTTAAACTTGCTTGCGATCTTCTTGCCTCCATTGAACCATCTTGGCATGAACATTAGGATCCCTATCCTTCACTACATTTAACCCTCCTCCATTACTTATATCATTTAACAACAGTCTGCAGTCTTTTCTTCTCCTTTATTGAAGGTCCTTTTCCCTGCCTTTTTAAACTGATTTTATATTTTTTGTAATTTGACAAAAATATATTGTTTTATTATAACTCCATTTGGATTCGCTTCTCATCAGCTGGGGTGACCCCAGACCTGATTTTGTTAATTGATGAACTTTGAAGTGCCAAACACTGAACAATTATTTTTAGACCTATGATTTTGATTGTATCACAATGAGTGAATTGTCTTACTTAAATCTGCTATGTTGCTGGGCTCTGCTATATCTCAATGTATCACATAACATTCTCAACTTTGCTACATCGTTGCCCTACTTCACTATGAAGAATCTCTTGATCTACACAGATCAGCTGCTTCACTGGTCTTTGCAACATACATGAGTTTTTCTAGCTTTGCTTTTTCAGTCTCCCTTCACGGATTCTCTGGCTACTCTGTGACCTCTGTTTCCCTAGCCTAGGCTATCCATTTCACTGGAGACACAATGGACATTGTTACTTAAAAATAGTTAGAAGATAAATGTAACTCCTTCAGCATGCATTCTAGCATGCTGATGGTATTCCCCACTTGCACAACAAGTTTATGTTCCTGCATTAATATTTTCAAGTCTACAGTAATTTGATTAACATCTCTTTTTTACTATTCTACTTTTCACAACCACTCAAGATATGTCATGCTTGTTTTAGCTCTCCTATTCATCTACAGCGCTGGCAAAAATTAAGAGACCACTTCCAAATGTTCAGTTTGTCTGATTTTCTCTATATAGGTATAGTTGAGCAAAATGTAAATTGTTCTTTTAGTCTAAAGACTTCTGACAAGATGTCTCCGAATTTCCAAGAAATAAATTTTGTTTTGTTTTTTTCTGAAAAGGAGAAATGGTGAAAATAAAAAAAACAACCCAGTGCTTTCACACCTCAAATAATGCAAAGAAAACAAGTTCATAATCATTTAGAAGCAACAAGACTAATGTTTTAACTCAGAAAGAGTTCCGAAATCAATATTTTGTGGAATAACCACGATTTTTAATGACAGCTTTCATGCGTCGTGACATGTTTTCCACCAGTCTTTCACACTGCTTCTGGTGCAAAAATTTAAGCAGTTCTTTGTTTGATGGCTTGTGACTATTCATCTTCCTCTTGATTACATTCCAGAGGTTTTCAGTGGGGTTCAGGTCTGGAGAATGGGCTGCCCATGACAGGTTTTTGATGTGGTGGTCTCTTAATTTTTGCCAGAGCTGTATATGTCTATGATACTCTCCCATGAAGAGTTCTGTAATTTTTCATATTGTTTCTAGGTTTAGAGTAGAAGATTGTTGGTTAATGTTTTACAAAGATAACTGATACTTACACACAATTCCCTTGTACACAGCGTCCATGTCCACTGCACATATCTACACAACCATCTCCAATATAGACGTTATCGATAGCCCAAGTTTGCTGTTTATCAAAAGGTGATGGTTGATTCCAACGGAATCTGGTAGCTTGAGATCTGAAAAAAAATAAAAAACACTTGTCCATAAATATGTATCAGCTTGGTTAGATTATATCTTAGATTAAATGCAGTTTACATTGATCATGCAATGAGGTTACAGACCACTTGCACTAAATACATGGATATCGTGCACAGGATTAACAAAGTATAGTTGAAAATATCCTAACATTTTGGGAATGTTTTATCATTTTTTTTACAGTGTTCACTGTAAGGGGTTGAGTATTGGGACATAGCTTAGGCTGTTCTGGAAATGGTGATATCAATTACCATAGGGGTAATTTTATTGGTTAATTTTTATGCTCGCATCAAAGTTTTGTTTTTAAAGACTAAACATTTTTCTGCAACTTTTTTTTAGTACCAAGTCCCATACTGGGACTTCAACATTTTACACTTTGATTTTAGGTCAAATACACTGTCATACTCCTATATTGCAATGCATTAGTCCTATTAGTTTAATTATCTAATGACAGAGCCTAATCAGTTTTACATGCTAATTGCAGGACCAACGGTATCTGACATAATATGAGGCCATTATTTGGCCTCTGGTTGTCATAGTTGGGGGTGCTGTAGGTGTAAAAGAAGGAGCATGCTCCCTTTGTAAACCTTCAAGATGCCACGATTGGGGGGTCACTATACACTTATGTTTAAGCATCAAAACAGCAGTGCTGATGAATAAGTCCTCATAATGACCGCCGTCCGTAAAGGCGATCATTAAGGAGCTAAAGTGTAACTGTTCTTTAAGGTATATTTTTAGAATAAGAATTTCCTGTGCGTGTATGAGCTAACACTATATCTGGCCATTTTATGACTTGTAAACTGCATTTTTAGCAGTTTTCACTTTGTGTGAATTATATAGACAGAAGTTATAATTTAACCCCTTATTGCAGACAGATTTTTAGTTAGGTTTAAGCACCTACTTTTATTATTTATTTAAAAAAGTGTAGTCACTATTTAATGTTATTTCATTTGACTCTTCCAGTGTAAAAGGAGGGTACATTTTATATACTGTACAATTCAGATATATGTATAATATATGAGTGTAGGGGCAAACTGTAAACTTGGGAGACATTTGAACTGCTGATTCTTAGAATATTGCCTTGTCTGACTGGTGGGATGAAAATATCAGTCTGAAGAATGCACACTTATTGAAAAAAGTGAATGATAAAATATAAAGTACATTAGAAAATATTACAATACATTCAATATACTGTGGTATGCTTTATTCACTATAGACTGAACAAGCACATTAAAGGGGATGTCCACTACTATGACAACGCTTCATAAAATAAATATTTGGCCCAGATAAAATAATAAAGCCTATACTCAGCTCTCATGCCAGCACTTGCTGTCCCATGGCTGTGATGGGGTGGAATGACACGTGATGCCCGGTGCCCAATTAATTCTGACGTCACGGTCTCTGCCTTCAGACAAACTGAACATGAAAGCTTTGTTCCCACGATCAAGAATTAGCAGCGCTTTGGATGCAGCAAAAATTTGCTGCATCCAAAACACTGCGTTCTAATCACACAGGTAAATCCTCATGTGTTCACTGAACCATGCGGATTTACCACATCCAGATATATTCTGCTTTTGACACTTCTGTTGCGGAGACTAGTGTCTCCGCAAGAGAAGTTGACATGCTGCAGCTTGTAAATTCGCACTGCGTCTCAGTTTACACGGGTGATCTGCAGGTGCATATACATAGTGGGCATGGGATTTCTGCAAATCCCAGCTTCTATGCTGTAAGATCTGGTTGCAGCATTTTTTATGCTGCATAAATACGCAGCATCAAAATTGCAGCAATTCTTGATCGTGGGCACGTACCCAAAGAAGAAGTCTGTGCTGCAGCTAATCCCTGGCTGCCTCTTCATGTTCAGTTTGTCCGAAGGTAGAGATAGCAATGCCAGCACTGATTGGGCACCTGCATCATGTGTCATAAGAACCTCACAAGAGCTCCTGGGAGAGCAAATGCCGACACCACGGAAATGGTGCCGACACGGGAAGCGAGTATAGGTTTTGTTATTTTATTGGGGTCGAACATTTAGTTTAAGAAGCGGTTGTCCTGGTAGTGGACAACCCCTTTAACGAGATAGAAATCTTATGCAAGGAAATTAAGTAATGTTTCTTAAAGCAAAAGGGCACATTGTGCTTACCACGTTCGGCTTGTTTCAAATTTTTTTATCTTTTACATCAAAATTCTGTTTCTGTTTGCTAGCCAGAATATCATTGCTTACTATGCTATTTTAGCCTTTAAAAAATTAAAGGAAGTAGAAACTAGAAACCTGACAAAACCATCAAAAACAGAAAAAGAAGAATCATAATGTTTCAGTCATATCCATCTTAGACCCTGTAAAAATGGAAGCATTGAAGTCAATGAGAAGAAAACCCAAAGCTAAATTATTAATCGATGAAACAGTATCATTTGCATGTTGTGAAACTTATTTGGAACTAGAATCCTAAAATATTCACTAAAAGTTTCTATTACTAGATTTCAAATAATAAGTTCATGGCTAAATAATCAATGCAATCAAATACTGGAAAGCCAACAATGATAGTCACCCAAACGTTTAATGGCTAAGAATATTGGAAGATAGAATATAGAGGAGAGTATGTTTTATATATTATAATTATAGATGGGCGGACCCGAACAGTAAAGTTCGGGGTCTGTACTGAACACCTAGTGTTTGTGTATAGACCCCGAACACGGACTTCAGGAAGTCCCTGTTATTGTTTGAGTTTGCAAATAAAGTCCATGGAGCCTCATTTAAGAGTCTCAAACACGGGACTAGCCAGATCTTCCTCCAGGGAAAGACCCAGCCAAGGGGTGGCTCCTTTCGGAAACCAACATTACCACCATATTAAGTGGCCCTTTAAGTCAATATCCAGCTCTTTACGAGTTTACAGATATGACAAGGGAAATACCAAGGCCAGGTATCCATCCACAGACAGCTGTTTCGGAGTGTTGCCCCTCATCAGCGTGGAGTAGGATTCTGGCTAGGTGGGAGCAATGCCTAGTAGACCAACATCATGAAACAATCACTGACCTCAGGGAGACCAGTCAAAGAAAACACTGCGGCAGCCGGCAAAGGCGCTCAATCAGTGAAATCCTAGGTGCAATGCTGCCTGGGAAATATGAATATGCAAATAAAGTCCGTGGAGCCTCATTTAAGAGTCTCAAACACGGGACTAGCCAGATCTTCCTCCAGGGAAGAACCCAGCCAAGGGGTGGCTCTTTTCGGAAACCACCATTACCACCATATTAAGTGGCCCTTTAAGTCAATATCCAGCTCTTTACGAGTTTACATATATGACAAGGGAAATACCAATACGTATTGTTTGAGTTTGGCACACTGAACATCGGCTGTTTCTAAAGCTGTCATGCACCAGAAACTATGCAGACAGTGCGAGAAACACCGATGGCTCTGATCAGCAGTATGATCATTACAGATGACAGCATGAGCCAGCAGCTGTGACCAGAGGTAAAAATGTTACCGCCAGTCCCAGGTGTACTACTCTCATCAGCCTACGCCTGCTCTATAAATAGATAAAAAAATTACTTGAGGTCTCTTCTATTTTTGATAACCAGCGCATGCAAAACTGACAGCTGTAGGCTGCAACTTTCAGCTGTGAGCTTTATCATAGCTGGTTATTAAGAATAGAGGTGTCCAATGCCATTTTATTTCAAATTTTTAAATAAATAATGTTAAAAAAAAATCGCTGCGGGGGATATTAATAGCTTAGGAAAGGGCCATGAATATTGGCCCCTCTCCCAGACTAAAAACATCAGCTCTCAGCCACCCCAGAACTGGTGTATCAATAAGATGTGCCAAATCTGGCGCTGAGCCTTGATCTTCCCACTCGCCCTGGTGCAGTGGCAAGTGGTGTAATAGTTGTGGGGTTGATGTCAACTTTGTATTGGCAGCTGCCAATACAATGCTGACATCAAGCCCACAGGTTCGTAATGACAAGGCGTCTATAAGACACCCCAATTACTATCCCAATAGTTACATTGTAAAAAAGACAAAACCAGAATAAAATCCTTTACGTGACACCTTTATTTGAAATAAAATAAAAAAAAGCATAGTTATACTCACCTTTACACCTAATCGATTGAAACCCATGTCACCTGTAAGAAACAGAAAAAAATAAACAACCATAATACTCACCGTTATGCCTAATCCACCAATGCCCATGTCCCCTGGAAAAGAATAAAAATAATAAACAACCATATCCCTCACCTGTCCAATGTGAAGATAATCCATACTGTACCACGGTGATCACTGATACAACAGCTATCAACACCAGCCAGCTCACATTGACAGAGGAACATAATCACAGTGAGCAGTGCCCTAAGTGAGGTCACTGAAGGTCATCAGCTATGAACTCTGATAAACTTTCTCATGGCAGCTGAGCTCTACACACTGCAGGAGCGATTACGCTCCTGTGTCAGTGTGAGGCGGAAGGTGGGGAGAGCGGTCAATGATGTGACTGCTCTCCAAATCATTCGATCGTTGTGGGACAGTATGGATTATCTTCACAGTAGACAGGTAAGAAGCGACAACACAGCTCGCGAAACGCGCGTCAAGGAACGTGGCCACAGCACGGGCAGTCACCATAGGTAATTAACCTTCGTATCTTTATTTTATGTAGCAGACTTTGCATATATGCCTATCATAGGTACTGCGGTGGTGTCTATCATCTAAGGAGGTTCATTCAGCTTATTATATGGTTGGCTATGTGAGGCACTTTACCTTGAGTAGATCAGCTGTCTGATGTTTACAATTTAACTCCTTCTGATACTATCGGCCTGACATCAGTTACTCTTATGCTCTGTCCTGTTAGTATATTCTGCTTTAAGTCTGTGGCCATTTTTCTTGTGGATCATGTCCAAACATATAAATTGATATATAAAATATTTTACTGTACATTTTAATATTCATGTAATTGAGGAATTTTGTACAAATAAATACTTATTTTTCATTGTATATGGAAAACTCATCTCTTCTCCGTATTTTTTGTCATATGTCTTTGAGTTTGTATACGTGAATTTTGCTTTACTTTTGTGCTGGTACTTCTCATATTATAGGTGAGAAATATGGTTGTTTTTTATTTTTCTTCTTTTCCAGGGGACATCGGTATCGGTGGATTAGGCATAAAGGTAAGTTTTATGATTGTTATTTTCCGTCTTTTACAGGTGACATGGGCTTCAATGGATTAAGTGTAAAGGTGAGTATAACTGTGCTTTTTTATTTTTATTTCAAACTAAGGAGTCTGTCATTATTTCAATTAAAGCACTTTATTCTGGCTGTGTCTTTTTTACAATCTAACTATAGGGTTAGTAATGGGGGTTTCTTATAGACGCCTCTCCATTACTAATCTGTGGGCTTGATGTCAGTGGCCATAAAACAGCTGACATCAACCCAACAACTAGTACCCCACTTGCCACCACACCAGTTCAAGTGGTAAGAGTCGGGCAAAGCGCCAGAATTAGCACATCTAATAGATGCAACTTTTCTGGAGGGGTTGCCAGCTGCTATTTTTAGTCTGGGGGCAATATCCATCACCAGGGCAATATCCATGGCCCCTTACCAATATAACAAAAACCAGCCTCCAATTGTTAGCTTTAGCTTGGCTGGTTGTCAAAAAAGGGGGGACCCTACGCCTTTTTTTAATGATTTATTTATATCATTTAAAAAAAAAAACATTGTGGGACCCTTCTATTCTTGATAACCAGCCATGATAAAGCTGACAACTGAAGGTTGCAGCCCGCAATTGTCAGTTTTGCCTGCGATGGTTATTAAAAATAGAAGACACCTCACGTCATTTTTAAAAAAAAATTATTTATTCATAGCACAGGTGCCAGTTGATGACTACTCCATCAGCATGCAGTAACCTCTTAGCTGCTGGTCACAGCTGCTGGCTCATGCTGTCATCTTACCGCTGAAAAGAGCCCGTGTTTGCCGTGCTGTCATGCAGATGGCAGCATGCTGTGACGGAGTCAGCTATCGCTGAGTCGCTTTCTAGAGTGGACCCTCTGGGTTGTGGCACCCACCACCGAGGGTGAACTGACCTTGTGAGGAACCACCCCCTATACAGGGAGTGTCAGGGGCAAGACCAAGGGGGTGAGCCACCACGACTGCTGGAACCAGATGGCCGGCTCAGGTAGACACAATGTGTGAGTGTCAGACGACAAGGGATGTGCAGGAATCAAGACAAGACGTGGTATCAAGGTATCTTCATTAAGGCAAACTCAGGTTAACATCAGGTGCAAGACGTGATAACAGGAAAAATACAGCAAGGTGCATGTGAGGGCACGCCAAGGTCCATGGCAGGGTATGTGCCAGGTGGCACGCCTTGGTACAGGCAAGGGCTCGATGGCATCAGACTCTGGACAGCTGGCAACGATCGACATGATCAGGGCATCAGGCTGTGGACATCAGCTCCGGACATCAGGCCGCAGTCATCAGGCTTACGATCTCTGGCAGCGATCGGCAGGTTCCAGGCATCCGGCAGGCAAACCAGGGTTCAGGCAAGGAGGCACAACAGATCTCCAGACATGGTGCATGCTAGGGAACATGTCTAGGTCCACGGCAAAGTTCCAGGCAGGGTGCGTGCTAGGGGCACACCAGGGTCCTGGGCAAGGTGTAAGGCAAGGTGTGTGTGTAGGGGACATGCCAGGGTTCAAAGTTCAAAGTACGAGACACGGAGCGTGTGTAAGGGACACGCCAGGGTTCAAGGTCCAAGATCCTGGGTGAGCTAGAGGAGCCGCCAGGGTACAGGCTAAGGTCCTGCACGTGCAGAGGGGCACGCCAGGGTTCAGGCTAAGGCAAGGGCCTGCGAGTGCTAGGAGGCACACCAGGGTTCAGGCTAAGGCAAGGGCCTGTGCATGCTAGGAGGCACGCCAGGGTTCAGGCTAAGGCAAGGGCCTGTGCATGCTAGGAGGCACGCCAGGGTTCAGGCTAAGGCAAGGGCCTGCACATGCTAGGAGGCATGCCAGGGTTCAGTCTAAGGCAAGGGCCTGCGCATGCTAGGAGGCATGCCAGGGTTCAGGCTAAGGCAAGGGCCTGCGCATGCTAGGAGGCACGCCAGGGTTCAGGCTAAGGCAAGAGCCTGCGCATGCTAGGAGGCACGCCAGGGTTCAGGCTAGGGCCTGTGCATGCAAGAGGGCACAACAGGGTACAAGGCAAGACCTGCGCGTACTTAGAAAAGCATGGGGAGGTATACCAAGGAGCAGGCAATTGCCTGCGCGTGCTAAGAGGGCACGCAAAGCACAGTGCAGAGACAGCATGGGTGCAAGGAAGCACAGAGAGCATGGCTGGGGCACTGGCTAGCTGGTCGGGCTGCAGCACAAACAGACGGGCAAGACTGAGGCGAACCCGGCTGAGGCATAACAGGCGACACAGCTGTCACTGGCCGTCGAGCACAGCTGAGGCACAAGTAGGCGGGCACGGCTAGAGCGGGCATGGCTGAGGCACAGACAGGAGGCTAGGAAGGCCAGGCACATGCAAAGGGCACGCGAAGAAACAAGGCAAGGCAAGAAACTAGGCAAGACAAGGCTAGGCAAGATACAGAGCAAGGAGCGGAACGTAGGCAGTAGCACAGAGCCGGGTACAAGAGAAGAGAAGTGGAGCGTATGCTAGAGCCTAGAGCTGAGTACAGAGACATAGAGCTAGCAGCGGAACGTAGGCCGAAGCCCAGAGCCGGGTCAAGGCAGAGCCTTGAGACTAGACAGGAATGTGCTAGAGATCACCGTAGGACAGAGACATAGAGCAGAGTACAGAGCTAGTAGCGGAAGTACTTCAAGTCCAAGAATAGCTAAGACGAGACACAGCAAAACAGGCTAAGGCAGAAAACAGAGGAAGTACTACAAGTCTAAGAATAGCTAGGACAAACACAGCATGAGAGACAACACAAGACAAGGCACGGGACAAGAGGCAGAGTACAAGCACAGAGCGTGTGCAGAGACGCACTACAGGGCAGAGTCCAGGGGCACAGAATACAGGGAGTGACCAAGCAGCCATGCAGGGAAGCAACACGATACTCAGGCCCCGACCATAGGAAGGGGTGGTCTGATATAGGGCATTAGCACCTGCACTTCTGGGTCAGGACCAGGAAAGGACTTCCGGTTCAGATCCTCCAGGATCATAGAGAGGATCACATGGTCGAGTCCTCCAAGACCATAGAGAGGACCACATGGTAGAGTCCTCCAGGACCATAGAGAGGATAGCTGGGTCAGACTGTGCTGGACCATAGGAAAGGTCACATGGTCAGGGTCTCCAGGATCATAGAGAGGATCGCTGCAGGCAGAGCAGAGATGGGTGGTCACCCAGCAACGGCGTGCAGCCATGAGGTAAAGCACACATGCGCACTGGCAATGACGGGCAGCCATGAGATGAGGTGCGCGTGCACACTGCTCCAGGCATCTTGCAGCACAACAGTCACGAGTTGCGTGTGCACACTGCTCCAGGGATCTTGCAGCATAAGATATAACGGGCATGATAGTTCGGTGCGCGTGCACACTGCTCCAGGAGTCATGCAGCATACCAGACATGGCGGGCATGACAGTTTGGTGCGCGTGCACACTGCTCCAGGGGTCAAGCAGCATAACAGACATGGCGGGCATGATAGTTTGGTGTGCGTGCACACTGCTCTAGGGGTCATGTGGCATAACAGACATAGTGGGCATGACAGTTCGGTGCGTGTGCACACTGCTCCAGGGGTCATGCGGCATAACAGACATAGCGGGCATGACACATGGCAAGCAACAGATGTTCAGGTCCCTAATTCATCTGAATGGTGTCCGGGTTACAAAACATTTTTTAGATGTTTGGCGGAACCTGCTGGACTCGAACATCCACGGGTTCGCCCATCGCTAATTATAAGCAATAGTATAAATATGTTCAATAAGCCAATACACTGTTTTTGTGTACCTTGTATATTCAGGGAGAGGCAGCGTAAACCTGGTCCATTTATTAAAGGTGTCAGACACCAAAACTCTTTGTAGTTGATACTTATTACATTCCACGTTTGTAGGTAGGCAATCTTTAAGTACAGGATTCCATGTGAGCCCCAGATCCACTGAAAATTCTAGTTCAATAGCTATGAAAGACAGAAAATAAAACATAGAGATTACCTTATTTTTTTCTACTGAAAAGCAATGATAATTTATTTATTATATTTCTATGGTCAATATAAAAAGTAGATGCTAAGGTTACACATCATGCATGGTCATATCAGGTAGTTATACTGTGGCACCATCACCATTATGCTTGTCTAAAGATATTGCATTTCATTGTCTATTATTTCATTGGGCGAAATACAATAATTTTCCCAGCGGGGCTAATGTGGCATATGATTGCTATGTAATAGTATAGGGGAAGGGGGAAAGAAGATAATGCCTGCAGCTCCTTACATAATTTCAGCTTAAAATAAATATGCAATCAATATATGGTACATAATTGCTTGTTGAACAGGCTATGGCAATTTTGTGGGATTCTTTTTTTAATTAAAGTGAATCTGAGAGCGGATGCAAGCTGCACAAGAATCAGTGTCCAACTCTGACATTTCAACCATGTATGTTGTACTTTCAAACACTGTGGCATTTCAGAGGAGGTATAGGGGTGAGAACCATGCAACTAGGATGGTTTAGTTTAGGAGGCAGATCTCTGAGTAGATTCTCTCTGCCCTGTTCCTCTGACTGTCAAGTCTCTCTCTATACACACACGCATAGGGAGAGACCTGCTAGTTAAGTGGAGTGGAGCGAGGAGAAGCCAAATGGGACTTGCCTGCTAGATCAGCTCTCTGTAAGTCACCCTCTATTTTATGGATAAGTGATAATGTATAAATTGTATAAAAAAAAGATTTAATGACGGAACAACTGAGAGGAGAATAGTTATTTTGCTGTCAAATAAGTTATTGTTGAAAACCAAACTATAATTTTGAGCCATTCTTTATATATAAGTTAAAGGTGTGGTCTATTCTTTTTTCATTAGGATCGCACCACACCAAGTAGCAAGTCAGGAAGCAGTGGAATGGTGCTCTTAAAGACTAATAGTTCCGACCAACGGCATGGCCGTGCTGCTGGTCTGAATTGTGTGATCTCCTGTGCTGTAAGTAGAGGCATCTTCAAAGCAACTTTTGCAGGCTCTAAATAATAGGGTATGCAAGCAGACACCCCTTACCTAGGAAACCAGCTAAACTCCAGAGAGCTAGGAGCTGAGGAAAACTCCTAAAAGGGTAACTACGGGACAATGTTACCAAGGGGCATAGACAGAGACGTAAACCAGATCAGGCCGGGGTCTAAGCACGAGATAGCATGATAGTACCAAAGGAATAGACAGAATGGATAGTCAGGACGAAGAAATAGATCAGTAAACCAGAATGGGCAATAGATGGTACAATAGGGGCAAACGGTAACAGAGTAATGATAGCCAAGCCAGGAGGTCAGAACCGGAGAAGACAATAGTACCAAAATGTGAGACAGAGAACAGAGTGAAGGGACAGACTGGGTCATACACGGGAAGCACGGGAAGCAAACAAGCAAAGCAGTATACACGCACACCAGGGGTCAGACACACAGCCAGAACAACAGTATAACTGACAGGGAATCCTAGTCTGGAGTGGGTAAATACCCCTCCCAGATCCAAAGGGAGGCCAGCAAAAGTTAACCCTGCGAGAACAGGACATTAACCATGTTCTATACCATCACAGTAACACTGGCTACAATACTGAATGGGGAAGGAAATAAAATCTATTGGAAGTGGGATAATCCGATATTTTTTTTAAAATTGAGACTAAGATGATTTACACGAGATAGTTCCGCTAAATGTTTCTAGGTGAAAGGTCAGTTCTTAATGACCCCTGACTTTTAATTATTTATGGCATTTATAAAAATAGGCAAGCGTGAAATTTAGAAGTTTGTGGAAACACCAAAGATCAAACAACTTGCACTTTATTGCACAATGCTTTTAATAATGTTATGGTAAAAACAAGTTGATATTTAATCGAAAAAGAAAAAATATAAATGTAAAAAAACACCACCTAGGTTTCAAACTGTATAGTTGTAAAGATGTAGCTGGATAGGTCCTAGATGGGAGATATGTGTTACTGAGGTGGTTAGCCTCAGTGATGCAAAGCCCAAAGAGAAGGCTCCAGCAAAGTTGTGTCTGAGAGTTTTTTTTAATGGGCCTGGATTTTGGATCTAAGTTTTAGCAGAAGAGCTGGATCGGACTGGCCGTTCCCATATTTCCACCACAGGGTTTGAATGGCCTATTTATTGCAACTCAGCTGCCTTAAGCTGGAGTCACACATAGCGACTCACCAGCGATCCCGACAATGATATCAACATGTCAAGATCGCAGGTGAGTCGCTATGTGATCGCTGGCGAGCTGTCACACAGACAGCTTCACCAGCGATCAGCACAGCGACGCCGAGCGCGCGGCATCGCTGTGTTCGTTAGTTACCAGCGCGCTGATGCAGGGAGCTGGTAACTAACATACACATCGGATATCCAAGGGACGTGCGTCCCTTAGATACTTGTTGTGTACCCGTTGTGTACGTTAGTTACCAGCTCCCTGCATCAGCGCGCTGGTAACTAACGTACACATCGGGTATCTAAGGGACGCACGCTGGCCAGCGGGAGACCAGCGACAAAAGAAATATCCAGCGGTTTCCTACAGCGATCAGCGATAACGGCAGGGGGGCCGGTCGCTGATCGCTGTCACACGCAGCGATCTCGCTGGTGAGATCGCTGTTGTGTCACAAAACTTGTGACTCAGCAGCGATCTCGCTAGCGAGATCGCTATGTTTGATGGGGCCCTTAGAGTCTGTCTGTTTGTGGAGGTGTAAAGACCTATTGTATATTGGTCACCCTCTGCTAGAGGCTGACTATGTCTGGATTTACCTTTATAGGAAGGAGAGAAACTCTACGCGTTTCGTGTACACACTGTACACTTCCTCAGGAGCAAAAGTGTATAGTGTGTACACGAAACGCGTAGAGTTTATGGAATAAAAAGAAAGTTATAATCACTGCTTGGTCCTTGGATTAACTCCTTGTGAACTTTGGACTGGAACAGCACGATCCTGAAAGCCGGACTTCTCTCCTTCCTATATATGCAATTCCAGTGACCGGCTGATTGCTGCAGTTCATCGGATCCTACCCATTTGTGCTTATGGTTGTTGTGTTCCACACAACTGAACCAGGTGAGTGGATCCATATCTGTGAAACGTTTATATCACTGGATAAGACCCTATTGTGCGCTTCTGTCTCCCCCTTTTTTATGGATTTACCTTTGAATGGGTGAGTCTGCTCTGTGAAACTGTATCTGATATATGGACTATTCTGTTTAGTTTTGCCCTTTGTGCCAAGACAAGGATGCTTTTTCGTGTGACCTGGAATGGTTTATGGACTTTTAATAAACCACTCACAGTTTGATCATGAGAACTTGCTTCCTGTGTCTACCTGAATCACTGCCAGAGGGAGTAAACCCCCACACTATTAACCTTTTAAGCAAAATGCTCGAGAACATACATTCTCAATTGCCCTTACCATTAACCCAGAGCCTGTGTTCATCTTTGTAACCAGGCCAATTTTTACAATTCTGACCAGTGTCAATCCATGTGGTAATAAGTCTGGAACACTTCAATGTATCCAAAATATTTTTTGACTGTTTTTCATGATATATTGTACTTCATGATAGTGGTAAAATTTGTTCGATATGACTTACATTTATTTCTAAAAATATCAGAAATTCAGCTAAAATTAAAATTTTCATGCACTTAAACCAGAGTGATGTCACACAAAATAGTTAATTGATAATATTTACGACATCTACTTTACATGAGCACAATTTTTGAAGCTTATTATTTTTTTAGGAAGTTAAAAGGGTTAAAAGTTCATCAGCAATTTCTAATTTTTTCAACATTTACAAAATCAATTTTTGTAGGTACCACATCACATTTGAAATGACTTTGAGGGGCCTATATGACAGAAAATACCCAAAAGTGACATCATTCTAAAAACTGCACCCCTCAAACTGCTGAAAACCACATCCAAGAAGTTTAGGTGCATCATAGGAACTAAGGCAATGTGGAAGAAAAAAATTAAAGTTTTACTTTTTCCCACAAAAATGTTACTTTAGTCTCAAATTTTGCATTTTCACAAGGATAACAGTAGAAAATGTACCATAAAATTTGTTGTGCACTTTCTTCTGAGTACAATGATACTCCATATGTGGTGGAAAACTACTGTTTAGGTGCACGACAGGGCTCGGAAGGGAGGGTACACAATTTTATTTATGGAATGACAAATTGTCTGGAATCAATAGCGGACGCTGTTGTGAACACTTGACCTGACTTCTGAGTTTGGTCTCCCTCTGGTGGTTTCTGTGGGTAGTGGAGCTGGTCGGGTTGACAGAAGTCAATCATCTGAAGAGGATGATTGGAAGTCAGGTGTTACAGACTGGGAAGATTTAAGTCAGCAAGCTTCCCTCAGTTGTTGCTGGTGATTTGGTTTTCGTCCTGTGCATTTTGAAGTCCGCTTGCCCCCTGCTTGGTCCTGCATCATTCAGATAAGTTAATTGTTTGCTGGAAGCCTTTTGCATTTGATCCAGTTTTTGTCTTTCTCTGCTTTCTGCTTTGCTCTGTGGGTTCAGCATTGTTCCCTGCTGGGACCAGTGCTGGACCCCGTTCCATATGCCACAGCTTATGTCAGTCTGTTCAGTATTGCTAGTCCCCTGTTATATCAGTATCTTTTGTTTTGCTTCCAGTTCACACCAGAATTCTGATCTAGAGAGGTCATATGGCCTCAGTATTTTTTCATATCAGATGTGTTGGATTTTTCTTAGGGTTTTTTGCATGATTGCAGACAGTATCTTTTCTGTCCTGTTCTATCTAGACAGTTTGGGTCCCATCATTTGCTTACTCTATTTTCTGCCTGTGTTTGTGCTTCATCTTGTCTCACCGGCAATATATGTTTGGGGGCTGTCTATTCCTTTGGGGTTCTACTCCGGGGCAGTTTAGCTTTCCCCTTTCTTGCTTTAGGCTTAACTCTTTGGCTGTGCCGAGGCGTCTAGGGCATCGTAGGTACGTCCCACGGCTAATTCTAGTAGTGTTGTTAGTTTTAGGGGTCTGCAATCCGCTTAGTTACCAACCTTTCTGGTTTTCTGGTTGCCTAGCTTATTCCCCGGCTATCCTCCTCGGTGACCTAATCATAACAGGACACCATGTCTGTTTGGAGAGCCCCTCATTTGTGTAACAAGTGACCCCATTTTGGCAACTACACCCCTCAAGGAATTTATCTAGATTCATGGTGAGCACCTTGAACCCCCAGGAGCCTCACAGAATTGTATAATGTTGAGTCGTGAAAATTTAAAAAAACACTTTTTTCCTACAAAAATGTTATTTTGGCCCTCAAGTTTTAATTTTCACAAGGGTAACAAGAAAAAATGGACCACACAATTGGTTGTGCAATTTATTCTGAGTACGCCAATATTCCATATGTGGTGAAAAACTACTGTTTGGGCGCACAACAGGGATCGATAGGGAAGGAGCACAGTTTGACTTTTAGAATGCAAAATTGGCTGGAATCAAGATACCATGTCGCGTTGGGAGATGCCCTGATGTGCCTAAACAGTGGAAAACCCCCACACGTGACCCCATTTTAGAAACCAGACCCCTCTAGGGGTAATGTCTATTGTCTGTACAAGTCCCCTCTAAAATGTAAACTGCTGGGGAATATGTCGGCGCTATAGAAATAAAATTATTATTATTAGTTTGAAAATATTTACCGCAATTATCTGTGAGGGAGTATGAAATCTTCAATATACATTAAAAATACATATAAGCAAGTCACTATAAAAACATTAATAGCTATCATTTTTAAGCTATAGTGATATTCTGGGAGTAATTAGACGCACTGAGTTATATTTTGGGAAATTGTAAGAGCAAATGATAGTTTTAATTGTCACCATCTAAATACGTCTAAATACTGGAGCTTGAGTGGCAGCTTTGATCCATCATATTTACTGTTACTCAGCAGAAAATGTTTGATCATGTCAATCACCTGTCAGCTCATAGAGCAAGATGTTAAATTATGTATTTTAAGATGGCTGAACAGGATCAAACCCCCTGAATTTTCAAAGTTTTTATTTAGATTCACGTGTGAGATTCATGAGATCTGTAGTGATAATTAATGAAAAAAATAGCCCTAACAAAGTGCAAACTATTATTACTATAGGAATTTTATTTTATTATTCCAATTATACAGAAAACATCATTTTGGCTACTGATGTGTTTTAACTTAATTATAAATACCTTAATATAAAGCTTATCATCACATTTTTATATTAGCATCTTCAGAATCAGAGTTTTCCCAATCTTTATCATCCAGCCAATTTTAGCACATTTATTTTGCTCTTATGTTGCTAAATTCAGAGTGCCAACATTATTAGTGCCTTTCTCTGGATCAACATGTTAGGCTATAGGTTGAACTTGATAGACTGTCACGGTAAAATTTCTATTAACCTGAAGATATTGGGTTAATCTGCAGGTTAAGAGTGGTTTGAACCTACAAGGCGCCTGCACTTAGACCCCCGCTGCCAAGAAAATTATCTTTATCTTTACCGGTAGCGTCCCGGTTTCAGCCACGGCATGGGTTCAGTCACCGCTCTGTGTATAGAGAGCGACTTCTATAACCATGCCCCTGACACTGACTGGTAGCTGCCCCTAATGCTAAGGGGTACTTCACACATAGCGAGATCGTTAGCAAGATCGTTGAAATGTCACTGGTTTTGTGGCGCAACAGCGACCTCGCCAGCAATCTCGCTACGTGCGACACGTAGCAGCGACCGGCCCCCAGCTGCGATATCACTGATCGTGCTCGAATGTCCTAGGCCATTTTTTGATTATTGGTGTCCCGCTGGACAGCATGCATCGCTGTGTTTAATGCCATAACAACGATGAGCGACCTCGTTGGCGACTCAGAACTCAGGGACGCAGGAGTGATTTTGCTTTGTCTTTTCAACGCCCCCTCAGCTCCGATTGGTGGTCTCAAATTAGGATATTTGCAGCATTTCCTTTTATAGGTCAGCTATCAATTATGTGCAATCATAACATTTAACATGTACAGTTATAATAATCGCGGGTCCCCGTGTCAGTGACTGTGGATGCACGAATAAATAGTGCACTAGCGACTCAGACAGGGACGCTGAAGCAAACTGCATAGTGATAGCGCAGTAGTGGCCACCAGTCGGAGCAGAGGGGCGTGGAAAAGGCAATGCTGAAGCACGCCTATCGAGGTCTGAGTCGTCAGAATAGCTGCTGTGTGACAAGGTCCCAACGACTGCCGAGGTTGTTATACAGATTGCTATATTGTTACTGCGTCTTTGAGTAGATCTGCCTGTTTGACAGCTTACTAGCGACCATGTAGCAACGTACCAGCGATCCTTAACAGGTCGTATCGTTGTCGGGATCGATGGAGCGTCGCTATGTGTAACGGTACCCTAAGCTGCTGTCAGGCAGATTTTTTAGGAATAACCTTCTAAGCCCTTTTCAAGCCAGATCAATAAGGGGTTAACATTTAGTACAATTTGTTGGGGGAGAATTGGGAGTTCACTGTGTAGTTCATAGGTAGGTTCATACATACACAGCATTTTAAAAAGAAAAAACAACTGTTTTTTAGATTGTTTTGAAGTGGATGTTTCTCTTTATAGCTTTGATTTTTAAATGAAATATATTATTGAAAAATAAGTTTTGGTTTAAATAGGGATTTTATGTTAAACATAGTATTTTTCATATTTTCTGCTACCCTTTCATATGACTATATGAAAAATAATAAAATATCTTGCAATTTTAACACTGTCTGTGCTGTCCTGCCATCTTCTTCAGGGCTTACAGATATTACTAGGACATACTGTACATAGAATGTCTTTCTTGTATTATTATGCTTGTTAAAGAGTTTGTTGTCCTTGGATGCCATCTACTAGCCATTGTTATTATGTGTTCTCATGTACAGCAGCTGTAATTTCCCACCATGCCTCTCTCTCTCTGTAACTCCATCTATCTTCTTTCCTCACAATGTTTCTTTCTGGTCAGTGCCATCTTGGCAGGAGTGTGCATCAGGACTGGAGAGAGAATTCTCCTGTTACCTCTATCCTCCACCTTCTACCTCATCCTCATCCATTCATCTTCTCTGACATCTCAACCTCATCATTTGTCAAAGTACTGTTGATAAACTACCTAAAAGTTTGTCAACTATATCTTCCTTCCTGGATCAACCTTGTGCAGCTGGACAGACTAGAGAGGAGAGGATAGCGGGTTATAAATCTACTACTGTTTGAACAGAGATCTGTGGTCACATTCTTCAGACAAATCTCACTTTTGTACATCAGTGGCAGAATAGTTACAATTGACCTAAGTCTACAGTGTCTGAGTGCATATGCACAGTAAGCTAGCAAGTCTAGAACCGTCCACCATCTTAGCTAAGGCATATCCACTAAAAGCTCCATCGATTCTTCTGGGAATCAAATGCATCATGTTCCTGACAACACAGATGCACCGACAGCAGAGTGTTACTGCAGAACTTGGCATACATTCTAAATGTGTAACCAAACCGACACCGAAGGTCAGAGAGAACTTTGAGACCACCAGAGATGAGTTCCATGATAAGCTAAATAATTTATTGGACAGATTTGAACACAGTCAACTATTTGAATGCTTCTCTAGATGGAAAATGCTTGTTAGCATCATTGCAAGTTTACTTCACACTGTACAGTGCTACTGCAATAAAGATTGTTACGCTGATTGCTGTGGTTGGCACATGTGTCATAAGCCTCTTTCTGCTGAAAACATTACTCTGAAGGAGTTGTTTGTAATACACAATGTGCAGCAGAATGTTTTTTTTGCAACAAATTGAAATGCATATATGAAAACCAAGATGTTCCTAAAAAAGGTCCCAATGTCTATTGAAAAGCAGTAATCGACAGTAAAATCATGCTGAGGGTTGTTGGTCATTTAAACTATTGACTATCAGCTATTGAAACGGTCGCCCCTCTCGTTCATGGCAGAATGCGACGTATCAACAGACAACCCTGGCACAATAACACCACTAAAATCTCCGGCAAGTGTCCAGGGCTGCAGAGCGGCGTTGGAAGAAAACAAATTTGCAAGATGACTTCATTGCATTCAAACAGGCGACACTCGCTTTCAAATCTGCCCTCACCTCTGCTAAACAGGCCTACTTCACAACCCACGTATTTATTATTTTATTATTATTATGCATTTATATAGCGCCATTTATTCCATGGCCCTATACATGTGAAAAGGGGAAATATAGACAAGTATAGTAAACGTGTAAGACAAGGGACACACAAGTACATAAGGAGAGGGGACCCTGCCCGCGAGGGATCACAGTCTACAGGGGTGGGTGAGGATACAGTAGGAGAGGGTAGAGCAGGTCTTGCTGTGGTTCAGTAGACCGAGGATCATTGCAGGCTGTAGGCTTGTCAGAACAGGTGGGTCTTCAAGTTCTTCTTGAAGGTTTCCGTTGATGGTGAGAGTCTGATGTGTTGCGGCAGGGAGTTCCAGAGTATGGGGGAAGCACGGGAGAAGTCTTGCATGCGGTTGTGGGAAGAAGAGATAAGGGGGGAGTAGAGAAGGAGATCTTGAGATGATCGAAGGTTGCGTGCGGGTAGGTATCTAGAGCCAATGTCACAGATGTATGGAGGAGACAGGTTGTGGATGGCTTTGTATGTCATGGTTAGGGTTTTGAATTGGAGTCTCTGGGTGATAGGAAGCCAGTGAAGGGCCTGGCATAGGGGGGAGGCTGGGGAATAGCGGGGAGACAGGTGGATTAGTCAGGCAGCAGAGTGTAGGATGGACTGGAGCGGAGCCAGAGTGCTAGAGGGGAGGCCAGAGAGTAGGGGGTTGTAGTAGTCGAGGCGGGAGATGATAAGAGCATGCACTAGTGTTTTTGTGGTTTCATGGTTGATGAATGAGCGGATCCGGGAAATATTTTTGAGTTTGAGGCGGCAGGAGGAGGCGAGGGCTTGGATATGTGGTTTGAAAGAGAGCGCAGAGTCGAGGATCACCCCAAGGCACCAAGCGTGCGGGACTGGGGAAAGAGAGCAGCCGTTGACATTGATGGATAGGTCTGGTGGAGGGGTAGAGTGAGATGAGGGAAAGATGAATTCTGTTTTGTCCATGTTCAGTTTGAGAAAGCGAGCAGAGAAGAAGGCGAGCAGTAATCGACAGTAAAATCATGCTGAGGTTTGTTGGTCATTTAAACTATTGACTATCAGCTATTGACACGTATCTTCCCTATCCTACAATCCCAAACAGTTATTCAAAACTTTCATCTCCCTCCTCTGCCCACCACAGCCCTCTACAACCCCCCTCATCTGTGCTGAGGACTTTGCAACACACTTCAAAAATAAGATTGACCAAACAAGGCAAGTCTTCATTGTTCAACCACCACAACCCCTTTGTATATCAGACCAATGCCCAAACCCCATAAACTCCTTATCCAACATCACTGAAGGGGAGCTTAATCGACTCTTCTCCAAATCGCACCTCACAACCTGTGCACTTGACCCCATCCCATCCCACCTCCTCCCCAACCTCACCACCACTCTTATCCCATCCCTAACCCACCTCTTCAACCTATTGCTAACGTCCGATACCTTCCCTTCTGCTTTTAAACATGCCACAATCACGCCTATCCTTACAAAGCAAACTCTCGACCCAACAGCTATGTCCAGCTATAGCCCAATATCACTGCTCCCATTCGCTTCCAAACTCCTGGAGTTGCACGTCCACTCTGAACTTTCCTCCCACCTCTCATCTAACTTGCTCTTTGACAATCTACAATCTGGTTTCCACCCCCATCACTCCACTGAGACAGCCCTGACCAAAATTACTAATGACTTAGGCCGGTTTCACATTTGCGCTTCAGGGCGCAGCGACGGCCTGCGCACGGCCGCCGCTAAGCCCCGCCCCCTGCTGAGCCTCCACCGGTAGCTCCGCCTCCGGGCGCATGAAGCTGCATGCGTCATGCATCCCCTATTTTTATCACTGAGGACGCAGGCCGTGCGCAGTATGCGTTTGGCGGCGCCTGCGTCCTTTTGATGCAAAAACGCATACTGCGCATGGCCTGCGTCCTCAGTGATAAAGATAGGGGGCGCATGACGCATACAGCGTCATGTGCCCGGAGGCGGAGCTACCAGCGGAGGTCTGGCAGGGGGCGGGGCTTAGTGGCGGCCGTGCGCAGGCTGTTGCTGCGCCCTGAAGCGCAAATGTGAAACCGGCCTTACTTACAGCCAAAGCAAATGGACAATACTCTATACTCCTGCTTCTAGACCTGTCCTCTGCATTTGACACAGTTGACCACTGCCTCCTACTACAGATCCTCTCCTCCTTTGGCATCACAGACCTCGCACTATACTGGATTTCCTCATACCTTTCAAACTGCACATTCAGCATCTCCCACTCCCACACTACTTCCTCATCCCACCCTCTCTCTGTTGGAGTCCCCGAAGGCTCTGTTCTAGGACCCCTACTCTTCTCAATTTAAACCCTTGGCCTGGGTCAACTCATAAAGTCCCATGGACTCCAGTACTACCTTTATCCTGATGACAGTCAGATCTACCTCTCTGGCCCAGACATCACCTCTCTGCTGTCCAGAATCCC
Source organism: Dendrobates tinctorius (assembly GCF_039654945.1). Classification (NCBI taxonomy): domain Eukaryota; kingdom Metazoa; phylum Chordata; class Amphibia; order Anura; family Dendrobatidae; genus Dendrobates; species Dendrobates tinctorius. Next base: position 70,947,492 of record NW_027361703.1, on the reverse strand, counting down.
GGAGTGTCTATCAGCTATATCCTCCTTCTCCTCTCGCTTCCTCAAGCTCAATGTGGACAAATCTGAACTCATCATCTTTCCTCCATCTCACAGATCTTTCATACCTGACCTATCTATCACAATTAATGACATCACGCTTGCCCCAGTATCAGAAGTCCGCTGCCTCGGAGTAACCCTTGACTCTGCCCTGTCCTTCAAACCACACATCCAAGCTCTTTCTACCTCCTGTCACCTCCAGCTGAAAAATATTTCCAGAATCCGTCTTTTCCTCAACCCTCAATCTACTAAAATGCTTCTGCATGCCCTCATCAACTCCCGCCTCGACTACTGCACCATCCTTTTCTGTGGTCTCCCTGCTAACACCCTCGCACCTCTCCAGTCCATCCTTAACTCTGCTGCCCGACTAATTCATCTCTCTCCTCGCTACTCCTCCGCTTCTCCCCTCTGGCAAATCTCTTCACTGGCTTCCATTCCCTCAGCGCATCCAGTTCAAATTCCTAATACTGACCTACAAGGCCATCTATAACCTGTCTCCCCCATATGTCTCTGAACTAATCTCCTGATACCTCCCCTCACGTAATCTCCGGTCGTCCTAAGACCTCCTTCTTTCCTTCACACTTATTCGCTCCTCACCCAACCGCCTCCAAGGCTTCTCCCGAATAGCCCCATCCTCTGGAATTCTTTGCCCCAACATGTCCGACTATCAACCACATTCGGATCCTTCAGACGGAACCTGAAAACCCACCTATTCAAGAAAGCCTACAGCCTGCAATGACCCCACTACCTCCTCACCACTACCGGAGATATCACCTCAACCAACACCGGAACTGCTGCAACTCACCAACCTACTGACTCCTTCCCCACCATCCTGTAGCATGTAAGCCCGAAAGGGCATGGTCCTCTCCCCTCTGTATCAGTCTGTCATTGTAAGTTTGTTTACTGTAAGTGATATCTATAATTTGTATGTAACCCCTTCTCATGTGCAGCACCATGGAATCAATGGTGCTATATAAATTAATAATAATAATAATAATAATTTACATGTGTACATGCTATTCACATAGAAGTGATGGAATTCATGGATTCCTCCAGTTTCATCAATGCCTTACAATGATTTCTTGCATTCAGAGGACCAATAAACCACTTAAGATGTGATAGTGGAACCAACTTGGAGATTTCTGTTGAGAATTACAAATGAATTCATCAACAATCCAGGACTTCTGGCAAATAATGATTGTTTGCGGGTCTTCAATCCTCCTCTTGCTTCTCATATGGGTAAATCATGGGAATGAATTATAGGCATCTCCCATAGGATATTGGAATCTACGTTGATGATCTTAATCCTTTCAAGACTCACTCATAAGACTTTGACCACCTTCTTAGCTGAAGTGTCCGCTATTGTAAACTCAAGACGTCTTGTTCCTGTGTCTGTGCATCCAGAATCCAGAATTTTCTACTATTCTTAACTCCAGTCACTCTCCTCACTCATTTTGATACAGGAAAGATGTATATCTTTGTACCGTGTTAGCCAGTAGATAGAAAAATATTCAGGATTGAGAGTCCTCAGTAGTTGATACCTTTTAATGGCTAACTGAAAAGATGGTAACACATTGCAAGCTTTCGAGACTACTCAGGTCTCTTCATCAGGCTAGACTAATACAAAATCTGAAGTCACATATTTATGCACAATACAGCCTAGAAAAAATGCAATAGATAAGACAAGTGACGTGAAGCAGAACTATCAATATGGGAGAGGAGAAACATAAATATAAACATTGGACCAGTTCATAGATAAGGAGTCCGGATGTTTTATGGTCCTCTGATTGGGGTCTAGTTCTGTGTTGTGATGCCCCCACACGGTTTTAAAAGGAAATTCCTTAATTGATGTAAAAAGACATAAATCCATGCGACACATTCATTCCAGCACTGAGAGTGTCAAAGTTCGTCATAAATTTGTACTCCCAAACTCGTCTCTCTCTCTGAGAATTGACGTTTCCTTTCAATACCAGTAATTTAATATCCACGCTGCTGTGATCAGGGATACAGAAATGTTTTGCCACAGGTAGATCCATTCTTTTTTCTCTTATTGTGTGACGATGAGCATTCATCCTTGTTCTAAGCTTTTGCCCTGTCTCCCCCACATACAGACTCCCAGTTGGACATTTAGTACAAATAATTAAGTACACCACATTAGATGTAATGCAGGTGAAAGTACCTGGGATCTTGTAGTCCTGATGTGAGTTGGGGATCTTTATCTTGTCCGTGGTCATTATAAATGGACAGGTTTTACGTTTTTTCTGGTTGCAAGGAAAGGTTCCTGTAGCTGTTGGAGAGGACAGGGAGCTTCTGACAATGATGCTTCTTAAATTTGGGGGCTGCCTAAAACACAGCAGTGGGGGGTCTGGAAAAATGGATTTCAATCGGGCATCTTTTTGTAGTAAAGGTTGTAATTTCCGTGCAACAAATATCAGAGGCAGTGTAAACTTGTTCAACATACAGCTGTTTTTGAAGTAGGTGGAAAAGGGAGTAACTTACTCTCCTCCAAGGATGAAGAAAAAGGCAACAAGTAAAATTGAACTTACAAGAAGGAGATCTTATTCTCATAAAAGAAACCTTTCCAAGCAAAGCAAATATGCTAAGGTGCGTAAAGTGGTTGCTACAGTTACTAAGCAGAGTGACTCCAAATCTTTCATTAGGCCTATATTGGAGGTTATCCTAGTTATACTGGTTGAGAACCAATTTACTGTCTAGACGGAAAAAACTTTCAGACCATAAAGGACACTCATCTGATTGGAACAGAAACACTGGATTACAATTTTGGTTGGAGAAAGTTTGGCCTATTGGTGCTTCTCCAATTTGAAGGTTGGCCATCCACTGGATTATTAAGGAACTTACTTATAAACATTTGTCTAACTCGTTCATACATTAATGTTAATGTTGTATTGCATGCATTTGGTTTTTGTCTTTCAGGTTTAGGTATCCTTCAGTGAACTTCAGGAAAATACCAGCACTTCAAGACAGTTAATATAGTGAAATCTAAGAATTTTAGATGGGTAATAATAATAATAATAATAATAATAAATTTTATTTTTATAGCGCCGACATATTCCGCAGCACTTTACATTTCAGAGGGGATTTGTACAGACAATAGACATTACAGCATAACAATAATCACATACAGTAGATTATAACAAATACCAAGAGGAAAGAGGGCCCTGCTCGCAAGCTTACAGTCTATGAGGAAAGAGGTAGACATGAAAGGTGGGTGGTAACAGTTGCCCAGATTGTATGGACCAGCCATAATGTTAAGTGTGTAACAGTACAAACACAGAGGGCTAATGGATGCATAAAGCATGTGGGAACATGATGCGGGAAATCTGGTTATGGTAAAACTTTTGGCTGTGCCACACAGGGATAGATTAGGTTAATGTGTTAAGGCGATAGGCCAGTCTGAATAAATGCGTTTTCAGGGCACCCTTAAAATTGTGGGGATTGGGGACTAATCGTATTGACCTGGGAAGTGCATTCCAAAGAATTGGCGCGGCACGTGTAAAGTCTTGGAGACGGGAGTGGGAGGTTCTTACTATTGAGGATGCTAACCTCAGGTCATCAGCAGAAAGGAGGGCACGGGTAGGGTGGTATACTGAAACAAGGGAGGAGATGTAAGGTGGTGCTGAGCTATGGAGGGCTTTGTGGGTGAGGGTAATAAGCTTATACTGAATTCTGGAGTGGATGGGTACCCAGTGTAATGACTGGCACAAGGTAGAGGCATCGGTGTAACAATTGGTGAGGAATATGATCCTGGCTGCAGCATTCAAGACAGATTGGAGAGGGGAGTTTAGTAAGAGGGAGACCGATTAGAAGAGAGTTACAATAGTCGAGACGAGAATGAATAAGAGAAACAGTAAGAGTTTTTGCAGAGTCAAAAGTAAGAAAAGGTCGAATTCTAGAAATGTTTTTGAGGTGCAGATGACAAGAGCGAGCCAGTGATCAAATGTGGGGGGCAAAGGAAAGCTCGGAATCAAGTATGACCCCAAGACAGCGGGCCTGTTGCTGGGGAGTAATAGTGGAACCACACACAGAAATGGCAATGTCGGGTATAGGTACATTAGTAGAGGGAGGAAACACCAGGAGTTCAGTCTTTGACAGGTTCAGTTTCAGATATAGTGAGGACATGATATTAGACACAGCGTTTAGACAATCGCGGTGTTTTCTAGAAAGGCTGGCGTGATGTCAGGAGAAGTAGCGTATAATTGGGTGTCATCAGCATAGAGATGGTACTGGAAACCAAATCTACTGATTGTTTGACCAATAGGGGCAGTGTACAAGGAGAAGAGGAGGGGGCCTAGAACCGATCCTTGAGGGACCCCAACAGTATGGGGAAGGTGAGAGGAGGAGGAACCGGCAAAAGATACAGTAAAGGAGCAGTCGGAGAGATAGGAGAACCATGAGAGAACGGTGTCCTTGAGGCCAATGGAATGGAGCATAGTGAGGAGGAGCTGATGATCCACAGTGTCGAATGCTGCAGAGAGATCCAAGAGAATTAGCATGGAGTAATGACCATTTGATTTAGCTGTTAGCAGATTATTAGAGACTTTAGTGAGGGCAGTTTCAGTGGAGTGTAAAGAGTGGAAACCGGATTGGAGAGGGTCGAGAACAGAGTTTTCTGAGAGATAGCGGATAAGACGGGAGTGGACCAGGCGTTCCAGGAGTTTAGAGATGAAGGGAAGATTAGAGACAGGTCTATAGTTAGCGGCCCATTTTTGGTCGAGGGATGGATTTTTAAGTAGTGGATGTATGATGGTATGCTTAAATGAGGAGGGAAAAATACCAGAAGAGAGAGGTTAAATATTTTAGTTAGGTGAGGGGTCACAGCAGGGGAAAGGGACTGGAGGAGATGTGAAATGGGTCACTGGTGCAGGTGGTTGGGCGAGAAGATGCAAGGAGCCTGCTTACTTCTTCTTCTGTGACTGGTTCAAAATCAGAGAGTGGGCTAGATGCAGTGGGGGAGGGAGGACAGTGCATGGTATGAGGTGATTGGGAGATAATTTACTGTCGAATCTGGTCAATTTTTTTTCTTTGAAGTAATTGGCCAGATCGTCAGCTCAGAGCTCCGTGGTTGGGGCCTGTACTCTTGGGTTGAGTAGAGAATGAAAAGTGTCAAAGAGACGTTTCGGGTTATTGGACAGTGAGGTGATGAGGGTGTTGAAATAGGCTTGTTTGGAGAGGTGAAGGGCAGTGTTGTATGTCCTAAGCATAAACTTAAAATGGATGAAATCTTTGTGTAGATTGGATTTTCTCCACAGACGTTCGGCGCACCGCTGCAGGAAACGTGTTTGCACCGTGTGCCAGGTTTGTCGCCGTCTGCGTTGTGGTGTTCTATTTACAGGGGGTGCAAATTCATCCAGGGCACTTTGAAGTGTTTCATTGTAATGCTTCAATGCAGAATCAGGACATGAGAGGGAGGAGATAGGGGCCAATGAAGACTGCAAGTTCTTCATAAGTTTTTGGGTGTTAATGGCCTGTATGTTTCTATAAGTCTGGACAGTGGGGGTGACCTGAGCAGCCTGGCAGTTCTTGATAGAGAATAAAAGAAGATTGTGTCAGAGAGCGGGAGAGGGTAGTTTGCAAAATCATCCACTGCACAAAGCCGAGAGAAGACCAAGTCGAGGGAGTTTCCGTCTTCATGCGTTGGAGAATTAGTAAGCTGCGAAAGGCCAAATGAGGAGGTTAGAGATAAAAGGTGAGTAGCAGATGGTGAGAGGGGAAGAGCAATGGGGATGTTGAAATCTCCCATGATGAGGGTAGGGATGTCACAGGAGAGAAAATGTGGAAGCCAAGTGGCAAAATGATCCAGGAACTGATGGGAGGGGCCAGGAGGACGATATACCACCGCCACTCGCATTGAGAAGGGGGTGTAGATTCTGATGGCATGGACCTCAAAAGAAGGGAAGACTAGTGAGGGTAGTTGAGGGATAACCTGAAATGTACATTTTGGTGATAGAAGCAGAGCAACACCTCCACCTGCTCTATTGTCTAATCTTGGGGTATGAGAGAAGTGTAGCCCCCCGTATGAAAGAGCAGCAGCAGCGGTAGTGTCTGACTGCTGGAGCCAGGTTTCAGTAAGAGCCAGGAGGTTAAGAGAATTAGAAAGGAAGAAGTCATGGATGAAGGAGAGTTTGTTACACACTGAGCGAGAATTCCAAAGTGCACAATTAAGAGAGACAGATGGCATGCAGGGAATATTAATAAGATTAGAGGGGTTTCTGAGTGTAGCAGTCGGGGGGTTTGACTTTCTATAACATGGGGGACCAGGGTTGGGAGTAATGTCTCCTGCGACTAGGAGAAGGAGGATAGAAAGAGTGAGCAGATGGTTAAGTGATTTGTGAGAGTGTCTCTTATGTTGAATGGTGGGACTGACTGGATCTGTGCAATTTAACAATGTGAAAAGAGCGTGAGTGCTATACATAGGAGAGGAAAGGAGCGAGGGGCCGATATGGATGGAGTGTAGAGAGTTAATGCCAGGGCGGTGGATGTGTGTGAATGCAGCGGCCAGGATATAAATTACACAAATGCATATGGTATATATTTGATGTACTCCAAATGTACAGGGAGTAGATGTATATAAATGTCTTACCTGTCTCCTGCCCTGTCTAACTGCCATGTTATAACTGCCAGTACTACTTTGATACATGTACTTTGATTACATGTGCATAAATGCCCCCTGCATAAATGCCTAAATGTGCTGTCCAGCCCATCCTCTTTAGGGCATTTAGATATTACTAGGACACACGTATAATGTCTTAACTGAATTATTACGCTCGTTAAAGAGATTGTTGTTCTTTCCTGCCATCAACTGGGCATCGTTATTATATGTTCTCATTTACTGCAGCTGTAATTTCGCACCATGCCACTCTCTCTCTCTCTGTGTAAATCCTATATTCTTTCCTCATATCCTTTCTTTCTGGTCAGTGCCATCTTGGCAGAATAATGCATCAGAGCTAAAGAGAGGATTCTCTTGTTACCTCTAGCCTCCATCCTACACTTTCTACCTCACCCTCATCCTTTCATCTTCTCTGACATCTATACATCATTTGTCAAGATACAGTCAATAAACTACCTAAAAGTTTGCCCATTGCATCTTCCTACCTGGATCATCTATGTGCAGTTAGTCAGGATAGAGAGGAGAGGATAGTGAGTAACCTATCTACCATTGCTTGTACAGATCTCACCTATGTACATTGATGGCAGAATACTGGCCACTAAGACTAATATTAGACTCCTATTTTCTGTTTGGCGCACGTACAGTAACAGCAATGAAAAAGTCAAACTTTACTGAATTGTATTAAAGTATTTAATAAGCATGGTTTCATAAGGATAAAAGTAATTGTGAAGGCGGGGAGGAGGGGTGCTGTAATACCATACATATTGTGAACTAGGTATACTGTGTTATCTATACCTGAGTGCTATAGTTCATCACAATCCTGTCTGTTATGATAATGAAACTCCTGAAGAGTGTTCTCTTAAAAACAGGAAGTATGAGTCTAGTACAAGGCCTAGTGGTCAGTGTGAAAATAGCAACATTTGTGATTTTATTTTAATTCCTTCATGACTAGACAAATTTTAATTTTCTCACTTTTGTTTTTTCCTCCAAAAAAACTTGTCTATTTGTACATTGACATAGCCTGACGAGTGCCTGTTTTTTGCAGGACAAGTGGAAACCATTCATTTTACTATGTTTTGAAATCAGGAGAAAAAATAGTAAAAAAAAATTGCAATTTCACCATTGTTTATAGGTTTTATTTTTAAACTAGTTATTGAGCGGTAAAAATCACTTAGCAACACGACTTCAGGTCATTTTGATTCCAGCAATACCAAACGTCTATTTTTTATATTTTAGTAGCTAAAAGAAATCATAACTTTGGGGAAAAAAAATTAGTTTGTGTCACCATTTTTTGAGCTCTGTAACTCGAGCTGCATTAGTGCTTGTTTCTTTGCAAGGCAATGTGATGCTTTAATTGAAACCTTTTAGCATACATTTTTATTACTTTTTTATTGCATTTTTCAAGGCGATACAGTGACTAAAAAACAAACAAACAATTCTTGCGGCTGAATTTCTTTCCATTAATGGCTTTTAACATTCAGGTTAACTAATGATACTGTATATTGTAATAGGATTCTTACAGAGTTGGCAATACAAATATTTTTTTTAACACCTTCCCGCCAAGGCCAATTTTTGCTTCTGTGCTTTCATTATTTCCACCACTACTTCCATTACCCATAACTATATATTTATTACAATGTACTGGAAAACAGGTAAAAGATTCCCAAAGTGGTAAAATCGCAAAAAAACAACAACACAATTTTGTTTTTACTGCGTTCATAGTGTGGTAAAAATCACAATATGATCCTATAGGTCACTATGATTACAGTAATACCTGTTTTGTAAAATTTTTTTTTAGCTTAGTGGAAAAAAAGTAAAAAAAAAATGGTAAAAAGATACAATTGGTTTGTGTTGCCATTTTCCGAGACTGTGTGTTTTTATTTTTCGTTGATAGAGCTGTGTGGGGCTTGTTTTTTTGCTTGTTGAGCTGAAGATTTTGTTTATACAATTCTGGAATAGCATAATAATTTAATTGCGTCATATTGCATGTTTTTGTTAATCTGCATGAACAAAAAAAAAGCAATTCTGGTCTTTTGATTTTGCTTTCTTTATGGTTTTTATAATAATTTTACATGTTGGTTGATCAGACTTTTATGAAACAATTATTTTTATTGCTTCTTTTTACTTTAATAGGGTAATATGGAGGTTGATTTCAATTTTAATATTTTATTTTTAAGGAGTTAAAAGACAGCATCTGCATGATGATGCAGGCTCAGCTGCTGAGTCATTTTAGTACGTGTAGTATGTCCAATATTGGGAATGGGTTAAACTTGGAAAAAGGAGGTAAAGATGTAGACAAGTTTCACGTGATCAATAACACACTATTTTGATAACTTGTCACAGAAGGATATTTCACTCTATAGAATTAAAATAAACTGTCATTGCACAAGACTCTTATTGATGTCATGAAAGGTGCCAAATTACACTTTTTGTGCCATGCTATCCCAGTGCGGTGTTAAGGTAAACGTGGTTACATTGGTAATTCAAACTTTAGGGTATTTTTTTTTAAAACATTTTTGATCACTTTTCTATGCAGTGCAATACCATGACTTTGCATCATATATTGTAAATGATGGTTTCCTATGAAGCCTATCCTGCACCTGGGCTTCATATGAGCACCAAGATGGCAGCCTTGGAATCCTCGGCTGCAATGGCAAGCTATTGGCACCCAGCAATGTCAGGAAAGGGTTTGTGTAAATAGTGATATGGAAAATAAAAAACACAACAGCTTATGAAACATTTTTTTAAGAATACATTTAACATGAAAATCTGATTTAAATAATTACCGTATATACTTGTGTATAAGCCGACACGTGTATAAGCCGACCCCCTAATTTTGCCACAAAAAACTGGGAAAACTTATTGACTCATGTATAAGCCTAGGGTAGAATCCATAGACTATGCCCCCATATGCTGCTCCATAGTTTATGCCCCCATATGCTGCTCTATAGAATATGCCCCCATATGCTGTTCCATAGAATATGCCCCCATATGCTTCTCCATAGTTTATGCCCCCATATGCTTCTCCATAGATTATGCCCCCATATGCTGCTTCATAGATTATGCCCCCATATGCTGCCCCATAGATTATGCCCCCATATGCTGCTCCATAGATTATGCCCCCATATGCTGCTCCATAGATTATGCCCCCATATGCTGCTCCATAGAATATGCCCCCATATGCTTCTCCATAGATTATGCCCCCATATGCTGCTCCATAGATTATGCCCCCATATGCTGCCCCATAGAATATGCCCCCATATGCTGCACCATAGAATATGCCCCCATATGCTGCACCATAGAATATACCCCATATGCTGCTCCATAGACTATGCCCCCATATGCTGCTCCATAGAATATGCCCCCATATGCTGCAAAAAAAATGCCATATTCACCTCTCCTGGGTCCATCGCTGCTGTCTGCCGCTTCTTGTGTCAGTGACTGTTCAGCCAGCAGAGGAGCGGCACGCACTAACCACACCACTGCACCCCCTGCTGCCTAAATGTCACCGACACAGGATGCAGCCGGGGCAGCGGTGAGCAGCGATGGACCGGGGGACAGGTCAATATCGCTATACTCACCCATCCTGCCGCGGTCTCTGCAGCCTCGCTTCTCCACTGCCTCCCTTCCTGTCTTCAGCGGTCACTGGGTACCACTCATTACACTTATGAATATGTGCATATTCATGAGTTTAATGATAAGTACCACGTGACCGCTGAAGACAGGAAGGGAGACAGAGGAGAAGCAGGTGGCTGCAGAGAACACGCCAGGACGGGTAAGTATGATCTCTGACACCCCCACTCCCCCTCCCCCACTGACCCCCAGGTATATGACCCGTGTATAAGCCGAGAGGGGGACTTTCAGCCCAAAAAAATGGGCTGAAAATCTTGGCTTATACACGAGTATATACGGTAAGCCATTATCTGATTCCCATTAGCAATCAAGCTAACTTTATTTTGCAGCTTCTTACAATTGTGCATTTGTGTGTTTTAAAGGAAATCTGTCAGCAGGATTGTGCACAGTAGCCTACAGACAGTGTCTGGTCGGTGCCGTTATACTGATTACAGTGATACATTGGTTGATGAAATCCGTCTTGTGGTTGTTGTTTAATCTTTATTTTCAGTTGTGAGTTAATTAGATTCTTGTGCTTCAGAGCAGTCTGTGGGGGGGGTCTTCATGTGGTGCTCTGCTTAGCTATTCATACTGAAGACTGCTGACAGGTCACTGATCCCTCAGTGACCTGCCCCTAGTTTACATAATGAATATTATATGTTCATACTGAAAAAAACTCTTCTGCAGGCAGGTACCAGCGGTGGTCCCTGAGCTGCAGTATAATCACATGTGTGCTGTGTTTATAATTAATGTGGTTGAGGCCACCCTGATATTAAAAAAATTCATTTGAAAATGGCGCCGCCGTGCCTGCACAGTAGCAGCTATTGGTGTATATAGTAGTGATCCGATAGCTGCTATTGTGCAGGCCCCGGTGACGCCATCTTGCTAGAAAAAAAATCCTCCTCCAAGATCGCACCACTGACACCTGCGCAATAGCAGTTAATGGCAATCGCTACACATATAAGTGCGTCATTGGTCGTGTCCCTGCCTTTCCCTGCTCATAGCAGCTGATCTGATCAGCTATCATGTGCATCTAACAGCAACAGGTGGATTCGAAATCCACCCGCGGCTGTTAAAAAGTTAAATGCCGCTGTCAGTCTTTGACTGCAGCATTTAACATGCGCTGGTAGGAAGCGTGTCACAAAACCCACCTATCGGTGCCCCTGTCACATAATCACAGGGCACCGATGGGTTATCATGACAGCCAGGGGGCTGTAGAAGACCCCTGTGCCTGTCATTGTAAATAGGCTGGTGTTCGTAGGAGATCATGAGTTATGCTACACATAGCATGGCTAAAGCCCTGCTATGTGTATCACAGGCAATCAGATGATCATAGCTTCAAGTCTACCAAAAGGACTATTGAAGCAAGTAAAAAGTAAAAGAAAAAGTTTTTAAAAATGTTGAAAAAATAATAAAACACAAGTTCAAATCACCCACCCTTTGCAGCATTCAAAATAAAACAATAAAAAAATGAAAAATACACATATTTGGTATCTGTGTTCAGAAGTGTCCAATCTATCAAAATATCAAGTAAACTAATCCAATCGGTAAATGGCGTAGCGGGAAACAAATCAAAATGCCAGAATGACGTTTTCTGGGCCACTGCAACATTGCAATAAATTGCAATAGTGTGCAATAAAAACCTTGTATCTGCCCCAAGATGGTGTGAATTAAAATGTCAACTTGGGGTGCAAAAAATAAGCCCACACCCAACCCCATATCACGAAAAATGGAGACGTTACCGGTCTTTGAAAAAAAAAAAGACAACATTTTTCACCACTTAAGTAAGAAAGAAGCTATACATTTGGTATGTGCGTATCTGGAGAATCATAATGGCAGGTCAGTTTTAGCATTTAGTGAACATGGTAAATAAAAAACAAACAAACAATTGTGGAATTGCACTTTTTTTTGTAGTTACACTGCACTTTATATTTTTTCAATGGTGTAATTCAAAAGTAGAACTCTTCCCGCAAAACAACAAGCCCTCACATGGCCATATTGACAGAAAAATAAAAAAGTTATGTCTCTGGGTTTGAAGGGGAGCGAAAGCAAAAATGGAAAATCGCCCGGGGGTAAAGGAGTTAAGAGATCACAGATGACTGCTGTGATGTATCACATCATTGAGGGGTCCACAAGTGTTAATGTTAAATCTGTATTATATAGCTTGTTCACTGTGTTGTAAGAAAAATGCATCTTTGAACCATACCTCCATAGAGTTTTATTATATAGAATTAAATGTAACAGTCTGAATTACTGGTAAACTGGTAATGGCTTACATTGAGAATCTTTATGCACGATAATATATTGTGGAACTATGAACTCATTTTCTTAGTTTTATTCCTTACCATAGCAAGAGTCTGTAACAGAGCAGGAAGCTGCAAAATCCAACTGCATAAAAGAATCTTCGTTTACCACAATATCTGTTGTTACCACATAACGAGTGCTTGCTTTTTCAATGAACACAAGTGCGTCACCACTAGACCCACAAACAGACATCTTTGTGCCTCCAGGATGAAGTAACCATTTCTTATTGTCCAAAGTGGTAAAATCATCCTCTAACACTGTGTTTCCAGATATATTACCTCCAATAAGAATCTAGAAATATAAGAAAACATGTATTGTAAACTTAAATTTTTTTTTATTTTCATAAAATAATTAGACACCTTTCATGATTGATTTCATAAGTATTTGTGTCTGGATGAGCAATTGTCTTAGTGGGATAATGAACCCCAAATAACACATTATTTTTCTTAAAAAATGTATGAAAAAAGCACAAAACCACAAAATAACTGAAAAAATTAGATATGGACACAGTCTAAACAGTTTTTAGTTACTGTAACTTCTTTCCACACCTAACATATATATTGCTCATCTAGTTTAGTACAACATTCTATTCTTCATGAATACTCATCTCCAAAATAAGGACATATTTGTTAAGCTAATAAATATTACCAATACACATTTGAATACAAAATATAAAAAGATAATAAAGTAATGAACTTATTATGGAATGTCTAAGACAAGTAACATAAACCACAAATAATAAAAAAGGCAAAATAATTTTATTAAACAATTTGTGGCCAAAGATAGAAAAAAAAAGACAAGAGAGCGACTCTCATAGATACAACTTCACCAATGAGTCACCATTTTTATTTTTTATTTGTTTGTTAGTGCCCAGTCAGTGCTGGATTCACTTATACTGTATAACCTGCAGTGAAAATATAGCACATCTCCAAAGGTATTCAAATTATACCTTATGTTCCTGGTGAAATAAGAGTGCCTAAACCTAGCGCACACATGAAATATTTCAAGCATCAAGGGGAGTTCCCCGAAATGTCTCCATAGTTGTGGATGCTCATTCCAACACCGACAAGTCTCTTCCTGCTCTTATGCTCAATATCATGAGCTTAGGAATCTCGGCACATTTACCCTGGCGACTATACTGGTGATTACAGAAATTTGTACATGTCATGATGTATTACTATCTGTATGATGGACACTATATAAAATCAGTTTGAAACATTTCATGTGTGTGCCAGTATATTTTTGAGATTACTGTGGAGGCTCGTAGAGAAAGCCTGCTAGAAACATTAAGTCGAGTTTATATTGGGAATTGACTAGAGTATTAAACAAAATAATATGACCTAAACCTGGAAACATCTTCAATCTTTAAAAAAAAAAAATTAGAGCCAAGGCCACAGATTAAGGCCCTGATTCATCAAACTAACGTTTTTCACACCCGTCTTGATGAGGGAGTGTGGTGCAATGCAAGGCTTCTGATTCATTGAAAGATGTGCACTTCATAATGAATCAGGAGAGATGCAAAGTGGTGTGCGCCTCACCACAATCTTACTCTAGTTGGAGACAAGAATAAGATTTAAATTTTAGAAACAGTAATTCATCAAGGAGAGGGGCTCACCGTGCACCAGCTCTGACGACTTTGACAGTGCTGAGCAAAACTCGTATGGAAATGCCAAAAGTTTAACTTTTTTGCTAAGCATTGAGCAAAAGTTTTGCGACTTTTGGTGTCAGAATTCTGGCAGAAATGATTTGATGAATGGAGGCCATAAATTCTGTATCTGTAAGGAAACTCAACAAAGTAAATATTATAAATATTGCTTACCTGATCAATAACCCAGGGACTGTAGAAATGCCCATTCTCTGATGGCTGCCACCATCGAAGACGAGTAGAACTAGAACGAGCTTTTAGGGGAATTTCCAAGGCTATATACCGTCCAATATTACTGGAATTACTGAAAAGAAATTCTTGAAGAAGGCTCCATGATAATCCACCATCCAGTGAGTATTGCAGCAGCACCGGTTGACTCCTGGGATCTGGCACAGCCTTTCCACATCCTAACCTCATAAAAAATTGGACAAACCTAGAAAGCACAATTATCTTGGGTTGATAAAAACACACTTGTAATTTGCTGTGTAATATGAAGGAACCAACTGCAGGACACTCACAGTAATTTTAGAAATCAGATGTAGCCACATGAAATACAGGTTTCAATGTAATGCTCTGGACACATTTTTGCTATGTCATAGATGTGCGAAAACAGTAAGGCAACACAACAATATATCACATTTAATGATTTTGGCCAAGTGATATAAGAATAGCTGGAGTGCTGGCTTGTTGAAGCCTGTTTCACCACCTTACTTGGGCTCACCAGGGCCAGCTTGAGGGATACGCCAGCTGGGGCAACAGGTTGGAGAAAGAGCACAAGTTATGGACAAGAAATAAAATGTATCTTTCCAATACTTTTTTTTTACAAAATGAACTGTATACATAGTTTTAGCTGCTGAAAATGATATAGGTGCAAACATATTTCACTTTAGCGCATTGCTGTCTCCCTTGATGGAATAAACTTTCACTGTACGGCACAATTAAATTAACTGTTGTCCTGATATTTATCAAAATGTACTTCTGAGAGTGAGAGGGAAGATGGGGCAAATTTTGAAATCCCTGCCTTGGACAACAAAATATTTGTACCCACACTTGGAACTAAAATAAATTCCACATAAATACATAAACATTTATTAACTTTAAAAAGTAATTTAATAAAAAAAATCTTCTTGTAAAAAAGTATTTTGAAAAGTCTAATTCTTACCGTGCTAAAGATAAATCCAGATCCCTTGTCATCAACATTCTCAAACCTTCATCGCTAAAAAATAGATTATTTCCACTGGAGAGTATTCCACATTTCCTAGATGGCTTTCCTCCACTCACTAAAAGGAATCTATCTGATTCTAATTGACCTAAAAAGGAAAGAAAAGATGATGGAGTGCAGCATTTATGGAACACTGATATGAATGGTATCCTGTTGACAAGCAACTGTAACTTAGTCAAAAATAAGTGTTAACTTATGAGGTAATTTCCAATAAATTTATGTTTATGCAATGACGTTCTTCCAGTCATCTGAACTAGCTGTATTTAATTGGCTTTATGACTTCTGAATAAGCACACACTGCTTCTGGAAAAAACAGAGAACTTTGGAGAGGCATGCGCTGAATTCGTAAGGGTGCTTTAATCAATCAATGCATAAACATATATTTTACTGTTAAACAATCCCTTTAACATGCCACAGTTATATACTGTAACTACAGTAAATGGGATGGAGATGACCATGTACACATCTTGGAACCAATTGTAATCTGCCTTAATACACATACTATAGCTACAATGACCAGATACATGGATCTATACAAATGTTTGCATGCATATTTTGCTTACAATTTGTGTGTAGTGCCGGCGCCCCTGTATGTTTCCCTCCTTCCTGGGCAGGGATGACGACGACTCACTCACTGCCGCGACCCCTATACCTCACCTCCTCCACTTCCTGTTGTTGTCCGGGGTCTGAGCATGACTTGCAGATCCCCAGGCATTGTACGGGACTGTTCGCTCTCCCCCTTCTTAAAGGGACAGCATGCGCTGTCCTAAAGTGTCTCTAGCCAACGGGAGACACTTGTTTAAGGCACCGCCACCTGATGGGAGGTGCCTGAGCAATGTGTTCACTCTACCTTGTTTCATGCCTGCTAATTCCCAGGTCCCCTGTACCTGCCAGTATCTGCCTGTTCGCACCTGTCTTCCTGTACCTGCTATATGTTCCTATATTCCAGCTATGCCAACCAGCAACTGCCTTAATGCATATCAGCTCTGCTTGTCAGCACCTGTTTGCACTTGCCCTGCCTGCCTGTATACCAGCTGTACCTGCCTGCATCTGCCATGCCAGCTTTTTAACTAGCTGTACCTGCCTGCACCTGCCATGCCTACCTGTATACCAGCCGTTCCTGCCTGCACCTGCCATGCCAGCCTGTATACCAGAAGTATCTGCCTGCACCTGCCATGCCAGTCTGTATACTAGCTGTACCTACATGCACTT